>NC_139142.1:159344701-160071359 GCF_964270905.1 Leucopleurus acutus
CCCAGTGAGGGCTGAAAGTAGAGTGGATGTAAATGCATTAAAACAATGCTGCTCCATCAGCGATTTTTATGCCATCAGTTTCTATAAGTTGAAACACAGGGCACAGAATTTTAACATTCCACCTCTTAAGCTACTGACTTAGTGAACAGACCTCAGATAATCTCCTCCACGGCCACCGGCAGAGTCTTCTGGAGAGGTCATTCCAGAAAGTTCCCCCAAGCTGGAACATCTGTGGCTCTCAGGTATTTCGTTCCTGGCTCAGCCTTCCTGTCTATGCCGACCACTATGATTAAAAATGCAGCCAAAGTAGACCTCAGGCAACTGAACCTCCCTCAGCAACGTGGGGGGCACTTGGTGTTAGGGGGTGGTCACCCCGAGTCCTTGCAAACTTTGCCCCAGGTACTTAGCAGCTGGCTGGAACGGCTCATGAAATTCTATCCCTCCAGCTCCCACCATGCTGAGAAGTTACCCAGGGAAACCAATAGTCCTGTCCCACCTGTGGAAATTAAGGGCGCAGCCTCAGCACATTGACAGCAAAAAGAAATTTACAAAGAAAACAAACATGCTGAAAAATTGGAAATATTTGTTTAACAGAAGCACATTGATTAAAGTCACTCCAAGATCAAATTACTCTCCCAGCCCAGGCAATTTCATCCCAGAGGGCAGCAGACTCATATTGGCAGAGTATTGATGAAAAGCCCAAGCTATGTCTAGATGTACCATATTAGGGGTGTAAATCTCAGAAGTGGTTCATAAGTTTTCCCCTCCAGCCTGAGTCTTCATTTGGAAGAGTTTAATTCCAATACAAACAGTAATAAGGAAATAAAATCACTGATGTATGTCTTTCCAATATACGTCTTTGGTAAGAACTTTTCATTTCTATGGTCAATTAAAGCTCATCTTAAATAAAATGTTGAGCTCCTTTCAAATAGACTTCCAGGGCTACTTGGTTTCTCAAATCCTCCACAATTGCAAAGGAAAATAAAGGGCAGAGCCAAAGTCACTTCTTAACTACAAAGGCAAGCAAATCACCAAATAAATATGTTTAACATGAGAGTTATGACAATTGCAAGAAGGCCGCCTCACCAGGTACCTGAGGGCTTTTGAGGGCCGGGCCAAAGTCAGCAGGCTACTTTAAAAAGTTTTTCAGCTGTTTGAAGAGGCTGGTTAAGGTCTCTCTGGGCCGCTGTAGTTACCCGCTGAGACACTGATTCCACATTACAACCTTGAAAATGACCCACATTCAATTTGCTGCAGTGTTTTAAACAATCCAAGAAGGGGCGGCCTTTACTTTGCACACGTCTGTTCCCTAAGGTCAGCTATGATGAAACAAGACCATCTCAAACTCTGGCTCAGGTGGGCTTCTCTTGCGGCCCTTTCAGAAGTGGAGGCCAAGCCACACGCTGGAAAAGAAGGGTGAGCTTCCTCTCCCCATGTGCCCAAACGTGCAGTAGCTTCAAGGCCCAAGGGCCTAAGAGTAGCAAGAGAAGGGAAGCAAGGTGCACAGGGGCCAGGTGACTGCGCAGGCCTGGACCTCCCAGCCTCTGCTGCCCTGCTTCCACCCAACGGGACTCTTGGGGCTGCCCATCACTCCTGCCCAGAGTGGATGGACAACAGCAAAATTCTGAGCTCAGGTCTGGAATCCCCCCTCCCTTCTTCATTCCCAAGTGTGAGTCCCCAGACTACAAAATCATGCAATTCTCCCCATGCTCAGGCCACCCATCTCCAGCCTAGGACAGTCTACTGGACACCCAAGTTACAAAGACAGTGAATGCTCCCAGAAGCTCCCCGCATGGGTAAAAGGCAAGCTCTCCCTCAGGAAGGTTCACAGCACTGACAGAAAGAGGTCATAACACTTCAGTAGCCTCTACAGGGAGAACTCGAAGAAGGCTCCTGTCCTGGGACATGGGACACAGTTAGCTGCATTTTCACCACATATGAAGTTATTTAAAAGTAAGAAGTGATTGGTTTAAGGTTTTCAAACATAAGGTTCATTGTTGCATTATTTTCATATATATGTGTTTGTGTACGTATATATTTTAAAAAAAGACAAGCTCTCTACACCTTCCCAGAAATCATAGACTCCAAGCTTCCCACACAACCACCTGCCTTCAGAGAGGGTATGGAAACCCCCTGCACACTCGCTCATATGTGCACACCCATGAAAACAACAGGCACTTAGATGGGATTTGCAAAGGTTTTTGCTTGTATTAGCTCATCAGGAACCCAAGGTGGGGAGGGAATGGGAATGATAGGATGGAAGAGGTCGAAGGTAGCGGGTTGGGGGAGAGGTAGGAGACCCCAGAGGAGGTGAGGGAAGGGAAGCCACTATGTTTGAGCACCTAGGTTCCAGGTACTGTTCTGGGTGTGCTTTTTCTTGTTTTCCTCATTTAACTGTCACGTTATGCCCCTGTGAGAAGCCAGGGTTCCAATCCTGGCTGAACATTAGAATCTTTGCAGTAACACAGGTGCTGAGCGCCAACTGGATCAGTTGAATCAGAGTCTCTAGGGATGGGGGCCATGCATTCACGGTTTTTTGAAGCATCACCGGAACTTCCACTGTGCAGCCATGATGGAGAATCACGATGCCAAGGAGCTGCTAAGCTCCTTTTCCGCTCTTGTATAATGAAATATCCCCCACTGATTCAAGGAAGAACAGCCAGCACAGGGTGCCCGGAGGTGAGCCCCATGGGACCGGCCTCCCCTCATCCTGCCCTCTGCAGCTCTTCCCCAGGCTCTCTACCTACTGAGATTGCAAGAAAACATCACCCAGAGGAGCTTGGGATTTTTGCTTTCGGTGATTCAATAAAGGACTGAACTGGAGTTAAATTTTGCTTTCTTAAACTCCTTAAATTCCTAAGACTGTTTCAGTCTTGAAAACATAGGATCACAAATTTAGAAGACTTAAGAGCTTTTCAGATGAGGTTTTTTTTTTTCTTTTTCACCAAGATTTGGAGGCAGGAGCTCACTCCTGGTTTGATTATGACATGCAGTGAGCAGCACGATGTCATTTTGAAGAATAAATGTTGTGGCTTAGGAGAAAATGCGTGCTCTACTTCCTGATCATTGATTTGCAAGGTTCCAATTTAAGAAGCAAATTGCTCCCGTTACCCAGGTATTTCATATCGTATATGAGCATTTAGATAGAAAACTCAATATTACTTATGCTGACCAGGAAATGACAGGAAGAATTTCAGTTTAAATTTGGGATCATTTCTCTACTCTTTTTTTTTTTAGTATCATTCTAAGAAGCCCTGGTTACAAATAGATGAGGGTAGTTAAAAAAATAGGGGTAGGAGATTAGGAGGTTTAAACTATTATGTATAAAATAAACTACAATGATATATTGTACAACACAGAAAATATAGCCAATATTTCATATTAGCCATAAATGGAATATAACTGCTAAAAAATGTGAATCACTATATTGTACACCTGTAACTTATATAATATTGTACCTCAACTATATTTCAATAAAAAAATAAGAATAATGTAAATAGTGTCTTTTAAGTGTACTTTTACCCTAAAAAAGGCTCAGCTCTCCCCTCAGCATGTAATCAACACTGATCATAATGCCACCTGAGCCCAGGAGTTGGCAAAGTTGGAAGGTTCCCATTTACACCCGAAGACACGGAGAGCCTGAGGTTTGTTCAGTGGTTGCTGGAATCAGGAAAAACAGCCAGGCTCCTCAGTCCCCAAACAAGAGAGGGGAAGAGCAGTGGACCCATGTCAAGATTCCCGGCCTTCAATTCCCAGCCGTGATGCTTGATCCACATGTAAGACTTTAAGAAAAGCCATGTGTTTCCCTCTTCAGGCCACGGTTTTCTCTTTTGTAAAAAGAACAGGTTGGGAGAGTAAATTTCACGTGTCTTTTCCAGCAGGAACACCCCGTGTCCGGAAGACGCTGGGTCCAAAGAGTAGTCGAGGTATCACCTTTGGGGTCAGACTGACCCAGATTTGATGTCCAGCTTGGCCACTTACTGGTGGAGTGACAAAACTATCCCACAGAGACTGAAGAGAAGGGTAGGTAGAACAGAATGGAGAGAGAGCACGCAGAATACCAGACACTGCCTCCCAGAGTTGATAGGAAATATAAAACTACCTGGTTCAGCAACTCATATGATGATTGGGACCCTCCTACCATAGCTCTGCCCGTTGGTCCCCAGGCTATTTTTTTGTTCGCATTTTTTTTTGTTACCTATCAATGGCGGTCCTTTCATCTTTAGAGAGCTCTGATCATTACACCTCCCGTCCTTAGACCATCTCCCTATGGTTCCCTCCTCTGTAGAGATAGTTTGTTGCAGGAAGGGATCTCAAGGTATTTACCTGGGGACCTGACTGCTAAGGATTGCCAGCAACCATCGGAAGCTAGGAGAATCATGGAACAGATTCTTCCTCAGAGCCTCCAGAAGAAACCAATCCTGCTGACACTTTGCTTTTAACTTCTGGACTCCAGAACTGTAAGAGAATACATTTCCGTTGTTTTGTAATCACCTAGTTTGGGACATTTCCTAGCACCCCTAGGAAACTATCACAGTGCAGATCCTTCCATTTGTTTGTGCTCTTGCAAAACACACATTGCCTCCTATGACTCATTTTGATTGACATAAATGATATTGTGCTATGGACCACTTCTGCCCCTTTCTCAATTCCTTATGACATACCCCCCGGCATCCAGGCGTCAGGTAGTGTGCATTCACATGTTCCCAGGACACTCACGGTGATGGGTGCCTGGAAGTCTTCCCGCCACCTGCTGTCAAAAACAGCTGGGGTAAACATCCTGCACACATGTCAGAAGACTTGGGCTAGGGAGGGTGGGAGGGAGACGCAAGAGGGAAGAAAGGTGGGAACATATGTATATGTATAGCTGATTCACTTTGTTAGAAACTAACACACTATTGTAAAGCAATTATACTCCAATAAAGATGTTAAAAAAAAAAAGACTTGTGTAACAGTTTCTTTTGCTCATACACCCAAATGTAGAACTACTCAGTCATACAGACTGTACATATTTCTTAATTTTTTTTTTATTGTGGTAAAAGTCACATAATGTAAAACATAACTATTTTAACCATATTTAACTGTACAGTTCAGGGGTACTAAGTACATTCACATCGTTGTGCAACTCTCACCATCATCCATCTACTATGCATGTTTCCTTGGAGTAACTACTACTACTAGATCGCTTTCCGGAACAGCTGTACTTTTCTGACTCCTACCAACAGAAAGGGAGCATGTCTTCTATCCTCACAGCCCCATCAATGCTTGTCATTATTCAGTTTTCTATATTTCGCCAATAGTAGGTATAAAGTCATGTCCCATTTTTATTGGCATTTCTCTGATGAAGAATGAGCCCAAGCAACTCTTCATATGCTTGTCGGCCTTTTCTATAAATTACCTGTTTGCAATGCCTGCCCCTTTTTTCTGTTGGGATCCTGTCTTATTCTTGTTGATTTGTGGGAGTTCTCTGTATATTCTAAATCAGTTCACAAGTTTTGAGCAGGAGAAAGGGTACCCTTTATACACTTAAAAATAAATTAGAGCCCCGAGAGCTTTTGTTCATATCTGTTACATCTATCAATATTTACCATTTTGGAAAATAAAACTGAAAGTTTTTAAAGATTTCTTCACTTATTTAAAAAAATAATAAACTCATTATATGTAAACGTAAATAACATTTTTACTAAAAATAATGTTTTAGTAAACATTATATTCCAGAACAAGTAATTTAGTGAGGAGAGAAGTGCTGTGTTTTTCATTTTTCCAAATCTTTTTAACGTGTGACAATAAAAGTAAGTGGGATGCTCATATCTGCTTCTGCATTCCACCTGCCATATATTATTTTGGTTGAAGCATATGAAGATATGCAGTTGGAAAGAGGAGGAGTATTTTAATAGCCTTTGCAGATAATTTTATAGACTCTCTTCTTTGATAATACACTAAAACCCACTAAGTGGTAGTTTCTTAAAGGTTATTAACAATGTGGAATCCAAAATTACATCAATGAGCTTTTGGCACTCTCTTCTGTAAAAATCCACTGGTTTCTCTCGCACTTTCAATAGATCTTTTATCTGTGCATGATTCTGTAGCATCATTCATTGGTCGTTTGGGAAATATTAGTTCACAGAGTTGCACAGATCTAAATGCTGACAGATTGCATTATACAGTATCAAAGAAGTCAGTTTGTTAACATCACTGCCAATCTCATCAGAAAGTCTTTAAGTATTAGGAGCCTATCAAGCTCACGATGGTGGACCTAAGTTTTCCAACATTCGATCTTTGCTTTAAAGCTTGACTGTTATCATTGCCAACACATACAGTCTGCCCATCCTTTTCTTGGAAGTGACAAACTCACTTTATTCATTTCTGAGAAAGCAAGGTGGGAGGTGCTGGGATGCGAAGTGGGTGGTTCGCTTTCAGTCTCCCAGATTCTACCCTGAAAAGCTTCCAAGTCCAGCAGCCCTGACAGCTGGGCCCAAGGATCAGAGCTGGAAGGCAGTGAAGCCCTGGGCCAGCCCCTCACTCAGCAGCAGAGGGCAAGCTCCACCTGTCTTGTGACCACCTGCCTGGGAGGTACCTCCAGAGAGGAAACACGGAGTTCTCAGCCCACAGACACAGGAGTACTGACCACTGTCCAGCTGGGTGGACTCGGAGTCTCAACTGTCTCATCTGGGAGACAGAGATCAGAGCAGCAACCTTCAACCACAGTTTCTTGAGTACCTGTTATCTTCCTGACTCTGGCTCTCAGCAGTGAACCAGCCTGGAGAAACTCATGCTCTGGTGGTGAGCACAGCAGGGCCCTGCAGTGAAGACAAGGGACTGGAGATGGGAGAACCAAGGTCAAACCTGGCTCACAGGGGTGAGGTCTTACTACCGAAGAGACCTGGGGCATCACCTAATCTCCAGGCCCCCATCTCTCTGATCATTTTCCACCCCCAGAATCCCAAATAACCACCAAATTACAATCACACTGATTTAGTACCTGATATTTCAGTTAACTTACTGTAGCTAAATAAAATATTAAAAATAGTTCCTGCACATTCCACCATGAGTACCCCTAAGGTCTGAGTATCACAGATGGTTCCATAAAATCTTCATCCTTCAATAGAACAAAGACAGATTAAAGATTTAAGGAATTTTAAACAAAACCATCTCCCTCTCTCTTTCTCTCTCTCTCTCTCTCTCTCTCTCTCTCTCTCATACACACACACACACACACACACACACACACACACACACACACACACACACACACCCTTTATGCCATCAGTAAGGCCCCATTCTCTTAGGGTCTTCAAGGAATTTTGGTCTCCTAGGAGTACCATCTAAAATGCAAATAACCCAGGAGGAGGGCTCACTTAAGCCATCAACACTTTACACTGGAGTTAACAATTAACTCTTTAGAGAGGTTTACAGCTCCTAGAACTTGAGAGCAGTCCTTGATCAGAGATCAACCGCCAACTATCTCACTCAGCAAATGGGGTTCCCAAACAAATGAGGACCCTCGGGCCCAGAAAGAGGAAGCGCCTTCCCCAGATCACACAGCCCACTGGCAGGAGAGCCTTTGTTGGAGGAGCTGGTCCCTGACTCTCACTTCAGACCTCGACGGCCTCCTCACTTTCCTTTGGGCATCATCAAAGGGTTCCCAAGCAGCACAAAGGTAGCACCAGTCCAGAAGAACTCCCCCTCCCGGCTGCAGACACCCTGCACTGTGGCCCTGCAGCTCAGGGAGTGATTCTAGAATCTGCCTCAAGTCCACTCACTGCTGGTTCTCCAGAGTTCATGCCACGGCCTCCGCCCTGGCCACTGCCTCCGTGCCAGCCCCTCAGCCTGCTTCTCCCCAGACCATCTCTTGGGCTTCCCATCTGACTCCACTCAGAGGCTGCCTTTCAGCTCTCCTTTGCTGTGTTGTGCAGATAAACCAGGCTCAGCCTCAGGTCTTCTGCTCGGGCCCCACTTCAGAGGTCTTTTTGTGTCCAGAAAGAGGGATTCAACAGCTATTGTGATAAACGCACCTCTCATAGCACATAAGATATAGTAAGATAAAAGAAAGAAAACAAAAGACATCTAACAAACAAGGAAGGGGAGTAATGAGTGTTCTTGGGGCAGCCTGACCTAGGCCCTGTCTGCGGGACACCTCCTTATGAGGCCTCTTTAACCCAGGATCACCTGGTTCCACATCCTGCCCCTCTGAGTCCCTCACAGTGGCTTGGGGAAGCCATGGAGGGCCAGCTACAGCACTTAGAAGCACACAGAAGGAGTCACACTGCAGCCTAGGCCTTCTGTTGTCATGAGCCCCTGGAAACCCTTCATTTCAGTCATTCAACATTCCAGTTATTCCCTTACTCTGACACTTTGATTTTGTGTTTTTAATTTTTTTCAAAAAAAGATTTATTTTCTTATGTTTGAATTTCATGTAAAAGAATTTTTTTTATTGAATGAAACATTCTTTAAATTCTATAGTGCTTACAGTTTTCAAAAGTTTCACATACATGATTTCATATAATCCCATAATAACCCTTCTTTATCCCCCACGTCTATATTGCCCCTCCCCCTTTCCCTCTTTCACTTTCACTGGTAACCGCTAGTTTGTCCTCTGTATCTGTGTCTGCTTCCTTTTTTGTTTTATTCACTAGTTTGTTGTATTTCTTAGATTCCACATATAAGTGATATCATACCGTATTTGTCTTTCTCTGTCTGACTTATTTCACTTAGTATAATGCCCTCCAAGTCCATCCACATTGCCGCAAATGGCAAAATTTCATTCTTTTTTATGGCTGAGTAGTATTCCATTGTATATATCTACCACAGCTTCTTTATGCATTCATCTGTTGATGGACACATAGGTTGCTTCCTTAGCTTGGCAATTATAAATAGTGCTGCTATGAGCATTGGGGTGCATGTATCTTTCTGAATTAGTGTTTTCAGTTTTTTCAGATATATACCCCAGAGTGGAATTGCTGGGTCATATGGTAGTCCTATTTTTAGCTTTTTGAGAAACCTCTATACTGTTTTCCATAGTGGCTGCACCAATTTACATTCCCACCAACAGTGCACAAGGGCTCCCTTTCTCCACATCCTTGACAACATTTGTTATTTGTGTTCTTTTCGATGATACCCATTCTGTCAGGCATGAGGTGATATCTCATTGTGGTTTTGATTTGCATTTCCCTAATCATCAGTGATGTTGAGCATCTTTTCATGTGCCTGTTGGCTATCAGCATTTTCTCTTTGGGAAACTGTCTATTCAGTTCTGCCCATTTTTTAATTGGATTGTTTGTTTTCTTTGATGTTGAGTTGTATGAGCTATTTATAAATATTGGATATTAGTCCCTTATCGGTCATATCATTTGCAAATAAGTTCTCCCGTTCTGTAGGATGTCTTTTCATTGTATTTTTAATTTTTTTTTTCACGGTACGCGGGTCTCTCACTGTTGTGGCCTCTCCCGTTGAGGAGCACAGGCTCCGGACGCAAAGGCTCAGTGGCCATGGCTCATGGGCCCAGCCACTCCGCGGCATGTGGGGTCTTCCCGGACCAGGGCATGAACCCGTGTCCCCTGCATCGGCAGGCGGACTCTCAACCACTGTGCCACCAGGGAAGCCCTGTATTTTTTATTTAAATGCTCACTTCAGCAAAATTGATGTGCATGGAAAGTAAATATTGATGTGTTCATAACAGCAGGTGAACTAGCACTTACTCATTACAGCCACCAGCCTGGCCCCTTCCATGTATTATTTCATTGACTCTTCACAAGCCCTACCTTGCAAATGTGCATACCCAACAGAACACATCAATGGGCAGGTGTGCCCACCAACCATTTGCTCAAGCATCACTAACATGCACCAAATTAATGCAACATAAAAAAGTGGCAGTGCTTACATTGCTAAGACTGGGAGAGACCATCAAGATCATCTCGTCCCAACCATCTTTCCAGATGTGGTAGCTGCAGCCACTGGGAAGACATGGCTTGTCTAGGGTCACACAAGCTGGTGGAAGCAGTGTGGGGACCAGAGCCACCCTCCCATAATGCCTGGGCTGCCTTCCTCAACAGACAGGACTCTCCAGCTCTGTCCCACTTGAGGAATACTGCTGCGTTACACCAGATTCCTGGAGTGCTCGACACACCACTAAAGCCACTGTTTTCAATTTGGAGAGGAAGAGGGGACATGTCATAGACTTGTTTAAGGGTTCCATGACTGGTACAGGTCCTCTTAACAGATAAATGCTTATGCACATTCTCAAAGTTTCATACAGAATGGCATGGGTTCCCAGTGCCCCCTTCCCATACCAAGCAGTCCCTGGATTCCCCTTGGACCCTCATTCATGAATCCCAGGGTCAGAACACTCACAGGCCTTCCAAATGGCTGACATTAGCGCATGGGGACTCAGGAGGGACATTCCACCTCTGCCTCAGTCTCCCAAGCCCCACCCCTTCTCCACTTCACTTGCCCCACACCTCCACTGACCATCAAAATTTCACAGTCTCCACCAGTCATTCAGTAAACTTCTTGCCTACTGTATGAGAAAATCCAGGGATAGCTATATAATGGCAGGGGAATTACAAGTGTACCACTTCGTTGCTTGGTTCAGCTCTCTCTCTGCCCTGGGCCAAAAGCCTTGCTTACATTCTGTCCTGAGTTGAGTAGTGTCTCCCAAAATCATGTCTACCTGGAACTTCATAATATGACCTTTAGAAATAGGGTCCTTGTAGATGTCATCAAGTTAAGATGAGGTCATATTGGATTAGGGTAGGCCCTAATCCAATAACTGGTGTACTTATAAGAAGAGGGAAATCCAGAAAGAGGCCTGCACAGAAGACAATGGGAACATACACACACACACACACACACACACACACACACACACACACAGAGAGAGAAGTTGGCCATGTGAAGATCAAGGCAGCGATTAGGCTCATGTTGCCATAAGCCAAGGGACACCAAGGATTGCCAGCCACCACCAGAAGCTGGAAGAGGCAAGGAGAAATTTTTCCCTAGACACTTCTGAGGGATCATGGCCCTGCCAACACCATGATTCTGGATTTCTATTCTATAGGGCTGTGTAAGAATAAATGTTTGTTGTTTTAAGCCACTCAATTTGTGGCAATTTGTTACGGCAGTGCAAGGACACTAATATATGTATATCTAACCTGCTTCTGCACTAGTCTGCCCACCTCTCATGTAACCGTCATCTTTGGGGAAAATTGATGCTTTCCAAGGGGGTTCCAGGTACAGCCCTACAGTTTCAGATAGAAACTTCCTTTCCTAAATCTAAGTAAGTGAATTAAATCTAAAGTAATTAAATCTGATAAGTAATTAAATATAAATCTCATCATAGATCCTCCTCCCTGGAATTTAACCGAATGTCTCATTAACAAATCTCTTCAATAAATATGCTTGCCTTTGGTCCTAGTCTAGGATCCATGAGTGGGGACCCATGAGGGTTTCAGGGAAACTTCAAGTCATGCACTCTTATGTATATAGATCTCAGGTCATGTCTTTTCTTCTCATTGTTCCTGCTCCCTCCCCCTCCACCATCCTCTCCCAACTCAAAACCTTGGTCTGATTCTTCATGTTCCCCCATTCCTGTTTGCCAATCAGTCAGTCCTGTCTCATTATAAAAATTTGCATATATAAGGACTTCCCTGGTGTCACAGTGGTTAAGAATCCGCCTGCCAATGCAGGGGACATGGGTTCGATCCCTGGTCCGGGAAGATCCCACATGCCGTGGAGCAACTAAGCCCGTGCGCTACTACTGAGACTGCACTCTAGAGCCTGTGAGCCACAACTACTAAGCCCTCATGCCACAACTACTGAAGCTTGCACTCTTAGAGCCCATGCTCCGCAACAAGAGAAGCCACTGCAATGAGAAGCCTGTGCACCGCAACGAAGAGTAGCCCCTGCTAGCCGCAACTAGAGAAAGCCCATGCTCAGCAATGAAGACCCAACGCAGCCAAATACAAATAAATTTTTTTTAAATGTATGCATCTATGAAACCCATTTTTCCTTATTTATTTTCTACATACATTTTTCTTCTAGGAATCAGGGGCACATGCTCCAAACTTATACATATTCTGGGGGAAGAGAATGATTTCTCACATAAGCTTTCCATTTAAGTAGTTTAAGCAAAAGTGGGATGATTCCCTTATCTAGGAGGTTGACACAAAAATCATAGGGAGCATTAGCTGCCTCCCTGACACCACTTTCCCAAAGCAGAACCCCTCTCAGTTTGGGTGGGATTAATCTGAATGGACCCTGATGGGTCTAAACCATGATTCACAAATCAGCATAACCTCATCCCCTGGACACAACACTTAGTTCAGAAATGGGCATGTGACCTAAGTTTGTCCAGTCACAGTAAAGTCTAGGATTTAGATCCTGCGGTTAGAAGAAAGAAATAACCCATCTCTTCTACTGAACATTAGCAAGGAAGCATGCGTTCCCCCCGCCCCTGCCACCCAATTTGTTCCTGGCAACCATCTTGAGACCATGTGGGGGTCAGCCTTAGGATACAGCCGATGCCTTGGAAAGTAGAGGGAAGAAAAGGAAAAATATTCAATCCAGAGCTTCTGGATCAAGCTTTGTTGGACATCAACCGCATCCCTGGGCTTTCCAATTACATAAAAACTCCTATTATCTTCTCAGCTAGCTTAATTTGGATTTCCTGCAGCTTATGCCCAAAAGCATCTGAAATTCTGATACAGAATTTCATGACTCCAGTAAGGATTTTGGACGATCTTAGGTGACATCTAAGAATGTCACAAATCCTGAAATTCAAAACATGTTTCTGGGGCGATGAGGCATCGAGGGTGACTATGCCCGAGCTCTAAAAATCTCTCTCAGTAATTCAGCAAGGCTCTCACTCCTAACAGCTCCTCTCATGTGGACATGACAGGTCAACCAGCATCGGAGCTTCCCAAATTGTTGTTATTTACAACAGAACAAGTTGGAGATATTCTAATTTTTTGAGCCACAACTGTATCTCTCAGGTTTAGCTCTCCCTGACCTGAAGGTATAGTGGTAAAAGTATACAAATTCTCTCCCCATCCCCCATGCCATTCACCCCTGTGAGGCTTCAAAGGGTTAAATGCCAGCAAAGTGGCTTCTAAGAACAGCTGGAAACAAAGGGCTGCCCCAGGCTAACAGCAATCAACAAAAGGTCAGGAGGCTGAGGGAATCATTTTCTGTAGAAATCATTTTCTAAGGGAAATGGGGAAATAGTAAAGTTATTTAAGTCACCAGGTGGGACACATAAAGGACAATATTTGTGGGCTCTCAAGAAATGGATGATGTTTGACCTCACGGATTTTGCCTGTCCCCGACCTACATAATGAGCCAAAACCCTTGTATTAAATTAATTTTTATGTATAATGTTATCTCTCTCATATATATACCATACTTGTTTTCATTTTGAAAGATAGTGTCACCGCTTTGTGAATAAACTGGAAGAGGGGAGAGAGGAACATAAAATGATCGTACCCTTTGACCCGGTAATCCCACTCTTGAGAATGCAGCCCCAAGAAATATATTCAACAGGGGAAATAAGTTTTATGTGCAAAGATGTTCACTGCAACATTATTTATGATAGGAAAAACAATCTAACGGTTTAGCAAAAGGGGGTGAGTTTGTAAATTACTGCACATTAAAGTGAGAGAATATCACGGGCCATTAAAAATGCAAAGTAACAACACGGGGAAATGTCACCTTACAAAAGCAGACATAAAACAATATGCACAGGATGACTGTAACTGTGTTACTCTGTATCTTTGGTACATAAAGACAGGAAAGTGTGGCAATAATGAAAAAAAGTTAAATTGAGGCAGTAGAATCATGAGAGATCCTCTTTTATTTTTCAGTTTCGTTTAATGTGAATTTCTTTTTTCTGATTAAAAATATAATTTTGTTGGGGAAGTGAAAGTGTTCATAAATTATGGTGATGGTTTAGGACACCTCTGTGAATATACTAAAAGACATTGAATTGTACACTTTCAATGGGAGAATCATATGGTATGCGAATTATGTCCCCAAAAGCTGTTACCAAACATGTCATTTTGTTTTAAAAAACATGGGCCATTTTCAGTGAAGAGAGGAAAAGATCTTTGTTTGCAGCTTAAGTAAGAGTGTCATTCAACAGCTGGACTACACAGGGCTTTCTAATAAATCTCAACACAGTTAATGAAGTTGGTGACAAAATCTTGGGCCCAATTTTAACCAAAGCACACCCAATGTGATTAATGAGACAGGATGTTCCCTGGTGCCTCTTGAGATGGGACGAACACCAGTGGGAAAAAATCTTCTGAAATCAGACAGAGGGAATTCAAATCTCAAAACAACTTAATCATAGTATTACTTTGAGCAGCTTACTTACCTGCTCTGAGCCTCTTGTTTTTGGTTTTTTTTGTTTCCATAAGATGGACCCAACTCCACCATCCTGATAAGGTTGCTGTGAAAATTAAAATGCATTATGCCTGTGAAGTATCTGAGACACAGAAGGTACTCAGTAGCTGCTATATTTTTTATTGAAATATATATAATATAGAGATGCAAGTTTTTAAATTACTTTGAGTTTTGTTCAGGGGGTGCCAATGATGATGAGCCTGGGGAGTGGTCTGTTCATGTCTGTGTGGCAGAGCTGTGTCTGTGTGAACTATCCCCTGGGGAAGCTGAGGTTTATCTAAGAGGCTGACCACTGGTCTCGGTCACTGGTCTCTCATCTCCAACAATCTGAGCCAGCAGCAGCTGTGTTCGTCAATATGGCCCATCCCAAATCACAGCAGCCTGGAAAGAAGAGAGAAAAGCTTTGTCCACAGGCTCCTAAGGCAACGGCTCAGTTCAGTAAGATGAAATCAACTAAACCAGTTTCCAACAGCTATCTAAACTGCAATTGGAGATTTTCACTCACAGTAAAACTGACTTCCTCCTAACAAGAAAATTCTGCAGCATAAAAACAGTGCACCCAGCCTTGGGGTCATAAAGCCCTGGGGTTGAGTATTGTCTCTACCCGCATACAGCCTTCAGTCAAGTCTCAGATACGCACTTTAGCTGAGACACCGTTTCCTCCGTTGGATAATGGGACTTAACTATCCAATTCATACTGTACAGAAGATTAACGAGACAAAACATAAACATTCTCTGGCACATGGTAGATGCCCAATAAATGATAATATAGCCCCGCCCGTTATGCCTTAATTGATGGGCTTCTCTTCTGCTAAGATAGGCTCATTCATTCTCCTTTTCCTACTCCCCAGCCCCATTCTTACCCTCTGATTTCTTCTCCTTCCCAAATCAACAAGTCCAAGAATCTAAGCCTCCCAATGTCAGTCAGCACCAACTCAGGCCATGGCATATGGCCCCTCACAATCTCCCCATGATCTCATCCAGTTGGACTGTTATTTTTATAGACTGGTATTAAGAAGCATAAGCCAGGAATGTTATATACACTGTCACGCTGAGTATTCTCAGGCCTGCGGTGCAGATGGAGTGCTCCTAGAATTTTATGGTACAACACATGGGTCTCTACCCTCCTCTTCAGACCCCTCGTCTCCAGGGCCCAGAGGAAAGCATTGGAGGATTCCTTGCCCCCTGCTGCCCTCTCTCCTCCTTGTTTGCCAAGCAAGTATTCCCCGCCCTAGTTGCGGTTGGCAACAGCAGCCACTGCTCTGAGAGAGAGAGAGAGACAGAGAGAGGGAGGGAGGCGAGAGTGTCAGGGGAAACAGGGAACCATGCAGAGGTCCTGCACATTCTACCATAGAAGAGTTTATGGGGTGAACAGTCCATAAACTAAGAAGCTCAGCTGCTTGTCCTGACAAGAAACCCTGTTCCTCTACGCCCAGGAACTCTGAGCATCGCATGGAGGGGGGTTGGGAGGGCAAGTCTTCCTATCTGCCAACTTCCCACTGACGGAAAAAGCAAGGATTTCACAGCTGTTGGACGTGTAATAGAAAGGTCAAAACTGCAATAAATTATCTGTGTAAATTATGAATATAAGCCATTCTCTTATTGTTTTGTAATTCTCAAACATAGAAGAAAAAAGCAAAGAAAAGGTATAAGTGCCTTGGATGAACACAAGGTAGGATGCACGGTTCAGCAGCACCACTGGCCCTTCATCATCTCCCCTCCCCCCCACACGCGCCCCTCCCCCCCACTCCACCCCCACCCCACGCAGAATCACACTGCTTTTCTTCGCTTGTTATTGATGCATGCGTTTCTGACTCTCAGTTGCTCAATAATTTGCTGTCATCAGCTGTGTCCTCTTTCTTGGTAACTACAATTCGTTGAAAACAAAGTCAGCATGAAAGTCTTTCTTCTTCCCCCCTGGCAACCGCCCCAGCTTTGCCTCTCACATGCCCCATCTTGCCGCCTCTCCAGCTCAGCTCCTTTGTTTCTCTCTCTCTTCTATCTGCCTCACCCCTCACCTGGGTGGGAGTGGCCCCGGAAGAGAAGGGACAGGGTCACCAATGTCAGTAAATGGGGAGCAACCCCTGTGCCCTCACACACAATGATGGATTCAAGGTCAAGGTGGCAAACCCATTAACCATCCCTCCAAACACTGGGGTGAGGAGGCGTGTATAGGAGGAATTGGGTCCCAAATGGGACACACAGATCCCTCTCAACTCTTTGCTCTTTCCCTCACTCGGAGCACATGGCAGAGCAACTTCAAAAAATTATAAGGACTCGCTCCCAGCCTGAGGTTCCAAGAACTCAGAGCACCTCAAAGAAAGAGAAGATGAACGTTCACAGCTACATTCAGCTTTTCAAAATTGTGAAAAAAAATCCATGCATTGACTGGTAGGAGGACTACTCAGGCTGACTACATTGTCATATTTCTCCGCTGTGGCCTGACACGGTGTTCACTCCATCTGGGGTAATGCGCAAGCTCACACAGATAGGAGCCCTAGAGAGGACGCATGTATCTCTTAAGGTGAGGAAAATAAGGATTACTTAGCAACTTAGCGTGTTTAGTGGAAAAAAAGAAGTCTTTCTAAACATAGGACTAGTAGGCAAAGGATCTTGAATAAAACAGTCCTTAATAGAGAAATAATCAGGAATCTCTGAAGTCAACCTCATTTCAAAAGAAAGACCCCCTCGGTAGCTATCTTGGTCTAGGCTGCAATAAAAGGGATGTTGAAGTGACAGATAACAGCTGCTATTAGCCTGAAGCTCCTCCGTGGCTCCCCAGGAAACGGTACGGTATGGACATCTTCATGAGTCACTGTCCCAAACACCAGAAAATGAATCAATGACCATTTCCATCTCTTCATCCAAGACCCCAAAGGCCAAGGATGACCACTCCACTGAGAATTTCCTCATATTGAATGAATCATCTCTAACAGTCTCCAAAACAAACAATACTGAGAAATACACAGTCTGGATCAGCACAGAGCTTCAGACTGATGAAAAGTTAGTACTCCTCAGAACAACACTTGTGGTGTGGAAATCCGTTCTTCTGCTAACCCGCATAATGGCCATCTTCCAAACTCTCCTGAAATCTCACCTCCTCCAAAACTCCAGATTAGAGTTAGTGTGAATGGCAAGCAACTCTTCTGTACCTATCACATCCCATAGATCACATGGGCTCTGCACATAAAATATGTTCATGTCAATAATAATACTAGGACATAGCTATTATTTCCTACTCACATCTGACGTGCCAGGGCTCCCGACTATTTTAGGGAGACCCAAGAAGTCTATCACATGTGCTCCCCAAAAAAGCACATGACTGACCATGGCCTTACCTCTTCAGAGATGTCCAAAATTGAAGCCACCACTTTCTGCCAGCTGCCTTCAATGTATCCTGCCTGTGCCCTCTGGCCACAGATGAGCCACTCCTGTCCATCATCACCTTGGGTACCTTCTCTACAGTGGACCATCAGGCCTGCCAGCCATCACTGCCACTCCTACTGGGTAGAACTGTCTCCATTGGACCCTTCCACCTGGTCAGAAAATTAAAAGAAAATGTGCTTTCCTCTTTTTGTGTTAAACACTGCTGGAGGCATATCAGAGCGACACAGATTACTGAGGTTTTTTTAGTGAAAAGTCTATTTTAGCCTTTACACACAGCCCTTTGCCATGGAAAGACCCAGACATGGGTCCTTGAGGGTACCGGACCATAGATAAATCTAAAGATAGTCATTGGGTCATGTACATGTATTGGCTTCTTTCCAATGGCTGAAGCTTGGTAATGATGCCAAGCATACTTCTCTGTTCCCTTGGAACCTTAGAAGGAGCTCTTTTCTGGGAAGCTCCTTAGCTCCTCATTAAAAACTCTCAGGAGAACCCTCAGATGTGCTCAGACACTTCAGTCTGCCATCACAGCATTTCATTTAAGGAAGGATACATTATCACCAAAAAAGTAAACAAAGATATTTCTCTTACCAAGAAAGGGGTGTGTGTGTGTGTGTATGTGTGTGTGTGTGTGTGTGTGTGTGTGTGTGTGTGTGTATTCTCTCCCTTCCTACAGCCTACAGTATTAGGGGGAACAAGGGTGAGGGGGCATGGCAAGGGTGTTTTGAATCTTAGTGTGTGCAAGAGATTTGAGTTTAGGCAGGAAGAAATACATCAGAGGAAGTGTGTCATCAGAAATGGAAGTGTCTGGAGAGGTTTGGATTAATTCACCTCATTTGAATAATGAGCCAACTATATATTCTGCACATTTTGTCACAAACTAAAGAAGATGTTATCACATACTGGAGAAACCTTCATGTTGACAATCTTCTGAGAATCACTACACTATATCACTCCTCTTTGTTCAGGTAACTGGAAACTGAGCCCACATTTTTTGTCCCATTTACATGAACGAGGACGTGGTGGCAACAAGTTGTCAGAGCTGATGTAGAATATAAACCACCATCTTTTCAATCCCCCCAGGTCAATCCCTAGCCAGTTCCATATCATTTGTATAACTATCTGTGCCCCTCCACCCTACACTGCACTAACTCATAAAAGGCCATTGGTTACAGATGGTACTAAAAAGAGTAAATTCAGAAGTCAGGTTGCTCAAGTGGACCGGCTCATTGATTCCAGTGACTGCATGCCCGTTTCCCCGTTACTCTATGAAGAGAGATAATCTCTGTTCTTCTGTCTTCTTCCCCTCATCTTCTCCCTCACTCCTGGGTCTGCGGCAGACAACTGACGTTGACCATTCCACTGTAGAGTTTAGTTTGGTAACAAGCAGATTGCTTACCTATGCCCTACATCTCAGAGAGTGCTCCTACGTGAACCATGTAGAAACCACGTTATGGGCTAAACATTTGTGTCCTTCTAAAATTCATATGTTAAAACCCTAATTCCCAGTGTGATAGTATTTGGAGGTAGAGCCTTTGGGAGGTAATTATGTTTAAATGACGTCATGAAGGTGTAGCTCTCTTCATGGGATTCATGCATTTACATGAAAATGAAGAGATCGGAGATCGCTCTCTCTCCACCATGTGAGGAATCAGCAACTAGAAGACCATCTGCAAGGCAGGAAGAGAGCCCTCACCAGGAACAGAACCTGGCCATGCTGGCACTCTGACCTCAGACTTCCAGCCTCAAGAACTATGAGAAAATAAATGTCTATTGGATAAGCCACCTAGTCTGTGGTATTTTGTTACAGCAACCAAAACTGACCAAGACACCATACAAGAGTGAGCATAAATCCATTGTCATTCCTAAACAAACAACCGAAATCCAGATTAACTTCAGGCTTGAAGAGCCATGAAAATGGCATCCGCATTTTAGAGGCAGGTCTTCTGCCAGCCTGGTCCATTTTCAGCAGGGTCATAATAACGGCTGAATCACTCAGAAGCCTTAGCAGCTTTCAAAATCTTACTGAATACATTTATAGAAAAAGAGAGGAATGTCCTGTAGACTGTTCTGCTAATTGTGAGCAAAAATTTTCCTAGATCTTACTGATACAAATACTTGTTAGTCACATGTACCTTGAGACCGAGTAAGAGAGAAAAGTGCTGGTGACGTTGTCATGGCTGCCATCAATGGTTCCTCTACCACAGAGGCACCTGAGACTCTGCATTAGATACTATTTGTTCCAACAAAGGGAAGGGAAGGGTAGGGACCTTACCATGTCCTGTGTGGTTCATTTAGGCAAGAGTGTCACACAGGGCCATGTGACACCAAGCTCTGAGAATGGATATCCAGATACAAGATCGTCCTTACCACCTCCACATCCCACGCTTGTTAGGGTCTCTCTTTGTTGACGCCACTGACACTTTCAAATTCTCTGTGCCTTAAAATTGTCTATTCATCTGTCTCACCCACTTTACCAGGCTTGCATCTTTGAGGGCAGGAAACAAGTTCATTTCTCTCCCTCTTTCTCTCTGTATCCCCTCAGTATTTGGCATATGGTAAGCATTCAAGAAGTGTTTGATGAAAAAATGAATTAAGCAAGTAAACGACTCATTCATGGAAATGACATTATTGTATTTGTTTCTAATGACAAAACAAGTGTCTTGATTTCCTGCACCAGATCCACACCCCAGTTTATCTGTGACAGCCTGTGTGTCCTTCCTTTTACTACTGACATTTGTGACCCAAACCACCCTATATTTAAAGTTCTCAGAGAAAGTAACAAACAGGGACTTTCTGATTATAGAGTTTTTTATGCTAATGGACATGTGAACTAAAGTTCAATACGACCCGTGAAAATAAGAAGCCAACTCTTCTCTCCCTGGTTTTGAGAGAAAATTCAGACGCTTGCCAGCCACCTCAGAGGTCATTCTCATTGTGCTGGTTCCTACATGCAACCAGGGACCTGGCCAGCTGTATTTATAGAGGTCAGACTTGTGGGAGCTGCATGAAAATGATGCACTTGGGGGTTCTGACCTACAGATGTGAAGGTGTTTGATATCACAAAGGGGGTGGGCAGGTAGTCAAGAAGATAGACAACTAAGCTGACCCTGGAAAGAGAGACAAAAGGAGGAGAAACCGTGAAAGCAGAGGGAAGTGCAGAGAAGGGAAGAGGGAGCAATGAAAAGGGGGGCAGACAGGGGACAGCATGAAGGAACGTGCATGCACAAGGGAAGTCCCAGAGGTAACTGACAAAGCAGTTCTAAACTCGGAGGGCATCTCAGGTGGCAAGCATTCATGAAGAAATCTAGCCAGAGAATGGTCTTGCTCAAAATTTGGTATCACAGTAAGTCCCCTACATACGAACGAGTTCCGTTCCGAGAGCACGTTCGTAAGTCCAATTTGTTCATAAGTTCAACACAGTTAGCCTAGGTACTCAGCTAACACTATATAGTACTGTACTGTAATAGTTTGTAATACTCTTCACGCTGTGAAGAGTATGTAATACAGAAAATAATAATACATAAAAACAAATAATACATAATACATACAAATAATACATAAAAACCAATAAAAACAATACATAAATAATACATACATAAAAACAAACAAGCACAAAAAGTAGAAAACACTTTTAATCTTACAGTACAGTACCTTGAAAGGTACAGTAGTACAGTACAACAGCTGGCATCCAGGGGCTGGCATCGAGTGAACAGGGAAGAAGAGTTACTGACTGGAGGAGGGAGAGGAAGTGGGAGATGGTAGAGCTGAAGTGTCGTCAGCAATAGGAGACTGGGGACAAGCTGCAATGTCACTCACACCTGAACGCACATTCTCTTCTTTGAAAGTTCGCAACTTGAAGGTTCATATGTAGGGGACTTACTGTATTAGGGTCTTAGATGAAGAGGGAATTTAGGACCATACTTCTCGAGAGATATACCTTGGGAGGTATATATCAATGCAAATGCCCAGGCCCCGCCCTTACAGATCTTGATTCTGTGTAGGCTTTGAGGTCTACGAGTAGCTATATCACCAACAAGCTCCCAAGGTGATTGGATGAGTGAGAAACCAGATCTGGGAAGCCTTATCTTGGTTTGTCTAACCTCCTGAGAACGCAGGAATTCCAGCTCTGATCTCACTGATATGTGCCCTTGGGCTTGAACACTTCCGGGAAGAGGAAGCTGTGGAAGGAAGAAAATTCTGGTTTTTCACATAGTGCTTGCATCTGCCTCAGGAAGCAAGCTCTACCAATTTAGGAGGAGACGATCGGGCAGGGAATTGAAAATGTATATCCCCTGGGCCCCGAAAGGGGGGACATAGTCGCCATTGCTGCTGCTCTAATATCCTTAACTCCCTCTGCAAAGATGTGCAATACCTAAGTACCATGACATCCAGGGTTCCACAAGGACAAGTTTTGTGTTCATATCTCAGATCATGCGCATGAGTAGCCACCCCAAGTGAACTGAAAGGTCAAATCACCCAGAAATCCTCCTTTACTGGATCCGTTGGGAAAGGAGGAGACAGTTGCTACTTCTTCCCAATTCTTGTCAGAAAAAGACGGACTGTATCCAACTTTCTAAGGAGAGACAAGGAAAACCAATGCCCAAAAAGCCTGAATGTGCTATGGAAACTCTTCCCAACAAGCAAACGAGGTAGAGGATCGCGTCCCTGAATTAATGGTCTCCTAGAAAGTGTTGCTGACCACGTGCTCTGAAGCCCTCAGGAAATCTTTCCACCCATGAACTTGACGGCTCCACCTGTGCATGTTTTTAACAAGGCCTGGTAATCTTCTCAAAGAGGTCTCCTAGCTACTTTTAAAGGGGCTCCCCAACCCCACTCTACCTACCCCCACCGATCCTACTGCCCCACGTTAATCCACAGCGGAGTTAGACCAGAACCCAGCCCACAGTGTGGGCCCCAGGTCTGAGAAGGTCACGTCCATCAGTAAGAGGAGAGAAGGTTCCTGCCAGACGTTCAGTTCCTGCCGTGAAAAGCAATTGACGAGAAACCAGTTAGCATTCCTGTCTGAATCGCGGAACAGAAAAAATACACAAATCAAAACACTCCTGGGGGAGTTCTGTCTGACGTATCACAGTCCAAAGGCACAGTGTGCATTGTTTCAGCCATGGCACCCCCTTCCCTGGAGAAAAATACTGCCCTGTAACTCAGTACATATGAAGGTGGCAGGAATGCAAACTCCCCCTAGGACTCTGCTAATCCTGGGGGTGATTCTGGATCCTTCACTACTCAGAAAACTCCCCCAGAGAAACCAGAGCACAGGTAGCTAAGGGTCTGGAGGGAGAGATGAAAAGAGGGTGACTGTCCCTGGGACTAGCCAGCAGACTTGACGAGAGGCGTGTAGGGCTAGCACAGCATGGGTGGGGCGGGGGCACTCACTGGGAGTTCACGAGCAAGAGCCTGCAGGGCTGCGGGAAGCCTGAACAGGAGGCAGGCAAGTGGAGGAGAGGCAAGCCATTGAAGGGCTGACACCTCTGGGGCATCTGTTTCATACAGGACCCAGCATCACCTAATTTCACTTTTACCATCTGTGGCAGGTCAGATTTTCCCCGTTTTACAAATGAGGAAGAGGAGGATAAAGGAAAATGCCTAAAATCACAAAGCTGGTTACTGAGGGATTCGAAATTAGAATACACATCTGCGTAAATCCAGAGAGTATTCACAACAGCTCGCCATTCTGCTCCAAGAGAATAATGATTTCCTTAGAATATAAGGAGTGAAGACTGTTCTTCCGCTCCTTAGTCAGCAAGCCCCTCTCAGCCTGCACAGTAAGATCGACCCTGTACCCTCTCCCTCCCACTTCAGGGCAGACCACCAGGCCATCTTTTGCCACATCTCGTCCCAACCCCAATGCAGGGGTCCCCAGTCTGGAAGAATAACCCCTGTTAATATACTATTGTTCACCAGTAATTGCTTTCCTTTTGACACCACCTTTTCTAAAGCCATGGGCAATTTCTCTCAGCTTCTACCTTCTTGAAGCTTTTGTTTAAGTCTTTAAAAGACACGACTTTCCAAAGAAATAATTAAGGCTTTCATGCCCCACACTTTTAACAAATATATTTTGACCTTGTTTCATCCCTTCTGGATGTGAGCAGTTTTCTGGCACCTTAAAGGGATTTCCATTCAATTATCCTCCAGAATCCTCTTTTCTCCTCTCCTTTCTTTCAACACAAAAAGCTTCCCATTTGCCTCCAAAGGTGAAATTAGGTGCTTGCCCATTCAGCACCGGGCAGACTTTTAAATTGGATGAAATAATAATGCTTCTTTGAATTTCAGGGCAGCCTTCACAGAAAGAAATTAGAATCTTGCCCTACGAAGCAGCTCCTTGATTCGTTGCCCTTCTGTTCTCTCTGTGCTCTGGGGAAAGGGGCAAGAGTAGAGCTGGGATTCACAGAAAACAAAAGAGTCTTTTTAAAAAAAGTTTATTCAGGAATTAGGATAAAGGCAGCGCGATGGTCCCTCATCCCGCCATGCTTCCGGCCACGGCGATGTGCTGGTCTTTACAGTTAAACGACCTAACCCTCAGCCCCCATGCCGCGCCTGGAAGAAAACCTTTCAGAGTAGGAATTGTGAGGGCTGCCGAGTTGTGAGTATTTTCTTTTTGACAGAGCAGAAGGAATTCAAAAGTAATAGTGATTGAAATCAAACAGAAAGCACTAGAGGGGAAAAAAACGAAAAGAAAGGATTGGGATTAGCTTGACCAGAGCCTTTAACTTTTAACTTGAAACAGAAACTTGCTCTAAACATCGCACCTGAAGATGGACAGTCTTGTCACGTACTACATGGAGCATCCAGCGCTTCCACTACACTCAGAGCAACCCCGACTACACGCACACGCACACGCACACGCACAAATCCTAGACGTCCCAAAGAACTATTTATAGAAATCTGACCAATTGGCACCCTCTGGAGCGATTTCAAATAACTCCGACGGGAAGACTATCACCCATATATCTCCTGCAGCATGTCTGAAATACCGACCATTTACTGTCATGCTGTAATAACTTCATTCCCAAAGAAAAGTGGGGAGTATGTAGCGGAGTGACAGCCTGTCTTTGGGATAACCTGCTAAGTGTATAACAAAGTTGAAGGATTCGCTTGTCTAATTAATCCAGTGTCACCCGGCACAGGAAAGAGACTAAAATGACTTGCCCGGAAAAGTACAAGTTCTGATGAAGCTCTGAGGGATGTGAAGCAAGGGAGCGGGGTGGAAAACTCACAGGACTCCTGCAAGGGGTCAGGGGACAGGAGAGAATCCCAAATCAGAAACAAGCCCACAAAGGCAGCATCTCCTGCTTTTCAGCTGTGCCCAAGGCCAGGATGGGTCTTATTCTATTAAATCTTCTAAGCCTGGTACATCTAATGCTCTAAGGCCCTTCCATAGAAGAGCCTTTTTGTGTTATGAGAATATTCACTCAAATGAGAAATATCCAGTGATCTAAATCGGCCTCTCCATGGGCTTCTTCCTTTGACGGACACCACGTCTCCATTGTGCTTCTGAAGTCACATCCTACGTCCTACATTGTCTAAGTGGGAAAATGGAAACATTTAAAACACAGGTTGTTCCAAAATGTACTATAATATTTGGACCCACCAGGCAATCTCTGCAAAAAAAAAAAAAAAAAAGGAAAAAAGAAATACATGAAATTCAGACCACTGCCCCTCCAGTCCAGTAGAAACACAGTTTCCCACACCGAGCCATGCAAACCTAGCCTCCCTTTTGGTGAAAACATGAAGTCTCTCAGCTGTTACCTTACTGAGTTGTTCTCAGAAAGTTAAAGCACAGGTTGCTGGGTCAACCCACAGAGTTTTTGACTAAATGAATCTAGGCTGGAACCTGAAATTTTAAGTTGATGACCGGTTCCGAGGTGATGATGATGATGGCCCAGGGACCCTCTGTAAGAACCACTGACCTTAGTGATAAATTTCTTCACTAGTGAGATGGCCCCTCAATCAATCGAATTTCATCATTAGCATGACCCAGATTGGTGAATCAACCATTTTCAGCCTGAGTTTCTTTCTTCTTTTTTGTCCCCGCCATCCAGTTAAAGATTGTTACAAACTAAGAGTTAGGGCAGGAAAATAATTTTTAAAACACAGCCTACAGCACTGGAAAATGACTCAAAGTGGATTTGAAACATCTGTAGCACCTTATTTTCAGAAATCACTAAAAATTGAAAACAAGCCAAATGCCTTTCAGTGGATGATTGGTTAAACAAAGTCCAGTGAGGGAAATCCCCTGGCGATCCAGCGGTTAGGACTCTGTGCTTTCACTGCCGAGGGTACGGATTCAATCCCTGGTCGGGGAACCAGGGATCCCTGGTCATGCAAGCCGTGTAGAGGGGCCAAAAAAGAAACAAACAAACAAAGTCTGGTGCATCCTTACAATGGAATACTACTCAGCAATAAAGTGGAGCAGGTTATTGATACACGCAACAAATTGGATGGCTCTCCAGGACATCATGCTAAGTGAAAGAAGCCAGTCTCAAAAGGGTGCCTACTGTGTCCTTCCTTTTATATAACATTCTCAAAATGATGAAATTATAATGATGAGGAACAGTTCATTGTTAGGAGTTAAACTGAGGAGAGGCTATGACTGCGGAGAGGTCAAGGAAGTTTTGGGGGCATCATCAAACAGTTCTCCGTCCTGATTGCGGTGGTGGTGGTTATACAAGTGTGGTAAAATTTCATAGAACCTACACTAATTTTTTTTTAAGGAGTGCATGTAAGAACCAGTAAAATCTGATTAAGATCTGTAGTTAATAGCGTTCTGCCGTGTCAGCTTCCTGGTTTTGATAACTGTGCTATCGTTATGTTAGATGTTATTAGGAAGCCAGGTGAAGTATATGAAAATACTGTGCTATTTCTGGAACTTTTATGTATGTCTAAAAGTATTTCAAAAGGAAAAGTTTAATTTTATATCAACACCTGGTGATGGGGGAGCATGGAATATATTTGAATAAATTCTAAATAAATAAAGAAGGCAGCAGTTTGAGGTAGAAACCCTTGATGAGCCAGGAGAACAGGTTATGGTTCTGAATCTGTTACTAACACTGCATAGACTTGGGCAAGTTCCCTAACTTCTCTAGACTTTAGTTTTCTCATCTGTAAAATGGGAAAGGGGTGGGGATACGCTATATGACTTTTCTAACGTTTCTAGTTCTAGAGCAAAACCCTCGGTTTTAAAACCAAAGCGTTTTCAATTATGCAAGCCTGCTGCATCAGGGAAAAAAAAAATCTCCTGAAACAGGTTCCTTATAAATTTTCTATAGGTTTCTGATTTTGACGACTCACCAAGAATTCCCTCCTTTGGTTTTACTGCAATTCCCAGCTGTAGTCAGCAAAGATGCTTTGATTCTGCCCATTCCAAGCTTGAGGAGAATTTCTCTCTCTCATGTGTCTCCACTATTCCTCTCTCTAGGAGAAACCCTGAGCTGAGCCCATGGTAGGGAGCCCCAAGCAAGGAACTACTGCACATGCAGAAGGCAGATGCCGGGACGTGGCCATCAGACGACGAAGTCCATGACTAAAGGACTTAAGAAAATGCAGAGAAGCAAGCCTAGCCCATGGACAAGAAAGGCCTTCATGAGTCTGCAGGCACTGGGCATGCAGTCAGATGCCCCTGCTTCCTTAACAGCACACAACTCTAAAACTCACTACTGGCCAAAGCCAGCGTAACAAAGAAGACACGCTAGCGGAGATATCTTGAGTTTTTTAATGCCTTACCAGGAAGGGTCATATGGGCTTATATTTAGGATATTTTCAAGGAGGACCAGACAATACCACCCAAATTGGCCATTTTTTTTTTTTTTTTTTTTTGGTGGTACATGGGCCTCTCACTGTTGTGGCCTCTCCCGTTGCGGAGCACAGGCTCCGGACGCGCAGGCTCAGCGGCCATGGCTCACGGGCCCAGCCGCTCCGCGGCATGTGGGATCTTCCCAGACCAGGGCACGAACCCGTGTCCCCTGCATCGACAGGCGGACTCTCAACCACTGCACCACCATGGAAGCCCCAAATTGGCCTTTTTTTAAAAAAGGAAATTTAATAACACAATGAGCTAGAAGTCTAGAGGTAGGGCAAGTCCCTCTGTTGGTTACTTTAGATCTGAATTGTCCATATTGGACCATTGAGCACTTAAAATATGGCCAGTGAGAACTGAGATAAGTTTTAAGCATACAATACCCACTGGATTTCAGAGACTTTGTCTAAAAAAAAAGAATGTAAAATATGTTATAATAACTTTATATTGATTATATATTGAAATTCTATTTTGAATAAGCTAGGTTAAATAAAAGATATTCTTTAAATTAATTTTACCTCTTTCTTTTTCTGTTTTTAACGTGCTTTCAAGAAAATTTTACATACATATGTGATTCACGTTATATTTCTACTAGACAGTCCTGCTTTAGAGCAGTTTTGCCCCGCAAGGAGATATTTGGCCATGTCTGGACACAGTTTTGAATGTCATGACTGGAGCTGGGGATATTACTGGCATTTACTGGATTGAGGCCAGAGATGATACAATGCTCAGGACTGTGCAAAAAAGAATGATCTGACCTAAAATGTCAACAGTGTCCAGGTTGAGAAACTCTGCTGCCCAGGATTCTCCTCTCTGCTGTCGATAGGACTGGCTTCCTTTTAAGACCAATTTCCCTTGTGGTGAAAAAATGGCTACCAAGAGTCATCTTCCTTGTTGGTGTCTATGGAGAAAAAGACTGGCTCCCCTTTGCTCTCTCTTAAGATCAAGGAACTTTCTCCCTGACAGAGGAATCAAAATTTCAGGGATTTATTTCTGAGATCAATGAATAAAGTACTATTTTCATTAACAAATTAACTACATAGTAGAAAATAGACTTCTATTATATAAGTGGTCCAGTCTTATTCTCTGAAATAAACATGACATGAACTTAATTGTTGCAAGGAGAAATGGCTGTAGATCTCATGCAGTTACTTCAACAGACTGCTTTAAGTGATTCTCAGTATCTTCCATTATTGAATGAAGATGTATTCATTCCCACCACTGCAATGGCAAAACGGTGTTCTCATTAAGTGATGTTTAAACAATTAGTTTTATTTCTCTCCCAAACTGAATATCCAACTATATATTTGTTAGGATATAGGACCAAATAATTTTTCTTATCATTTATTCTTTAGAGGAAATTCAATAAACCATACATGGCATGTTTAATTCCATTGATTTTCAGAAAATATAATAGAAGTTACGTGGAGACCTGGAGGGAGGATGAACTGCACTATTTAAGCAGAGAGACATTCTCCATTCTTAACAGAATCAATATTCAGTCACCTCAGTGCCAGAAAAGCACATCCTTACAAGGAAGGGGAGAGATTTGAGGTTTATGTTATGGAGGGGGAAAAAAATGTGCTCCTAATCTTTTTCTTTACAGAGGAGAACCCAAGGCTTTTGAAAACAGAAAGACAAATATACCTTGTCCAGGAAGTGTGACCAGACATCAAGTTAAACCCTTTCAAAAAGTCATGCATTCAGGGTACCCCTGCTCCCTCATTTTAGAGACATCGACTTGAGTTCGCTTTTCTCTTGATCTGAAGTTATCTCCTATTTGTCTCCTTGGAGTCTCATATAATTGAAAATGTGCTGAAGGGGCCACAGAGAAAAGAGGAAAATCTGGACCTCACTGCCCCTAGACTCAGGCCTCCCCTCAACCCCTACGGACCCTTTCTGCAACACCTCTCATCCCAGGCTCATAGTCAAAATAAGTCTGGCCATTAACACAGCTCTTCTTAACTAGAAAACTGGAAAATCCTTTGGGGAAGTGAAGATGCACATCACCCCTCTTCCCAGCTGTTCTGACAACTTCACTGCAGTTAACACTGTATGCTTAACTCCTGAAAGAAACTCAAAGAAGTATATTTCTTGTTAGGGTATGTTAGTTAACTGCTGTAGCAAAGAACACCCCAAATAGTGATGGCTTGACAATGGAAAGGTAGTCCTCACTCACTGAACACTTCAATATCTCTGACACTGGTTGGGGTGGACCAGAGAGGCCTGTGCAGGGACCCAGTAGGTGGCTCCTACGTGTTCTTTCCAAGCCTGCCTGGGGACACCTTCCAACGGGTAGGTAGGAGGCATAAATACTGCTTAAACACATCACTGCCACCTTGGTGCCACTAACATCTTTCCCACTCATAGGGGAACTAAGCAACATCCCTGCCTGGGAAGTCACTTCCCAGGGAGAATTTTGTACTGTTGACAGGCCTATGAATTTGTGGGGGACAATTGCTCTCTTTGCCACAAACACTATACCTCACACAGGACAGAGGACAGTTCTCAAACTTCCAGTTATTCTAAAAGTCTGGTGTCTCTTCCTTAAGCAGCACATTTGTCCCTTGCAGCATGATACAGATTTTCCAAAGATTGTTCACTGTCATTTGGGGAAGTGACAGGAGCTAATGGACTTTGGATTCCTACAAGCCAGTTATAAATCCAAGCTCTGCTACTACTGTCTCAATGAAGCTGGGCAAGTTACTTAACCTCTCAGGCTGACTCCCTATGTCTAAAAAGAGGATATTCATATCTACTTTTTCAGCTTATTGGGAATATGAAATGAAACCATGCATTTGAAGTGCTTAGCCAGTGTCTAGCCCATAGTAAATGCTAGCCAAGTAAATGCTAGCAGTTGCTAGCAAATGTTTCAGCTTTTGTGATGGAAATTGTTATTTTAATCAGCAGAATACTTTTTCAACCCTGTTTCAAATTAATAATAAATCCAGTCTCTTTAAAGATCCATGGAACTATTAAGATTATAACAAGGCTTAAATTAAAACTTTTAGAAAAGACTTGTCTTTGAAAACATTTTAAACATCCTCTCTTCCTTTTAATTCTACAAACCTCAAGTTGAAAGAACTTCAAGTTTTGAAATAAAACACACTTGTTTGGCTTGGTTTACTTTGTTGATATTATTTTTTATGTATGTCTTTGGGTATTTATGTAAATTACCATCTTCTTATGTGGAGTTATACAGATATATTTGCAATGGATCCAGAGAAATCAATCATTTATGAGATTTTTCATAATCTTTGAATCTGAAGAAATGATAATAGATGATGTTAGTATAAATGAGGTCAGATTCACATCCTTCAATGTTCCAGAGGGATTCCATCAGCTCCTGGACATTCTCAGCCTGATTGGATGCAAAACCGTTGCCTCCTTTAGAGACAAATACCAAAGTGGGGCGTTCCAACCCATAACACAGAACAACTCTATAGCCATTTATTAGTTTTAACCTTGGGATAGTCTTCCATGTTGATATTATGTTAGGTCACCATTCAAATAAAGCAACTTAATAAGATTAAGGGGTTTTTTGTCATGACAAAGAAGGAAAAAAATTAATATAATAAAGAGAGATAAAACAGAGCTGAGTCCAGAGCACACAGCAGCCCTTGCCTTCTCTTGTGTCTGCATCCCTCCTCTTCCCTTGGTTAAGCCACTTAACACGGCGACCTGTGGACTTTGCCCCTACACAATCCCTCGCCAAGTCCCAGAGGTCAGGGCACAGGGAGGGATGGGGAATTGGATGAGGTGAGGGGCAGAGGATGGAGCTCGTGTCCTGCTGCAGGAGGCCCCAAATGAGCTGGGGCCAGATGGCAAGTCACTGGTGAGGGCCATGACCTAAACAAGAATTAGCAACCCAGGCTAGGAGTTTCAAAAAAACTTAAAGCAAGAGCTGGTGGAAACTGAGGCAAAATGGAAGTTGGGTGAGGTTCAGAGGGAGGGTCCTGATTGACTGTCGTAACTAGCTCCACAGCTTAACTTGGTGGACCATCCATCAGCTGCATAGCAAGCTGGCACATTGGAAAGGCTTCAGGGTCAAGACTATGTCAGTCACCACAAGTCTTCTGTGATGTGAATAAATGACTGTGCCTCATGACCCCTTTCTCCATTTGTCCAATTGAGCACCAACTTTCTGCTCTAGACCCTGGGAATATTAAGCTGAAAGGGAGGCAGTCCTTGCCTTTGAGGTGTTCAGACCAAGGAGAGAAATGGACAAGCAAACGAATGCAGTATAGTGAGTGATGGGCACAGAGCATTCTGGGAGCACAGAAGAGGAGCATATAAATCATCACAAACAAAGAGGGAGCTGACAAGGGAGAGGGTGGCAGAGGCCTGGGCTGATCAGCTCTAATATCAATTTCTTTATTAAAAAACCCACCCAAAACATTCATTTTTGCTCCCAATATTGTGGGTTGGCAACTTGGGTTGAGCTCAGCAGAGCCATTCTTCTGTGATCCTTCCTGGGGTTGTTCATGTCTGCAGACATTTAGAGGCCCAGCTGGGGTGGGATGGTCTAGTACAGCCAGACTGTGGATGCTGATTCCTGGGATTCTCTTTCTGTATCATCTCAGAGTACCAAGAGGGCAAGTCCCAAACACAAGGACTTATCAAACTTCTGCTTATGTCATGTTTACTAGTGTCCAGTTGACCATGGCAAGTCATTTGGCAAGTCATTATCCCAGATCTGACTGGGATAAAGAATTTAGATTCTGTTGATTTTCTCCCCCTCCACCTGTCTCCATCTTTCACTGAGGAACCACATTTAGTTAGGGGCCTGGGGCAGGAGTTATCTCTGCTAACAGCCAAAGCCTCCAAAGCTACCCCAGCTCCTGGAACAAGGATCTGTCAGGTCAAGATAGAGCCTGAGCCCGTCTCACAGGCTGCCTTTGTAGAGTGTCAGGAAGCAGGTACTTGGGTCAGGTCACCTAGTCATTCACAGCCCAGATACCAGGAGAACAAAGGAAAAGAGAAGGTGCTGAGGAAGAAGGATCCATGGGGACTTGGTGGATATTTGGGAGAGCAAAAGGGGAATTGACTGCTTTGTGGTACTTACAAATTCCAGAGATCTAACTCCTAGGGGTCACAAGCACCCAGCATGTTCATGTCTGAAAAAGACCCTATATAGTGACCCCCACCCAAAATATGTCTCCTCTTCCAACGCAACTAGACATACACACTTAAGAACTCTTCACAAGAGCATAAAATCTCAGTGTCATGAGGAACTAGGGAGGCTGCTTGTCTGACCCCTAATCTTTCCGATGGGTAAACTGAGGTCTAACATGGTTAAATGATCAATAAAGTCATAAGTGCAGAACCCTCAGGGGTGTAACAAAAGGATTAAGAATACAGACTCTTAATTTGACCTAGATATTCAAGATCTGCAATCTCCTGGACAGTATGATAACTGTGGGTTTTATTCCCATACCTGATTAAATCAAAATGAGATTTTTTTTTCCAGTTAATCCAATGATTAGAAAAGATGTGAAGAAACTGAATAATCTTATTTGAAATAAGTCTTATTCCTGGAACTCATTTGGCCATAACTTTTCACTTAGGAAAGAGTCAGACAAATCATAAATCTCCATTGAGCACCATCACTTTTCTATTAGACTTTTTTTTCACATTAGATATTTTTTTCAATAGACTTTATTTTTAGAGCAGTTTTAGGTTAAAATACATTTAACACACTCTACCTCTGCTTTCTTCACCTTCTATTACAAGTTGCAGAAATAACTAGAGCTACATTTGCTGATGACTTCTACATGCCAGATAAGTGTTTGCCGTTACGCAATTTAATCCTCATGACAGTTCTCTAACTTAGGTTTATTATTACTAAGATCTTTGATGGGGATTCAAGACTGGATGAGAGAAGGAAGGACTATTATAGACCTATGGAAATTTGAATAAAGTGAGATGAAAGTCTATCAGACTCCTGAGTGGAACAATGCAAATGTTATATATCAGATCTTGATATTTAATTCAAGGTTGGTCTTTTGCTTTAAAATCTAGATCACAGATTTTCTTCACACATTTCTTCCTCAATATAAGTCCTTCATTTATTTTACAAAGACTCAGGCCCAACAACAGTGATAACAGCTGGATTTCAAGCAAATAAGGATATAATCCAAACTCATTTATTTATGTAAAATGTGCCAAGTCCCTAAACTACTGGTTTCAATGAGTTTTCTATCCCCAAATTAAACAGACTCTTGCTGGTGGTAGTGGTGGGGTGATTAATGTGTTTAGCCAGCTTGTTCTTTCAAAGAAAATAGAGGAACTCAAATTGCTTAGGACTTCAGACATAGCAGATACCATACTAGAAACAGCGTTCATCATTTCACCTAGTCCTTTCAACACCACTGTGACGGGGGTATTATTATTATTTTCAGTTTTCTGATGTGACAGCTGAGGCTCTGAGAGCTTTAGCCTCATAGCTCTGTGGTGGCAGAGCTCACATTTGAACTTAGGTCTGTGCAATAACAACACAGATGCTGTTGAGATTTTAGCACTTTTCCTAGAATTCTGGCTACACCAACCCGTGAGGAGTACTGACTAAGGGGGAAAATGCATGCCACTTAAATGAGAGGGAAAGTTTAAATTAAATATATTTGAGAACATTTGATCTTCCAAATGGCACTGGAGGTAGACACGTATGTCTGGAAATATCTTGTGTTTGAGATTTTGAGTAGAAGTGAAGTGGGTTGAGGGATTTAAATATAAAGACCATAACTCAGTCAGCAAGAGGAATATGTCTCCGTGAAGAAGCAGGAATTATAGATGAAGTGAGAGGGAAGAATTGAGTTTGGAAAGTAGCTTGGGCAAATCTGAGTCTCTTTCTCTGAGGAAGGTCTGAACTGGAAAAAAAGAGCTTCCATTGAGCTTTCTTGCTCAAGATTTCCTGGCAAGGTGCCTTTCTCCCTGTGGTTTCCCGGTGACCCCAGTAAGTCAACTGGGTGTCCAAGAGTCCACGAGGGCCCTGCTTTCCTACTCTTCACATCATTGCATGGAAGGAAACCTCAGGGGGGAGGCAATACCAATTGCGTTTTCGTCCCAGCTCTCTGGATTGTCAGAGATTTAGGGAGTGCACACGTGGGCAAGCTACTCTTCCCAAGTCCACGAACATCCTCCATTTGTTGTTAAGAGACTTAGCAGTCATCACCAGACATGTAGGTTTCCTTGACAAGCCTACAACAGGAGCATGCTATATCTGACCTTAGATGCTCGGTGGTATTGGCTGGGTGGCAGGGGGGCGCCCTCCAGCTTCAATATCTCTGCTCCAAGTCTCTGAGTGAAGTAAGAAGGGCAAAGCAAACCTACAGCCGGGTAGACTGAGTCCCCTACTAGGAAGCCAGGTGGTCACACAACCACCCCCTCTGTCTGAGGAAAGAGGGTCTACAGCACCTAGGGAGTTGGGGCAGGGCAGGAGCCTCACAAAACTGTCCTCTGGAAACTGGACATCGGAACAGAAGCATCTGAGGCAGCCATCATGCCAAACGGATGCCAAAGGGTTCTTGAGCCCCTTCTGTGAAGCGGCTCAGATCTGATGATAATTCAAATGCTTTCTTTTCATCCCTACATCTGCCGCTTGTCAGCTCTACCTGTCTATTTCCAGGTCTTAGGGGACATACGTACCATCTGCACAGAAGCATCCATTTTAATCAAAAATCTGGTAGAAAAGCTCATTTGTAGTCCTAAAACCAAAATAGATATATTAAGAAATAAAATACCAGACTCACAAGGATTTCTTTTTAATAAAAAACAATTTTAATTGAACCACGTCAAAGAGAGCCCCCTCCTCAGATCTGGAGGTGGAGTGGAGATGAAATGGTTGCTTGTTTGGGGTGTCCAGAGTACTTCTGGGGAAACTGGAAGAACCCCACACATGAATCTGGACCTCTGAGTCCACACTGGACTGGCCATGGGGCCTGAGAGGGGGAGGCTTCGAAAATAGTCTTACTGTTTTCAGGGGTGTTGGAGTTCAGCTGCTAGTTACCGATCCAACCGGGAAGATCGTTCCCAAACTCCTCTCATTCCCTTGAAGGCAGGCCCCCTTCGTGGGATCAAAATCCAAAGCCCGCAAATCAAAGACGCAGGAAGCAAAGGAGGAATCAAGACTGAAAAAGCGGAACAGCAAATCACAACTTAAGACCCTTTTATTTCTTCCCAGAAGCTCGACTTCTGGTAACAACGGATTACAAACACAGCCCTCCATTTCTTCCACGCTGATCCTGTGCATAAGGTCAGCAGGAGGCAACCATTTCCAGTTGGACATTCTCACTTGGGTTTTATTTCAACCCTGTAAGGGTGTGTGTGTGCGTGTGTGTGTGTGTTTGATTTGGGTTTTTTTGTGTGTGTTTTTGTTTTTTGTCTGGGGAGGCAGATGGAGAATCTTAAAGAAGACCATTCAAAGGTTTGGGAGTTTCTGGGGTTTGGTTTTTTTTTTTTTTTTGAACTTTTGTTTTGACAAGCGATTACAGGTGTTCCCATTTGGAACATAAACTATATTTTAAAAAAAATAATAAATTCCTGAAAGTCCCTTTGGCCCAAAAAAGGAAAAAAAGCAGACAGACAACCTTTGGGGAGATGATCCCTTTTTGGCAGGCATTGAATTGTCCAGAATAACACTGTCCAGATTCCAGCCTGGAAAGCTGCACGAGGGGCCTGCGGGAGATCTGGGATGTATTAACTTCGAGAGCAACCCTCCACACTTTTCAGTTCTGGTCGCAGCTGCAAGAGAGGATTCTGAAGGCAGGATGCAAGGTGCCATCGTTAGCAAAGTCCTCTTTTCTGCTGTGAATTGTATGCGGCCGGTGACTCCCCTCCAGCCCCCACCAGACAAGTACAGGTGTTTTTTTTAAGGGAATGCAAGCAACAGCTCCTAAAGCAGGAAAGGGAAACACCCTTCTAATCAGAAGGTGTTTCTAATTACAGCAGCGAATTACCAAACCTCCACTACAGTTAATTGCCACAAAGGAAATCACAAAAGAACAATTAACAAGCAAAAGCAGGTGTTATCAATTGAGTCTAGAAAGAAAGGAAAGAAGTAGAGGGAGGGAGGGAGGGAGGGAGGAAGGGAGGGAGGGAGGAAGGAAGGAAGGGAAGGAGGGAAGGGAAGGAGGAAGGAAGAAAAGGAAGCAGGGAGGGAGGGAGGCAGGAGACTAAGTCCTCTATAATTTGTCAGGAGCATGTATGCAGTTATTTTAAATCATGTCTATGCTTCTCAGTCATCCTGTGAATGTTCACTTGTGAAATCTCAGGGCCTTAAGTCTGCCAAAAGCATCAGGAGTGAATTAGACAGTGAAAGTAGACAGCAAGTAAAAAAACAACCCAGAGCCATTATTTATGTATTGTTCACCTGCATTTCCCAAGCTTCCCCTTGGCTCACATGGATCTCCAGTTGGCTAGAGACAACAGTTTTTCCAGTTTTGTCAACATCTCCAGAGTTCCTTTGCGTAAGTTATGATTTTGCCCAAAACTTAGAAACTGGTGTGTTGATTTCACAGCAAAAAATTTGGTTTATCTCTAAAATGGAGAAACAAAAATTCCTGAAATCCAAGTCCTTGCGCACGACACAGTTCACACAAGAATTTTTATATTACAGTTATAGGTTAAATTGGGCCTCCCACTACCCAAAAAATCCACATGTTGAAATCCTAATCTCCAGTGTCTGAGAATATGATCTTATTTGGAAATAGGGTTGTAGCAGATGTAGTTAGTTAAGATGAAGTTATGCTGGAGTAGGATGCGCCCCCAATCCAATATGATTCATGTCCTTATAAAATGGGTAAATATGGACACAGACCCACACCTGGAGAGAACACCATGTGTATATGAAGGCAGAGATTGACAGAACAATGATCTACAAGCCAAGGAACACCAAGGATGGCCAGAGATCCACCAGAAGCTAGAAGAAAAGCATGGAACAAATTCTTCCTCACACCTCAGAAGGAACCAACCTTGCCTACACCTTGATCTTGGACTTGTAGTCCCCAGAACCATGAGACAATAAATTTCTGTTGCTTATTTACAGTTACTCAGCAAAGTAACACACCTCCTATTCTACCTTATGATGTCCGTCCCAACGGGCCCCTTCCCTGTGTCTGCATTTGCCACCACACTTATGTAGTCATTCGTCACCTCCTACCTGGACCATCGCAGCAGCCTAGCTACCCTGCCTGCCTCCCAACTTTCCCTGCCTCAAATGTCCACTGCACCAGAGTGAGATTTCCTCACCACAGCCCTGACCATAGACCCTCAGGATCAGAAGAAGAATAAAAACAATGAACATAATAATAAACTCTCAAGTACGTTTTATATGCCAGGCATTGTGGGAGACACATGGAAGACAAAGAAAATTACTGTAAAGCAATTTCTACTCTCTAGGAGCTCCCAGCTTAATGATGTGGGTGAGGACAGACACATCATAGATCATTAGAGAGAGAGATAGTGCAGGCTTGCACAGGGCATTGTGGGAATTCTGAGGAGGGGCTCCTGACCCATCCTTGGGGGAGGGGATGTATTATGAAGGGCTTCCAGGAGAGAGAGACACCTGGGCTGAGCCCTAAAGCACTGGCTCTCAATTCTGACTGCACACTGCAGTCACTTGAGAAGTTTCACAAATGTGAAGGCCTATGTCCCATGGACCCCCAGACCCTGGGGCTTAACTGGTCTGGGGGTGGCTTGGTTTAGGAAGTTGCACAAAATATCCAGGTGAGTGCAACATGTAGCCAATTTTGAGAACCTCTATCTTAAGGCACTGATTCTCTGCACATTGAAATCAACTGTAGCATTTTAATAAACTCCAATATCTGGTTCTACCCACTAAAGATTTGATTTAATTGGTCTGGGTGTGGCCAGAATTATTTTAATGCCCCCCAAGTGATTGTTATATGCAGACAAGTTCAAGAACCACTAGCTTGTAAGAATGCATCTCAAAATTGAATGTGCAGACGAGATCAGGTTCATTCAGGGTGGTATGGCCGTAGAATTTTTTCTGGGGGCGGGGGGGGTGGGCAGTGAAGTAGAAAAGTATAGCTTTATTACTTTGCCAGGCAAAGGGGTACACACTGGGTTTCTGCCTCAAAAAACGATGTGAAGTGAAAGAGTAGCATTGGCATATATACACTACCAAATGCAAAATGGATGGCTAGTGGGAAGCTGCTGCATATCACAGGGAGATCAGCTCGGTGCTTTGTGACCGCCTGGAGGGGTGGGTTAGGGAGGGTGGGAGGGAGACGCAAGAGGGAGGGGACATGGGGTTATATGTATGCATACAGCTGATTCACTTCGTTGTACAGCAGAAACTAACACAACATTGTCAAGCAATTATACTCCAATCAAGATATTAAAAAAAAACATTGAATGTGCATAGAAATCTTCTCGAGATCTTGTTCATCTGCAGGTTCCTAATCGGTGGGTCTAGGGTGGGGCCTGAGATCTTACCTGTCTAAGAAAGACTCCAGATGCTAATGTTGCCAGTCTGGAAGCCACACTTTGAGAAGCAAGGCCTTAAAGAATGAGACAAGTTCTCCAGGTGGAGAGAATGTGGTCCTGAATCAGGATGGTGTAGAGGGGAGAAGAACAGGGCATGGACTAGAGGGGTTCTTGGGGATGATTCAGTGGATTTGGTGTTTGATATGGATGCGGGGCATGAGACAGGCAAGGGCACCAGTCAGGTTTCTAGCATGGACGCCTTAGCCTCCGAATTGACCATAGGAACATCCCAAGCAACGTCAAAGTCTTGCTAACTTCATGGTGCCTTTCATTTTTCCCAAGTACCATTTTCCAAGCTCATTAAACATCTTCTCATTGCTCATCTTCCCAGACACTTCACAGAATTAACCATGCCTTCCTTGCTTTTCTTTATTCTTTCTCCAACACCAAGGGTACAAAGTCTCATGCTTCCAGTGGCCAATTTGGTACGGACTTGAGTGAAGCAGCCTGGATGGGTGTGAAGAGAAAAGGAAAAGTTCCCTTCTGCTACCAGTCCACCAACATATATTAATAATATTAATATTAATTAATTATATCTTAATAATATATCATGATGTTTAATATTCCTATCTTCATAGTAATTAATACAAGAAAAAGGGGACATTCAAGGGGAATAATGATTTAAAGCCTGCCAATTTTGCACCAGAAAAATGAATAAAAGCTAGAAGACAATAAAATATTTTTAAAACACTGAAATGTTTAAACATTTTAATATCAAAATACCGTTTAAAAATGATGTTAACATAAATTTTTGATAAATTAACATTTTAAAATGCTGAAAGAAAAAAATCTGCTAATCCAGATTGTAAATCTAGAAACACTATCTTTTAAAAATGAGGACAGGGGGCTTCCCTGGTGGCGCAGTGGTTGAGAGTCCGCCTGCCGATGCAGGGGAAACGGGTTCATGCCCCGGTCCGGGAAGATCCCACATGTCGCGGAGTGGCTGGGCCCGTGAGCTATGGCCGCTGAGCCTGCGCGTCCAGAGCCTGTGCTCCGCAACGATAGAGGCCACAACAGTGAGAGGCCCGCATACTGCAAAAAAAAAAAAAAAAAAAAAAAAAAAAATGAGGACAGAATAAAGGCTTTTTGGGTTTAAAAAAAAAAAAACTGAAAGAACCCATTGCCAGTTAACCTACACTTTAGGAAACTCTTCAAATTGCAGGGAAATGATTCTAAATGGGCACTCAGATCTACAGGAAGGAGTGAAGAGCCCCAGAAACGGTAAACACATGGGTTAATATAACATAGTGTTTTTAACTTTCTTTAAGAGACAACTGACCACTTTAAGCAACATAATAATAGTGTATTGTGGAATTTTTTAAATATGTAGAATTAAAATATAAGATAGCAATAACATAAAGAATGAGGAGAAGTTACCTTATCCCACTGTAAAGTTCTTACATTTTATCTGAAGTGGTACAGTATAACTTCCAAGGTGACTGTGATAAATGAAAGACGTGTAATATAATCCCCAGAGTAAGTAATACAAAACATGATACAAAGAGAGGATAACTAAAAAGCTAATAGAGGAAATAAGATGAAATAGTATTTCATATGAATATTTATTGATGTATAAAAAAGGAGCAAAAACTCAATTATAGTGTTTTAGAATGAATGTCTAGTAGGTAAAACCATTTTTAAATGCAAGGAAGCAATTACCACAAAAGTCAGAGTAATGGCTACCTTCGGCCTAAAGAAGGGGGTGATGAAAGGGAAGGGGCATGAGAAGGATTTTGGAAATGCTGGAATGTTCTATTTCTTGACCCCATGGATGTTTGCTTTCACATCTTTGTTTTGTGCCCTTTTCTGTATGTAGGTTATAGTTCAGAATTATTCTTTTTAAGTTTTAAAAAATCAGTGAAAGACAAAATTAAATGTATTGGCTCCCAGCTACCACTAGGACTTAGGAAACGTTATCTCCCCAACTCTCAGTTTTCCAAACCCTCATGAAGGGATTCTTGCTAATGATTGGGTCCCTTTAGCTGCCTCTGCTGAACCAAGCCTACAGTTGTCCCAAATGTGGGTTCCATAGAAGCAGAGGCAATGATCAAGAGTCCCAGACTTAGAGACGCTGACTCTAGCTGCATCAGAGTATGGCAGAAAAGCTCACATATCACCAGGAGACCAATCCCTCCCAGGGTGAGGCTTGGGACCTTTTTTAAGTAAGCCAGGTTTCTGCAAAGCAAGATGCATTTTCAAGTACAGTCAGAGAAGTGCCTTGTATCTCTCTTCATGCAGGGAAAACCTCTAACCCACGTTCCTCACTCACACGCTCATACAATCCCCCCTCTTCCCTCCTTTTTCTCTACCCCGATCCCTGCTGAGCCCAGATGCTATGATCAAGAACTAGATGTAAATTTGATGCTATCACTTCCTGAGAAACCTTTGTCAAATCACTCGACCTCTCTAACCTCAAATTCCTATTCTTGAAATGGTGGTTTTATCCCCACCTTCACAGGCTTGAGAGAACAGACAGGACTGTGCTGGGCTGGGCTGTGAGCCTGAGCTGTGGGTGTCCAGAGCCTGCTGACCCAACGCTGTACTGCAGCAGCATCATGCCCTGCAGTGCCTATGGATCAGGGTAAGCTACTCCCTGACACTGGTTGGAGAGGCTCACCCGTCAAGTGTGTACACTGCCCAGTCTGGTCAGCTACCATTCAGCTCCTCTTGTCTTGTCCCAGCCCCTCTCCACCCAGCAGTGATGGGTGACCCAAGAACTGTTGCTGTGTCCACTGGACACCCAACCATTAAAACAGCCGTCCCCAACATTTTTGGCACCAAGGACCAGTTTCAAGGAGGACAATTTTTCCACAGACCAGCAGGGGGATGGTTTTGGGATTTCAAGTACATTACGTTTATTGTGCACTTTATTTCTATTATTATTACATTGTAATATATAATGAAATAATTATACAACTCACCATAATGCAGAATCAGTGGGAGCCCTGAGCTTGTTTTCCTGCAACTAGATGGTCCCACCTGGGGGTGATGGGAGACAGTGATACCTGAAGTGTGTTGCTTATGTCCAGTCTACCCCATAAGATGCAGCTTAATTGTCACTTGCCACTCACTGATAGGGTTTTGATATGAGTCTGCAAGCAATTGATTTATTATGGTCTCTGTGCAGTCAAACCTCTCTGCTAATGCTAATCCGTATTTGCAGCCATTCCCCGGCACTAGCATCACCGCCTCAGCTCCACTCAGATCATCAGGCATTAGATTCTCATAAGGAGCGCACAAGCTAGATCCCTCGCATGCACAGTTCACAGGAGGGTCGTGCTCCTATGAGAATCTAATGCTGCCGCGGATCTGACAAGAGGCAGAGCTCAGGTAGTAATGTGAGCGATGGGGAGTGGCTATAAATACAGACGAAGCTTTGCTCTCTCTCTCTCACCTGCCTGCTGTGTGGCCAGGGTCCTGACAGGCCATGGCCTGGGGGTTGGGGCCCCCTGCATTAAAAGAACAGAATGTATCAGAAAGGTGAAGATAAACAGCGATGCAGCTCATCATATAAAGCAGAGGGAGAGATGGCTCCACCCCGAGCTCCAGATGACTTATTTTAACCTCACTTGCAGCAGCCCCCATCTTGAATGCCTGTGAGCCCAGCCCCGCCCCCCAGCCCCGAGTTCCTGCTGGCATACCTGTGGCCAAGGTCGGGTAGACTCTGGGCAAGGTATTTGCTCACTGGGGTCCTGTGTATTTTGTGGGCAGTGAGCGTGTCACAGTTAGACTTACACTTCAGTGTGAAGAAGTTCATGCTTCACCAGGGTGCAGCCAGAGGGTGGTTGGGATAGGAGGGGCAATGAGGGGGAGGGCGCCTCTTCACTCAGCTCTAAGAATGAGCAATGGTGCCCACCTCCAGCTTCAGAACACACATCTTGGGATTTTAAGTTAAACACTCGCAAGATCGCTTCTCACATATCTAATTGTAGTTTCCCATGGTCTAGATAATCTTTTTCAAGGAAAATACATTTTCTGTGGTTTACTCAGTTGAAGATCAAAGAAAAAAGAAAAATTTTGGTAAACTGGGGAGACAGGGCTGACAGTTCATGTAATGGTGCTTGATTTCAGGTCCTCATTTATCCAGACTCTCTTGCATGCAATTACCAGGCAACATTATTCTATGGGCCAGCAGCTTGGGCCCCTCAGTTCTCAGGGGCCATTCAGGACTCTTTGATTCTTTCACTCCACTGAGTTTTACATAATGATTTAGACCCAATTTTTCTCCTCTGTAACCTGCCTGCCTTTTAGCTACTTGGGCAAAGAGTGCGGTCTTTCAGTGCCTGGAGTCTGGCTGCCTGGATTCAGTCTTGCCTCCATGTGGCTCAGTTTCCTCATCTGTAAAATGGGCGACAGCACCTTCCTTATAAGGCTGTCCTGAGGATAAGTGGACAATCCCCAGATAAAGTGCTGAGGCCAGCACCTGGCACACAGGGAGCCCTCAGCAGCGCCATCTCTTATTATGACTCAGGGAACCTCAACTCCTCCAGTTTCACATTCTCTGCTGCGTTTTCCTAGAAACATAAGCCAAGGGAATTTCTGCCTCAGACAAATTAAGATTTTTTTCAGTCTTGTACCAAAGGAGCCCTGCCCCCTGGTTAAATAGTTCTAGTTATGAGTGGTCATAATATTGCCTCACTGGCTATACATTTTCATAACTTACTAGATCCACTTCAAGTGATTTTAATTACAAATGCTCTAGTTTCACTATGTACAAAATGGAATGCAGGCAAGTAATTGTATTTTCTCCATCTATTATGTTCAGAAAGAAATTAGAGTAGCCTAGTGCATCCTTACTGTCAAAAGGTTTCTCATGATTCTGTAAGAAAGGAGCTTCCCATGATTTGCTGAAGATGTCAGCCACTAGTGAGACCAGGAGGACTGGGTAGGGAGTGGATCTGATGCCATCAATCTAGCTGGGGTGACAGACAGCAAACATTTGTCTCCCCAGTTTGTGTTTCGACCTTAACGAACACTAGTCTCTCCTCTGACTCAGCTCTTGAATTTTCTTAGGACTTTCCTGTCAAGCCGCCTCCACGCCTATCCCACATCACTTAACTGCTTCCCTTAGCAGCTCAGCTGGAGAAACAGGAGAAATACAAAGGATAGTTCTGGTATCCGCTGGGTTTAAGGGACCCTGGGTATGAGTTTGTCTGTAGCAGATGTCATGGTGGGGGAAGACAAACTTATTAGGGCATAGGAGATCATTTAAGGGAAAGAATTTTGATATCGGGTAAGTGTCACACAAATGGAATATTGTAAAATGAGCCCAGTCAGTCTGTAAGCTTTCCAAAGTCAGAGAACATTTCTTGCATGAGCACTTTCTTAACTTGGTAATAGAATGTTGAATAAAACCACAGGTTGGTGGAATGATTTGACTTATTCTCACTCTTCATTATTTTCCAATAAATTTGGGGTCTGAAAGCAGAAGTTCTGGAAAGAGAACCATGTACATGTACATATGGTGTTTTTAGCCCCTTTGACAAATTAGGGTTACAGAAATTTGTAGCCACGGGCACGTGGCTACAAAGTGACAAAGCCAACACCAGACCAAGTCTGTCTGCTACCCAAGGCTCACAGTCAGAGGGAGGCCTGTGTATCCCTTTATGTTGCCAAATGTAAGGATTAGGTCAGATCCTAAGCTTCACCTCAGCCAGGATACCTCCCTCTCATATGGACAAACATGGCATTTTGCTATAACGGCTGATGGCTCTCCTGTTGGGATTTCCCGTGTCATCTCAGAAAGTCTCCGTCTTCCCTGCCCCCCACCTCTGCCTCCTGGCTGGGGCACCCAGGGAGGGCAGAGGTAGAGGTCCCGGTCGGGTGGGCTCCAGCATCTGGTGCATCTGGTCAGGCCCTACTAACTGTAGGTTTATGCCCTGTGCTGCTCCGGGGGAGCTCTGGGAAGTTCACCATGTGCGTCCTTTGGAAGAGCTAGGCTGTGCTTGAAGCAAGCCTGTGTGATCTGCCCCAAGGAGAGTTCTAGAACACAGTCTGTGCACACACACTGCCCAGGCTCTAAAGTTAATACCTCGCTTCCCCAAGTGTGTCATGCATGAGATGATTTGGGGTGGTACAAACGAAAACATTTTCTCTGGCAGTTACGTATTTATTGTAATGTGTATTAGCTCAGCATGTCCTGGCTCACCTGTCATTTCACCAATATTGTTTAGGACAAGACTAGTTCTATAGCAATCTCTAACACATCACCTGATCTGATGTATCCACCACCTCTGCATCCCAATTAGATGCACACTGCCCAAGAATATAAATAGATGACCCTCCCATGCATGAGAGAGTGGGGAAGAAATAACAGTTTGGAGTAATCATAGCATGTTGGATGGAAACATAGCAGAGAAGTGAAGAACAGGTGTTCTGGAGTCAAGCTGCCTGCACCGTAAATGTTAGCATTTTAATTTCCTAGCTGTGAGACCTTGAGAAGTTACTAAACTTCTCTGTCTTACTTTAAGTGTTAAGCTACTAAAATCTACGGTGTCCTTTGTTATTGCAGCTCACACACCCTCATACAGCCCATATGCCAAGCTGCAGCAAAGCATTTTCTTCTCAACTCATTTGAAAAGATATCAAGTTATCAAAACTAAAAGCATGAATTTACAACATTTAATAACTTACTATAATCAAAAATAATAATGTAAGGTAACATGTTCAAGCCCGGACAGTTTTGAAAGAATTATCTTCCTAATCGAAACCAACAGAGTTATCAAAGATGCCACTGGTGGGCTGGGAAGTTAGCTCTCTCAGCAGGCCCAGGACTGCTGCCCTCAGGGCTGAGCTGCTCTCCCAGACATTGATTGGATCTGCACCAGGAAGCAAAGATTTCACCTGCAGGCAGACAAAGTGTAACTTCAGGCAATGAGAATATCATCTTAAAATTAACAAAGCCTCAGGCTTCCCTGGTGGCGCAGTGGTTGAGAGTCTGCCTGCGGATATAGGGGACACAGGTTCGTGCCCCAGTCCGGGAAGATCCCACATGCCGCAGAGCAGCTGGGCCCGTGAGCCTATGGCCACCGAGCCTGCACGTCCAGAGCCTGTGCTCCGCAACGGGAGAGGCCACAGCAGTGAGAGGCCTGTGTACCACAGAAAAAAAAAAAAATTAACAAGGCCTCTACTAGTCTACCTTAAGCAAAGGACATTTTATGTCAACAAATATTTTGTTTTGTTCCTTTAAGCTAGGAAAGGTTTAACAATAATGTTTCAAGTTAATAACCTACAAGTCTCCTTTTAAGAAAATGAGTGAAAATGAAAGGACTCTGCCCAACCTGCACTTTCCTCACTCCATCCATTTGCCATGTTTCTCTGGCTCATCCTTCAGACCACAGTTCAAACATCATTGGCTATTATAGAAATCTTCCCCCATCCCTGGATGAGGTCCGGTGCCACAGAGCCACCCTCTCTTCCTATCCCATCATTTTCCATCATGGTACTGGCCATGATTTCTGATTCATGTTTATTGCTGAATTATCTGACTACATCTTCAAGCTTCCTTAGGGCAGGGACCACGTCTGTTTTGCTCCCTGTTGATCTCCAGCAGTCAGCACCGGGCCGGTATACAGCTATAGGAAGAATGAATGAAAAATGAACAGTTTGTTGATCAGTATAAAAAAGCCATAATGTATTTGACCAATCTTACGTCTGGTCATTTCGACTTTTTCCATTGTTTCAGAAATATACCAACACTATGATGGATCACAGAGGTATCTTTGAGCAAATATCCAATGATTTCCCTAGGACAAATTATGGAAAGAAACTGATTGCTCCAAGACTTTAAAGCTCTAGCTAATTGTTTAGAATTTCTTCAAGTGGGAAGGGTATTAACCAGAAACATATTAAAAAAGAGAGAGGGAAGGAAGGAGGGAGAGAAAAAGAGAAAGAGAAAAAGAGAGGAAGGAAGGAAGGAAGGGAAGGAGGGAGGGAGGGGGGAAGGAAAGGAGGGAGGGAGGGAGAGAGGGAGGACAGAGAGAAAGAAAAAGAGAAAGGAAAAAAAGAGAGAACGATGGAAAAAAGAGAAAGACCAACACCTAAATTAAAGAGTCCTTGTCTCCGTGAGAAGTCCCCTCTTCGGAGACTGCCATCCAACCAGTTTCCTGGACACACTCTCTCTGTATCCCTGCCAGACCATCCCTGGGAAAGGCAAAGTCAGACACTCTCAAATCCCAAGGTTTAAGATGATAAAGACCCTCAGACCCTCCTTCTCGGGGGCGAAGCAGTTCAGGGCTTTTTGTTCTCCCACTTCTTTGTTCCAGTGACCTTTCCCATCTCAAAGGATTTTCAACAACACCAAGAGCCTGACACTTTGCCCATCCTGGTTCTCACAGACTTCTCCAACGAAAGACAAAGCCAGGCTGGCACGGAGGAGGGCCTGAAATAAAGGGAGACTGAGAAAGAAGAAAAGCACCAGGGAATCTGGCCGCCCGCATATTCAGTTGCTGCAGCAACTAGAAGTTAAACAATGAAGCGGGGAAGGGACCACCATCTTCCTCCCTCGGTCCAGTTGTCATGGATACTGGGATTTTAGAAGTGAGGGGGTGAAGGGTTTTCTTTACACTTTACAAGTGGTGCTTTTTTCACTCACTTGGCCTGTGTCCTTGTTCCACCCGGGTTGGGGACGTTCCGTTCTGAGTCTTCCTGCAAGGAGGCTGGGGAAGGGGAGTCAGGGAAGGATGCTTTCTGTAAAGGACCCATCGGCCAGTAGCTCTAATGTCCGTTCCCATCCCACACCAGGCAGAAAGGCCTGAGCATTCGTGGAAATTTCCATGCACTGAAATCTTCCCATCCACATTGCTGAAGGCTAGCTCTCTCCTTGAACTCTTCCTCCCATCCTTCTGATTCTCCCAGGAGCGCTCACACACAGGCTGTCTCCTAAGGTCCCAGCTTTGTGCCCTCCCCGACCCCCCAGAGACCCCTTGTAGCTTGCTGCCCCTGCTTCCTCCTCCAGGATTTAGCAGGAGGAATACAGCTCAGTCCTCCTCTGAGGTTGTCTCCCAGCTTCTTTTCCCTGAAGCCACATCAGGCCCTGCACTGTCTTGCTGAGCTGTCCAGCAACGTATGGTGAGAGGTTACCAGCTTTAGTGACCGCAGGTCAAGACTCAGCTCTGCCACTCTCCAGCATGACCTCGGGCAGGGTACTTACTCTCTCTGAATCTTGCTTCCACATCTGGTCAATGCAGATTGTAGTATCCACCACGTAGCCTTGTAGAGGTTGTGCAGTGAGAAAAAGTAGACCATGTTTGAGTTACAGCAGGCACCCCAGCAGCAAGAGCGCCCTTGGCCGCCTCTCCATCACCCACCCCCTCCCGGGCCACACACTCACACTCTTTTACACACTCTCACACACAGACATTCACACTCTCTCATACTCATTCACTATCACACACATACACACACACACGTCACGGGCATTCACATAGACACACACACTCACTCTTGTATACTCTCGTGCACATCCTCACACTCAGCATTCAGACACTCACACTCATGCACTCACACACAAAGACACTCAAAGCCACACTCACATATATGTACACACAATCACATGTACTTAGGCAGGCACACACATTCACACGTATGCACACACACTCTCTCACATATATACTCATACTCTCTCCCACTTTCACATACTTCCACACACTTATTTGCACACACTCAGCTTTCCTTTTTCTTAAAATTTTTATTGGAGTATAGTTGACTTACAGTGTTGTGTTAGTTTCAGGTGTACAGCAAAGTGGATCGATTATACATATACATATATCCACTCTCAGCTTTCCATCTTTGACATAAGATGAAAGACTGCGAATGTCTTATTTTAGTCTTTATCAAGCAGGAGGGAGTCCAGCTGCTTGCTATAAGCAACACCGTCTGTCCATCCATCCATCCAACCAACAACATTGGCTGAGGATCTAATATGGGCCAAACACTGACACCATAAAGAGCCACCAGGCAAGGCCACCAGCCATGGGCTTGTGTCTGCCAGGCTGCTCAGCTGCTTGAACTCAGAGGGGCCCCGAGACCCTCCCCTGGCCTCCACGTGCCTTCATTGCCCAACACTTGGCCGTGCAGCCTGAATGCCAGGACACGGCGCAAAGACTGTTTGCATTTGGACAACCAGGGCAAGGTTGGGCTCACAGCGCCATGCTCACTCTGCGCTGCCTATGGGTTGGAGCTCCCCGGCTCGCTGGTCTTACAGACATTTGGAACAAATGCCATAAACCCTTCCAGGTGATGATCTGACCTCCAAGGATGGTCCAGTTTTCCCTCAGCCTGTCCTGCACTTAGTAGGGGCAGCAAGTGCCCAGGGGCCGCTGGGGTGGTAAGAGAGGGTTGGGTGTGAGCCATCAGTCACGTCGATGCAGCTTCCCAGCCTGGCCAGCCCTGTCTAATACAGTGGAGAGGAAAGGCTCAAATACAGGCTCACAGGGTGTGTGACTTGGAGTGAGTCAACCTCCTTCATACTTAGTTTCCTCATCTATAAAATGGGCATAATCATACATCCATCTGCCAGGATTGGCGTGAGGATTCAAAAATACATGTGAACCATTTTGCCTGGTAAATATTAAGTACTCATAAACAATGGCTTTACTGTCTAATTAGATGACTACTCTTGGCTCTGTTAGGGCTCTAACTATGCAAAAATCACAGATGTGTATGTTAAAAGAAACTGGAATGAATCACAGAAAGTTAAAAAACGTTGATTTGTTTACAGTAATGGGACTAGATGTTTTTTACCTTAATTTCCATTTTAACATTGTTCCAATATTTCTGCAAGACATAAAAATTAAAACGATAAACACAGGTATTTAGAGGGTGATTTATAGTAGCCACATAAACAAAATATTTAACTTAAAATTCTCTTATTTGTTTGCACTACACACAGGATTAATTTCTCCTAAAAGAACAGAAGGAAGTATCTGGAAGCATCCATTGAATACACAACTAGATCTCAGACAAGAACATCAAAATTTCATGATACTTTTTCTTGATTCATATTGCTGTTGTCATTTCCTCACCTTCTTAAATATATTTATCATGCTTATTTTTTTAAAAAAAATTGAACATCAGAAACTTACCCAGACTCCTGAATCCAAATCGTTAATTCCATGTAATGGAAAGTTCTTCCATACACGTAGCAATGATTTCACCTATATGCCTCACTATGTCCTGAATGGAGGCCACCTGATAGTAGACAGTAAACATCATATTGGATACAAGGATAGGTGATTGCCAGGACTGTTCAAGATACAGAAGACATTTGACCTTCAGGGAGCTGGAAGTGTAGCAGGAAAAGAGAAACTACCATGAAACAGGTAGGCTCTGAATTGGGTAGTTCTAACTCTGAGCTGTATAAGCAAGCCAGATAGTTGGAGAGAGCTATTGGGGAAGAAGCAAACTTTTGTTCAGTCTTGAAGGTTGAACACAAGCTATTATTCTCGTCCTGGAGGCAGAGGACGAGAATTCGAGCATTCATGTTTAACCTCCAGCCAGCGTAATCATTCACACAATGCACTGAGAACTGAAGAAGACACAAAATAAATACTGATGAAAATAAACTGAATTGTCAGATTCTTTCCCCAGGATTCCAGAATGAAATAGATCTGCACGGCCCTTGCCTACCTGCGTCCGTTTAGAAAAAATATACCTGCATCTATTGACCAATAAAGACAGAGGTAGATCTTCTTTTTAAAAAAAGTTTCAGGGATTTCCATGATGTTCCAGTGGTAAAGAATCCGCCTTCCAATGCAGGGGACATGGGTTCGATCCCTGGTCGGGGAACTAAGATCCCACATGCCGGGGGGCAACAAAGTTTACGCGCCACAATTACTGAGGGCACACACCTCAACGAGAGAGCTGGCGTGTCGCAACTAGAGAAGGAAAACTCGCATGCCACAACTAGAGAGAAGCCCACACACCACAACTAGAGAGAATCCCGCATGCCACAACGAAGAACCAACATGCCCCAACGATGAGACCCAAAGCAGCCAAAGAAAGAAAGAAAATAAATAATTTTTTTAAAAAAAGAAAAGCTTTAAAAATAAATAAATAAATTTTAAAAGTTTCAGAGATATTGGGAGTCACTTTTAACACATACAGGTGTTTACTGTGAGCCAGACACATCCTGAGTGTTTTTCATGGATTACCAGATTTAATCATCATTCTAAATATGATACGTAGATGAGGGACAGAGACACAAAGAAGTAAAAAAGGAAATATTAGGCATTATTATGAGGACAACAGTTAGAATTAGTTTCGCCTGACAGGGTGATTGCATAGAAGAGAAATAAGAAATGGAGCTGGGAGAGTAGTCTGGGCCAAAGTCAGGAGGCTGTGGATATTGGCATTTGATATTCTTTAGGGAGTAATAAGGGTCTCAGAGCAGGTGGTCAGAGGAATACGTTAAGACTTCTTTCAGGTTTTAAGAAATAAAGTAGAACTAGAAATGAAGAATGTAGAACCCCTTTAAGGGGACTCTAAGGAAAGAGCACCATCAGTATCACCATCTTCACTCTACCAGATCCACTGCCCTTTGACCCCTCACAACATCCCTCACAGTAGGAATTATTGTCTCCGTTTGATGCCTTACTATCTTTCATGGGGATATTTTTGAACTAGCACCCCAAAGGATCTTAAATTATTACCCCAGGTAATCCTGACTCAGAGGGCTCCTGGTATTGAGAAACACCAACTGTCAAAGAGATGATGGCTACCATATCCCCCAGCTGGACCTCCCTGTTCTTTCTGTCTCCTTGTTCAGTCGCCCCTGCCCTCAGAGCCTCAGAAGAGCTCTTCTATTTCAATCCAGGCAGTAGTTCCCATGGCAATCACCATGATCCCTTCCATACCTCCAGGTGGGTGACACTCTGGGATATAAATGATTGACCCAAGTTTATAGGCAGAAAAACTGAGACTTAGGTTAAACGTTTTAACCAAAATCCCAACTTTCTTAAGGAAATTTCCTGGCTCAGCGCCACTCCTGCTTTTGCACAGCAGTGCGTCACATCTACCTGGCTGACGGCTTGACAAAATCCCACCCCTCAGAGCATCTGACTGTGGTCTCAGGGTCCCAGCAACTGGCTTCCAATTAAAGCGGAACAATAGGCAGGGCGTGTGGGGCTCAGTCCTCAGGGGCTGAACCTCAGCACCAGCTCCAAAGACCCCCCCCCATTAGTCACAGAACGCCCGCTGCTGCGCACAGTAATCCAAATTGGGTTCAAGGCCCCAGCCTCCGTGTCCCATTGTCATGCTGTATTTTTTATTCAACACAAGATCAGAGATCTGCTAAGACCTCGTGTTGCCAACATAAAAGAAGAAGAAAGATTTCGTTAATCCCAATGAAAATGAATCCTTCTTATTTTTTCCTGGAAAAAAAAAAAAAAGGAAAACATAAAGGTATTACATCAGCCTCTCAAAAAGGCAGAAAAATCCCTGCCATCCTGAGACGGTTAAAACATGTGGCTTTAAGAGTCGACACAAAGAACAACAATTACACACCCCTTCACCTTTTACTGGTTTGTTTTATTATCCTGGATATTCCAACTGTTTTTTCCTGGGATGCTTTTGGATATGACAATCCCACCAGCCTTGAAATAGAGTATTAGAGAGGAAGGAGGGTCAAAGGGGAGGATGTTCACAGGATTGGAGAGAAGAGGGCAAGGGGGAAAGAGAGTGGGCAGGGAAAAACCTGCCGCAAAATCTGAAATGTCTTTATGAAATCTGAGCATTTCATAGCCAGAGGGGATCTTGAAGATAACTAGTCAGACCTTCTCATTAAACACACACACACACACACACACACACACACACACACACACACACACACACAGAGCAAGTGAGGGCAAAAGGGGGATGATTTGTCCAAGGAAATGGAGGCTTCATTCAGGCATATAGGTTAAAAGGAGTGGAAAACAACAAGACACTAACCTGTCAGAAAAGAGCCTTGTGTGAATTTCAGCAAAAGTCTCCTCAGAAAAAAAAGACCATAATGACCCCTCTTTATCTTGTCAATACTTGTCACTCATCTGTCCTCATTAAAACTCTCTTGTTGACTCATTTGTTCGCTTACAAAAGTCTGATTAACTGAATGGTGTAGGGTAGGGGTCCACACAGTACAGTCTGTGGGCCAGATACAACCCGCTGCCTGGTTTTGTATGGCCCACAAGCTAAGAATGGATTTTACATTTTTTAAGAGTTGAAAATTTTTTTCCAGTTAAAACAATTTTTCAAGAATAATACTTTGTAACATGTGAAAATTATATAAAACTCAAACGTTGGTGTCCACAAGTAAAGTTTGGCTGGAACACGGCCACGCCATGCGTCTACAAATTGTCTGAGGTTGCTTTTGCCCTACAGCAGCAGAGCTAAGCAGGTACAACAGACATGGTATCACCTGCAAAGCCTAAAACATTTACTATCTGGCCCTTTACAAAAGAAAGCCTTCCATTTTACTGACATGAAAATTGGAGGACCCCAGCCCAGGACCACCACTTAGGGTCTGTGTGACCTGGGCCAATTCATGAGTGTGTCCATGCTTTGGCTCCCTCATCTGTAAAATGGGGATCATGTGTATTGAAACGGTATAATTGAAACTCGACTTGATGTCCACTGAGGTCACCCTACCCTCTGAGACTTAAACAGCATTGCTTTAAGTTCAATGTCATGTCCTGGCAAAGTCCCATGTCCTCTTCAACATTCCCAGAGCCTTGCATCCTCTTGGTCCTTTTGGTTTCAAATTCCAGCTCTTTCCCAACTGTGATCTCACTCATCTCCCCAATCCTCGGCTGGTCTTTCTGCTCGGTACCAACGAGGACTTTGTAACTCAGCTATCTCTCCCTCTAAACAAAGTCACAGGAGGCATTGTGTGGGAAGCAGGTTTTGCTGGTGGTTTGGGGCCTTGAGGAGGGGATGATGTGGCTAAAATTCAAACAATTTAAAAATGGGCAGCCAGCTTCTCTCATCCCAGCACTCTCATGGCTGTCCAGCCACCAGCAATTTCCCACTGGCCACACTTCCCTGAAGGTTCCAGCCCTCTGCCATGCCTCTCAGCTTTCTGCCATGTCAATCCACTTCTCCATTTGTAGCCATCCTTTCTTGGAATTCCCCTCACATCTTCCATCTTCTCTGTTTCCTGGAGCCCTTTATCCTCAAGACACCCCCAGAAGCTCAATTTTCACTTCCATCTGATACAGGACACCCTAGTTCATCACCCTGATGCCTACATTTCCATGGTTATAGACTTCAAGTTTTTGTTAAACAAAAGGCCCTTCACTCCATATCTCACTCTTAGAAGCCCAGAACAACTGTCAGAGCTTCAGACACACTTTCTCCTTGTCCCAGAAAATTATATATTCAGTGTCCAACTGATAGAAATTATGTCACCACCTCCCCCTTAGAAGACAGAAACTCTTTCAGTAGCTTTGGGGTTGACTTGCTTTTTCTCTCCACTAAAATATATAAAGCATCAATCATACTGCTTGACATTAAAAAATAACCAATACACGCTTTCCTTTCCATGACTTTTCCCCAAAAGAAACACAGACAAAATACCAACATGTATAACAATATATATTGCACATGCGGTTCCTGAACACACACCTGCCCACAGTGAAGTTCTCCACCTGGAGCATGTATGGGAGAAGAGGGGACAGAATTGGGTTGGGGAACACCACCTAGGACAAGGTGATAAAAATAACAGATTGCTTTTTCTCCACCATCTAAATGTACCAGGAGCTGAATAAACGTCACCAGATGCAACTCCTTTGGGGATTTCCATATTGTTTTGTTTGCCAGACAAGAAGGGTTCCAAGACTTTTTATCTATGGCATCTATTGCTGCATAATGAAATATCCCCAAAACTCAGCAGTTAAAGCAACAAACATGTAGTACCTCACACAGTTTTCTGAGTATCGGGAATTCAGAAAGGCTTAGCTAGGTAGTTTTGGCCTAGGGTCTCTCATGAGGTTACAGTCAAGAAGTTGGCCTGAGCAGCAGTCACATGAAGGCTTGACGGGGACTGAAGAGTTTGCTTCCAAGAGGGCGCACTCATATGGCTGTTGGCAGGAGGCCTCAGCTCCTCACACAGGCTTCTCCAGAGGGCTGCTGATGGCATGGCTTACCCCAGAGTGAGTGATTCAAGAGAGAGAGAGAGATTTTATAACCTAATCTTGGAATGACATGCCACCACTTCTACCCTATTCCACAGATCTCACAGACCCACCCTGTATGGGAGGGTACTACACAAGGATGTGAGAGATAGACTGACCACCTGCCTTTGGCACTCTTGAGATTCTTTGTGTCATTCCAATACATTCCCCTTTCTTACTTAAGCTAGTTTGCATGTTTTACTATGACTTGCAACCAAAAGAGCCTGGAATAAGATGGACTTCTGAGACTGCTGCTCTATATTTCTACCTCTGAGGAAAAGAAGAAATCCATTCCACATAATAGTACAAATCAAAAGCAAAACAAAACAAAACAATGAACAACTTGGTATTGTTATAATATCAAATTATCGCAAAACTTAGTAGCTTAAAACAGCCATTATATTTTGCTCACAATTTGTGGAATTCAGGAAAAACTCAGGCAGTTCTCACGTGGGAGTCTCTCGTGCTATTGCATCTAGATGTGCACTGGGGCCACAGTCACCTGACTTCAGTCCAGCTTCACTGGGCTGGACATGCAAGATGGCTCACCCACCTGGCTGGCAATTGAGGCAGGCTGTGTGCTCGGAGCTCAGCTAGAGCCATCAAACAAAACACCTGTGCATGATTTCTCCGGCATGGTCACCTCAGGTAACTGGCCTTCTTATATGGCAGCTGCTTCCCTCAATGCAAGCATCCCAAGAAACAGTGGAAGCTGCATAATATTTTCTGCCTAACCTCAGAAGTTATAAAGCATCACTTCCACTGCATTCAGTTGATGAAAACCAAGCCATTAAACTCAACCCAGGTTCAAAGAGAGGGAACAGAGCCTCCATCTCTCAATGGAAGGCTTGAAAATGGCCAGAGGCAACTGGTTTTCCCAAACATTGAACCTATCCATGCCAAGCTCTGGTGGGAGAAACAGTGCCTCCCACTTAAAAGTGATAGAGAGGGATCTTCTCAGTTAGAATGTAAATAACCTTGACTACAAAAAATGGTCCATCTGGCCCAAGATATCTCTCCTTCTGGGAACTTAAAGATATCTGCCAAACCACATTTATCAGGAAACATTTTCATGTAACAAAAAACTCAAGTCAAACTGCCATAAACAATAAAGAAATTTGACTCATATACCTGGAAGTTCCTCAGTCTTTAGAGTTGGCTTAATTCAGAGGCTCTGCATACATTTCACAACCATCCTCTGGCCTATCCCCCTTTCATCGCAGCTGGATAGCAAGAAAGTTGCAGCTGGTCTGGCCCTTCAATTGGTGCATGACCATTTCCAGACGAAAGCAGAGCGAGTTGCTTCTAGACACTGTCCTAGAAGAATGCAGATAAATTTTTCAATTGCCCATAGCTAGTCTTTCTTCATATTTTATTAGATCAAATTGAGTTATATGGCCAACCCAGCCAATCACTGGGGAGAGGAATAGAATGACTCTTAAACCAACTAGGCTCACTCCTGAACCCTATGAATGGGATTAGCTCCCATGCATGAAGGAAGAGAGGATACCAAACAAAATCAGGATTTTGTTAGAAGTAAGGAAATGAGAAATGGATGCTAAGGAAACAATCAACAATGTCTTCTATGCTGCACTACAGAAAAAGAATTCCTAACACACCTAAATCAAGTATAATCTGTCTTTTGCTGCCTTTTCCCCAACATGCAAATACAGAATTAGTTCTCTGAAACTCTGTCTCCAGATAATTCTGGGCGTGTCCAGGAAGCAACTCACATGAGTTTATAGGCAAGTCCAGCGAGTTACCAGTGGCATCTGCAGCTCTTTCCTGCTAGGTTCCAGGGGTCTGCTGTCCACTGCTGCCAGTCCTGCCAGGTAATTCTGTACCTGACAGCCATGTCCACTTTCCTCCAGAGCCCATGTTCAGTGGCCAGTTGCAACATGGGGAGAATGTTGCCTGTTCTATTTGGAAGACAACAAAGCAGTACAGCTTGACCCATAGTGTAACATCAGGATTTGTTAAGAGACATAACTTTCATATTTTATTTATCACATCCCCTGCCCCCTGGCTTAACCCAGGTGCTACATGTCCATAGAACACAGATATTATTCCTTGCAGGTCTAGCCAGGAGATCATCTGAGTGACAAACTCTACACTGTGCTCATAATCACTTCCTCCTGAATTCAATAACCAAGGTTCTTTTCCTAATCACATTTGTCATTTCCGACTCCCTCTTCCTTTAAGGTAAACTCTCCCGTAGGAGGCGCCTTAATCCTCTTGCAAATATACTTCTAACGCATCTCCTCACCAGCTTGTCAGGCATCCCAGGCAAATGTGGGCCCCAGTGATCCAGCTTCATTTTGTGCAGAGGCTCCCAAATTGAAATCTAGCCAAGAGCATCAACTAAGGGTAATTCCTTCTCTCCTCACCCCTCCTCTTGCAACCCAGTCATACTGGATCGCACCATCCACGAGGACAGGGAATGCCATCTCCACATGTACCACCTACCCTCATACCATATATCCCCAAATTCTGAACTTCTCATATGCTGCTCTCTTTACTAGCACTCTCTTTTGCTGCCCAACTGTCTCACCTTGCAAATTCCTGCACATCAATCCAGACTCAGCTCTGTACCTCCCATAATTGACGTGAGAAATAGACCTGCAGTGTTTGCCAACTTTAATTCAGTGGCTCTCAAGGCATTCAGTCTGGAAGATATCAGGCTACTAAGAGTCAAGGGGAACAAAAAAAGCAATGCCCTAAGGTCTACTCTACAGCAGGCTTCCTGGGCATTTCCCAGCACAGACCACATCTCCAGGGTACTGACACTGGCCAGCGTCTGCCAACTATAGTCAAAAGGCTACCCTTCCACATCTCTTAGCATCCTCAGGGTCCTACTGTCTGAGTTATCCAGCTCACCCTCCATTCCCAGAGCTGCCAAGCAGTCTCTCCGTTGGCTCAGTGCATGGAATCAGATTGGGAGTATCTCTTAAATGAATTGGGCTTTTGTTCCTTCCAACCTGTGTTGAAATTTACAAGACTAAAACAAAGGCCCTCACTGTGCCCTGGTCCTGGCTCTGCTGGGACACTAATTACCCAGCAACAGCACATGTGGGAGAAAGTGGCCAACTCTGATTAAGGAGCCCCATGGGAGGGCACTGAAAACAATCTTTTCTTTTTCTTTCTAAAGTGTCCTTTGTTCCTATCACCAGCGGCCACTCTGCCTCCATGCTGCTGGGCATTTGTAGATACAAATGAGTTACCAGATGGACACCATGCTGGAGCAGGAGACCCTGGTGCACTGGGTGCCTGCCACGTGCTGAGGCCATGCAAGATGCTCTTTGTACATGAGCACTGTTCCCGCAACATCTCTGCAAAATAAGCACCTTTATCCCCACATGAAAGACGAAGGATCTAGAGCCCAGAGCTGCAAAATCCCATCGAGACTCAGCTGGATTAAAACCCAGTTCTGGCTCAAAAGTCATGGCCTATGACTCCCAGAATAAACTAGAAAGGGTGGCTTTCCCCAGTTCCTAGATCACAGCATTTTACTGCTGGGAAGGACCTTTCTAGAGATCAATATGTTCAGTCAAGGCCTGAAACAGTGAGAGGGCTTGACTGAGAACACCCACCCATCGGACAGGTTGACTGGCACAGACATAGTCTTGAAATTTGAAGCTTCGCTTGCACTTTCCCATCTACTGTGCTCACCCATCATCGTCCTAAACGACTGATGATGAACAGGCAGGTTTAATTAATTCTGGGGTAGCTCACATCTCAGTGAATGCAGCCAAAAAACAAATATCAATTCTCCAGCTTCAGAAGAAAGAATCTATGAATGAGTTTCAACTAGGGACATATGTAAGATCATACGTATGGGGGGACAATAGCCATCATTTTTTTCCAGCTGGAGTCACTTCAGAGTAAGCCCTGGAGATCCTAACATACTCCCACTGAATATAAGGGACTGAGCAATGCACAGCTGGAGTTAAGAAGGTTTGGTGTCCGAGGTCTCGTGGTCACAGCAAGGTGCCTGCTTAGGTTCTCACCATCAGCCCAGCAATGTGGTGAGTTGGGGTCTGACACAGAGAGTTCAGGTATATAGAAACACAATTAAGACCCTTGCAATCGGAAAGGGAAAGCCTGGAGGGAAGACCTGAACCACAATAAAGTAAACAAGGACTAGCCCTCTTCCCTAAGACTAAGGAAATCAGGCTGAATGGATGAAAATCTGGCAGTAAGCCAAATTAACTGTGCCTTGAGTGTGGAATCTCTCCCTGTTACATTTTCACGGAAAGGGTACCCAAGGTACCAAGTAAGCAGATTCGATAGGGGCAGCTCTTTCTTCTCCCCCAGTGATGAACATTGGGGAGGTAGGCAAGGTGGCTCTGAGTGGGGGAGGGTGACCCTTCCCAAGACTAGTGGCAGAGAATTAAACCATCTGTACCAGAGGTTAGAAATACTGAGGTCAAATTTTAGTAAACTCTCCACGGGAATAAAATATGGCATAGGTGGATTTTTTTTTTAATCCATTAAGGGCAAGATAAATGGACTTTTCTTTTATGCATTAAGGGCAAGATAAGTGATAAAGGTCTTAAGTTGTCTTAAACAACGCTGAGCTTAAATATCGATCAGAATGGAAAGAGTGACAACATTTAAATCTGTTCAATTCAGTTAAGCTCTGGGACTTAAAGTTCACACAGTGTCAAACTGTTCGGACTTAAATTTTGATTCAAAGCACTTACAAGAGTCCCACCTTTAGGTCGGGGCCTAAGACCTCAGAGTCTCAGGCTTCAGCCACCACATAAGTCACAGCATATCATTGGAGTGAGGTACCAGGACCGGCAGTGTTTAGGGCACTGTGGTTGCTACTCTAAACATTCTCCACGTTCATCTCATTTAAGCTTCATGACAACTCTATGAGTTAGTGACTCCTGTCTCTCACACACACACACACACACACTGCACAGGAAAGGAGACAGAGACATGCCATGCCCACCATCACCCTATGGCAAACAGTAGAGCCAGGATTTGAACCCAGGCATATTAACCACAAATCCTGTGTCTCACCACCAACCCATTTTGTCATTCATGTAAATGTTTACCCCAGTGCCTGGCACCTACCAAGCCCTCGGGAGCCTTCAGCTCCTGTGCTGTTCTGATAGTCCCAGAGATGTTAGCAATCATTGTCAAGCAAGGCCTCTCTACAAATTTTACTGGGCCACTAAGAGCAGGGCTGTCCAGAGACTATCGGACTCACTGGATGGCAGCTGGGGGCCCCATCCAGCCATCAGATTTGGGGTCGTTGCTCTTCAAGCCAAGCCTCTGCAGCACGGAAGACACGACACATAGAATGTGGAGGCCAACCAGAGCTACCAAGGTGATTCTTTGAAGTCTTGGCTTGAGCTTGCAATCTTCATCTTAAAAATCAAGTTAGATTCCACCCAAAGAGTTGTCTTCCCGTGTTCCTAGGAAAGTGACATGTCTTCCGGCTGGGCCCCAGCTGGGCCCTCCCATAGACTCTCCCTTCTTTAAAATTCATAGGATCTCAGCTGGTGGCAATGACTTAGACGGGCATGTGCCATGGCCTGTGACTTTTGTACCCCTGGGTAGCCTCAGATGGTTTCAAGCGCTGACTCAGGCCTGGCAAGGAAGGGCAGACCGTGCGTGCATACCACAGCCGTGACTTCTTACACAGTGCCCACCACCAACACGCGCTTACACAATAAGCATGTTTCATCAGGAGGCCCAGGTGCCTGCCAGCATTGTTACAAAAACCCATGGGAACCTGGCTTCCCTGCCAGCCAACCAGGCCTGGACCCTGCTCTTCTAGACCTTCCAACTGAATGTCACATCAGGGCTTTCCAAGCAGAATTTCTAAACCCACGAGACTGCGGAGAGAGACAAGGGGGAAATGCTCACATTCTCAGACTCATCCCTTTTCAGCAGCACTCCTTACTCAGTAGGTACCAAGACACTGAGTAAGCATTCATTATAGGAATCTAAACTACAACACAAATGAACCTATCTGTGAAAGAGAAACAGACTCATAGACATAGAAAACAGACTTGTCGTTGCCAAGGAGGTGGGGGGTTGGGGGAGGAAAGACTGGGAGTTTGGGATTAGCAGATGCAAACTAGTATGTATAGGATGGATTAAAAACAAGGTCCTCCTGTATAGCACAGGGAACTATATTCAATATCCTGTGATAAACCATAAAGGAAAAGAATATGAAAAAGAATATATATATGTAGGGACTTCCCTGGCAGTCTAGTGGTTAAGACTTCGCCTTCCAATGCAGGGGGTAAGGGTTCAATCCTTGGTCAGGGAGCTAAGATCCCACATGCCTCACAGCCAAAAACCCAAAATATAAAACAGAAGCAATATTGTAACAAATTCAATAAAGACTTTAAAAATGGTCCCCATCGAAAAACAAATTAAAAAAAAGAATATATATGTATAACTGAGTCACTTTGCTGTACGGCAGAAATTAACACAACATTGTAAATCAACTATACTTCAATAAAAAAAATTTTTTAAGTATTTATTATAATTTCTACTAGACTCACCTACCCTGTCCCCTGGAGTCACCCTCCTTTGCTCAGAACTATCTGTGCAGGATGAGAGGAAACTCTTACCTGTGACTATCTGAAAGGCAACCCAGGGCCCAGGACTGAGGCCACGTGTCACAAGACAAGACCTCCCACATTCATGATAGAGAGAATCAACTCAGTCTCAAAGAACCCATGACTCCTCCCTCCCCAAAGATGACTAGAACGAGCATGTTGCCTTATTCTCCGTGTGACGTCTAAGCAAACAGGAGAAACCTTATGGCTGACATGCACTGGGCTTTCTCTAGTACCACTCTCTTATCATTTGACAGTGATTATTCATCTTCACAACAACCCTATGAGAGAGACTGGAAGTTTGGAGTCGATCAGTAACCCATTATAACTTTTTCCATTTAAAATAATGAGAAATATATTTCTGATTAGCATGTTTGTGCAGAACTTTAGATTTTAACTAAGAGATAACTGAAGTTTAGTGTGAGATGTCTGTATGTATTGTCAAATTATGGGGAAAAAAGAGTTTAAAAACAAGTGTGTTCACCATTACCTTATGTTGTTTTTTGAAAAGCACATGTGGAATTGCACAGAGTACAAACATGAAAAGTGGTAACATGACATAGATAGGTGGCTGGATTCCAAGTGGTTTTTATTTTCTTCCTTTTGTTTATCTGTTTTTTCTACAGGATAAAGGTTATGATATGGAAAAGGAAAGGGATAAAGTTTATTTTGTGGGTTTTCAGAAGGCAGGACTGTTGTATGGAGATAGCAGGGAGTAGTTCAGCTCATGTGAGAAAGAATTTTTACCATTAGGGCTGTAGGATAACGGGATGGGAAGAAGTGAGTCCACTTTCAAAAGACATGGCCAAGTAGAGGGTGGATGTCCACATATTGGAGATATTTTTGATTCTTACCAAGGAGAAACCCAGTGGGGTTTTTAACTCCAGTTTCCATCTTTAAAAACTCAGGAACCCAGTTTTTAAAAAGATGTTAAAAGATATTTATCTTGGGCTTCCCTGGTGACGCAGTGGTTGAGAGTCAGCCTGCCGATGCAGGGGACACGGGTTCGTGCCCTGGTCCGGGAAGATCCCACATGCCGCGGAGCGGCTGGGCCCGTAAGCCGTGACTGCTGGTCCTGTGCTTCCAGAGCCTGTGCTCTGCAACGGAAGAGGCCACAACGGTGAGAGGCCCGCATACCGAAAAAAAAAAAAAAAGATATTTATCTTTTAAAGATGCAGTAGTTGAAGCCTAGTGATGATGATGTGGGAAAGAAGGGGAGAGGTGGAGGAAGGGGAGTTGAGGAAGTGGGAAGATGCAGGAGGGAGAGGGGCTGGGGCTTCTTCTGCATCCTTGTTCCCCCGGTGTAAAACCCACTGAACCGCTAAGGTTTCAGAAAGCCCTTTTGGAAAGCACAAAATTTTAGACCAGTGGTAAAAGCTTTGTTGCCTGTTGGTGCAGATTTCTCTCAGGATGCTGACACTCTGGTCTTTCCTTTTTTATTGAAGTATAGATGATTTACAATGTTGTGTTAGTTTCTGCTGTACAACAAAGTGATTCAGTTATACCTACATATACATTCTTTTTCATATTCTCTTCCATTATGGTTTATTACAGGATATTGAATATAGTTCCCTGTGCTATACAGTAGGACCTTGTTGTTTATATATTTTGTATATGGTAGTTTGTATCTGCTAATCCCAAACTTCTAATTTATCCCTCCCCCACCTCCTTTCCCCTTTGGTAGTTTGTCTCCTATGTCTGTGAGCCTGTTCCTGTTTCGTAAGTAAGTTCATTTGTGTCATAGTTCAGATTCCACATATAAGTGATATCATATGGTATTTGTCTTTCCCTTTCTGACTTACTTCATTTAGTATGATAATCTCTAAATCCATCCATGTTGCTGCAAATGGTATTATTTCATTCTTTTGCATGGTTGAGTAGTATTCCATCGTATATATATATATATATATCTCACATCTTTTTTATCCATTCATCTCTGACACTCTGTTCTTAAGAAGGCTTGTCCTTAACTCAAGAGGTGCCCTTCCTATGAAAGGCAGTGCTAATGGATGCATTTGTATATGTTTAAATCCTTTGTTCATCACTGCTTCAATAAAGTAGTATCAATATTTCTATGTACAAAGTCCATAGAAGACCATTAAAGAAGAAATTCAAAATAACCTCCAATCTACCTACCTAGAAATGGCCATTGCTACTGTATCTGGTGTGTTGCCTTTCATTCATTTTGCAATACATTTATTTTCATAAAATTGAGCATAAAATGTGTTCAGCTTTTCGTAATCACCTAATATTATGTTGTAAACGGTTGTCGTATCAGTAAATATTTTTTGAAGATATAATACTTCCATGTAGTTTAATATGTACTTTTTGATTTCTGATAACATCTTTTTCTTATGTTCATTAAATATTTTTATTTTTTCTACCATTATCTGTTAATATAATCTGACCATTTTCTATTTAAAGATGAGTTGTTTTTTTTCTTTTATTTACTGTGGTCTTGTCAATTTTATTGCAAATACTTTTTCAGCTTAGTGATAGCTTTTAAATTTGGTTTTGATTTTCAGACAATTAGCAAAAGCTAATTTATGAGCATTAAACCTATGAACAATTGTATTCATGATTTTTCCACTTCTTTCATGCCTTCAAATTTCTTCCACATGCCTGAAAAGTTACATATTTATTTCTCCTTCTTCCACTTTTTTTACTTCATTTTTTTACCTTTAACTTTTTTTATTGTTTTATTTGATTTTTTAACTCTTTTTCTATTCACAAAATTATTGCATTTTCAACTTATGAAATTTGAAAAATATAATCACTAAAACTCTATAATCTCACACATAGGGATAGCCACTGCTAACATTTTCCTTTATTTATTTGCAATTTTTATACTTTTATATATTTTTAATAAATTGAGTTTATTTTATATATGCATATTTATGTACATATAGTTTGTATCATCCTTTTTGTTTAACATTACATAGTAAGTATATTATGTTATTAAATAGTCTTCAAAATGTTTATGCATTGACTGCATAATATTTCATCCTAGGGACTACATGATATTCAACAAATTCCCAATTATTGAACTTTACTACAGACATGACTGAAATAAAAATACTTGTAGGTAAATCTTTGTCTCCTTATCCATCTGTCTACCTGTCTTATCTTTTCCCTGGAGAGATGCCAAGACATGGAATCTACAGGTCATAGAATTGAAATTTTTAGAGGTTTCCAATAAATATCGCTCTTCAGAAAAGCTGAATTCTTTTAAATTCAGATCGGAAGTATGAAGGGACTTCCTCACCACACTCTCCCAAAATCAAGTGATTTTTAAAACTATCTTTGCCAATATAACAAAAAAAGAAAGTAACATTTCATTTTAATTTGCATTGCTTGATTACTAATGCAGCAGAATATTTTTGCATCTAAATTTTGACTCCATCTGGAATTTATTTTGGTGTTTGTAATAAGGAGCAGCTCTGACTTGATTTTCTCACAAAGAACCAATACTATTTGTTGAAAGATTCCACCCATTTCCCAGTGTATGATGTGCCCGTGTTTATACGCTAAGCTCTCATGTAGGTTTGAGCTTAAGGACTAGTCATTCAGTCTATCACTAATAGGTCTACTGGTTTGATTATTGTAGCTTTATGCATTTTGCATATCTAGTCATGATTCTTTTATTCCTATCTCCCTCATATTCCTATCTCCTTCATAGCCCGTGTACTTTAGAGTTATTTTATGAAATTCCTCCAAAAAATAGTACATTGGGAATTGTTACTGAGATTTCTGAAGCTTGTAAATTAACTTGAATCAAATTAACATCTTTACATCATTAAGTCATAGAGAATGATGCATCTCCCATCCTTTGAATCTTATTTAATATCTCTTAATAAAATTTGGGAGTTTGTCTCATAAAGGTTCCACACATTTCTTGGTAGCATTATTCCTAGGTATTACGTGATTTTTCTTGCTAGTTTAATATAAGCGCTTTCTCTATTATGGTTTCCAACTGTTGTTTGACTGCTTATATACGGCAAAGCTATTAATTTTAGTAAGTTTTATGGGAATAGTCTTTTAAAATCATAAGTTAGTGTGTTGAGTTTTATCAATTATATTTCAGTTTTAATGGATACCATCAAGTTGTTTTGGCTTTAATGGCATGACCAATCAGAAAATTTTCCTCACACAAAACTGTCTTTGAATTCTTTACGTAAACCCTAGTTTTTTATATAACCTTCATGATTTCAAATTTTGCATCCACATCATGGAGCATGTGCCTTTATCCTATTTGTGCTATCAGTGAAGTTTTAAGATCAGGATTAAGCCAGCTTTGTAAAATTGGAATTTTTTCCATGATTTTTTTTCAGCGTGGAAGTGACCTCTTTCTTAAAAGTTAAAAATAACAACAGAAATCTGTCTGGTTGTAGGATAAATTTTAGAATAAATTCTTTAACTATTTTTACATTTCTTTCATGTGCATTGATTTGTTTGAGGTTTTTATTCTTAGGTCAATTTTGAATTTTCCCAGCGAAACACTCACTTCATTGAAAGGTTCTATTTTTTCCGTAACATTTATTCTCTTATATTTTAAAATCTACTTCAAATCTATGATTATAGCTGCTTATTTTTTCTAAATTTGTTTTCTCTTTTTTTTGCTATTTAAAATATACGTTTAATCAAAATGCACAAACCAGTAAAAATAAAGGTGTATGTGATGCAAATGTAATTAAAGAGTTCTAATCTTATAGCATTACTGAGAGAGGAGAGAAAATTTGTTTAAATTTTAATAAATCTAGGAGTCATAATCTTTAGTTTTATTGAAGTATAGTTGATTTACAATGTTGTGTTAGTTTCAGGTGTACAGCAAAGTGATTCAGTTATACATATACATACATATATATTCTTTTTCACATTCTTTTCCATTATAGTCTATTACAAGGGATTGAATATAGCTCCCTGTGCCATACAGTAGGTTCTTGTTTTCTCTTTGTTCTTAAGTTTTCTAGAAATTCAGCCAGAAAACCTCTTCTTATGTCTGTTAGTCAGTTACACTAGGAGGGGGTCTCTCCATTCTAAATCAGAATTTCTGATTCAATTAAAATTTCTTTTCTGCTCTTTGACTTGCATTCTTGTTGTTCTTTTACCTGTTTTCTTGAGATGACTTCATCATCCATTTATTTCTATTCTTTCTTTTTAAAAAATGAAATCATTTGCTATTATCACATTGCCTTTAAGGACAACTTTAGCCACATTTCATGTTTTTGATATAAGTATTCTCTTTTTATTAATTTCCAAACAAACTATTAAGAAAATGGGTTTGACTCCAGTTATAAAATAAAGAATTCATGGGAATATAATATACAGCATAAGGAATATGGTCAATAATACTGTAGTAACTTTGTATGGAGACAGTTACTAGACTTATTGTCATGATCATTTCATAATGTATGCAAATGTCAAATCACTATGGAGTACACCTAAAACTAACATAATATTGCACATTAACTATATTTCAATTTTTTAAAAAAATGTGTTTGAGTTTTGGAGAGGTTTTTGGAATTTTATTGTTTTATTTCTTAAGTGATTGGATAGATATTTTCTAATTAATTTTAATTGGAAATTAAATTAATTTTTATTATTGGTTTTAATTTTTATAGCATCAGAGATAGAGAACATGGCCCGTACAATTTCCACAATAAATTGGGAACCTGTTGATGTTTTCTTTGTGCAATATATCTTTTAATCGACAAAGGCTGATAAAGATTGTTAAAAACACACACTAGTTTACCATTAACCTCTTCTAGTGTAAACAACATTAGATTGAACATCTGATTGGAAGTAACACTGCCAGCCCTGATTCTGTTGCGCTGTTGGGTGCATGAAGCAGGGTGTGTGGGGGAAAAGCATCAACCTCTGAGTTCAGATTCTTCCTCGACCCCTGATTACTTGAGATTCTCTAAACCTCAACCTCCCTTCCTCTGAAATGGGGACGAAAATAACAACACATACCCCTAAGGACTGCTGAGAAATAATGCATGACAAGTGCCTAGAATACTAACCGAGACATTGTCCACACTCTAAAAGAACATGGGGCTTCCCTGGTGGCGCAGTGGTTGAGAGTCCGCCTGCCGATGCAGGGGACGCGGGTTCGTGCCCCGGTCCGGGAAGATCCCACATGCGACGGAGCGGCTGGGCCCGTGAGCCACGGCCGCTGAGCCTGCGCGTCCGGAGCCTGTGCTCCGCAATGGGAGAGGCCACAACAGTGAGAGGCCCGCGTACTGCACAAAAAAAAAAAAAAGAAAGAAAGAAAGAAAAAGAACATGGCTTTCCTCCAGATCCCGTGCGGCCGCTGGAGCCGGCTGCTGCTGCGCCTGGGGAGTAGGAGGGTGCAGGGCCGCCGCCACCTGCTGTACCGCGCGGATTGCGGGATCTTAGTTCCTCGACCAGGGGACCAGGGATTGAACCCTGGTCCGGAAAAACCCTGTTGGAGGCTATGCGTCTGTGAACAAAGGAGAAGGGACAGCGGTGAGCATGTCAGCCCTGAACTGGAAGCCCTTCGTGTACGGAGGCCTGGCCTCCATCACAGCGGAGTGCGGTACTTTTCCAATTGATTTAACCAAGACACGGCTCCAGATTCAAGGCCAGAAGAATGATGCAAACGTTAAAGAAATCAGGTATCGAGGAATGTTGCATGCGTTAGTGAGGATACGCAGAGAGGAAGGCCTGAAAGCACTGTATTCAGGGATTGCTCCTGCGATGTCGCGCCAGGCTTCCTACAGCACCATCAAGATAGGCGTCTACCAGAGCTTGAAGCGGTTATTTGTCCAGCGCCCGGAAGATGAAACCTTTCTGATAAATGTCGTCTGTGGAATTCTCTCTGGAGTCATATCCTCAACCATTGCTAATCCAACTGATGTTTTGAAAATTCGGATGTAAGCACAAAATAGCACCCTTCAAGGAGGAATGATAGGCAACTTCATTCACATTTACCAGCAAGAGGGAACGAGAGGACTTTGGAAGGGCGTGTCCCTTACTGCTCAGAGGGCCGCTATTGTTGTTGGTGTGGAGCTGCCCGTCTACGACCTCACCAAGAAGCATCTCATTCTCTCGGGCTTGATGGGAGACACTGTGTATACCCATTTCCTCTCAGGCTTCACCTGTGGGCTGGCGGGGGCCCTGGTCTCAAACCCTGTCGACGTGATGAGAACAAGTATGATGAATCAGAGTCATTTGAGATGGCAGATGCCCTGGCTACACAGGTTTCCTGGATTGTTTGTTACAGACATGGAAGAATGAAGGGTTTTTTTGCTCTATATAAAGGGTTTTGGCCAAATTGGTTGAGACTTGGTCCTTGGAATATTATTTCCTTTGTGACATATGAGCAGTTGAAGGAATTGGACAAGTCAAGACTGCATGAGACATCCCGCTGAAAATGCTCACGTCTGAAATAGCGAAGCTTCCTGTCTTTCCCACTGCTTCTCACTGCTTGGCCCGCCACAGATTCTGAGGTGTGAGCAACAGGTGAAGACTGGGTTAGCTCGGATTGCTGTGTCCTGGCATCGGACGCTCTGCACCAAATGTTTAATGGCATAGACTGTAACATCCAAACACTAGTCCTTACCATTCAAGTGCCCTTCGACATCAAAGATAACATGAAATGCATGTTTCTTGCTAAAGAAAACTTGCATGAAGATCAGAAACTGTGGACTGATTCCCTCAGGGGAGAATAACTCCTGATGCATCTCAGCTCGTAGCTGAGACTCCCAGACTGTTCGAAAGAAGCTCTTCGGAACCATGGAATGAATAGAGCCTCCAAGAGGGTGTTATTGTTCCTGAACTTCTCGGGGGGCTTTGGCTTCATGTCTGCTGAAGAAATTCACACATGGAGACCTGGTATACCCCAGGTATAAACAGTGCGGGATATAGATCCCTGGAATATTGCACTGCTTTCTAATTTCCAATTTTGGCAGAATCTTTCACTTATAATAAGTGATTTTTAAGCCTTGACCACTCGACCTTTGTGAGGAATTGTTACAAAGCATTAATATCTAAACTCATGATGGTGTAATAGGTTGGCCTGGAAGGTGGCAAAGTCTGTGCTGGTGGGAGGTGTTTTTAAGCTACTTGGGTTCTGTCTTAAGTAATGTTTGTAATTTGCTCTGTGATTTTAGCAAAGTTTCTATTTCCCACTCTGTAAAATGGGGATAATAACATCTATTGATACTGAGGGTCAGGTGAAGAAGATAGTAGCTGCTACTACTTGACTTGTAGGATTAGTGTGTTTACATCATGCTGTCATACAGCCATCATCCCAGAATAAATGGTCCGTGTATATGGAAGAGAGTCATTTTATCATGGGCTTCCCCTGAGTGAGATCCTTTGTTAAAAGGCTTGTGAAAGAAAGAGGTTAGGGTTTTATTACATTTTCTGTAGCAAAATGTTGCAAGTGAATCAAAGAGTTGATTTTTCCAGATTTCCCGGGTTTTACTTTAGTTCTGGTCACATTTGTCAAAATATTTCCTGTCTTGGACTTCCTAATCAGTTTGGAATGAAAATACTTGCTTGAAATTCGAAAGGTGATTTTTTTGTGTGTGTGTGTACCTATTTATGAAGTCTGATAAGAGGTATACAATGTCTTCCTTCTTTTCTTCTAAAGACAGGATATCATTCTTCTTTTTCATCTTATTATTTTCAAAATAAAAAATGATTCTGAGAGCCCCCCCCAAAAAAGAACATGTATTGTAGAACATACAACTTATCCATATAAAGTGACTCCCTGTTTTCCATTTAATGCTTTTTGCTTTGAAGATCACTTTTTTGGAAGTAACACTGCCAGCCCTGCCTTCTTTGAATCTGTGTTGCCTATTCAATCTTAGTTCGTTATTTTATTTTCAATCTCACCACATTTTATTTTAGATGTACACCATGTTGACGGGATATAACTCACTGGTTTTTAAATACAATTTTAAAGCCTTTGTAAAAGAGTTTAAATTATTTCTATTTATTGGCTTATAGTTGTCTCATGCCTACCTTATCATTTTGGGCATTTCGGCTGTAAGGTTTTCATGCTGTATCTGTTTTCTTTCATTTGCTTTTATGGTCTATATTTTGTTTCTTAATCTACTCTAAAGTTGTAAGCTTTATATTCATCATTAAAAAGATTCTACCAGTGGCTGCTTTAAACTTTTTGAGTTTTTTTGGTTTGTTTTTGTTGAGGCAAAATTAACCATTTTAAAGTGAACAATTCAATGTCATTTAGTGTATTCAAAATGTTGGGCAACCACCACCTCTATTAAGTTTTATAAAGAGGATTTTCACTTTATTAATCGATTTATCAAAGTTTGCATTTTCCTGAGTAAGATGAGAACTTTATCTGACTCTTACTCTCTCCAGTGTTTCTCTAGCAGAGTTGGGGTTATAACCCATTCATAATAATTAGTCGTGAGAAGGATTACATTTCTTTAAACTCTATAACCTCTCTCATAAATTATGTTTGTTATTAACACACAATTTTGAATCTTGGAAATTTACATTCAATTTCCTTATAAAGTGTTATGGGTTTAATTGTACACCCCCCCAAAAATTCATATGCCTCAAGTAGCTCAGAATGTAACCATATTTGGAGGTAAAGTCTTTTCAAAGGTAATTAAGTTAAAATTAGGTCATGAGGATGGTCCTAATCCAACAGGACTAGTGTTCTTATAAAGAGAGATTAGGACATAGAGAAGCACAGAGGAAAGACCACGTGTGACCCACGGAGTAGGCGGCCGTCTGCAGGCCAAAGAGAGAGGTCTGAGAAGAAACCAAGACTGCCAACATCTTGAGCTCAGATTTTTAATCTCCAGAACTGTGAGAAAGTAAATATCTGTTGTTTAAGCCACCCAGTCTCTGGTACTTTGGTATAGAAGCCTTAACAAACTGTTATATGTAATAATCGCCTTTCCATCTCAGGCTCTCAATACACTGTTTCCACTTCATCACCACCATCACTACCAGCATGCATGCACGCCCACACTTCATCCTCAGTAGGAGATAATTTCTCCTACTCATCAAGGGACCCGTTTTCCGACCACCTCTGCCCCTCTGTATTAGGTCTCCTGTACTTCAGCTTCCCAGCCATTTCTCCAATTATACTTACCCAGCTCTTTCTGAGACAATTTACTCTATATCCCCATAGTTTGGCCCATGTTAGGGGCCACCAACAATTTACCAAATGAATGAATGAAGCTTGGAACAAATGAAAGACACTCTGGCGTTGCTACCTGTATTGTTTTCACTGTAACACAACCCTTGCTTATTTAGCCCAAATGGTTTTCATTTCCGAAGAACAGATTAATCTTCTTCTATTGCTCTGTGTTGGCCCTCAGCCTATATTTTGAAATGTCTTGCTAATGCCAATTAATCCAACAATGCCCACAAAAACCTGGCTTGCAGCTAGCAAGTGCAGTTTGAGAAAGGATGGAACAATTTTTTTTTTTTTTATCACTCAGACAAGTAAGGATGAAATCCACTTATCATGAAGGTAAATATCCCTTGGGAGCCCCCAAGCCCCAAATCAATATCCGGTCACCATGATTTGTTTAAAATAAATGAACCCAGCTGGAAAGGATTCATAGGTATTTTTACACATATACAAACCTAGATATTTCATAAATACCTGTCCCATGTAGCCCCCATCCTCAGAGCCTGTGGATAATTAAAAGCATACCGATGCACTGCACTGAATTTGCTGCCGGTAATTTACAGGGGAGAAAATAATTATTCCAACAGTTAGACCCAGAGCAGCATGTTCCTTGTCAAAGAAGGCCAAAGATACCTGTGCATATTTCTGCACCACCTTGTAACAGCTTAATTAATTTGCACACTGATGAAAACTCAAAATCAGTCTAGGAACCCACCTGTTAATAAAATGATGAGTGAGATTCACGTGATGTTTTTTATCCTGGGGGCGTCATACCCAGCCTCATTTGCATATTAGAAACCCTTTGCGTCTCTTCCCCAGAAGCTGCTGGCTTCCAAAAGCCATTCACAGTACACAGGCATTGCTCTAAATTCAGTTACTCTTATTAGCGTTAAGCCCGTGTATTCCACGGGGCAGTTGGATTGTCATTTTTATACAGACCATTCTCTGCCCTGGAGCGACTGTCCTTCGCTACAGCCTTAGATATTTTTCATTCCCATATTAAAGAAGCGTATTTCGATCCCATGTTAAAGAAGCACTCCTTTCCAATACGGGAATGAAATCTATCCGAAACCAATAGTGCCACTCAAGACGGACACGTGGGGACCTGCCTCCCGCTTCCGGGTCCCGTCACATCACGCCAGCCTCCCAGCTCCCTGCTTAGAAGCTGCCCTGTTGTCAAACAGGATTTCTCACAGCTGTCAGAAAGCCAGATAAAACTGGTCACTTTGGCAAGGGTCCTTTAACCCCACGCCCCACAGCTCAGCCGAGCAAAACAACAGACCAGCAGGGCGGAGGGGTTCCATCAGAGGCTGGCTTCGGGCAAGGAAACACAGTCACCAGCCACAGCTGTGCATCTTCTTTCCAATAACACATGCAGGGTTAAAGAAGTTTTTTTTTTTTTTTTTTTTTTTGAGGGGGCGGGCGGGTGGTAAATGGAGGAGGAGGTGGAATATGAAATTACTTTTTCCTTCCTGTTTCCTTTCCTCATTCCCCTGCTTCAGCTATCATTTCAAAAATGATATTTAAATGATATAGATATGGATTCTACCCTCCAAGGAAAGCGGGAAAGGGAAAGTGCAGGCAGGGAGGAATATTTAAGGAGCACCAACTCAGTGCCCAGCAGGTTACAATAGCCCACTCAAATGTCACAACCCCACGAGATAGGTCTGATCCTTCCCTGTTAGCTTGTCAAGAACCAACGGATCAGAGATTTGCAAAAAGCCAAAAGAAAGCCATCCGTGGTGCAACAGAGAGAGCGGGACCCCAGCAAGGACTCCTTTCTCTGCTCCTCCAGACACTTTTTCCTTTTCCTCCTCCCCAACCTCCAGGATCAGCAGACCCAGGCCAGCAAAGACTACACTGGGGCGGCCCCCAAACTCTGACCAAGGCGCCAGCAGGAACAAAAGATACAAAGGGAGCCGGTGGCCTTTGTAATCACGATTCCTGCTAGGAAACCACTTCTCGCCTCCCTAGTGTTTCTCTGAGGCTGATTGATACTTTTGGAGCGGGAAACCCATGAGAAAGTCCCTTTCCCTCTCAAAATTGAGAGCTTCCAGTGAGCTCAGCAAATGTGCCAAGACACACCCCGCAACTTTCCATGGTGAATGAGGGCATTGGGGCAGGAAGCGAGCCTGCCAAGCGCTGTTCTCAGCTTAAGGCTCCCCAGCCAGGCACCAGGCTCCCATGTCACTGCCGGGCTGCTCAGGATTTTCTAAAGGCCGGGGGCTGTGATGAGTATGTGAGAAAAACAAATATTTGTCCCAGGGTTTGGGAAAGAAAGGAAAGGAAGACTGGAAAAAACTCCCCCAGGCAAGCCTGGGAAACCCCATGGGTCTAATTGGAAGGGTTTAAAATAGTAAATACAAAATCTAAACTCAGATGGTGCTTTTTCAAAGGAAGCAAACCACTCATTGAGCTGATTCCTTTGTATAGATCACCTTAAAAACAACAAGAAGCAAACCTTCCCCCACAGCTATCTCACTGCCAACTCCCATTTTGGTCACACAGCTGAGCAGACAAGAGCCATGAGCGAGTGGGATCGTTGGCAGGAGGGGGCAGATTTCTTCCTGATTCGCTGTGATAATACTGATAATTCTGTGGCAGGCAGTAGTATTAAGGTTATTGTTGACTCCTCCTTCCGTCTCAAAATCCTTCCCTGAAAAGGGGACCCAAAGGAAAAGAAAAATGAAAGTAGTGGCCAGATGGTCCAGAGACATCCAACAAGGCAAGTCCGGAGATGAGAAGGAACCAACAAAGGAGGTAAGCAATGCTCCACCGCACCAGCCCCACCCAGTTCAAGCTGCCCTGCCCCAGTAGGAAACCTAAGTGGGGCCTGAAGAAGGGAGACCGTCAAGTACCTCCCAAATCACGGAAACCCCTCCAGAGAGAGGGGTGAACCCACAGCCTTTTTTATCCAACTTTCACTTGACTTACTCCTGCACTAGCAGGGGCCACTGGCTAGATGGCCACAGCTTAGACAGGCCTGAGATTCCCCAAATTCCAGTACTCTTCCTTATGCTGGACAGCACTGCATCCCAGGAACCCTTACATACACTGTATTTCACCCAGTCTATGACACCATCTATGGTGAGATGCACCTTGTTTTAGAGACCACTAGAAGGAGAAACTGCCACCACTGAGACCATGACACACCATCACTTTTAAGAAGCAGACTGATTTCAGAGATGTTACTACGCCGAAAACAAAAGAAATGAGCATCTTAGGATCAGTGAAATACATTCGTAGCTGACACTTCCTGGGAACGTAGCCAGTGCCAGGACCCATGCCAAATGCTTCCCGTAGATTATCTCCTCACAACTATAGTTATCCCCATTTTTCAAATAAGGAAAGCAAGTCTTCAAGAGCGGACTGAATTTGCCCAATATCACACAGTGTGGCCAGGATGCTCATTCAGGCCCAGCTGAGTCCAGAGCCCAAGCACTTATACTTGTGGGATTCTCCAAACCCCCTAGGATGGAGCTTGAAAATAGACATTTTCAGCCCTTATCCGCCCCCCCCCCCAAGTTTCTGATTCATTAAGTCTCAAGTGCTATTGATAAAACTGCATTTTATTCAAGCACCCAGGTCACTCTGATGAAAGTGGTCCAGGCACCATGCTTGGGAGACCTGAAGGAAGCCTGTACGTACATGTTCATCAGTGTCAGTCCTGGGGTATCAGCAGGGCATAGTGAGTGCCGGCAAACATTGCAGGATTTCTTTGGGGGATAGCTTATAACTGATGAGGTGTAGTAAATTCAGTGGCCTGTGGCATTTTAAGATCTTGAGAGAATTTCTCTGTCCTGGTAAACTAGCCCATGAGCAACTAGAAAGGCACACTGCCATTCCGAAATCAAGGTCCTACTCAACATCTAAGGATTGGCACAAGTCAGGGGCTGGGGCCATAACATGTGTCTCTTTGTGGTTTCTGCACACAGACAAATTTGGGTCCACTGAGCACAGGGGACAAAAAACAAGGTGTTTCTTTTCAATGCCGTTTTCTTCGGAACCATCGCCCGGTCCTCAGCACAGCTCAGCAGCCCCACAGTAAATGATACAGGCTCCAAAAGGTGGGAACAATGAAAATTCTTTGTTAGAAGTGTGAGCGTTTGTTAGAAACGTTGTTTGGCTCACCGGCTGGGACAGCATGGGCCTTGGCTAGGAGGGATGTGGGTTTGAATCACAGCTCCACGCTAGCCTTCTAACTCCAGGAATCAGTCCAAACCTAAGTGCTCATCTGTAAAATGGGGATTACTAATACCTCCCTTATGTGGCTGTTGAGATAAAACGGGATCTCGGGCTTCAAGCATTTGACATGATACCTGACACCTGTTAAGAATTCAATAGATATGAGTTCCTTTCCTTTCCTAAAACTTAAGCATACACAGTGTTTTTACATGGACAAAAAATATGTACCCAGGGAAATCAAACAGTAGCAGAATAGCAACTCCAAAAGAGAGCTGATCTCTGTTTTCATCGGTAGTTCTTAAAGTTCTCATCCACAGAACAGTTGTTGAGGACACTGGCACTGTATTGCTGGGATCTGCATCTTGGCTACGTGACCTTACGCAAATCTTTACCTTTTCTAACCACACGAAAACCTGGGCAAGACTTTTTGAAATGGGCAAAAACACACCTGGGTGTTCCGACTAGTACATCCTCGGGGTTACCTCCACCTTGCACTGACAAAGCTATTTTACAATCCTGTATGTTATAGAAAACGTACAGTAATTCAAGTTATTCCTGCCCATAGAAATACAGATATGTCCTGTGGAAAGACAATTGATTATTGTCTGGTGGATATATTGACCACTTCGCATCTGTTTCATCATTCTTCACTGGCGGGTGTTTGCTCTGGTCTTTGGATTTTCCTTTGAACTGATTATAGCATCTTACTGGTTCTCTCATTATTGAATGGGTTAACTAAAAATTTTGACACGCGTTCATTTTATATTTGTATGAGAGTCATGATTTTACTTTGTGAAAACGTATCCTTGAACGCTAAGCCTCTGTTTTCTCATCGGTATGATGAAAATAATGTAAATGTCCACTTCATCGCGTGGGAGTGAAGATATATGGGCTAATCCATGTAAAGCCCTTAGCACAGTGTTTGGCCCCTCGTAAGTACTCAATTAGCATTACTAAACAAGACTATTAAACTGTCAAAATCAAGTCATGACTAATCCATTGAATGTTCTCATTTTTAAGTTGTTCTCCAACAATTTTTTTCTTGAATATTTATCACCTATTGAAATATTGAATATTCAATATTGAATATTTATCACCTATTGCTGTGTCTACACTAGTGAGCACTCGCAGATCAAATTGATGGCAAATAAATATTAATTTAAAAGTTGGAGGAATATGATTATGATTTCTTCGAGGGCTTGAATTTGGGGAGGATTTCGGGGTTTTGTTTACTTTTTATGGGCACATATACATGCTCTTGGTTGAAATCTTATTTTGCTTACATTTACCACCTATTCCACTAATAACTTATTTCTAGTGCATATGATGAAAATGATCGTATTAATATTTCATGGTGTCCCCCAAAGAATACAGTAACTTCCAAATTTCTGCAATATTCTGGACAACGTTGACAACCACTGATCTAGGGGCTTCATTAGAAGTAGGAGACAGGGAGTCAGAACATCTACTCCCGACAGAATTATTTATCAAGTCATTTCAGTTCATCTGGGATGAAGGACCCTTTAGAATAGGGACGACTTGGAGAAAAGCAGAAAAATAAAAAGAACAGCGGCTACCATTTACACAGCACTTAAGTCATCTGTTTATTCATCCAGCAACAAATATTCCACATCCTCAAGAATCTCCCAGTCTAGTGGGAAATAGGGACAATTTTTAAGAAAGCTTTCCAAACAACAGAGAATATGATGAGCTCCAGAAGGAATGAATAGAGGGACCACGTTCTGTGACGACTCTTGAAGGACGAACTGAGTTTGAGAGCTTAACAAGCGGGAGATTGATATTTCAGGCAGAGGAAGGCAAGTACAAAAACCAGAAGGTGTGGAAGGGCCCACCCACAGGGAAGAGCAAGGGCATCTATGTGGCTTGAAATGCTGGGAAACATGACATAGGGCATGACATAGGTAGCCCAGGACCACATCAGTGATGACGAGACATTGGAGCCCCATGACCCCCTGAAGAAGGTATCCCAGTCCCTATTTTAAAAGTGAAGAAAATTTAAGACCAGTGAAGTTCGAGGATCTAAGACCATGTGTTTTATAATCACTAGAGCTGGGTTTTTTGAAAGGTATATTTTCCCTCAATATACGGTAAAGACCAAGAACCCTAGAGAGTGAGAAAAGACAACTGAAACCCTAACTTAAGACAAATTTCGAGAATACATCTCAGTCCTAGAGAAAGGTCCAGTATTTATGGTGAAAAACAAAGAATTGTTCTCTGGCCAGACCCGGATGCCCAAGGCTCCTTCTAACTGTTGCTTGGCATGGCCTGTGTTAACAAATGAAAGCCTCCATGGAAGCGACTTGCTGTTTCCTACCCAGCTGTCTTTTGTTTCCCCAAAACTGTTCTTTGCCAGGGAAGCAGCAGCCGCTGGCTCTTTCCCTCCAGCTCTGTCCTCCCCACACTGAACTGTATCTGCATTACCAGGCAGACATCGGGGCTGATACAAAAGAGACATTCCAGAGGCTGGTTGACCTTGGGTCATCCTGAACACTGAGCGGGTCACAGACTCAGGCATCCTTGCGAGAGTTTAAGAGGGTTTCCTTGGTTAATCTTTCCATTCCGTGGCCATCAGGGAACATCTCCCCAGCAAGGACAAGATGGCCAAGAGACATCCACAAGTGCACACACTGTTCTCTGCAAGTGATGGCCAGCACCTGGGCAGAGCTGCGCGCCAACAGCAGCTGAAGCCATGTGATCTGCGTTACAGGCCTCAGCTACATTCACCCCAGCTGCAGAATAAGCACAAATAAAATCTGCCTTTTCTCTGCTTTCATCCTCTCCCCCATCACCATCTGTGAGAGGTCAGTCTGCAGACTGCCAGACCGGAAACATTGGTCTCTCCTTGACCAAACTCCAGGCAGGCTCCTCTCAATTTTCCTCCCAACTAGACCTTGACCTTTGGACTTTGACTTTGCATTGCCCAGTTTTAGCAAGAATCATATTAAATTGGTTTAGTCAGAATCCCCCACCCTCAGTATCTGATCACTCCAGATACCTGATCAAATTCCACATCCCTCACCATCCCCCAGGTGATATCTGATCACCCTGGCCTGCCTTCAGCAAGAATCCTGTTAGGTCCCTTTAGCAAGAATCTCCCCTTATCCCTGATGTTTCCTCTTAGTAATCCACTGATCCCCGCTCCCCCATCCTGCTCACTGACTATCAAATCTCACCTGTCCATGTTATATTCATAACTGAGCTCGGTTCTCTACTGAAGTTTCTTTTCCCCTATAGCAATAGTTCCTGAATAGAAGCTGTTTTTACCACTTAAACCACTGTCCAGCTCTGGGAAGGGGGGGTTTGACAAGGTTGGTAGGAACATGAGTTCCAAGAGTTAACCCCACTCATTCAAGCCATGCCTCCAACTTCCCAATATGGTGGCTGATATCCCATATGCTAATGTTGAGTCTCTTCCTTATTTCCCTCAGCCACTCCCCCTTGAGCACAAGTTGGAAATTCAGGTCAATCCTGTGGCATATTTCCTAGAAATACAATCTTTTATTTGGAAGAGAAGAGTCAGGACTTTGACCTTCGTGATATGGGGTATCCAAAGCCAAGACCTCACCTGACCATGGACGTATAAGGAAAGGGACCGAGTTTTGACTCTAAAGGGAAGAATCACATAGAATTCAAATAATAACTTTAGAGCGTTTGGGAAGTGATGTTGGGGAGGGGAAGCTGAGAGGCTTACAAAAATCTCCTATTAAGGAAAGTATGTTTTGTAGTGATGTCCACATATCCCGGGTTGTCCAGGACAGTTCTCCTTTTAAACAGGTTGATTGATGTATCCTGATGTGGGGTTTAGAAGTGGTTTTGCAAAGCATATCAGCAGGAAGGCTGACTGTAGGCTGGGAGAAGTTTAGTAAATGGGAGTCACCCAGCTTGGAGCACAGGAGAGGACAATCATTCTTTACTAAAAGAGCCATCACGTTGAAACACTGTGTAACCAAAGAAAAAATTATGGAACATTGCGTAACCAAAGAAAAATTATGAAACTTCACTGTGTGTTTTACAACCTATTCGTTATTAGTTGCTTTGCTTCTGACATACCAAAAACAATGAATTTCTGCCTGTGTGTGTTTTTTGTTTTTGTTTTGCGGTACGCGGGCCTCTCACTGTTGTGGCCTCTCCCGTTGCAGAGCACAGGCTCTGGACGCGCAGGCTCAGTGGCCATGGCTCACGGGCCCAGCTGTTCCGCGGCATGTGGGATCTTCCCGGACCGGGGAACGAACCCATGTCCCCTGCATCGGCAGGCGGACTCTCAACCACTGCGCCACCAGGGAAGCCCTGCCTGTGTGTTTTAACGTGAGCATTTTAATTACTAGGAAATTTTTATTTGTACAGTAGAAAGAAAACATAGGATTACTGTACCTAAGGGGCGAAAGTTAGCTTACACTCTTTTTAAAGAATAAATTTGTTGTTGTTGTATTTATCATAGCAGGAATACTTGTAAATGTCAAAAAACCAGAAACCACTGGAAATCCTAAAGAAGACGGTAAGTGTCCATAATTCTACCACCCAGATGTGAACATGTGGGTGCCTATGCTTCTAGATTTTTCTACTCACATATATCATTTGATGTAAAGAAATGAGAAAGAACTGTTTGTTGCATTGTATAACCTTTTATTTTCTTTAGTTCTTTTTGTGGGTATCTTTCCCCATCAGCAAATATAAAACTACATGATCATTTTTAATGACCTTATGCTATTCCACTAGATGGTGTGCCAGCGTTTTTTCTTCGTCCTCTACTGAGAGAAAATTAGGACGTTTCCAATCATGCTGTTTTACAAACATTCCTGGGGTAAACACCCGCATGCAGAACTCTCTGCTCAGTTGCCTAATTATATTCTTAGGAAGAAAATGCCTGGAAGTGGAATTGCTGAACGGAGTTTTGCACTTTCTCTAAGGTTGTTGATCCTCTGAAAAATCTCCCCACTTTGCCCTCCCCCAGCAATTTAAGAAAACACCCATTTCCCACACCCTCACTCACTCTGGGTTTCATAAAATGTTTCAACCCTAGCGTACAAATTTTCAGAAAAGCACATCACAGTTCAGCTTTGTCTTGACCTCCGGCATGACTGGCTAGAAGCCCTGGGATGGGGACGACATGACCAGATAGAGCCAGGCGCGCTGGGCACATGAAGCACCATCTCCCTAGCCTTTCTCTTCCAGGGCAGAAAATGAAAAGGCCCAGGGGAATCATCTATTTTTGTGCCAACTGGAGGTTGGAGGAACTGGGGGAAAGAAGGGGCCAAGGGTGTCACAGGGTTCCTCCTTCACACTCCCAGGTGGGAAGCGTTGTGCTTCCCGCCCCCTCCCCGGCCTCCTCCATCCCGAACAACCTCTGCTAGTGAGAGACCCGGAAGAAAGGGAAAAACAAATACAAGGGCAGAAGGGAAGAGCTTGGACCTGCAGGTTAGAAGGGCAGTCCGTTCCCACCAGGGACCCCCCTTTCAGCTGCAAACTGCTGCCTTTGACATTTCAATGCAACCTGGGGGAGGGGAGTAGAGGGGGTAGAGAGAGCGGAGGGGCTGCCCAGAGACCTGAATAGGGGCAGGGAGACAAAAAAAAATCTGCATCTCTTTAATTCTGCCACTTGTTCTTTCTGCCTTTTTCCCTCTCACCAGAATGTGACAGTCAGAGCAAAGGGGTTTCTCTCCCTCTCACTCTTCCTTTTTCTTTTTTCCTTTGACATTTAAAAACAATATACACTTGGGTGCATTGAAAGTTGGAGAGGGGTGGGAGGAGGAGAGAAGAGGAAGATTGTTTCTAGAAGAATTGAACCTCAGGAAAGCTGCTTTCATCTTCCTTGGGACTTGTCCAGGCAGCTGGATTCCTTTTCATGGCTTTGGAGGGGAAAAGTGAAAAGACTTGGATTTTGCAAACAAAAAAGTAAATTCTAACCCTATCTAGTGAATGTGCTCTCTGGTGGGGGAGGGAATCGCTTATTCCTTGGAAAGGATCTTAGAGGGCTAAGGAAGGGTGTTCTCACAAAGCTAACTTCAGAGATCAATAGCATCAATACCTCGGAGTGGGGTTTAGGGTTAGTGGGGTCAGAGCCAGGCTGGCCTCTCCCCACCTGTCCCTGAGGCTGAATCGCCCCGAACCCACCATCAGGCCAGAAATACTGCCTGGGAATCTGGAACCTGGGCTCCAGCCTCGGCCTCTGGGAACACCCCTGGATGGAGCAGAAGACACTTAACAATCGAGTTTGTCTCTTCCAATTCTATCCCTCCTCTCCCCAGTTTGCAGATGAGAAAAGTGAGGTCCAGGATGATGAAGGATGATAAACTCACAGAGCGGGGGGAACCAGGCCCAGAACTCAAGTCCTTTCTCTTCCAGTGCAAGGAGCACCCCCACCTCACTGCCACCTCCCACTAGTGTTAAAAGAGATGGAGTCACATCTCTAAGTCACAGTCACCAGCAGCAGTGGCTTTCTCCACCCACGACAGAACAAAAATAGCAGGGAAATCAAGTGAGGTGGTCCCCTGGCAGAGGAGTATCACTCCCACTGGAGTAGGATATGGGCAGGCTTGAAATTGAGGGAGAAGGACCATGTTTTCACTCTAAAGTCCTCAAGGACTTTGGGTGGCTGAGGCCAACGAGGTCTCCGAACCACCAGATACTCTGAAGACATCTGAGGGGAAATGGCCTCGAGAGTTGGGTACAAGGAGCCAGGACCATCAAGGACCCAGGCCTGAAGCAAAGCTGCACAGGTAGGTGGAGAAGGTGGCCTCTGCCCAGCTCTCCCAGACCTGCACAGGCAGTGCCCACCTCAGCCACATGGCGCCTTCCCAGTGAGGACAGGACCAGGCTGCCCTGGCCAAGGGCATGGCGGGAGAAGTTTCTCCAGTTAACCGAAGGGGAATGTGAGCCCATCACCACGCATATTAAAAAAGATGTGACCTTATTCTGTACCCGAGGCTGGTGAAGCGAGACGTATGGATTATATAAGTTAACGTCTAGACCCTCATCACAGCCTTTTAAATCCCTTTAGCCTCTACGTATGACCAGAAAGGACTAGACTGAATTAAAAATAACCTTTCCTACAGTAGAAAATATTATGTAATGGAATAGACCTTTTTTTAAAATAAACTTTTAATTTTAGAATGGTTTTGGATTGTTTTTTAATTGTCAGCGGTATTGCAGAGTGTTCCCATGTACCCCTCACCCAGTTTCCTCTGTTATTAACATCTTACATTAGACGTTAATACATTTGTTACAATTGAATGAACCATTGTCAACGCATATTGTTAACTAAAGTCCTTAACTTTATTCAGATGTCCTTAATTTTTTACCTAATGTCCTCTTTCTGTTCCAGGATCCCATCCAGAGCCCCACATCCCACTTAGATATCCCATTTCCTCAGGCTTCTCTTGGCACTGACAGTTTCTCAGATTTTCCTTGTTTTTCATGACCTTGACAGATTTGAGCGGTACTGATCAGGAATTTTGTGGAATGTCCCTCAATTGGGATTTCTTTATGTTTCTCTCGTAATTTACCTAGGATTATGTGTCTTGGGAAGATCTCAGAGGTAAGGTGCCGTTCTCACCCAATCATAGTCAGGGTATCCACTGTCAACATGACTTGTCACTGTTGATGTTGACCTTGGTCACTGGGCTGAGGGAGTGCTTGTCAGATTTCACCACTGTGAAGTTACTCTTTCTTCCTCTCCTTCCACATTAACTTCTTTGGAAAGAAATCACTCTGCACAGCCTACTCTTAAAGAGTAGGATGATATGCTCCACCTTGTTAAGAACAGAGTATCTACGTGCATTATTTGGAATTCTTCCTTGTGGAAGGTCTGGAACAGATCACTTGTTAAATGTAGACTGAAATTACTAGTTTAGCATCTGCATTTTAAAGAAATAGGTGATAGGGTATATCAGGGGGCCTCAAATTGTGTTCTGCAAAGCTGTAGGGTCCCAGGAAGGAATTGGAAGGGCTTCGGGAGAAATGAGGCAGTGAGTAGGGTTCCAGTGTCTGATTTCATCCCACGAGGTAGCCCCACTATTATCAGATCTTATTCTGAGTATCCATATAACATAGATTTGGGGGAAAATCATTTTACTTATTTAAAAAGAAAAAACTTGAAACACTCTGAAAGAGAAGGCGTTTTGGCCTTGGTTGACTGTGACCAACCCTAAACTTCTGACAACCTTACTCCAAGGTTACAAATGACTCAATTAGATCCCAGTTTTAAAAAGGGGGAAAAAATATTCTGTAGGAAAACTTCCCTCCCACCCCCACCCCCTGCCGCTTTTCCCTAGGGAAAATACTGGGTCAAAGAGAAGATCATTTTCAGGTATGAAACCTGCAAGTCCAGATGAGCCACTAAACAGAAGTGAACTTGAAGAGCTGGTTCTCTAACTTGTCCTCAGATGTGTCACCCCGTTTCCTTTTTGAATCAGGTGACACGAATGGCCTAAAGTCCTGCGTGCACAAGAGGTAAAAACTCCACCTCTCCCCCTTCTTCAGAAGTTTCACATCTGTGTTGGAGGTGCCCGTAGTCACCAGGCAACAGTAATCCCTCCCAATTACCAGCCAACACAATTGTCTGAAGTGCTGGATTTAAGATGATGCAGCCCCAGAAGCCAGCTGCGTGTTTTCCTGAGAATTACCTCTCCCTTCTCTTTCTTAAAACAAGACTTGATATTGCCCCCAGTTAAGAGGGATCGGGTCCCAGTTTTCCTGTCTACAGAGCAATAACCCTTCCACATTCATGTTTTTTCATTGATGACCTGGGGAGTGATCAGCCGAATACACTAGAACCCAGCCACCCTGGGGGAGGGAGTCAACGTGGTTTACTGGAAAGACCTGTGCTTGGCAGCCAGATTGCAGTTTTAATGCCAGCGCTGTTCCTAACTAATTGTGTGAACTTGAGCAAGTGACTTGCTCCTGAGCCCTGGTTTCTGTGTGTCGAATGGCAGTGGTTACACCCACTTCCCAGGGCAGTTGAGGAGTGACCTGCCCACCGTGTCTGGCCTTACAGGAGTGCTAAGCACATGACAGCTACTGATATGTTTAAAGTTTGGGGGAGTTCTTTCTAAATGTATCATTCTACAGAAACTGATATGTTTAAAGTTTGGGGGAGTTCTTTCTAAATGTATCATTTTTTCTTCATAAAAATTCCAAAGGACCATTCAAGGAGAGACAGCTGGTACTATCACCCTATGGTGGAAAATAGGTCATAGACTACAGGCAGACCTCAGAGATACTGTGGGTTCAGTTCCAGACCACAGCAATAAAGCAAATATCACAATAAAGCAAGCCACAAGGATTTTTTGCATATAAAGTTATTTTAACACTATACTGTAATCTATTAAGTGTGCAATAGCATTACGTAATCTATTAAGTGTGCAAAAGAACAATGTACATCTTAATTTTAAAAATACTTTATTGCTAAAAAAAAGCCAAATCAATGACGATAGTAACATCAAAAAATCATTGATCACAGATCACCATAAGAAATACAATAATAATAAAAAAGTTTGAAATATTTCAAGAATTACCAAAATGTGACACAGAGACAGGAAGTGAACAAATGCTGTTGGAAAATTGGTGTCCATAGACTTGCTCCATGCAAGGTTGCCGCAAACCTTCAATTTGTAAAAAAAAAAAAAAAAAAAAAAAAAATGCAGTATCTGCGAAGCACAATACAATGAAGTATGCCTGTAATGTCTTCCATTAGGGGCTATTTTCTTAGGAAACTAATGAGGAATTGGGAGAACTTACCAGGAAGAGGTTGCATCTTTAAAGAGAGCCTTTGCACAGCATTTACAGTGTATCCAGACAATGATTCTAAGCCCCTTACACTCATGAACTCACTTAATCCTCCCAACAACTCTACTCAGTAGAGACTATTATTACTATTACGTGTTTTCACGTAATAATTTGGGAAGTAATTAGTAATAATAGTTTGGGAAGCTGACCCTCACAGTGGTTAGGTAATTTGCCCTAACTCAGCTAGTGATGGGGCTCAATTCCCATAGCCCATTCTCGGAATCACTACTCTTTTCTGAGCATGTGGGAAAGTCATCTTCCTGTGCACGTGGATGTGCTCCTTCAGGAAGGAGAGCTGTGTGGACCAGACCAGATTTGTAACAGGAAGAGGCTGGGGCTGGTCTGAGCAGAAAAGGAACTTCTTAAAAGAATCTGAAACAAAGTATTTTTCAAATGCATCACATACAGAAAATGGCTGGAAAAGGGAGTGACTCTTGTAATATTAAAGAGACGGAGAGACATAAAGTATTTTTAGGCATTGTAGAATCTTCAATAAGGGGCAGCTATTAGATGATATTAAAGAATTGTTAATTTTCTTAAGAGTGACAAGGGAATTATGGACTTAGAGAATGTGCTTCCTCTTAGGGGACACGTGCTGAAGTATTTAGATGGGAAGGGTCATGATGTGGGCAACTTAGGTTCAGATGGTTCAGCAAATCTGTTTATGTGGGTGGAGAGAGAGTTTGTGCGCACAAAGATGGAAAATGTTGAAACATTGTTGACTCTGAAGAAAGATACATGGTTTTCAATGTATTCTTTCAATTTTCTTGTAACTGGAAATGTTTCAAAATTAGAATTTGGAGGAAAAACTTACACTGTGTGAATGGATCAACACTCCCAGTCTGAATGCAGAAGCCCACAGGGGCAGTGGGGTAGGCGGTGATAGGAATTCTGTCACAGCCAGTGCAGCTTGGCTTCTGCCACCAACCCCACAAGCCCTGGTCACCTGTCATGGCCACTAGCACTCCCGTCATTTCAGGCCCGAGAACCCACATTTATCACAGCCACATCCCAGAGAGCATTCCTCCTGGACCAGTCACAGTCCCAGTTCAGACTCTGGGGCAAGCGTGTCTGATGGTTTTCTGCTCCCCGGAGGATACAGGGGAAGCCAAGAAAGGAGTATGAGCCATTTTCACTTCTGTGATGGGAGACAGAGCCTGACCTGCTTCCCGGTCCCATGGGGTGGAGAATTCCCCAAACAGAAAAAGCTTCAGCGGTTGGGTGGCCAAAAAAGACCACAGATATCCCCATCACAGGTACTCTAGTGTACATCCCTTTTGTCTTGGCTCCTGAGAGTTCAGAGTTTAATGTTTTTGCTAAGGCCTTAGTTGAGGATTTTGATAGTCATCCTTTCTACCATTTGGTTCTTGTTCTCATATCTTTGGGGGTTTTTGGTTTTTGTTTTTTTTATCCTCTTTTTATTGTGTTTCTACCTGTAATGGTTAGCCACCCCCAATTTCCCACCTTTTTTTCTTTTTGTAATTAGGTCAGTTATCAGAGTGAATGCATGATCAAATTAGTAAGGGATAGACGAGGACAGCAGGAGGAAGCTGAGTCACCAAGCCTGGGGGTCCACCGCTGCCAACCAACATTGGCTCTGAACACAGGGGCCTAAGCTCCCTTCTCCTGATCTCAACTCAACTACTTTCCTCTATTATTTAATCCAGAACTGGAGCTGAGTCCTCAGCCCCTCTGAGCCCCACTTTCCTCTTATGTGACTCTATTAAGAGTTTACAGACATTAAGCACTTCCTATGGACTAGAGGCTTTCTGAGACATATTTAATTTCTTTCTCATACCACCACCTATGAGATGGGTACTAATTTGATCTCCATTCTCTGGATGAAGAACAATCTCAGAGAGGCTGGGGTGGAAATGGGAGTGGCACCGCTCACACTTACCTCTCATGACCCGCTAGCAAACTTTTTGCTCCTGTTCACACAACTTTATGCTCTGCTGGCCTAGAGGTCTTAGTGCCAGAGGAAGGAATGCTTTCACCAGGAGACACAACAATGATTCCACTGAACTGGAAGTTAAGACACCAAACCGCTCTGTTTTCTTCATATGCCTCTGAATCAACAGGCAAAGCAGGAAGTTATGGTGTTGGCTTGTTTAATCCCAACTACTCCACAATGGAGGTAAGGAAGAGTATGGAGGATAGGAGATCCCTTAGGGCCCTTCTTACAATTACCATGCGCTGTGATTAAGGTCAACCAAATCCAGGAACAGACCCTTCAGGAATGAAGGTTTGGGTCACCCTACCAGGTAAAGAATCATGACCAAGTGCAGTGCTTGTTGAGGGCAAAGGGAATACAGAATGGGTAGTAGAAGATAGTTATATATATCAGCTACAACCACATGACCTGATATGGCAGCTAGAACAGTAATTGTCATGAATATTTCCACCTTATTTTGTCATAAATACATTTGTGTGTCTATACTAATATCTTAAGATATTAAGCAAATATCTTTGTTTTCTTTCCTCTCTTATTCCCCTCATGTAACATAAGGTGTATTGACGTTGTATCAGTACTTAAGGATTGTCAGTTTTACTTCATAGTATTCAAGGTGAGTAAATAGGGTATCAGGAGAGTAAACATCACCCAAGGACTTTACCTCCTCTTTTGGGGAAGGGATTAGTGCATTTTCAGTTGCACCAGTATAATTGTATCAGGTTAGGTGGAAGTATGACCTCTTTACTGCCTTTATTTGGAGATTACGTATGGTTTAGGAGATGTGTATAGCTGTCAAGTTGACAAGGGGTGGACTTGTGATGGTTTATTTTATGTGCCAACTTGACTGGGCTAAGGGATGCCCAGAGAGCTAGTAAAATATTATTTCTGGGTGTACTCTGTAAAGGTGTTTCAGGAGGATATTAGCTTTTGAATTAGTAGCTGAGTAAAGAAGACCCACTCTCACAAATGTGGGTAGGCCCATCCAATCCTTTGAGGTTAGAGCAAAATGGCGGAGGAAGGGGGATCTCCCTCTCTCTCTCTCTCTCTCTCTCTCTCTCTCTCATAGAGCTACAATGTCCATCTTCTCCTGTCCTGGGATATTGAAGCTCCTGGTTCTTAGGCCTTCAGACTCTGAAGTCTGCCACTGGCTTTCTTGGGTCTCCAGCCTGCAGGTGGCAGATCATGGGCCTTCTCAGCCTCCATAACCAAGACAGTCAATCCCTATGACAAATCTCCTCTTACATAGACATATAGAGATCTATCTGATAGGTTCAGTTTCCCTGGAGAACCCTGACTAATACAATGGGTCAGAAGCTTTATGACCATTATTTAATTTTTTTTTCTCATACCACCACCTATGAGGTAAGAACTAATTTTATCCCCATTTTATAAATGAGAAAATCTCAGAGAAGTTGAAGGCCTTGTCCATGCTATATGATTAGTAAGCAGGAGTGCTGGGACTCAAGCTGGTCTGACTCCAAAGCCCATGCTTACTTCCAATCCAGGTCCCCGTTACCAGAGCAAGGCCTTAATGAAATATGGCAGTGCAAGTGTCAGTGCCAGCCACCTGGAGAGTCTTGGTGGCCCTTGGGCTCTACCTCCCTGCTCTCTGTTCAAGACCTTCTCCTGCAAACTCCTCCGACTTGATAAACTCCTGACTCTAAACCCATATGACAGAGTGAGGTATCAGAAACCTTTCAGCTGTTTGGGAAGTCCCAATTACACAGAGATTATCTCAGGGTTTTTTTGTTTTTTTGTTTTGTGGTACGCGGGCCTCTCACTGTCGTGGCCTCTCCAGTTGCAGAGCACAGGCTCCGGACGCGCAGGCTTAGCAGCCATGGCTCACGGGCCCAGCCGCTCTGCGGCATGTGGGATCTTCCTGGACCAGGGCACGAAGTCGTGTCCCCTGCATCGGCAGGTGGACTCTCAACCACGGCGCCGCCAGGGAAGCCCTATCTCAGGGTTTTTTATGAGCTCAATGGACACCCTAAAACTAAACTAATCACCCCTCTACCAAAGGGTGAGATCTTAATGGCATTTCTATTTCTTCTTTTCTTTTTTTTTTTTTTTTTTTTTTGTCTGTTGACATTTGTATTCCAAAGTTGGACTATCACTACTTCTGGTGTCCTAGAATTTTCTCTCTGGCTTTACATAGGAAATTCCTTCTACCTAGGAATGCTCAACATCACTAATTATTAGAGAAATGCAAATCAAAACTACAATGAGGTATCACCTCACATCAGTTAGAATGGGCATCATCAGAAAATCTACAAACAACAAATGCTGGAGAGGGTGTGGAGAAAAGGGAACCCTCTTGCACTGTTGGCGGGAGTGTAAATTGATACAGCCACTATGGAGAGCAGTATGGAGGTTCCTTAAAAAACTAAAAATAGAACTACCATATGACCCAGCAATCCCACTACTAGGCATATAACCTGAGAAAACCATAATTCAGAAAGAGTCATGTACCACAATGTTCATTGCAGCTCTATTTACAGTAGCCGGGACATGGAAGCAACCTAAGTGTCCATCATCGGATGAATGGATAAAGAAGATGTGGCACATCTATACAATGGAATATTACTCAGCCATAAAAAAGAATGAAACTGAGTTATTTGTAGTGATGTGGATGGACCTAGAGTCTGTCATACAGAGTGAAGTAAGGCAGAAAGAGAAAAACAAACTAACACATACATATGGAATCTAAAAAAAAAAAAAAATGGTCATGAAGAACCTACGGGCAGGACAGGGATAAAGACACAGACCTACTAGAGAATGGACTTGAGGGTATGGGGAGGGGGAAGGGTAAGCTGGGACAAAGTGAGAGAGTGGCATGGACATATATACACTACCAAACATAAAATAGATAGCTAGTGGGAAGCAGCCGCATAGCACAGGGAGATCAGCTAGGTGCTTTGTGACCACCTAGAGGGGTGGAATAGGGAGGGTGGGAGGGAGGACGACACAAGAGATATGGGAGCATATGTATATGTATAACTGATTCACTTCGTTATAAAGCAGAAACTAACACACCATTGTAAAGCAATTATACCCCAATAAAGATGTTTAAAAAAAAAATTCCTTCTACCTTTAAAACTCTAGCGAAGAGGACCCTTGTACAAAATGGTCTTTTTTTCCAGCAAGAGAAGAAAGAAAATTGTGTTGTGCTACCTTTCCAGCCCCTCCCATCCTCGTCATCCTGACAGATGACCTTCCCAAACCCCAGATCTGCACATGCCTTTCTCTGCTTTATGCCCTTCAAGGATCCTGCCCTCATGGAGCTGGAAATGGGTCAAGAGGCTGGACATCATTCATTTGGTGCGCAAGGATCATTCAGCATTTACTCTGCAGCAGGCACTGTGCTTTCCTGAGTGGGTTGTGTCGCCTTCTGCCTTTTTTCTTTATTTGCGTATGTGGTTCCCTCTTCTCTCCTTTGCCGTCCTTGCTCGTGCTCATCCTCCAGACTTATGCCAGGTGTCACTCTTCACCTTGAACCAGAGTCTGGCTGAGATGCCCCACCCAGCCCACACCCACCACCCTGGCCCTGAGCCGAAGCCTCATCCTGCTTTACATCATCCTTTACCCGCTTGTCTTGTTCTGCCACTGAAGTCCTGGGTCTGGTTCTATTCAGGTCTTGATCCTGAAGCTTGTGCCATGACTGGGCCGGAGCAGATGTTCCATACGTGGTCTTCTGAGTGAGTCCCTGTTCCCCAGCTGATTAGCTGGGACACCTTGGGCAAGGTATTTATTTATCCTCTTGAAGTCTCAATGGTCACACTTTAAACTGGATACGATAACGGTTCCTCACCAGATGGTCTAAATGAGGACAAAACAAGGCAGTGCCGTGAGGTACTCCCGGGACTGGCCACAACCTGGCTCAATACAGGTTAGCAATTCTCATTAGCTATTTTCATATTTCGCTGGGGAGCTCAGAAAAGGACCATGTGAGCTATGCAAGAAGGAGTAAAAAGGCTCCAGTGCCTGACACTGAAAGGTGGGAGTTTGCAGCAGCCCTGTCTAGGAGAGAACGGGTCAGAATACCCAGCCAAGCATCCAGCACAGCAGGAAAGTGCTGTCAGCCAGCCCAGAGGGACAGCAAGGCTGCTCCCAGGGCACCCCGCACTTTGACTGAAGGTTACAAGCTGATGACGCTGCTTTAGCCACTCTCCTCCCCAAAGGCATCAGGGGACAAGCAGGGCCCGTGACACCCTCCCCCCAGCCCCATTGGCTCTGGCCCTGCACTTCACCTCCAGAGCTATCAGGCCCTGACACGAGGTCAGAAGCTGCAGATGGCAGGATGGTTAAAGAAAGAAGGGGGCAAGGGGGTGAGGAAGGGGAAGCAGTTGGGCAAAGAGAGCGGTGAAGGCTGGCTCAGGTATGTCCCAGGCTGAAGGCATGCTTACGGCTTCCAGAAGATTTTTTTCATTGGAGCTTTGAGAAGGAAAGAAAATGTTTGTAACTGGTGGCCCCAGAAGTGAGAGAAAGAGCATATTTTTACAAATTTGAGGCTGCTCTGCTCAACCCGCACTCTTATATCACTTTTAGATCAAAACATTGCCCCCAGAAAACCCTCCTAATAAGTTAATGTGTCCCCTTAAAGGTGACACAATAACCAATAACTGCTCATCAAAACAGATTTTTTATTAGTTTTGAATTAAGAAAAGGAGATTTCTTTTTGCAGAGAGTAGCTATAGGCAGAAAGGACTAGCTGTGGGATTCAAAGACTGGAAAACACCCAGGCCCGGGTGCCTTAAAGTCTCCAAATTGATCCTGAGTTAATAGCTGAGCCAGGAAATGTTGAAAAAGTGTGTCTTCAGGGAAGCCCTAGATGTTCAAAACCAAGGACTGGAATAAAACCCAAAATGAAACCCATCTAGCAAATTCCCTCCCCAGTTGGCCTACACACATATCTGGACATGCCCAGCCACCATCCTCCCTGTGAAACTGACACGGTCAGATGTCATGCTTGCAGAAGACTTTAATTGAAGCTGAGTTACATTAATTACATCATTTCAATGTCCAAGGTTAATTCCCCCGAAGTTACATCATGAAACCAGGGCATTACAAAGGATTAAGGACCAAAGGAAGGTAGATGTGAATAAGGTTTCCATATGGCCATGACTCATGTCTAGTGGTTGTGTCCCAAATGTGGGTGCTCGTGACTCAGCCCTGATATCAGCACCAGCTCCGTGTGGCCTCCACACGTGTGGATCTCTGACCTTGCCTCCTGCTGCTGAGAACACCGGAGGCCCCTGGTTTAGTCAGGAGTGAGGGAAGCCACAGATAGAACTCACATCCCAAATGGGACCTCTCAAGGTCTGTGCTTATTCTGCAAGACTTCGAGACCACCTGAGTTCAGTGTTGCCCCCCAGAATGGTGCTGCCTGGGATGCTAATGGGTGCTATGTGGAAAACAAAGGGTTTAGTGGCCAAATATATTTGGGAAGGGGATTGATCAATGGGTTCCCTCACTGCAAGCCTGCTTGGGGCCCTCAACCTGCTAGTGATCACTGTGAATGCTCACAAAGGCAATAGACTAGGCAGCATTTCTTAAAGTTGGCTCACCAGGGAACCCTTTTTGAAGGAGAATCCGTGGGGTTAGTGCCCTGAAGAACACGCTTCGTAAAATCCTTTTTAGTTACAGCGTTTCCTTTCACCATTACCCCTTGTCACAAAGACAGAGCAGCCTCTGGACATTTGTGTTTCTAACATGGTACACTGACCTTCATCCCAACCACTGGCACATTCTGCAGTAGTTTTCCCCTCATTCCCACACATAGGTCAACATGCTTTGGTTTCCACTGGAGAACTGATAAGCCACGCAGCATGGCGATGCTGAAAGGGACCCTGGGATTGTTGATTCTGATATAACCATTGAGGAAAGTATGGCTCATGGAGCAGAAGCGACCAGCTGACGGTGAGACAGCTAGAGAGAAGCAGAGCCAAGACTGGACCTCCGTTGTCCTGAGTCTCAGTCCACAATAACAGGAATTGCTTCTCGGGTACAAATAAATGTACTTCCTAGTTAATTAGCCAATAAGTTACTACAGTTATTAATTACTAGGTTACTCAATTGGAGAGTCATTCTTTGATCAATGGACTACTAGATAGGTCTAGCAATAGAGGAAGCAGCAACACTCAAGTGGGGGGGCAGTGCCAGGAGTTAGCAGATGACAGGTTATTCTTTTCAAAGCCTCCATAAAAATCCTGGGCAACCTAGAACTTACTATATTATTATTTGATCTATTTGAGGATCTTTTCCCTGAATCAGAATTCTTAGTTGCAGACAACAGAATCCACTCTAGCCAGTTTAAGCCAGAAGATGATTAGTAAGACATATTAGATAGTTTATGTTATCCCCAGAAGGAGCAGAAAATGATTGGATGTGACACAAACAGGGATAACAGAACCAGGAGAAACACCCAACCTCTCCATGGGTCTGTTGTAGGCAAACTCCACTGCCTCTACCACCTACCACTTGACACTTGCAATGCTAGGCTGGATGCTAAAATCTCACAGCGACCCTAGAAGAACAGATACCTTGACCACATGTTTGTCAGAATACCCGCATAAGCTCACCACCTCCCCTTGCTCACTTCAGCATCTGGATCTCAAGCAGATGCATCTGTTAGGCCAAGCTAGGTCACATGCATCGCTCTGTTTTATAGACTAAGTTGTGCCCCACCCCCAAATCCATGTGTAGAAGTCTTAACCCCACAATGTGACTGCATTTGAAGATAGTGCATTAAAAGAGGTCATTGAGATTAAATGAGGTCATAATTGTGGGGCCCTAATACAACATGACTGGTGTCCTTAAAAGATGAAGAAGGGACACCAGGGCCATGCGAGGACATGGCTGGAAGGCTGCCATCTGCAAGCCAAGGAGAGAGACCTCAGAAGAAACCAAACATGCTGACCCCTTGGTCTCGTTCCTCCAGCCTCCACAACTGTAAATAAATACATTTCTGTCATTTCAGCGACCCAGTCTGTGGGACTTTGTTATGGCAGCCCTTATAAATTAATACACCTGCAATCAAGGGAGCCTGGGAAACAGAATTTGTAGCTTTTCAGGCCCAAGAATACAGAGAGGAAAATGAGAAGAGCCAATCACAGAATCCGCCACTTTAGCTAAACAACAGACTCTCAACTAAGATCATAAATGTATGAATGAAACACATCTAGCAAACTCCCTTCCCAACTGGTGGACACACATGCCTGGACAAGCCCAGCCAGCAGCCCCTCTGTGAAATCGACATGGTCAGGTATCATGCTATGGGCTTCTCCCAGATTCACCCAAACTTCCCTCCCACCATGATCCTGCTGCCTCCCACCTGGACCATGACCATTGCTGGGTCCCCACCAGGCCAAGACTCCTTAGCACCATCAGCTAGACTATGCCACATATGCATCTCCTCTCACCTACTGAACAGAACTCTGTTTCCTGCCATGTTTCACAGATAGAAACACATCCAAAGAAGCAATTAAAATACCAGTAGACCACACACACACACACACACACACACACACACACACACACACACAGAGTGAAATAAAGCCTCTCACCCCGCAAAAATAAAATAATAAAATAAAATAAAATAAAATGCCGGTAGAAATAGAACATGAGAACCAAAGAACAGAGAAACAGAAGTAGTCCAGCCATGTGCTTCAATGTTTCTTGGAAAACATGATATAAAGGAAGTCAGATATGTTGTGTAAATTTCATTAATGGAGAAGATAACTACGAACTTCTCAAGGGAAATTGGTTTTTCTCCAGTTCTACCTTAAGAAATGACTCCTGTAGGAGTTCATGTAGGGGCAATGAGAGACACAAGGGACCAAGGGCTCAGCAGTATCACTCACTAAAGATGCAACAGCAGATTATATGGGTTTCTTCCCTCTAAGATGCAATTTAGAGAAGCACCATTCCCAACAGACTCACTTTTCTTAAATCTGCATTATGTTACTTCACTGCCCAGAACAAATGCTGTCTCTCTTTTCCCTACCACTTCTGAGTGAGTATCTCTAGCCTGGCTCCCAGACTTTCTCCATCCATGGAAACTCTCTCTCTGGCACTCCCTGGCATACCCTCCGTCTCCTCCCCACCTCTTGCTAGAAAGTCGTCACCTTTCCTCCTTCTGACCTACCCACATCCTGAGGACCCTGCAAGGAGAGAGACAGTAGGAGAAGGAAGAAGAGAGAGTCAAGTGGAGAAGGGGGCAGGAAGGAAGAGAAGGAAGGAAGGAGGAAAGGGGGCAGTGAGAGAAGGGATGGAGGGAGGGAGAACACCAGGAGACTCCAGCACCATGGTCTCCACCAGACAGGGTCACACGTAAGGCTCAGTCCAAGTTCCACCACTTCCCTGAAATTTCTCTTCCCACTTCAGGCAGAAGGATTTCGCGGTGCCCTCCCTTGTCCTGAACTGCTGCTGCCTGGCAAGTTAGCACCGTGTTCCTCCCCCGACATGCCCTCTGGCACCTTAGGCTCTGGCAATACCGAGAACCAAGAACTTGACGTTCCTCCAAGCATACCATGGCAACCTACCTAGTATTCATTCTCCCCTCTTCCTTAATAACAGACCTTGGGATTTAGTCAGAGCTGCAATGTGCTCAGCTTAAAGACTATATTTTACTGCCTCCCTGGAATCCAGGCAGAGACTAAGAAGTCTCTTTCAAGGGGGCTTATTGAGATGGAAGGAATAACTTTTGCCCCTTTCCCCTTTTCCTTCTCTCTGTTTGGAACACAGACATCCTGGCTGGAGCTCCAGCAGCCATGTTGTGACCTTGAGGATAGAAGTCACATGCCAAGGATAGCCAAAGCAGAGAGTGAGAATTCACCTCCATACCAGCCCTGAATTGCCTGCTTTTGGATTTCTTCATGGAAGAGAAGTAAGCCTTCATTTATTTTAAGCCACTTTGGTTTTCTCTTTTAGACGGCTAAACCAAAATCTGATACAACAGCCATGCGGTTTCATGCCACTGAGACTTTGCATGACTGTTCTCTCTGTCAAGAACTCTTTCCCTTCAGTTCTCCACGTGGTGAACCAGGAGTCATGTTTGAAGCCTCCAATGAAGCATCCCTCTCTGTGTGGAGCCCCTTCTAATTGACCCCTCAGGCAGCTACATAATATTTGTTTAATAAATATTCAAACAACTGTTGAATAATTGATGAATGAAAACTTCTGAGAATGAATGAAAAATGAATTGCTTGCATAAAAATGACAATATTCTCTGTTCCAGAGCACTGTCTCCTCCTCAACCTCAACTCTTAGGGGGTCTTCTTTGGTCCCAGAGTCCCAGGGGATAATGTGGCATAAACAGGCAGTTATATCAGGGATTCTAGTCAATGCTGGGCATGCTGTATGACACAGTTCCCACGAAGGACAAAAAAAAAACAATAGCAAGAGAGAAAAAAGAAGTAAAAACATATTTGTGAGAGTTGAAAGAAACATCTAACATTTTTTAGATTTCTTTTCCCCTACATTAGAATTAGTTTCACCCCAAAATGGCTTTCATGGTGGGCTGAGCAGCCCAGAATACCAAATGGGAAGGACATGCATAAATTCCATGTGAGAACTGGGTGATGAGAAGTCCCCAAACTACCAAATTTGCAAATATGCAGGATAGGAATTGCTGCTCCCTCCAGAAGTACTTTGTAGCCAGCACTGGCAAAAAAAGGAATGTCTATCTCAGCAAATGAACAAATATTCAGCTAAGCAAGGACCACAACAAACTTTTCTGAGGACCTAATTGTGCTGGGCAGAGACTGGGTGCTAGGGGTTCCAGAATAGCCACAGGGCAACTCTATCCTCAAGCCCTGTTATCAGACCCCAGAAGTGGGAGCCCACATCCTCTTTATCATCTTTGCTATTGCCATCAGCATCCTCCTCTGGGCCAAGGCTGTCATTCCTTGAGAATTCACAGCCCAAGAGATAAGACTAACCTGTTGATATAAGCAGATGTTTGTAAGGCAATGTGATAAATGCAAGGATAGAAGTTTGTACGTGATGAAGTAGTGAGAAGGAGAGAGTGATTATCTGGGAAGATCAGGAAAGGTGTAACCAAGAGGGAGATATTGAGCAAGGTTTTGAAGGATAAATAGGATTTTGCCAACCTTAAGCTAAGACACTGGGAAATTCTTTTGTCTCCAGAAGTCTTTAAATATGATTCTGTATGATGGACCCCAATATTTGAACTACTTCCTCAGGAAGATGCCTTAGAGCAGGAGTTTTCAAACATGAATGTGCTTATGAGTCACTTGGAAATCTTGTTAACAAAAGTCTGGGCTGAGTCTTAAGAATTTGCAATCTGACAGTGTGAAGATGCTCTAGAAGGTCCTGAACATTCCTGATCTGGACTTCTCTCGCCAACCAATAACAAAGAGCTCTCAGGCAGTGCAGGTCCATGGACCACACATAGAGGAGAATTGACGTAAAGTGTCTCAGATGCTCCAAGAATGATGGGGATTTTTGCCATTTTTTCTACCAGAGCTGCTTCAGGACCATGGTTCTCAACTGCACTTAGAAATCCCTGTGGAGCCTCAACCATCCCCATGCCCAGAACATAACTTGAACAGTTACATCAGAATGTCTGAGGAGGGGGAACCCTGGCCTTGGTAGTTTCTAAAGCTCCCCAGATGGTCCCAATGTGCAACCAGGGTTGAGAACCCAAGCTTTAGGACAAGAGAGCACCACTGGTCATTTATGATGACTTTGACGTGATGCCCCCTGTAGATACTACTATCATCCACTTTTGACAAGCAAGGCAACAAAGGCCCAAAGAGGTAAACGACTTTTCCTAGCTCTGGCCTGACCCCTCCTTCTCAAAGTGGTCCCCAGAGCAGCTGTCTCTGGAAGCTTGTTCAAAATGGATCACGGAATTCTTTAATAACATTATTTGATCCTTCCCATCATCCCTAAAAATGTCGATACACAGGGAACTACCCCCTTCTGCTTAGGCTGCTCTATGACATCAGAGAATGTCTCTCAGTAGAAGCAGTAGCCTGGAGCCTGAAGCCTGGGGTGTGAATCCTGGGCTATGTGATAGTCACTTCAGTGCTCTAACCTGGGTTCCCCAGTCTGTCCTGGCATTGACAAGACCAACACCTATGCCTCTCCAGGTGGCCGTGATGCCCAGGTGATGATATGAAGGACAGAGCCCCATGCAGAGCAGACTTCAGTAAACAGCAGCAGCTACTGACCCAACGGTCATGGAAAGCAGCCCTGAAGTAGCAAAGCAGCCTGTGATGGAGTATTTCCCCCCATCTCTCCTGGCAAAGAGTCGTTCCCACGTTTCTTATGACAGATGTGGCGCTCACTTTTATCCTTCCCTCCCAAAAGTACCACAGACCTTCCACAAGCCCTTTGTTCCCAGAACAGCTTAGCAAAGAATCCGTGGAGCCTCTGTGGGAAGCTATCCGGGCATAATCCCTGGTGGAGGAAGCAGCTGGTCCTCCAGCTGGGCCCAGGTGGCGAGGACACAGACCCAAGGGGCTGGGATGAGCCCTATGGCAGCAGACCCCTCCACTCCCCCAGCCCCAAGGAAAGGGGCCAAGGGCTCCCCACTCCTCGGCCCAGGCTGTGCTGGCCCCTTAGTTGGCGAACCTCAGACACAAGGATAGGACTTTTTTTCCTTTCCATCTATAACGGTATGGCCTGCTGCTATTGGAAGCCTGTCCCAGCTGGGCAGGCAGCCTGTGAGGGGCCTCACCTGCAGGGCTGCCCTGGAGAGTTCTGAGCTCTGGCTTATAGTGGCTACTCGGGGGAGTAGGAGAGAGATCTCATTCTAATGCAAGACCCAGTTCTGCATTTCTGGGTGGTACTGAGATTCTGCATTTCTAACAAGCTCCTGGGCAATTCTTAGGCTGCTTGTCCTTGGATCACACTTTGAATAGTGAGGGCTCAGCACAGCTAGTTTTGAATACTTCCCAGACCATTCCTGATTGCACAGCATTGAGAAAGGTATTTAACTCTGGGAGCCTCTGTTTCCTTGTCTGCAAGATGGAGTAATAATCAGCTACTCCACAGGGCGACAGGTCACTAAGCTCCTGAGTGAGTGAGTGATTAAGTGGAGCTCAGGTCCAGGCTCTGCCTTCTGTAAAGCAGAGACAGACCCAGTAAGGGTGTTTGAGGAGAGTTTTGGGCTCAGCAACATTATCAGTTCCAAGGGGCCGTGTGACAGCATGAGTTTCAGAATCAAATGGACTTGACTGGCTCTCTGAGTCTCAGGAATGCCTCTGTAACTTATGGGCACCAAGACATAGGAAGGTTTTGTTGTTAGGGAGTTAAAATTAAAAATCTTTAAAATGTTATCACATTTTATGTGGGTTTATTACATAGGAGGCACTCAATAAACGTTGGTTTCCTTTTTCCTATGTTAGTTTCCTTATTTCCTGTGTTAGTTTTTCACTTTCCTATCTTCCCAGAGAAAATGCAACTACAAACCAACAGAGTCCACTAGGGGCTTCTGGGGGAAATTATTCAAGACCATTAGCATGAATGCTTATCTCTAAATTACTATTATTAGTCAGAATCCTTTGGTTACAAGTGACATGAACCCCAGCTTAAACAGGCTTAAAAGGATATTACATCTCCCTTAACTGAAATGTCGGGTGGAGCTCAGGCATAGCTGGATCTAGGTACCCAAGTGATATTGTCAGGAACTTGTCTGTCTCTCTACCTCTTTATTCTGTTTTCCTAGGCATTGGCTTCATTCTTGGGCTGGCTCTTGGCATGGGGTGACAAAAATTATCTCTAGCAGCTCCAGGTTGACAGATTTGGCAGAAAAAGAGATCCTCTTTCCTGAACAAACCAGAAAAAGCCCCAGAGCTGACTCTTACTGGCAGGTTAAGTGATGTGCCTATCCCCGAGTAAATTGCTATAACCTGCTCAGTCCTGTATGACATGTCACCCTGGAGGCAGGCCACCCAATCACTTCAACAGAGTAGAAGAGTGATGTATTAGTTTCCTAGGGCTGTCACAATACAGTACCACAAACTTGGTGGCTTAGACAACAGAAATTTATTCTCTCACAGCTCTGGAAGCCAGAAGACCAAAATCAAGGTGTCAACAGAGTTGGTTCCTTCTGGAGGCTCTGAGAGAGACTATTCCATGCCTTTCTCCTGGCTGTTGGTGGTCACCAGCAGTCCTTGGGGTTCTTTCACTTGGAACTGTTGTTACTGGACCAAACTTTGGGTCTGCTCGCCTGCCGTGCAGCAAAGTCAATTTACTGACACCAGGCTATGGTGAAGGAAAATACAGTGTTTATTGCAAGCACCAAGCAAGGAGTAAGGGCAGCTCATGCTCAAAAGATCTGAACTCCCTGATGGTTTTCAGGGAAGTGTTTTTAAAGGCAATATTTGGGGGTGAGGGTGGCAGGATGTGTGACTTTCTTCTGATTGGTTGGTGGTGAGGGCACATGGTGGTGTTCTGGGAATCTCAATCATCAACCTCCTGGCTCCAACCAGTCTGGAGTCTATGTGCTTCTGCTCAGTTGTCACCATCTTCCACTTGTGGGGGGGCGGACAGGGAATCTTGGATCCTGGAGAATAACTCATAGCTATCTGTCAGATGGTTATGCATGTCTCTTGAGGAGGAACTGGGACTCTATTTTAGCACTGAACTGTTGTCATTACTTTTTTTTTTAATAAATTTATTTATTTTATTTATTTATTTTTGGCTGCGTTGGGTCTTCGTTGCTGTGCACGGGCTTCCTCTAGTCGCGGAGAGTGGGGACTGCTCTTTGTTGCCATGCACGGGCTTCTCATTGCAGTGGCTTCTCTTGTTGCAGAGCACGGGCTCTAGGCATGGGGGCTTCAGTAGGTGGCTCACGGGCTGTGGAGTGCAGGCTCAGTAGTTGTGGCACATGGGTTCAGTTGCTCCACTGCATGTGGGATCTTCCCAGACCAGGGCTCGAACCCGTGTCCCCTGCATTGGCAGGTGGATTCTTAACCACTGTGCCCCCAGGGAAGCCCTGTCATTACTTCTTGAGTTTAACTGCTTCTCCTTTCTCTCTGCACTGTCTCCCTTCCCTACTTAGTAACTGCATGATCCTGCTCTTTGGAACTCAGAGAAGGACTAGGAAGCTAAAGCCTTTTCTACGAACAAGAAACTGGGGGGCACAGAGGGACTTTTGTACCCAAGAAGGTCCTGCAGAGTCCTGCTCAGCTTCAATCCCCCCTTTTCTTTGATGCTTCTCAATCTTAAGGGGAACAGGTATGGGACAAGAAAGGGAATACAGTTTTGGATAGAAAGGTTAATCATAAACTCGGCAGAGGAACTCAGTTTTAGGGGGAGTCAGTTTTGCTGTATCACTCTCTTCTCTGCCTAAATTATCTTCTATTTGTTTCTCTGTGTCTTCACATGACTGTAGAATGACATCAGTCATTGGATTAGGGCCCACCTGATCCAATATGACTTTATCTTAATTATTACACCTGCAAAGACCCTGTTTCCAAATAAAGTCACATTCTGAGTGGGGGTCACATTTCCTGGTGGGAGGAGACCATTCAACCCAATACAGGCGATAAACCAGAAGAAAATTGGGTACAAATACCAGAAACAACAGGATGCGTATGCTTGGCAGGTAAAATCCCAAACCAACAGATATCCATAATACCACATGAATTACCAATCATCAAATCATCAAAACAGAGGAGATCTTAAGCAAATCTGTTTTCCCACTGCCTAGAAACCACTGTGCCTAGTTAACTGCACAGGGGAAATTCCACAGGGAACCCAGTTCTACAGCAACCAGGAATCTCTTTTTAATGGGAATCCTTCTTAGAAGCAGAGCTAAATTTGTAACAAGCCTAAAGACTGGAATTCTCTTCAGGCAAATTCACAACCTCCCCAACTGTTCTGACTTCACACGTGTCTAAGATGTTGAGAGCCTTACCCTCCAGGGAATTCAACTTCCGGGCCATAGAGCCCAGCTGCGTCTAAAAATGTAAAGTTCCTTTGTGAAGGCAAAAAGTCAACAGTTTCTGAATCTCCAGCCTCAGGAGGCATACGCTCCAACATGCCGAAACTGGACCCAACTCCTCAAAATTACCATCACCAAGATTCTAACCCAGTCATGGATTTTACTTCTTTTCCTCCCTGAAGAAGGAAATTCAACTTTCAATTTCTTAGGGGAAAAAAGATCTGGGAGAATTTCACTTAAACTCTTAACAGTAGTTGTCCATCTCTGGATGGTAGGATAAAGGAGGGTTTCACTGCAGTATAAAGTATTTTTAAATAAAAAATAATAATAAACGTACTTCTAAATTAAAAATATCTCCTAGTGGTTCTGTTAAACCCACTACAGCATGCTGGCAAGCTAACAACCATTGATTTAGGCTGTCCAGTGAATAAGAAAATTTCTCCTTCAACAACAACCAAAACAAAAAAAATCTAAGTGAAAAGAAAAGCAGTGGAAACAGAAAACAATTCCAGCCAAGTGATATTTTCCATTCTCATTTCCTCAAAGAAGCAAATATTTCCCATTTGGTGCAGTGATACTCCCTGGGCACCTGAGACCCTGCACAGGGGTCCCAAGTCCCAGGTCTGACTCACAGTGTTGCCACTTCCCAGCTGTGGGACTCTAAGCAAGTCACTTTACCCATCCAAGGCTCCGTCTCCTCATTTTCTAAAAATATGTCTACTGTTCGACTATATTTATATAGTTGTCATACACTCAAATGGGTCCACCTATGGGCAAGAGCTCTGAAGACTCTATAAACATTACAGGGGATTATTATTAAAATTCCTAATTATTTAAGCATGTGTGGCATCCTGCCAGAACCCATTAAAGCACATACACAAATAAAAGGAAATCCTTTTCCTCAAGATGATGGTCTTCTTGGCTTGTTTATTTTAACTTCAGGTGTGCTGAAATCATCTCACTTCTCAGCCCATAGAGTATGATCACCTTGACCCTTGAAAGCTTCCACTCTTAGTATTTATTTATTCCCTTTCAGCTCCATTTCCCACTCCCCTTCGCTTCCTCCCTGCCTACAGGCAACTATTTCATCCTGTTTAACTTATAGCCTTTCGTACATATTCCTTAAAAGCTGTATATATTTGCCCACGTATATTTTTCATTTACGTAAATGGTGTTGTTTAATGTTTCATTTTGCTTTCTAGAGTTCTCATTATGTTCTTAAGGTCCAGCTCTGTTGCTATTGTATATGGGATCTGTTTCCACTATTTGCGACGCTGAACTTCACGTGCACCCATGGCACTTTGCCAGCCTGGTCTTCTAGCTTGATGGACAACCCCCTACCACTACAAATAACACTGCAGTGAACATCTTTGTTCAGACCTCCAGCTACAGCTACAAGCTGGCTTCCAAGGTATGCACGTACTCAGCTTGCTTGTTCTCCAGCCTAACTTCCTCCCAGCAGTGGGGAAGGCACCTGTATTTCCCATCCCCACCACACTTGGCATTATCCAGCTTTCTAATAGATATAAAGATGTAGTCTAATACACATAAAGGGATATCTTATTGTTGTTTAATTTTCATCTAACTTGTTTCTACTGATAGGAAGCACCTCTTTGTGTGTTTATTACTTGGGGTGGGGGAATTCTTCTTCTGACAGTTATGTGTTCATATCCTCTTCCCATCTTGTTAGGAGTTGCTATTTTCTTCTTGTTGATTTGAGGATTTCTTGCATCGCCTAGACATATCCTCTCCCATTCTGTCATCTGTTAACTTTGTCCACGGTGACTTGACCAGAGATCCTGTATTTGGATGTAATCAGATTCATCTCTTTTCTGCCTTGTGATTTGCACTTTCCACTAGATCTTCCTCACTTCCCACACCTGGTCCCCACACTCCAGCTGGCCCTACACCATGGTAAGTATTCCATCCTGGCAAGTAAAACTCAGCTTGTGGTTTCAACTCTCCTGCTGGCTCAAAGATAAAACCCAAGCACCTTGCTCTGTTATACAGGACCCTTTCCAACCTAATCCTAAACATTCCCACCTCTTTTCTGCTATGTTAGCCCCCATTTCCATCCCAGCCCCCTCCAGCCCCCTCCTACTAGTCTGCCTTGCATATACTGTCCACACATCAATAGACCCACATCCCCCTTCTTAGCAGGCAAATGCAAAGACGCTTTCAACTGTTGCTTTTGCTTTTGAGTAGTTGGGGTTTTTTCTCCTATTCAGTGCACCAACAACATTTGCACATTTAGCAAGTGTGGTTTCCACTTTGGGAGAGAGTCCTAATGGCCCGTGACCTGTTACTGTCAGTGTAGTCATATTCATAGAGTAATGTGTAGAAGAAGAAGGAATGCTCACATCTCCATTGTACAGGTCAGGAAGCTGAGTCTTGTCAAAGAAAAACAGTGCTGGACATGTGGTACTGATGGCAAGACAGATTTTATTCAGACTACTGCCATAGAGGAGAGAGACTCCAGCATAAACCGAAGTCAACTCCAGCTAAAACAAAGATAATTGAGGTTTTTAAAAGGGGGAACAGAGAGGGAACCAAAAGAGGGAGTTATGGGAAATGAAAAGAGGGACTAGAAAAAAGGGACTAGGTGCGCTATAGGGAAAAGGAGCAATTACAGAAGGGGGTGAGTGGAGAATTACTGGACATGGTTTGGCAAGTGGGTTGGGGTAATGTGCATTTTGCAATTTGACAGCACTGCACTTTTTTGAGCAAGAACTCAGCCCAAGGACTGGATCACCTTGAGGTGACCTAGTGCAGATGGAAGCCAAATCTTCCTAGCCGTGGTGTTTGGCCAAGTCCTTTGTGCTACAGGGAGTTCGCTGTCCAGGCGTCCCAGTGGTTAGGTCAAGCACATACGGCTACATAAGCAACAAGGCAAAGCCTAGATTTAACTGGAAGCCTGCCTGACCGCAAAGCCCAAATTCAACCCTTGTTTCTGGCTGGTATTTGTAATTTTGCTGAGGTGCTGATTTAGAATGAGCCCTGTGGGAGCCTCAAGAGCAGGAGGGAGGCTCTTAGCTGGTAAGGCCACCAAGCTGCCCTCAGCGTCCCGGGTCTCCTCCGGTCCTGAAGTAGCAGGAACTCTTGTGAAGGAACATACAAGCCATTTTTTAAAAATCAGTTTATAGAAATGTGCCACGAAGTGGGAAACACACACACGCACCTCATGGGAAAGTTGGAGTGATTAAGGTGTAAAAAAGTGCAAGAACTATATGCTTCTTGATGGGGACGTAATTTAGGAGAAAGCTTGAGCCTCCCTTCACAAACATGGGAACTCTCAGAAGTTTCTAGAAGCAGCCCTCCCAAACACCACCATCCTGAGATACAGTGAACTCTCTGAGTAGGTTTTAGCAAAGAGTACTGTTTTAGGAATCACCTGACATTGGCCACGAGGCACTTTGCTGCAAGCCACACCCTTAGCAAAAAGAGTCACTAGCAGCACTGCTTTCTGTGGCCGAGAACATCAGGTTGTCAGACTCGAGTCCCCCTCAGAGTTTAATTTATATAATTACAGTTTGCCTCCTAGGACTCTCCCTGTGGATACAACTGGCTTGGTTGTCATCATTACAGCTGTTCATCCAAATTACTGGGCAGGGCAGGATTACAAGGCTGAGCCCACGACAGGGAACCTCCAGGAGGGAAGGTGGTTTCCTCCATCAGCTAACGAGTCCCTGTCTGACAGGAGGATTATTTTGCTCAGAGCACAGTGCATCTACATGTGCTGTAACATCATCAGAAAAATGAGCAAGTGTCTCACGTGTTTCTTCCTGTCCGTAAGCCTTTGCCAACAAGAGAACCTCTTGCAGTGTCCTGGGACCCCAGGTTCTCCAGGTTCTGGAACACTGGCTGTCCTGACTCAGAGACGGCATCAAATTAGAAGAACATCTTGTCAGAGTCAGACTGTGTGGGTCCGAATCCTTGTTCTCTGTGCCGAGGCTCCTGGTCTGTCACGCCTCCCTCCCAGGCAGTCGTGAGGAAGAACTGAATTCATGCAGGCACTGCATCAGCTCTCACCCATCCATCCGGGATCTGCCTGCCAGCCTCTCTGAGCTGGGCTGAGGCCAACATCACATGGTCATTACATGCGATGACAGTGGTTAGCGTGTATGTATACCCCTTCGCGGCAAGCTGTCATGACAAACTACAGGCCCTTGGCATGCAGGGGGGCAGGGTGGAGGAGAACGGGCTCCATCACGTACTGGCTGTGGGGTCTTGGGTCACACAAGTCCCCTTTCTGTGCCTCCTCTTCCCACACTGAAAAATGTCACAGGTTGAATACCCCCTTTCTTAATTCCCCTACTTCCATTCTAAGACTTCTAACCACTGCCTGGGCCTGGCTAAGGCATTCTTGCAAAGTCAGATCCTATAATCGTCCCAACTTGTGAGGTTTATATCTGTCTGGGGAACAAAGTACCTGGAATAAAGACTAAAATGTGGCAGATCAACTATACTTCAATTAATTTTAAAAATTAAAAATAATAACAATTAATTAATTAATTAGAATAAAAGGATGAAAATATGGTGGTCAGGCCACTCAGGATGGCTGTTCTCTTGCTCTCTGTACATCCCCTGCTTGATCAGTGCCTGCTTCACCTACACCTACCCACCTAACTGACCTTCCTACATACCTGTCCCAAGGCCCCAGCTAATAATTGTTCTGGCTTTAGATCAGAACTCTCCACTATGCTTATCAAAGGGCTGGTGAGGGGTGTGTCCCTCTACTGGTTTCCCTGGTAACCAGCGAGCTAACCTGACCTCAATTTCCCCTATTATAACTGGTAACCTCCCCCTCCGCCACCCACAGGAGCAAAGACTGCCACCATGTCCAGCCTGCCATCCACCACACACGGTGGGGTGTCACTCCAGGACCTTGCTTCAGATGTGTAAGCTCCACCAACCATTAAACCATTGATGTGTCCGTTGCTGGCTCCCAGCTCTTTCTTCTGTCTTGAAGTTGGGCAAGCGCAGGTCCTGTAGGCATGTGGGGTGCAGCCTAACAGAAACCTAGAAAAGAGGCATCAAGAGACCCCCTATACAGACCTCCAAGAGCCTTACTAAGACTGGGGATAGAGGGACAGGGAGAGAGTGAATTCCTCAGGCCATCTGACAAAAGATGAGGGAGAAAGACCCTTGCCAGGAGGCATTCCAGAAATCAGGAATGGAAAGGGCATTCAGAGGTACTAGGGAACCTGACACCATCACTGCCATAGCCCAACGTCAGCCCCATGATCCTAAGACCTTTGGTCCCTTGGAGAAGGACTAGACCTCAGGACACTAGAAGGTGCGCTCAGGGAGCGCGTTTCTGACTTACTTGTTCTCAGCACTGGAAGACTCAACGGTGTGGTCATCTGGCCCCTTCATGACAACCAGTTTAGACAATCAATCGAAGCGTCAGTGAAACCTATTCACTGTTGGACTTTGTCCCACCTTCCTTGCCTGGGGGTTGTGGCCTGACAGCAAAGAGGAAGGAATTAGACTATGAGAAGGACAGGGCCAAGGCCAAGGGCAGTAGCCTAGAAGCCAGCTGCCCAAGTCAGCTGAGGACAGCTGGGGACCTTGAGCTCAAAGGCGGATGACCAGGCTTTCGGGTGCATCTGTATCTTGCCTTTCAGTTCACACACAGCAGAAAGAGACAAATGCTTCCAGGCAGTGCCCTCCAGACAGGAGGCAAGTCTCCTTAGAATGGGAATGAGTGGCCAAGCCCTCACTGGCCAGGGCTGGAACCTGGGAGGGTGGCGGCAGGGCATCAGACCTGCACACGGCAGGTTGGCAGCCGCCAAAACACACCACACACACACCTGGTGGCAGCCCTGGGACTGCTCTGCACGTTTCAGCTCAGCTGGGTCTGCTCTGTCCCACCCCAGGGAGAAGAGAACCTGCAGGCGTGGAGAGAAGGAATGGCACGCATCCTACCTTCACCCCAGGGTCAGCTCAGTGCCCTCTGGCACCTAGAAATGTGCCCCAGCACAGGCTCAGCCCTCAGCAGATGCTGGAGAAGGAGGGCACGAATGCTCACCGGGATCCTGGTCCTGTCTGCCATCGTGCACAAGGCCCTTTACCTCTCTGAGTCGCAGTTTCCCTCTGAAAACTGTGACAACCATACTTGCCTCTGGGGTGTGTAAGAGACAGAATGGATAATGCAAGGGAAGCTCGGTCAAAAGCTACACGACAGCAAGAGACAGAAGACTAGAAACTGTCTCATTCCTCTCTAATATGGCCAGTTATCACCTTTGATGGCTAATCAAGGGCAAAATTCGCTTTTTCTCACTTTCTTCTATTCAAGTGACCACGAACTGGGCTCGTCATTAACATACACATACCTCAGGCACAGACACACACGCGCTCACACATACACTCTGCCACCCCAGCCCTGCTGCTCCCCTACCTGTGGTCCCCTCGCTCAGTGAGTGGCACCAGCACCCATCCAACCAGGATTCAGCACCCAGGGAGTCCTTACTGACACCACTGCCACTCCCTGATCCAGTTCCACATTGTGAGTCTACGGGAGCCCCTACAGAGCTTTTAAGTTCCTCCTCCGGCTCTGATCTAGAACACCATCCTCCCTTGCCCCCAGGCTGGTTCCTCTGCATCTCCTCCTTTACCTATTCTGGCCAGAGTGAGCTTTCCAGGAAGCACATCTGATCACATCACTCCTTCAAAAATCCTTCTATCATAGCTGAAGATGGGATCAGGCGGGGCCTGGGGAGCCTGGCCCCGGCTTCCTCTCAGGCCTCATCCCCTTTTGCTTTCCTGACTGCTGCCCTGTGGGCCCTCCAACAGACCTGCAAAGAAGTGTCCCTCTCCCTCAGATGTTTGCAGACCCTGTTCTCACTCTCTCCTTTCTCTACCTGAGAGCTCCCATTCTTCTCTCTGATTCCCATACAAATGTCCTCCCCAGGGAGACTATTTCCCTGACAATGACCCCTGACCCTACTCCACAATTGCCCAACCCTCCAGAGTGGAACTGCTCCCTTAGCACCTTATACGCTTCATCTTTGCCACTTATCACAGTCTTTAATTATATATTTGGGTAGTTTTTCTTACCTAGGTCTCCACCTCCAGACTGGAAACTACCGGAGTTATAACTGCATCTATTCTGTTCACCTCTGTATCTTTAGAGTTTGGCTGGGCACATGCGAGGCAATGACTGCTGAATAAATGATCCCACAGGAATCAAAACTAGCTCTATGTTTATGTTAACATTTTTCAAAGCCTTCCCATATATATCTATTTTAATCTGAATGACCTTCGAGGAAACACGCTGTTTACTATTGATCTAAGGTGGTGGTTCTCAAACATGGCAGCATATTATAGCAACAGGGGAGCTTTCAAAATATACAGAAGCCCAGCTCCCATCCCCAGAGAGTTTGTCTTAAATGGTCTTGGGAGGCACCAGGTCCTTGTATTTTTTTCATTTCCTCCATCTGACTCTCCCGTGCAGCCAGGACTAAAAACACTGACCTAAGAGGCTCAAATAAACTCAAGATTTGGAACTGGACCAGGAAGCGGACGTGGGGGTACAGTCTGGGAGCCCACTTGAAAAGGAAGCCCAACCATCAGATAGTGGGGATGGGGAAAGAGGATCCAGCCCTCAAATAAAGGGCAAATAAGATCCAGGCAGCTGTCAGCACTGTTACTAAGCAACGGAGAGAGTAGGAACCAGGGCAAAGGCCAAGACCTGTAGAAAGGCTGAACATGGCAAGGGGCGGGCCGGCTACCAGGGGAGAGCCCAGCGCATGCACACATGCCCTGGCCTCAGCCTCAGCAGAACAGGGCCCAGGCGGCCAGACCAAGTGCGGGCACCCACCTGCTCTCAAGGACGGGGTCCTGATGAACTGTCAGTGCCCTCTGCTTTGGCCCAAGCCCAGGATGTGTCTGACACATCAGCTTGAAATTCTTCAGGGCTTTAAGCCTGCTGAATCTCGGGACAGCTTAATTACGGCCAGAGAAATTCCTCTATAATTTCTGAGCCCATTTAGAGTTTGATGCTTAGAAAGCAAACTTTTTATTTGTTCAAAGCTAGAGTGTTAAAAGCCCCAACAGACAAAAGAGCTATTAATGAGCCTGCCCCACCCCCACCCCTTCCCATCTTCTGGGCTTCGTTGGTCAGCTCAACGTGTCAGTTGTTTTTGTCTGTTTGTGTTTTGTCCTTGTTTTCAGAGTTGGTCCTGTACCCCAGGAAAAAGACAAGATCGACAACTTGAAAAGAGAAGGGCCCTCTCTCCTCAGTCCGGAAGGGCCAACATCTCCTTGGCAATCGGCCAGACTGATTTAATGTCCTTCCTAATGATGGGAAAGGGCTGGTGATTAAAAACCCGCAGACAAGACCCCCGTCAGGAGGCAAGGCAAGCCCAAGGGAACTCCAGTGGCTGCATAGAGGGGGCTACCCGTCGTTGGCACCCCAAGTGGCCCTCGTCAGCGGGGTCAGATTGCCACAAAGCGGCACTACACTCACTCACACCAGGCATCAGCCACTAGGCACCGGGGCACAGGCCTGGGGAGGCACTTATGGTAAAACTGGGCTGTACCCTGGGTAGTATGGACAGTAGGGAATACCCAGGGCCCTGGTGAAGAAAGGGGGCAGTCAGAGGGACCCAGCAAAGAGATGTTGCTGGAGACCTGTATTCCTGACTAAGCTGACAGACAGATTGCTGGTAGAGGGGAGACAGGCCGGAGAGCAGAACTCCGGGTCCACACAGAGGTGAAGGCAGTGTGCAAAATGGAGGAGGGGGAACCAAGGCCGGGAACCCCGAGCAAGCCACACACGTGGCCACGGGGTGCAGAATGAATGCACGCACATAGCCTCAGCCTGTCAGAAGCTACCTCCAGGAGTCACTTGGAAGGCAACCGTGGAGACTGGCAGTGTTTGATTGACATGCCCCACTACAAAGCACAGCCTTGCTTGCAGGTTCTGGAATAATTCCTCATGGTCTAAAGAGGTTTGTGGATTTTATCGATTTCAGGGAAAAAAGCTGCAATTCACTCTCCCTGAGCCCTGCTTGAAGAATAATGGCTCAGCAGGGGGGCGGAGGGGAAGGTGACAGCGTGTGCCAGGCTGGGGGAATGGACCCTGGGAGACAGCCTCAGGAAGATGCTTAACCTGCAGGGCCTCGTCTCCTCCTCTGTGCAGAGCGGAGGTTTGACTGGGATTATCCTGTCTTCCGCTGGCTCCCAGGGAGCTGGAGAAGAGAACATTCTTTTGGGTACTACCAACCAGGCCTTCTTTTCTCTTTTATCACTTTATGCCCCTCATAAGCTGCCTTCGACGTTCATTTCCCTGATTAAACCCTATTTCCCCAAAATAAAATGTGAATGTGTGAAAGGAACCCAGCAGAGTCTGATTTACACCCAACCCTGACTCACAAAAATTCCTATTATCATGAGCATCTACTGAGCAGTAAAAACCAACGCCACCTCTAACACCTGTCACAGCCCCAAGGGTAAAGAACATTGTGGAGTGTCGACCACAGGCCAGATACACGTGGAGGACTGTCAGCTCATTCGCTTAATCCTCCCAGCAACCCTTCGAAGTCCGGACTCTTATTTTCCCACCTAACACATGAGGAAAATGGGGCACAGCGCTAACAAGTCTCACAGCTAGGAAGTGTGTAAACCAGATTTTCAACCCAGGAAGTCAAGCCCCTAAAACCCAAATGTATAGCTCTTACTCAATACTGCCTCCCAGAAATAATATACAATAAAATGAAAGAAAAAATTTGTGAGATATGCATGTATCACCTAGCTTTTGCTGTGTAACAAGCTAGCCCAGAAACCCAGCTTAGTGACTAAAACAGTATTTGTTGTTTCTCATGATTCTGGGTGGTCTTTCTGGGCTGGCTCAGCCACAGCTGGGTGGTCTAGGATGGTCTCAACTTCTGGGTCTGGCGTTGGCACAATATCAGCTAGGGTGACAGGAGCAAACTCAACACCTGGAAGGCTAGCCTACACCCATTCACGTGGCCATGATCCAGGATCCTCCAACAGGAGAGCAGGCCTCAATTCACAGAAGCTCTATAATGAAATCAGTATAATATTGTAGATCAATTACAATTCCATTTAAAAACGAAGTTTTAGAAAACTATATCACCTACATCACATTTGATAATGTCACACAGCCAAGGCCAGATTCAAGAAGTGGAGAAATAGATTCCTCACCTTGATAGGAAGATGAGCTAAGTCATATTACCAACAGGCATACCAGGATGGGGGGAGTTGGGGGCTATTTTTCGCAGTCTATCACATATACCCAGAGGTGAGCATGCATGCACGCACGTGCGCGTGCACACACACACACACAGGCTTACAGTGCTCACGAATTTAATGCAGTGCCTCATCTAGTAGACACCCAGACATTTATTTTGATGACAGCCTCTACTGTAAGACTGAAGTTGCCCTGTCAGCTGCCCAGACATTTATAAGCCCAAGGATCATGTGATTCTTGATATGATTTAGGAGAAAGACCTAGATCAAGATTACAAATTTCTTTAACTTAAACACTCTTCAGTGGGGTAACAGCAGGAGTCACAGAGAAAATGTCCCTTTTTCACTGGAAAGGATCCCAACGCTATTGCTATAATCATGACCATGAAATGCTTCTCACTTGCTGCCTCTGAGCTACCACTCGGCTACCTACGCAACATCTCTCCTTGGCTGTAAAAAGCATCTTAGGTGTATGCACTGTGCCAGTTACCCACTATCCATTCCCCTTTATTCCTTATGACCAGAACCTTGGTTTTGTCTAGGGTGTAGTATGCTCCCCAGACTGCCTTCCCAATAAGGGTGGCTGTGCACACAGTTATGGCCAACAGGACACAAGCGTAGGGTCTGGGGGAAAGCTTGCACATTCCTGACACAGGCTCCTGTTTCCTACACACACCCCTCACTGCCCCCTTCCTGCTTCTTCCTGCCTGCAATGGGGATGGGAAGCTGGGGGGACAGCAACCACCTAGGACCACAAAACCACAACCATAAGCCCAAAGTGGCAGAACGGAAAGATGCAAAGAGTCTACATTTTTCAAAGCACCTTGGAGCCACCACTCCAGCCCTGGACCCACTACATCAAGCCTTCTTGTTACATATGACACACAAACCCCTCACTTGTTCAAGCCACTGTTTATGGCATTTTTCTGCCACTTTGCAGTGAATTCAATACATCCAAAGCCAAACTCATGATTTCCCCCAAACCTGGTCCCCAGCCAGCCTCTGCACATCTGCAAGCCAGAAATAAGGGCCGTCATGAATTCCCTACCTCCTCGACCCCTGTGCTGAGATGGGTCAATGATCTGATCTCTGTCTTTATCTCCTCCTCCTCCTGCAACTGACCTCACTCCCCCAAATTCATTTTCTTCCCCATGCCACTAGAGTCATCTTTTACAAGTACAGATCTTCTCGGGTCACCCCCACTCTTACAGCCCTACTTGAGCACTCCCTGCACTTAAGAGAAAGACCTGCACCCTTCACCTGGCCCCTCATCTCCTCTGCATACCTCTTCCCTCCTGGGCTCTGTACACGCTCACCTTTCAGTTCAGTGGTTCTCAAACTTGTCCCATGTTAGAATCACCTGGGCTCTTTTAATATTTAACTGAATCACAACCTCTAGAGGTGTGGCCCGAGCATCGGTATTTTTTGAGGCTCCCCAGGTGATCTAGGGTGCAGACAAATTTGGGAACCACTTTTCCTTAGCCAGATGGTGCTCTCCCCACTCACTCATGGGCTTCACATGAGGTCTTCCTCAGGCCTGGACCCCCCCACTCCCTCCCTCACCCACAACCTTCTCAACCTTCTCGTTCTTCAGCTGACAGTTCAAACGTCATTGTCTCAGGGAATCTTCTTCAAGTCCCCAAACTAGGCCAGGTGTTCCTGTTCCAAACTCTCAGAGCCTGTGACTCTTTCCTCCAGAACACTCACTGCAGTTGGTCGATATACTTTTGTTTTCTGATGATTCACTAAATGTCTGTTTCCCCCACCAGGCTTTAAGGTCTCTGATCTCAAGTCCTTCCTGGTTTTCCTTTCCACTGTCCTGGCCCAGTAGCTTTGCAGTACATATCTGTTGAATAAAGGGATGGTCAGTATCACCTCCACCTTGTAGATGAGGACTCAGAGATGCTAAATCTAAGATCCCTCTGTTGGAGTGTAACAAAGAAATACTCAAAGCCAGATGTTAGTACTCTTCTAAGCCAGCAATTTGCAAACTTCTGCTACATCAGTATCACCTGGAGGGCTTGGTAAACACAAATCACTGGGCCTCAGCCCCAGAGTGTCTGCTGCAGTAGGTCTGGGGAGGGTCCCAAGAATTTGTGCTTGGGTCAAGTTCACAGATGCGGATGCTGCAGGTCCAGGCCCTTGAGGACCACGGCCCCAGCTCCCCTCTCTCCTGGCCACTGGGTGCATTCAGTGACAGGGAAAAGCCAAAGTGAATTCAAATCCACCTTTAACCTAAGAACTATCTTTTTTCTTTTATTTTCTTTCTTTCTTTCTTTCTTTCTTTCTTTCTTTCTTTCTTTCCTTTTTTTTTTTTTTTAATTTTTATACAAAGGTTATGTTCACATTGTTAGAATCTGGTATTCGTCCCAGCGTTAAGAAGGGCCTCCTTTCTCCCCATGGCCCTGCTGACAGAGAGATCCCAGCTGTGGCCAAGCTCAGTCTCCCCAGGGGGGCTGGCAAAGGCTCCAGATATACTGCCAGCCAAGTGGCAAAGGGGCCTGGCAGGCCCACTCCAATCCCAGCACACCTGACTCGTGTCCAGAAAAGAGACAAGCATGAAATCCTGCCTGGAGAAAAATGGGCAGGGGCAGTCCTCCCTACAGCAGCAGAGATTGCCAGAAGATTCCCAGAGCCACACTTCCAGACCCCCATCTGTTTAAAATCCCCTTTTCTCCACTTTTTTCTTCCCTTCTGTGTATTCCAACTAATTGTCGTGAACAAGCCTACACATATCTTTAATGCACATTTGGGCCTGTGAAAACAAAAGGTACAGATTTTGTATCATTTATACCTGGTTTCACCCGGAAAATTAATACCTTCATCCTGTGAGGTTTGTTTGTATTTTGAAGTCCCAAACCACAGATCTGACGTGCATACTGACTTTCTTGTCAGAAACAGTGGCCACAAAAAAAAAAAAAAAAAAATCCGTAGTTAATGGCTCATTTCAGGATTGAGATTCCCGTGTCACAGATATTACAAGTAAAAGGAGTTCCATAGAAAAAAATTGAGAAATCTGAAACATTTTGAACAAAACCCATTAGGTAGGGCTGGACTGAGGATGGGGAAGATGCCTGGAGTTAATGTTTTTTCAGCTCATTACCAACCAGAGCTAAGACCCCATCCAGCACTCATTCATCTGCATTTCACACACCAGAATTTTGGAAATAATTGTGCTGTGACTGAGCTTTACCCCAGTACAACCTGGGAAGAAAGAATTTCTGTCTATTATTCTAACTGTTAATTAACTGTGTCAACAAGATTGTAGTGAAAATGTTTTTAAAGCCTCTTAAGAGTGCAAATACTTTTTAAGCACTTCTAAGAACTTTAGGAATACCCAAGGATTTAAATTGGCAATGATAAACAATCACTAATTATAGTCATTCTTAACTGGTTCTCACCAAGGATCTCTTTATTAGTTAACACTTGTTAACCTAGTTTCTATTACAGTATGTATTTAAAGAAGATTAAGTTCAATTGAATTCAAATCTGCACTTACCGAGTTTCCTATAATACGTCAGGTAATGAGACTGATTATTTTGAATATGCTATCATTCAGGGCCTTCCCTAGTTAGCTAAAAATAGTAAGATTTAACTCTGCTTCAAAAACCTATAACCATAGAAATGTAACTTAATTTACATTGTATTAAAATTGCTAAGATGTCCCATGAAAGGAACGAGGTACCATCTTTGTACCCCAGCACCTAGCACAATGCTTATCCCAAAAAAGGTCTCAATACATGTTTGCTGAACAAAGGAATCACAGAAAGAATGCAACCTCCACAATGGATTGTTCCAGAAAATAAAAGGAGTGGAATTCATGTCACCATTTGAAAACAGGACTCACTCTCTTTCATTCCACAATTCCAATGAGCAACATTGAGTTAATCTCTTTAGTTGCTTTATCTTATTCAAGCCTTAGAACGACATATGAGGCACATTTTCTCAGTGTACCCATTATACAAATGCAAGGCTGTGTGGGAGAGAAAAGAGAGCCCAGGTCTGTTGGGCTCCACTTAGATCCCCTCAACCACTGGGCTCCACGCCTCCCATGTGAATCCAGCCCAAACTGAGCCTGAGTCCACACACCCTGGGTCCAGGGTCTTTATCAGTTGTGACGATTTTAGAATGTAAAAGATACTGGAAGTAGCCCCAGTTATCAAGAGTGAGGAAGAAGGAAAGCGGAAGGAGCAGGTCAGGGAATGAGAGCCCAAGAGAGGGAAGAGAAGAGCTTTGCGTGAAACATACAAAGGGTGGCCTCACTTTATGAAATCAGAAGAATTTTCTCACAACGTATACAAAAATAAACTCAAAAAGGATTAAAGACCTAAATGTAAGACTGGAAACCACAAAACTCCTAGAAGAAAACATAGGCAAAAAAAAAAAAAAAAAAAAAAAAGAAAACATAGGCAGAACATTCCTTGACATAAGTCGTAGCAGTATTTTTTTGGATCTGTCTCCTAAGGCAAAGGAAACAAAAGCAAAAATAAACAGTTGAGACCCAATTAAACTTAAAAGCTTTTGCACAGTAAAGGAAACCATCAACAAGACAACCTATGGAACGGGAGAAAATATTTGCAAATGCTATGATTGATAAGGGGTTAATATACAAAATATATAAACAGCTCATATAACTCAATAACAAACAAACAAACCCAACCTGATTAAAAAGGGGTCAGAAAACCTGAATAGACATTTTCTCAATCAAGACATACAGACGGCAAACAGGCACATGAAAAGATGCTCAACATCACTAATCATCAGAGAAATGCAAATCAAAACCACAATGAGATATCACCTCACACCTGTCAGGATGGCTATCATCAAAAAGAACACAAATAACAAATGTTGGTGAGGGTTTGGAGAAAAGGGAACCCTAGTACAATGTTGGTGGAAATGTAAACTGGTGCAGCCACTATGGAAAACAGTATGGAGGTTCCTCAAAAAATTAAAAACAGAACTACCATATGATCCAGCAATTCCACTCCTGGGTATATACACGAAGAAAACAAAAACAATAATTCGAAAAGATACATGTACCCCAACACTCATAGCAGCACTATTACAATTGCCAAGATATGAGCGCAACCTATGTGTCCATCAACAGATGACTGGATAAAGAAGATGTGGTGTGTGTATATATTTATATATACACACACCATGGAATACTACTCAGCTATTAAAAAGAATGAAATTCTGCCATTTGCAACAACATGGATGAACGAAGAGGGTATCATGCTTAGTGAAATAAGTCAGACAGAGAAAGACAAATACTGTTTGTCATCACTTATATGTGGAATTGAAACACATAAAACAAATGAATGAATATAACAAAATAGAAACAAACTCACAGATATAAAGAACAAACTAGTTGCTACCAGAGGGAAGAGGGAAGAGAAGAGGGGCAAGATAGGGGTAGGGAATTAAGAAGTACAAACCACCATGTATAAAACAAATAAGCTACAAGGATATATTGTATGTCACAGGGAATATAGCCAATATTTTATAATAATTTTAAATGGAATATAATCTATAAATATATAGAATCACTATGTTGTACACCTGAAACTAATATAATATTGCAAGTCAACTACACCTCAGTTTAAAAAAAGGATGGCCTTATTTTGCTCTCCTTTGTGTAGTCAAAGCACTGTGTCCATGCAGAATAACGGCCCTTGAAGGAAGCCACGTGAGTCCCTTTCTCCACTAAAAAAAAAATGGCTTTCTTGTCATTGTCATCTTTGAGCAAATTAGCTGGGTAGGAAATTCCTACTGAGTAGGAAACCAAGCAAGTTCCTATACAGGTTTCTAGGGGGAAAGCATTCCTGATGGAAGGGACACCAAGTGCAAAGACACTCGAAATTCTGGTGCAACTAATTTAGACTGATTTCAAGAGCCCTTGCTGTTATGCTAGATGTTTTACAGCAATGATCTTTTTTCAGAGATACAGCAACTCTGCACCACTAATTATTATGTCTCCCATTTTACTCACAATTACAAGGGGAGTTTGGCCACAGATCTAGAAAATGTTGGATGACCGAGGTGACTGATAGAATTTCCCCAAGCACCGTGCTTTGTAGGGGAATCCATCAGTGGAGAAAGGATCCCTCCTGATCGGTGGTAAATATGCCCAGGCATTAGTAAGCCATGATTCAACTCTATGGTAGTACATTAAAGCAGCTGTCAAATGATATTTAAGAAGAGTTTTCTTGAACAATTTGGGTAAGTGCAATGCCATAGGAAGTAAGAGTATACAGAATTATGTAGATAGAGTGAGCTTAACTATAGAAAGAAAAGTCTGCACAAGAATGTATAATGAGAGGGAAATATGCCAAAATGTGAGCTTTGTGGATGCCTCTAAATGGTACATTTCTTTAACTCTTCACTTTCCAAATGTGTCTATTTGGACATAATAGACACTTCTAAATGTGTCTATTATGATAAGCAGATATTTCTTTGATCATCAGGGGAAACATCATGAAAAATATTGCATGTGAGATATGCATAGCTTTCTCCTTCATCAGCCCGTGCTTGGAGTTTTGACCATGACCCCATTTGCAGGTGTGACTGGCCACCCCACTCACAGTAAGTCCTCCGTGTCACGCTCCCTTCCTACTCTTGTCCCTTCAGGGAGGCCCTGAGCCAGGCTCAGCCAACAGTCCCCAGATCCAGGGTCTGGCTGGTACTCACCTGGCTGCTAAGGGTGGGTGGCAGGGAGGGAGCATGCACTGTCCTCATCCATCACTGGCCAACGGAGTTACACTTGACAACAGATATGAGGGCTGCACTTGCAAATCTTTCAGCACTTCACTGCTATAGATTCTCCTGGCTCTTATTAATAAAATATAATGGTAATTTGTAGAATAATGGCCTATTATCCAAAGTCACAGAATGACAGGGCAATCAAAATCAGAATGAATGATAGGGCCCGAGAAGGTGGAGGAAGGGTGGGTAAATTCTGGCTTCTGCAGGAGCAGCATTAGGCTCATGCAGGAAATCAAAGGAATAATCTCCAAGCCAATAGTTTAAATTGCTCAAAGAATAATAACGATACGTTTACAAGGCAAACACTAGCCCAGAAATGAATGATGCGCCATGTAATTTAGGGGGACATTTGATGGGCTACAAACTGACCCCAACCAGCCACGACAGTTTCGTTTTTTGTATTCTGTTTACTTCCTTCTTCTCTCAAAGTGTTTTTAATTTTGCTTCATCTGAGACTGAGTTCTAGGTTGACAGTTCTGGATATGGTCCCATCTTCCATCAGGTAAAAAATATATTTGACCCAGACCTGACTGGGCCATTTTGAGGGTAAAAGAGAAGTCTCTGAAGTCCAAAAAGTATCCCTCTAAAAGGAGAACAATAGTAACTAAGAGGATCCAGAGTGAGGGGAGATTTGTAACAGTCTCCCACCACTAAGGGACATGTTGACCACAGAAATCCTTGACATGGATTTGCTGAGAGCACCCAGACACCACACAGTGAACCTCTTCTCCAAGAGAGGCCAATGCCACCTGCGATGATGAATTATCTCTGGCTCCCCCAGGCAAACTTGGAGATCCTTCTAATTCCACACAGGGGCGGTGATCCCTCTCAGACCATCTGTCACATCTTCACAGTGGTGTGAACTTTCATCATGGTGGCCAGCAAGTTCCTGAACTCCCATCCTTTATTAGGCTCTAAGGTAATGGGTCTCAACCCTATAAATCTGGAGAGTCTTTTTAAAAATCCATGACTAGGATCCACCCCCAAGAGATTATGATTTAATTGTTCTAGACCCTTGCTACTCAAAGTATGGTCCTCAAGCCAGCAGTAGCAGCATCACCAGGGAGCTCAGTGGACATACAGAATTTCAGACCCCACTGGAGACCTCATTAATCAGGATCTGTATTTCACTAAGATTCCCAAATAATTCTAATGCAGAGTAGGGCTCAAGAAGCGTTGGTCTAGAGTAAAGCCCAGGAGTGTTTGGGTTTTTTTTAATTTCCCCAAATGTTGGACCAAGACTAAGAACCCCCCCACTTAAGTCCTATCAGTGGTCTTTCCTTCTTCTTGCCAGCCACTGCTAAGCCGAGTCCTAGGCACCAAACCAGCCAATCCCTACTTCATCCCTCACAAGAGGGTCTACTGTTAACTGTGAAAAATTCCCTCATCCCACTCCTGCTTCCCTGAGGTTTATCCCAGCCAACCACGTGTAGGTTGGTCTCCCCCCACCCCAGGAATTTCTTATTTCTTTCCTTATCCTGTAGTTGACATTTCCCTGTCTTATCTGGGGATTGGGCTCATCCCCACCTCCAGGCCTCTCTCCGCCATTTTCATTTCTTAGCAGTTTTCAGTACAAGTGTTTCCACAATAAGAAGCATTAAATGAAAGGAGGGTAGGCTTTTCTTTTTCTTGTCTTGACAGCACCATCTCCTCACCTGCACATGGCTTTCTACATGACCCATGGGTAAGTAATGAATGGTATAAAAGAGGAAGAAGAGAAAAACAGGAGGACATAGCAAATGGGATGCTGTGAGGGAGACATTATTTGACGTCTAAAGATAAGAGCAACAGTAACTGTTAAATGACAGTTATTGTTTTTAACAATAACAATAAGCTGATGTGAGGGCAAGTAGGAGACAGAATCTTGGGACAAAGGTTGCATTCTAACATTAAGAGATTTCACAAAATGACTCAAAATATTAAATACAATCAAGGGTCCAACACCTAAGATTATCCAATTTCAAATCACAGCCCCAGTGAGAGAAAATAGCCATCTTACAAAAATGACTGAGGCAACTGAGGTTCACAAAGCTCTGATAACCTTCATGGCAGGTTACAGAAGCAGCAGCCAGGCTGCGGGGATGGCAAGGTCTTTTTGATCCTAGAATACTAGGCATTAAAAAAAGATAGATTGGAGTTTAAAATACGATGCAAATGAACACATCTATGAGACAAAAACAGACTCACAAACATAGAGAACAGACTTGTGGTTGCCAAGGGGGCAGGGGAGTGGGGGAGGGATGGATTGAGAGTTTGAGGTTAGCAGTTGCAAACTATTCTATATAGGATGGATAAACAACAAGGTCTTACCATATAGCACAGGGAACTATATCCAATATCCTGTGATTAAACCATAATGGAAAAGAATATAAAAAAAGAATGTATATATGTATAACTGAGTCACTTTGCTGCACAGCAGAAATTAAACACAACATTGTAAATCAACTATAGTTCAATAATTTCTTTTTAAGAAATAGATTGAGATTGTCCTGTATATTCTGAAGCTGAGAGTAGCCTGAGAAGAGGTCCAAATAGCTTTTCACCTCACCCTATCCCCTCAAATCATTCAATAAGATTAGAATAAAAATGAGGAAATTCTATACTCCTGACAAATCCACTCTGCTTCAAGGTACTCTGGGTTGGTTACGAAGGTCACTGGTTAGTACACTCTCACTGGTGGCCAGCCACAAAAACACTTGGAAGCCAGTAGACAATGCAAAAAGCTTCGCTGATTTTTTTTGGTTTTCATTTGGTCCCTACAGAGTCAGCCTCTCTCAGGTATCTGCAGACCTCACCTTCTCTGTCTCCTTTGCTCTCTCCAGTCCACTCCCTCTACCCCTATCAGGTCCCAGAGCCATCTCACTCATTCCCAAGGGACCAGGGCTGAGAAGACTTTCATTCCTGCTTCCACCTTGGGAGGGCACCTCTCAGCCCTTAGTATCTTTCATCTCCAACTTGCTCTTCAACAAGAAACATCTGTAAAATAAAATGACATTTTTCCCCAAGAATGGCATCTCAAAGCATAATTTCAATGCATGATTATGGCAAGAGAGCCCCTTCATCATTATGGCAAGAGATCCCCTTCATCCCCTTCCCCTTCAGGTAAGGATGTCAGAGAAATGGAGTTCCCAGGTATGCCATCTCCCAGGATGACTGTGCTGGGATACAGGAACACTCCCAATAAATGTCAGTGCTCCATGAAGCCAGGGGTATTTTCAACTGTTTTCCAGAATCAATAAGTCTGGGTAAAATTTCTGACAGGACCCATTATCAGCAAAAAAAGATAGAAGCAGAGAAACTCTAAAGAAAATTCTTGCAAAGCGATGAGATTAGAAATCAATTACAGGGAAAAAAATGTAAAAAATACAAACACATGGAGGCTAAACAATATGTTACTAAATAACCAAGAGATCACTGAAGAAATCAAAGAGAAATTTAAAAATACCTAGAGAAAAATTACAACAAAAACATGACGATCCAAAACATATGGGATGCAGGAAAAGCAGTTCTAAGAGGGAAGTGCATAGCAATACAAGCCTACGTCAAGAAACAAGAAAAATGTCAAATAAACAATCTAACTTTATACCTAAAGGAACTAGAGAAAGAAGAACAAACAAAACCCAAAGTTAATAGAAGGAAGGAAATCATAAAGATCAGAGCAAAAATAAATGAAATAGAAACAAAGAAAACAATAGCAAAGATCAATAAAACTAAAAGCTGGTTCTTTGAGAAGATAAATAAAATTGATAAACCATTAGCCGGACTCATCAAGAAAAAGAGGGAGAGGACTCAAATCAATAAAATTAGAAATGAAAAAGAAGAAGTTAAACGGACACTGCAGAAATACAAAGCATAATAAGGGACTACTACAAGCAACTCTATGCTGATAAAATGGATAACCTGGAAGAAATGGACAAATTCATAGAAAGGTATAAACTTCCAAGGTTGAACCAGGAAGAAATACAAAATATGAACATGCCAATCACAAGTAATGAAATTGAAACTGTGATTAAAAATCTTCCAACAAAAAGTCTACGACCAGATGGTTTCACAGGTTAATTCTATCAAACATTTAGAGAAGAGCTAACACCCATCCTTCTCAAACTCTTCCAAAAAATTGCAGAGGAAGGAACACTCCCAAACTCATTCTATGAGGCCACCATCACCCTGATACCAAAAACAGACAAAGATACTACAAAAAAAGAAAATTACTGATCAACATCACTGATGAATATAGATGCAAAACTCCTCAACAAAATATTAGCAAACAGAATCCAACAACACCTTAAAAGGATCATACACCATGATCAAGTGAGATTTATCCCAGGGATGCAAGGATTCTTCAATATATGCAAATCAATCAATGCGATACACCATATTAACAAATTGAAGAATAAAAACCATATGATCATCTCAATAGAGGCAGAAAAAGCTTTTGACAAAATTCAACTTTTGACAAAATTCAAATTCTTATCATAATTTATTCAATTATGATGAAAACTCTCCAGAAACTGGGCATAGAGGGAAACTACCTCAACATAATAAAGGTCATATATAACAAACCCACAGCAAACATCATTCTCAATGGTGAAAAACTGAAGGCATCTCCTCTAAGATCCGGAACAAGACAAGGATGTCCACTCTCACCACTATTAGTCAACATAGTTTTGGAAATCCTGGCCACGGCAGTCAGAGAAGAAAAAGAAATAAAAGGCATACAAATTGGAAAAGAACAAGTAAAACTGTCACTGTTTGCAGATGACATGATGCTATACATAGAGAATCCTAAAGATGCCACCAGAAAACTACTAGAACTAATCAATGAATTTGGTAAAGTTGCAGGATACAAAATTAATGCACAGAAATCTCTTGCATTCCTATACACTAACAATGAAAGATCAGAAAAAAAAATTAAGGAAACAATCCCATTCACCACTGCAACAAAAAGAATAAAATACCTAGGAATAAACCTACATAAGGAGGTAAAAGCCCTGCATGCCAAAAACTATAAGACACTGATGAAAGAAATCAAAGATAACACAAACAGATGGAGAGATATACCATGTTATGGATTGAAAGAATCAATATTGTGAAAATGACTATACTACCCAAAGCAATCTATAGATTCAGTGCAATCCCTATGAAATTACCAGTGGCATTCTTTACAGAACTAGAACAAAAAATCTTAAAATTTGTATGGAGACACAAAAGACCCCAAATAGCCAAAGCAGTGTTGAGGGAAAAAAACAGAGATGGAGGAATCAGACTCCCTGACTTCAGACTATACTACAAAGTTATAGTAATCAAGACAATATGGTACTGGCACAAAAACAGAAATATAGACCAATGGAACAGGATAGAATGCCCAGAGATAAACCCACAAACCTGTGGTCAACTAATCTATGACAAAGGAGGCAAGGATATACAATGGAGAAAGACAGTCTCTTCAATGAGTGGTCCTGGGAAAACTGGACAGCTACATGTAAAAGAATGAAATTAGAACACTCCTTAACACCATACACAAGAATAAACTCAAAATGGACTAAAGACCTAAATGTAAGACCGGACACTATAAAACTCTTAGAGGAAAACATAAGAAGAATACTCTTTGACATAAATCACAGCAAGATATTTTTTGATTCACCTCCTAGAGTAATGGAAATAAAAACGAAATAAACAAATGGGACTTAATGAAACTTAAAAGCTTTTGCAAAGCAAAGGAAACTACAAACAAGATGAAAAGACAACCCTCAGAATGGGAGAAAATATTTGCAAACGAATCAATGGACAAAGGATTAATCTCCAAAATATATAAACAGTTCATGCACCTCAATACTAAAAGAACAAACAACCCAATCCAAAAATGGGCAGAAGACCTAAATAGACATTTCTCCAAAGAAGACATACAGATGCCAAGAAGCACATGAAAAGCTGCTCAACATCACTAATTATTAGAGAAATGCAAATCAAAACTACAATGAGGTATCACCTCACACCAGTTAGAATGGGCATCATCAGAAAATTTACAAACAACAAATGCTGGAGAGAGTTCCCTCTTGCACTGTTGGTGGGAATGTAAATTGATACAGCCACTATGGAGAACAGTATGGAGGTTCCTTAAAAAACTAAAAATAGAATTACCATATGACCCAGCAATCCCACTACTGGGCATATACCCAGAGAAAACCATAATTCAAAAAGACACATGCACCCCAATGTTCATTGCGGCACTATTTACAATAGCCAGGTCATGGAAGCAGCCTAAAGGCCCATCGACAGACAAATGGATAAAGAAGATGTGGTACATATATACAATGGAATATTACTCAGCCATAAAAAGGAACAAAATTGGGTCATTTGTAGAGATGCGGATTGATCTAGAGACTATCATACAGAGTGAAGTAAGTCAGAAAGAGAAAAACAAATATCGTATATTAACGCATAAATGTGGAACCTAGAAAAATGGTACAGATGAACCACTTTGCAGGGCAGAGATTGAAATACAGATGTAGAGAACAAATGTATGGACACCAAGTGGTGAAAGTGGCAAGGGTGGTGGTGGTAGTGTGATGAATTGGGAGATTGGGATTGACATATATACACTGATATGTATAAAATAGATAACTAATAAGAACCTGCTGTATAAAAATTTTTTTTAAAAGTCTTAATGAGGAAAGAAGGACTGCAGACTCTCACAGGGCTGGTCAGTCACACAAGGAACAGGGGTCTTTGTTAACCCTATTATCTCTCCCAATGGGGGCACCCCTTCTCCAGCTTGTCTTCTCTCTAAGCAGAGAGGTGAAGTCCCCTACAATCTTAAAGGTATTCACACACTTAAGCTTTATCTGAAAAGTTCATGCCAATCTTGCAGTCTTTCTCTGCATGTTTTCATATAAAAATAAAATTTAGAATTCCTTACCAGTTAAACTATTAAGCAGACTTCTAAAGCTGGGTATGATGGAGCAACCTCACTCCACTCTGCCTCTCCCAGTGATTGCAACTAAAACCCTGGGCAGGATACATAAAGCAATCATCAGAGAAGTCTGAAAAGGAAATGATAACGGGCAGATGGAGGGAGGATTAAAACTCAAGGGCAGATGGACATGGCCAGGAGTCTCTGGTTGTTTCTTTCCTCCCATGTCTCCCATCTCAGACTTGGGGAAGGTCAAATCTCAGACTGATCAACAGTCACGGAGGGAAAAGGATGACAAGAAGTCATCTTTTTATGGTCAGAGGACCAGCAAAGAGGGCCCTGTGGAACAGAGAGAGTGAGGAAAACCCGCTGTGTTTTCTTTCTCTCTGTGTCTTGTCCCTGGGAAATGTCCCAGAACTGTGCTCCCGTGATAGTTGCAGCAGCAGCCATGAAGTCACCTGAAAATCCTCCTTTCTGGTCATATGAATGAAAAAGCAGGTGGGAATCATGACTTCTTTTTTCTCTCTCTCTTCCCTCTTGCTGCTTCACCTTGGAGCCAGACCCAGTCATGGGAAATGCACAACAGCACTGAGAGGTTAAACTCTCACCTTTCTAGCCTAAGAACCAGAAAAAGGGAACCCAAAGATCTGGGGAGTGTTGGAGGAGTCATGAAGAGAATGGAGTCTTGAGAAATGGATGGCAAAAGGATGTGGATCAAGTTCTACATCCATTTCTGAACTGTGAATATACGGAATTGACCTCAAACAGCATACCAAAGGTTTTGAGAAATGAACTTAGGTCCAGATTATCGTTCAGGTCCCAAACTTTTCCCCAAAAGGAACATACGTGCAGCAGGTCAAAATAGCGCAGCAAACATTTGAAAACTGGACTCATACCCAGAAGCTTGTTCAGGGCAGCAAAACTATGCTGTATGATACTACAATGGTTGGTACATTTCACTATACATTTGTCAAAACCCATAGAATGTACAACACCAAAATTGAACGCTGATGTAAACTATGGACTTTTGGTGATAATGATGTGTCAGTGTAGGTTCATTGATTATAACAAATTACTGCTCTGGTGCTGGATGTTGGTGATGGGGAAGGCTGTGTGTGTATGAGGGCAAGAGCTACTTAGCAATTCTCTGTACTTTTCACTCAATTTTTCTGTGAACCTAAAACTTCTCTAAAAAATAAAGTCTAGTTAAAAATAAAAAATGAGAGACAATCAAAGAAAAAAACTGAGCTAACACTGGAACCATAAGCCATGAGAGACAGCTCAATACTTGAAGCCTGTAACTAAGAAGATGCCTGTCAAAAAAGAAAAAAAAAAGAAAAATCAACATTCTCCAGAGAATTTCAACAGAACACAGAATCTCATAACATAATATTTGAAATGTCCGGGATACAACTCAAAATTACACGACATACAAAAACCATAATAAAGTAATCACAGATGCTAGTACTGAGGTTACCCAATGTTGGAATTATCATACAAAGATTTTAAAACAGGTATGATAACCATGCTCTAGAAAGTAAGTTAGGACTCTCTTGAAACAAATGGAAAGATAGAAATTCTGGGCAGAAAGGGTATAAAGTATACAAAAGAACCAAAAGGAAAATGTTAAACCATAAAATATAATAACCAAAATAGAAAATTCACTATTTGAGTTAAATAGAGTACTGGAAATGACCGAGTCAGTGAACATGAAGATGCATCAACAAAAGTTGTCCAACTGAACAACAACAAAAAATGGTGTTAAAAAATGAACAGAGTCTCAAGGACCTGTAGAGCAATTCAATAATGTTTAACATATGTGTCATTAGATTTCCCGAAGAGAGAAGAAATAAATTGGTGCAGAAAGAAAATAATTGAAAAAGCATAGCTAAAAACTTCCCAAATATTATGAGGCATAAATTAAGATTTAAGAATCTCAATGAACACCAGACCAGAGAAACTCAAGGAAAACTGTGCCTACGTACATCATAATCAACCTGAGGAAAATCAAAGATAAACGACACATTACACATAAAGGAGCAAAAATTCAAGTTACTGAAGATTATTTTTCAAAACAATGTGTATTGGAAGGAATGAAAACATCTTTATAGCATGCTGAAAGAAAAGAACTGTTGATGCATAATTCTCTATTGTGAAGATATCCTTCAGAAATAAGTGTAAAATAAAGATACTCTTAGATGAAGGAAAAGTGAGATAATCATTGTTAGCAGACTTGCTCAAAAAGAAATGATAAAGGAAGTTATTTATGCAGAGAAATGATACCAAGGAAAATGTGGAATTTTGTAAGGAAGGGAGACCAACAGAAATGATAAATATCTGAGTAATGTATTGAACTATTTTTCTCCTCTTAAGTTTTTAAAAATATTTATGACTATTAAAAGCAAAAATTACAATATTGTCTGGTGAGATTTTCAATGTATGTAAATATAATGCATATAACAACTAAACCTAAAGTGACAGAGGCTAAAGGTATTTAAATGGTTGTCAGGGTTCCACACTCTACTTGAAGTGATAAAATATTAACTCTAATTAGACTGTAAAAATTAATATGTAATTATCATCCCTAGATCAACACTAAAGAAATTTACACAAAGAGAGAAACCCAAAAAGTTAACAGAAAAAATTTAATGAAAGACTAAAAACTACTCGACCCAAAAGAAAGCAAGAGAGGACACAGAGGAATGAAAACAAATAATAAAAGGGCAGCCTAAATTCAACCATATTAATAATCAATGTAAGTGGCCTAAACACACCAATTAAAAGTCAGAAGTTATCAGCTTGCACTTAGGAAAGATTTTTTTTTTATTATTATTATATTTTATTATTTTTTTTTTTTTGCGGTACGCGGGCCTCTCACTGTTGTGGCCTCTCCCGCTGCGAAGCACAGGCTCCGTACGCGCAGGCTCAGCGGCCATGGCTCACGGGCCTAGCTGCTGCACGGCATGTGGGATCCTCCCGGACTGGGGCACGAACCCGCGTCCCCTGCATCGGCAGGCGGACTCTTAACCACTGCGCCACCAGGGATGCCCCAGGTGGTTCTTTAAGTAAAAACGTTATTAAGTATTTATTCCAAAGAGTTGAGTCAAGTGCTCCAGAAAAATACCCTGGGAGCTTCAAATAACCTCTGACACACATGAGCATATGTGTTGCAGTTCGAGATATACTGTAGTAATGTTAACTAATCTTCATGATCTTCTGGGAAATGACAGGTTCTTTCCAGTGCTTCATGGATTACCCCGAAACCTCTGGATTCCTAGGGGGTCTTTTTGGGTTGTTTTTTTTTTGCGGTACGTGGGCCTCTCACTGTTGTGGCCTCTCCCGCTGCGAAGCACAGGCTCCGGACGCGCAGGCTCAGCGGCCATGGCTCACAGGCCCAGCCTCTCCGCGGCATGTGGGATCCTCCCGGACCGGGGCACAAACCCGCGTCCCGTGCATCGGTAGGCAGACTCTCAACCACTGTGCCACCAGGGAAGACCCCCTAGTATTTTTTAAAAAAACAAATTAAAAATTTTACATCTCTTTTCTGCCGATAGCAAAATAAGGTATCCATGTTATATTGGCGTTGCAAGTGGTTAGGGTAGAAAATTTGACAAGGCAATGATGGTGAGCTTCCTGTGGGGTAGCTTTCTCAGCTACTTATTCTGAATTAGCAATAAAATGAAACAAACTACTGATACATGCAACAGCATATATTAATTGCAGATGCATTATGCTCAATGAAAGAAGCCAGAAACAAAAGGTTACATACTGTATGAATGGACAACCAATGGACAACCACCACTCCCAAGATCATGTATTACAATCCCAGCATACAGACATAAAAACTCTCTCTTTGATCACTCTTCCTTTTCTTGCTTACCCGTATTTTTCTTTCTCTCCCTCTGTATCAGTCAGTATAAACTAGATTATGCTGCAGTAATAAACAATTCCATCTCAGTGCCTTTTATTTTATTTATTTTTTCTTTTTTTTAGAGTTTTTTTTTTAATTTTTATTTTATATTGTTGATTAACAATGCTGTGTTAGTTTCAGGTGTACAGAAAAGTGATTCAGTTATACATATGCATATATCTATTCTTTTCTCATTTAGGTTATTACAAAATATTGAGCAGAGTTCCCCGTAGTATACGGTAGGTCCTTGTTAGTTATCTATTTTGTATATAGTAGTTTGTATATGTTAATCCCAAACTACTAATTTATCCTCCCTCACCCCTTTCCCCTTTGGTAACCGTAAGTTTGTTCTCTAAGAAACAAAGTTATATTTCTCACTTATTTTAGAGTCCATGATGTATTGGTAGGGGCTCTGCTCATCAGAGCTGCTATGGAGCTCCAGCAGGTTGCCATGACAAAGGGGAAACGAATTCTAGGGGTCTTGTGTATCCTTGAAATAACCCATGTCAGTTCTGCTCACAACTCTTTGGTCAGAACTATTCAAAGGCTCTGTCCAACCACAATGGAGCCAAGAAATGCAGTCCTACCATGTGCTCAGAAGGAGAATCAGGAATATATATTGAACAGCATTATTTACTACCATTCTCTTCTTCTTCTTCTTTTTTTTAACCATTCCCTTCTAAATTCAAGTTCCCAGGAGAAAAAAAAAAAATGCAGTTGACGCCACCTGACTGCATTGTCCTCCCCATTTCAATTAGCTAGCTTAGTGACTCCTGGGGAAAGACAAACATATTAATATATGTCTAGGAACATGGGATGGATGCGTGAGGATGAGGAAGGCAATTCAAGGGCTCAGAGGCCAAGCAAATAAACCATAAGATATAGAAATAGGACCCTTGGGTGTGGATGTGGTAGGGGCAGGACTAATGGATTAATAAGCACAAAACAAAGTAGTACAACTGCAAAGATGAAAATGACAATATCCACAACAGCTAGTGCCCATTACCAAAACTCAGTCTCCAATCAGAGTTTTCATTTCTTCAAGGACATGTTTCAACCGTGTACCTATTGACATACTTGCAAGGTAGAAGGGCTTCTCCTGCCTGAGTTAAACCATTACGGGGACTGAGCTAATAAAAGCACACTCTGATTTTTCTGCTCCTCCACTACATAATTTATGTACTAGGCAGACACAGTTTTCATTTAATCAAGAGCTATCTTGTCCAACATTTCAACTGTGAGTAACTTTGTACAAGACGAAAGTAACCAAATCCATCATGATGATAGAAATTTTTCTGTTTCTTCCAGAACCTTACTGCCAAGGAAATACCAGGGATCTTGCTTCCTTGGATGGTTTATTAAAAGGCAGCAGACCCAAATTTCATTAGGGCTGTGAAATAGCATGTGCTGCCCACTAACTAATGCTTGCCAGATGTGTAAGCTCAACCACATCTGCAAGGACCAAGCCACCTGCTCAAAGGAGTGGGCCTCCAGAGCCAATGCAGGGAGAATGCTGCCGGCACTTTATTTGCCCTCCAAATGATGTACCCTGGAGCAAAAATAATAAATTAAAATGGGGAAGGGGGGTTGCCAGGCTGAGATGGCAGTATTCAAAGGGGCAGTGGTTTAGATGAGGTTATTTCCCACTAGATTTTTCCAAGCATATTCCCTGAACTTCTGCATCTATACATTTTGAGACTGAACACCAAAGTTCCCATCCCCACCATGATGACCTTGGGTAAATCCCTTAATCTCCTTGAGTTTTATACTCCTAATAGGGAAAATGGGAACAACTACATGCCCTTGCAGGGCTGCTGTGAGGATGAAATGACATGAAATATACGGAATTGATTTGCACAGTGAAAGGGATATAAAATTATTCAATAGATGTCCAGTCCACATATGCATTTTTTGAACATGTAAGTGGGGTCAGAAAACCTGGATCTCTCTTCCATTCTCAAACCATATTACCCTCCACACACACATATTCATTCTCTCTCCCCGCTCCCCTTCCCCATCCTTCTCCTTCTCCTTCTTTTTCTTCTTTTTCTTCTTCTTCTCCTCTCTCTTTCTCTGTCCCTTCCTCCATCCTCCCTCTCAGCTTTGGCTGGGTAGGACTTCACTATAATGCCGGAGTTGGCGTGAGAAGCTGGGCAAGTAGGGCCAAGGTCATTAATTTTTCTGATGATAAAAGAGCAGAAACAAGCAGAGAGACTGAATAATGGAAGCTTGATCCCTCCATGCTTGATCTCTCCCTTGCCCCCCAGAGCATAAAGAAGTGCTAGCATGAATCACCAGCACTATATACATAGCCCTAAGCAACATATTGTTTAGTTTGGAATGTTTTTGAACTTTATATAAATGAAATCATCTTTATCTATTCCTATGTGACTTGTGTTTTGCACTCAAGATTATGTTTTTGATATTCATTCATGGTGATGCATGAAGCTATAAATTATTCATGTTCACTGCTGTATAATATTCCATTATGTGGCTATACCATAAGTTATTCTATTGTTTATGAACATTTGTGCAGTTGCCAGTTTTTTACTATTACAGACATCACTGCGATGAACGTTCTTATGCTGGTGTACGTGATCAAAATATTCCCCAAGGTGAGAGAACACTGCTGGGTCACAGGTTATGTATATTTTCAACTTCAGTCTATAGTCCAAAATTATGTTTCCAAAAAGCTTGCTCCAGTTTATACCTGATTCCCCAATTCTTGGCAAAAACATTGAAAACTACCCTGGAAAACATCATTCCTGCAAATAGGTGTTGTTGGAGTTTCAGACCCTTGGCCGAATCGGTTCCCACACATGCCACTTGCAAGTTCACAGTCACAAACATGCCACCAGGGGAGGGAGAGGTTTTGTCATGTACGTAGTTTCTAACAAAGAGAGTCTTAAGGTGAGTGGTTTTGTGGCCCCCTGGCATTGGGGATAAAACCTCCGCAGGATGAACACGTACTGTTCAGCCCATGAACAGAACACTCTGTAGCTGCTTTTCACACGGGGATGGTGAAAGCTGGCATAAGACTTGATTTCCAAACCACTTTTCATCAACAGACTCCTCCAGCTAGACTGTGATGTCTTTGAGAACAAGGACCACACTTTTCTACCTTGTTTGTGCCTGTAGTGCTTAGTATGGTGTCTGTACATCCTAGAGCAGTGGTCCCCAAACCCCAGGCTGCAGACTGGTACTGGTCTGTGGCCTATTAGGAACCAGGCCGCACAGAGGAGGTGAGCAGCGAGGAAGCAAAGCTTCATCTGCCGCTCCCCATTGCTCACATTACCACCTGAACCTTCCCCCGCTCCCTCCGTCACTGGGCCATAGAAAAATTGTCTTCCACAAAACCAGTCCCTAGTGCCAAAACGGTTGGGGACCACTGTCCTAGAGGCTCAATTCAACTTCATAAGAGGTAATCATTTTGGCAGACACTGCTATGTGTTGCCAAAATCTGTCTCCTCCACCTTCTGGGCACAGTTCTAGATTATATTTCCCAGCTTCCTTTGCAGTGTGACATGATCATGTGACTTAATTTTGGCCAATCAAATGTGAGCAGAGGGGCTATTTTCCACCTCCCGTTCTGACCTATCAAAACTTCCCATAGGGTCCCCCACATGCTCTCTTTTCCTGGCTGCCAGATGGATGTTTTTTCCCCTTAGCCATCACCTGGATTCACATCACAAAAGGTGGCAATGGCATCATTTTTAAATCAACCTAGGAAATAAATATGTTTTCTCTTTAAAACAAACAAAGCTATGTGAGAGCCTCTTTGTGTAATTATTTTTTCTTTGCGGTACGCGGGCCTCTGACTGCTGTGGCCTCTCCCGTTGCGGAGCACAGGCTCCGGACGCGCAGGCTCAGCGGCCATGGCTCACGGGCCCAGCCGCTCCGCGGCATGTGGGATCTTCCCGGACTGGGGCACGAACCCACGTCTCCTGCATCGGCAGGAGGACTCTCAACCACTGCACCACCAGGAAAACCCTCTCTTTGTGTATTTTTAGTGAGACTGTTTGAGAGGGCAGAAGGGCACATTCATGATTCAGACCTTTGGGTGGTTTGGGGCTCAGCTGCCCAGGCTGATTCTGAATGACCTTGTTGTATTTCTGATACTATGCCATGTATACCAGATTTCCCTTAATGTGTAGCCACTGGTTAAAGACCAGAAGCATAAGGAACAGTGATGTTGAAATCAACAAGAAAGTAACAAAGTGTATTAATTTTCTATTGCAGCATAACAAATTATTTTAAACCTTAGTGGATTAAAATAAAAACATGTATTATCTCACATTGTGTCTGTGACTCTAGATACAGCTTACCTGAGTCCTCTGGCTCAAGATGTCTCACAGGTGCAGTCAAGGTGCTGAGAGGGTTGCAGTCATCTGAAGGCTCGACTGGGAAGAAATCCATTTCCAAGCTCACTCCATGGTTGCAGCAGGATTCTGCTCCTCACAGGACATTGGACTGAGAGCTTCAGATGGTCATTACTAGCTGTTGGCTGGAAGTTGCCCTGGAGGGTGTGTGTGGAGGCTTCCTTACAACATGGCAGCCAGCTTCATCAGAGTGAGCAAGTGAGAAGAGAGAGGGAGAGGGAGAGCAAAAGAGAAGTCATAGTCCTTTACAACCTAATCTTGGAAGAAATATCCCATCACTTTCTTCATTAGAAGCAAGTCACTAGATTCAGCCCACACTCAAGAAGAAGGAACCATCTCAGAAGCTGCCTCCTACACAAGAAGCTTAAAAATGATAATTCTGCCAAATCACTCCTACATTTTCTGAGCCTAATCTCTAAATTTCATGTATCTAGTCAAAAGCCTTAGTAGCCCTTCAGGCTATCTCCAACATTCCAGAAGCCAATGTTAAAGTGAGAAAACTATAATGAGAATTAAATCCATGCTTCTTCCTTTACTGGGAATGAAGCTACCCACTGCACCAATGGGATACTTTAAAGAAATAATGGCAAGTGGCCTATTCTCCTCTTTTATGTCAATATTTAAAAATAAAACTCAAAATTATGCAGTTGAATTTTTTAAGTCGAAATGCAGAAATTCCAAACGTGAGGTTGCAAAAGCAGGTCTTGCCTATTTTCAATGCCAACACATAATTAAATTTCCATTTGCATTTTAAAATTGTGTTTCTTGACCAAGTGTGATAAACTATGTAATTCATGAATGTCTTTGTTGACAAATCATGCTTTTCTTACCTAATTAAAGTAAATAGAACAGCATGCATCGCTTATTAAATGGGAAAAACATGTCTAAAAATTCTTAAATTCAATTTTTGTAACACGCATAAGTGACAAACTGGGTTTTTTCTTTTAATTCCTATAGGATGAGGAGAGGTAAGAGATTACATATTCCCAGAAGGAGGTTCTCAGTGCAAGATTTTGGGAAACAGCTCTGTGCATCACACACCTTTCTCCCCTCTCCAATGCATGTGACAATGGACAAATCAGACACATTGGAAAAGACCCATCATAATCTGTTTCCATTGCCCTGTGAGCTGCACAGATTTGGAAATATTAGCCCCCAGCAAGCCCACGCATTTTAATGAGCCATGGCCAACTGGAATGACAGAATCCTTCAGCCATGTCAATGCCGCCACAGCTGGTCCAGGGAGGCAAAAGATGCCTCCTCCCCAGGACACCACCCTGTGTCCAGTCACAACCACATGAGACCTAAATACAGAGTCTATTTCTCCAGCTGTTCTCAGCACCCAGGAGGAACTCGGGCTGAGGGGAGAGCAGGAAGCATGGCATGCTAGTCAAAGTTGGTCTGTGTTGGAGGAAAGCCCAGCTGAGGCAAGAAATGGGCAGGGAAGGGGATTAGAGGCAAGAGCTAAAAGGCAAACCTTATCAGCCCAGCAAATTTGCACTGACATTTTAAAGTGTAAGGTCATTCTGAGTTCCAGAACCAGGAACATCTCTAGATGTCGAAATGGCTTTTGCTAAATGTCAACTTGGTAAATTTGTTTTTCCTTTGGCTCATTAAAAGAGAATTAACCATTTATCCATTAATGAAAAGAAATATGACCCTCCCAGGGTCTACAAGCATCCACCTGGAGGCTGGCCTGGTCTCTCCAACTGAGCCAATTTTGCTCTTTTTTTAAAATATATATTAGCAAATATTTATTTACCAAGAGGCCACAGGTACCTGAGAAAGTCCCTGCCCTCAAAAAGTTTTCAGTCTGCTGTTGGGACAGACTGGGATGCAGATGATTATGACACAATGTATATGGGGCCCAGTCCCCAGAAGTGCTGACCACTACACTACACAAGCACCTTGCAGGGGACCCTGCCCAGTTGGGGATGGGGGTTTCTGGGTGATAATTAGCTATCGTGGCATTGACTATTTAGCTGAGACCTCCAGGGTGAGTGGGAGGGAGCTAAAGAAAGTGAGAAGTAGTTTAAGGTAGAACTTTTTTTTTTTAAATAGAGATATTTATTCTTACTACTCAGGTTACAGAAAAACAATATGCTTGCATTCTAATGTGCCTAGATTTTACACTTTTTTTAAACAGTTTTATTGTTTTATTTTGTTTTTGAAGTATAGTTGATATTCAGTGTTTCAGGTGTACAAAAAAATGACTCAGTTACACGTATATATGTATATATGTATATGTATATACATATATATTCTTTCTCAAATTATTTTCTATTATAGTTACAAGATATTGAATATAGTTCCCTGTGGTATACAGTAAGCCCTTGTTGTTCATCTATTTTATATATAATAGTGTGTATCTGTTAATCCAAAACTCCCAATTTATCCCTCCCCTCCCTTTCCCCTTTGGTAACCATAATTTTGTTTTCTATGTCTGTGAGTCTGTTTCTGTTTTGTAAATAAGTTCATTTGTATCATGTTTTTAGATTGCACACATAAGTGATACCATATGAAATGTGTCTTTCTCTGTCTGACTTATTTTACTTAGGGTGATAATCTCTATGTCCATCCAACGATGTTTCTGCAACAAAGAAGCAAGAGAAGGTGGCACAGCCAGTGCCTGGTTCTGATCATAGCACGGTGCCTGTATTAATTTATTTCATCCTCAACAACCCCTGGCAACCCCTATTATCCCCAGCTTACAAATGAGGAAGCTGAGGGACGGAAAGGTTAACTGACTTCCCCAAGATCCCCCAGCTAGTGAGTGGCTGAATGTAGTTCAAAACGACTAGGGGGGTGGGGGAGGGAGAGGTGATTGGAAGCCTGGGCTGTCCAGAGATAAAAAAGCCAAAAGAGTCCAGATCATGAAGGTCCACATACACCAGGTTCGGAATTTGCAAGCATCTAAGCAACCCCTGAAGGGGTTAGAGTCGGTGATGCTAGGAGCTGCTGTGAGCCCCAGAAAATCCACACCACGTGCCTTGTGCAAAATGTATGGGAGGCAAGTGAGCTTGGTGGTGGGAGACCCACCATCTGGTGAGATATGATGGGAGCCTGAGCTCAGGGAGCTGCAATGAGGAAGACAGGGACCAGGATGAATCCTGGGACCTTGGATAAGTAGCATCAACTGGACACAGCTGCTGGGAGGAGAGGATGGGGGGAGGGATGGAGGCACGGAGGCCAACTGCCAGGCTACTGGCTTGGGCTCTACACAGATGGTGTGGCCACCAGAGGAATTCTCTGAGATCCTAGAATAACAGCGATGGTGACTGGCTGTATCCCTCAACTCCTTGATGGCAGCAGGCTAGACACTTGGAAGCTACATCTGCCTTAGAGCTAGGAATGCAGGCTCCCTCTCCTTGGCACACTGTCACTCCTAAACACAGTTTGAGCATTTGAATGAAACAAAAGGACTTTTTAAAAAAGGAATACAGGAGCCAGAGATGTGATCAGCAGTACCAGAGTCATCACTGACTTGCCACGTTGCTACCCATTGGCCTTATCTTACAGAAGGCCCTTGAAGATGCTTAGAGAACAGATATTCCAAGTGCTAGACTATTGCTTTGTGGATATTTCCAACTATTCTAATATTCATAAGCTGCCTAAATGTCCTGAATTAATCAGTGTTTTTTAGGTTTTGGCCCTATAGGTTGCTATAAGAAAGAGTCTGTTGATACACCACCTATTTAAGATTAATTTTATTTTTTGGAAATTTCTCCTCCTTCGTGGGGAAAAAAACCCTAAAAGTCGCCCAGAAACAGTAATTTTTATGACTGCTGACACATCTGGGGGTTATGAAAGATGTCTGCATTCTTTCCCTTTTCTTGGCCAACACTTCAGAAAGCTTGGTTTTGGACTTCTGTGCTGTGCCCCTCTCTTCTTTCTAGAAGAACAGGCCAGCCTAGCTTCTGTCCTGTTCTGCTGAGCTATCACCCAGGGCCCACCTCTGAGGCACTTAGTTTATAAACAGTTCTGAGAAGCAAGGATTCAGAGTGGGCGAGGGCTGGTCCAAGGAGGCATTTATAGATGGCAAAATTCAGACAGCAATGTACATTCCCAAGAGGGCAGCCCTGTGGTGTGTTTTGCAGCTGGACCCAAGGAAAATACACCTGCTCCTCTCAGCTCCAGCCCCTCCCTGATGGGGGTTGTCTCTAACTGGGCCCCCATTGTTCAGGATCTGCCAATGGGTCTACAATGAGGGAAGTAGCTAATGAAGAATTCATCTGGGCTGATTTGCAGAGAATGACCATTGATTCCTCTGGGCTTGTTAAGTCAGTATCCCCTAGACAAAATGTAATCCAAATGACTACAAGATGAACTAGCTGAAGCCACTGTCAACAAGGGCTCTAGCCATACACTAGAAAAAGGCAAAAAACAACAGGGCAAGAGGCAATCCATTTGGCATGCCATCTGCCACCTCAATTGCTCCATCTTGTTTTATGTCTCACCTCCTCAGCTCTTACTCACACGGAGACACTGAGAAGGGGGCTTTGACTTACTGCTGTCACAAGCATTAGTGAAGTATTTCTCCCTTTCTTCCTTCCTCCCTCTCTTCCCCTGCTAGAAAAGTAGCATGGATGCGGCAGGCAGTCTTTTCAGACTAAGGAAGCATTGTCACCATTTTTGTGTTTGTTTGTTTGTTTGTGGTATTTATTTATTAACTTGTGCCCAAGCCTCTGCCACAGAGAATTTGAGGTGGCTACAAGAAAACCATAAAACAGAAACTGTTAAGTGAAAAGTATGAGAACCACAGAAATATAAATTGGATTAGGAGGTACCAGCTTCGGTTCAAGATGGCAGCCTGAAATTCATCCACCCAACATCTTCTGTCCCTCCCAAGAATCTCTGAAATACAAATGTAGAAAGATAGAAATGGACATGCCTACATAGTAGCTATGTCACATGGGGACTCTAATAAGTTAGACTTGAACCCATGTTGGTAAGCCTTTAAGGCTTCCACCATGCCTAGGGCCCAATGTACCGGAGGAGAAAATTAATTGGCTCAAAAAAGATAAAGCCTATAAACATATCCACAGGGAATGGTGCCTGTTGGCACTGAGTCAATCCACAAGCAACACTGCAAGTAACTCAGCTAACATTTGTGTCAGTGGAAGGGGAGTGTCGTCTCTACGCAGGCATCATTAAACCAGACCACTGTGCTCAACCGAACATGATGCATAAATTCCACAAGGAGACCCAAAGTCAAGTCACCACTGAGAATTTTTCCTAAGAGGTCCAACGACCAAGATTTTCCCTGGAGATGTTGAAAGAGAGCAGCTTGTGAACAACTAGAAAAACAATATCAAGCAACCCACAGCAGTCAAAGAGGAGGGATGGAAATCAAAGGCTGAGCCAGGCCATTCCACATACTAGACTATCTTCAGGCTGACTAGACTGACCCAGATTCCTCACGTCTAAGGTCCAGTTTCCTCATCTGTAAATAGCAAGGATAACATTACCCACTCCACAGGGATATTGCGGGGCTCAATCAAATAATGTGCACAATGGCTTAGAACAGCGTACACCAAGTTGGAAATATTCTATAAGCAGCTTTTATCATTATTATTCTTAATATAAAATATTTACAAATTTTATTTCAATTATAATAAATAATAATTAAAGTGCCATAGATACAAAAACAAAAGTGTTTTTGTTTGTTTGAGCCTTGGGCTCTGTGATCTTGCAAGATTCTGCTGATGTACTATGCTTTTGCCTACGCAGTATATCCCAACCAGGTTCCAGACCCAAGTTCTGGCCAGAGTTGGTTGTCAGTCCCTAAGTATTTTTAGATCCTGGCTGAGTGGTTTCTCTCCTTTTTCAAAAGGGCTGGATGACAGCTTGCCACTAAGAATAGCAGTTCTCCAGTTTAATCAACAAGTCTCCTGGCTTCATAACTGTGTTGGCACTCATGGGAGATCAACTGGCCACGTTCACTTGTAGAACCTGAGCTGCCCATGCAAACACTGGCCAGACCTGCTGCCCTCCCTACACCCTGCTCCCCAAGGGCCTGTCAGGACATGCAAAGGAGGTGTAGAAACATCTCTTCTTCCTTGAGACAGAGAAAGAGGGAGAAGTCTGGACCCAGAATCTTTGGCATCTCTTCTGAGATGCTTGAATCTGCAACTAAAGGGGTTGTACTATATAGAAAATTCAGGCTCAAAACTCATCTTCAAACTCAGGAATTGGAGGTAGGTCTTCCTTAAGAAGGGCTATGGTCTGAATGTTTGTGTCCTCCCAAATTTACATGTTGAAACTCTGAAGCCCAATATGATGGTATTAGGTGGTGGGACCTTTAGGTGGTGATTAGATCATGAGGGTGGAGCCCTCACAAATAGGATTGGTGCCCTTATAAAAGAGACCCAACAGAACTCCCTAGCTCCCTTCCACCACATGAGGACATAGCATGAAGTTGGCAGTCTGCAACCCAGGACATAGCATGAAGTTGGCAGTCTGGAAGAAAACTTCCACCCTGCAGAACTCTGAGAAATAAATTTCTATTATTTATAAGCTACCTGGTCTATGATATTTTTTATAGCAGCTGGAATGGACCAAAACAGGAGGGTGACTGGGGATTTTATTCAAATAGTCAAGGTCAATTGCTATGAAGTAATCTTCACCCACACAAGTGTTATTACCTCCATTTTACAGGGAGGGCACTGGGGTTCACAGAGATTGTCACCTGCTCAGAGTCACAGAGCTGCTCAGTGAAAGGGCAGGATTGAACCAAGGTGTTCTGATGAACGTCCATGCTCTTTTCAATACTCTAAGATGTCTGGGATCTATCGCAATCACAAAACCACTTCTGGATGAGCACAGCAGCTCACCACTAAGTCATTCCCACCCAATGCCACATTCAACCCTGCCCCCTACTTGCCCATCACTCATCTCATGGCCCCAAGGCCAGACCCCCAGTCACTAGCCCTAGTACACCTAGGGGTTCACCATAGACCCTTTAGCTATTCCTGTGTGGTCTGTGCCTCCCAAAAACTAAGAGCATGCCCCTTAACAGACCAGGTGACATGAAGAAGCAATCCCACCTCAAAATGAAGCTCCACCGTTTGACACGTGGATCAAGAACTCAACTATTCACGCCTCTTAATCCAACAAGACTGCTTCTGGGAACACAGGAAAAGAGAACATGAAGAAAAGATTCAGGACAGTCTTCCAAACAGCAAAGGATTGAAACCACCTAGGAACAGGGGAGTCGTGTAGCAAATTTTTGCATATGCACTAGCTAAAATATGGTAAGTATTTTAAAACTATGTTAAAGAATACTTATGATGTAGAAAATACATATGATATGTTTACAAGTTGCATGTAAAAATGTGCATAAGGTAGGATCTCGGTTACTTATGCTAACTATATGAATATGACTATGAAATATGTTCATTCATTAATTCAGCAAATATTTATCACCTACTATGTGCCTAACTGTTCCCAACTGTTCAGTGTTCTCAGTTTATCAGATTTCATTATTTATATTAGGTACAATACTTTTTAATGTATCCAAACTTCACTGATAACATTAGTCAATCCCATTTACTTTGATAGTAACCTATCAAAGGATGAAAATGCACACACAGAAAGAATGCCCTTCCTTATTTTCTGCTGAATTCCTACAAATCCTTCCTTATTCCCTTGAAATATTACCTTTGTGACAATTTCTTCACATTCCCCTGATTTCCCCACCACCATTGCTGCACCCTCCCAGGCTATATTAATTGCTACCTCCTCTATGTTTCGATAGAACTTTCTAGAAACCAATATCATACAACTTACCGCATGATTTTCTTATTTTTTTGTCTGTCTTCCCTGCTGGAACAAATGCTAATTATTTTATATCCCCAGTTTCTAGCACAGGGTGCTAAAAATCTTGCATATGGGACCCCGCTCTCTCCTCCTATGTCTATGGCAGACATGACTAATTATCCATGGCTTTCTTTCCCACTAAGCCTAGGCAGAAATTCAGAATGCTGTTCAACACCATGCAAGCAACGATTAGGGTTGGCACACGAGCTGAAGCCTAATTGCCAATCAGACTTAACATAGTGCCTGGAGCCGGGTAGCTGCACCATAAAATTTTGTTGATTGAATAAGTGAAATGAAAAAATTTCATTAGTGAAATGAAAAAATATCATTAGGTTTCTGGAAATAAGAATGGTAAATTAATTAAGTAATACAAATGCCCAACTATGAAAACTAGGACAGGTATCTAAACAACCAATTGGCAAATTCAGACATGGAACAGGAAGATCTTCATGAAATTCACCCAAACTGGCTCAGCCACAATGATGTCACTGAAGTTAGGTCAGACATGTTGCTAAAACCAATTTGGCTCATCAGCAGTGGTGAGTCATGATGGAGTGATAGCTATTATGTCAATATAGGTTGTGTATAGCAGCTGTGCTATAATTTTGGCATGAAGATCTCACTAGAATCTTACAGTTCTCAAATAAGTATAGGTAGTTGCATTTATCCAGAATGGAAAGCTTCTCTAAACACTCTTAAATAAAATAGCAACAGCACGTTCTTGGGAAAAGCCCCAAGAACACATCAACTTAATGTTGACTAAAAGGCTAAATATTTTTTATTTCCAAAGTAATACAGCAACTGAAAACTTATTGATAGAGTTCTCCCACTTGGTAAGAATACTAACAAAATCTAAATTTAAAAAGATTTTAGTTCTGACAGAGGCATTAAAAAAAATAAAAAGTACCAGAGCCTTCTATGCCAATTTATTCCTTTCCATGTTTCCATAGGTTGCTCAGACAATAAGAAGCATCGTATTGCAATATTAGCCAAATTCATCTTCCAGAGCTTCCAGCTGGGGCTGTACATTAGAATCATGTGGAAGGTTTTTAAAAAAAAATACTATGCCCAGATCCCACCTGCAGAAATTCATTTCCTTTAGTCCAAGAGGACCCATAAATGATATTTTTAATAGATCCCCAGACCTGAGAACCACAAGTCTAACCTGTACAACTATTCCTCAGTGTTTACCAAAGACTGGACCCTAGAAAGCAGGTCTGAACTGGGACGTCAAGAGCAAAATTTAATTGTTCTAAGACTACACGGTCCAATACAATAGCCACTGGCCATATGTAGGAGTTAAGCCCTTGAAATATGGCCAGTGCTATTGAAGAGTTAATTTTTTTTACTCTATTTTACTCAATAAAAATTTAAAGACTGATACTCAATTTAATTTTCAGAAAACCCTTTTGAAATATCTTGGGTATGTGAATCTACTTTTTCAACTGTAAATTTTGTGAACTCTAAATATAGAACAAGTGTTTCTGGTAAAGTTAATGTCTGAATTGAGATGTGCTGGAAGTATAAAATACACACTGGATTTTTCAGACTGCATACAAAAAAAAGAATATAAATATCTCAATAATTTTTATATTGACTACATATTAAAGTGATAATATTTTTGACATATTGGGTAAAATAAAATATATTAGCAAAATTAATCTCACTTGTTTCTTTTTACTTTTTTAATATAGCTACTAGAAGATTTTAGATTATCTATCTGTGTTCCAGGGAAAATTAACAACTCACAGCCAAACATAACAAAAGATACGTAGAAACAAAGCATTATGTGAATATCAGCAGACACATAATAGCTGAATCAGACTCACAAATATTTCAGACATTAGAATTTCAGACAGAGTATAAATTTTATATTTAAAGGAATAAAAGAGAAATTTGAACCACAAACAAGAAGTAAGACTTTTTAAAGGACCAAGCAAAATTGACAAAAAGAACTTTTAGAAATGAAAACCATGGCAATTGAAATTAAAATCTCCACAGAAAAGGAGAAACAGCCAAATGGAAAATTAGAGAATGGAAAGATAGATACAAATAAATTATCTAAAATGCAACACTGAGAAACATGTTTGGAAACTGTGAACCTAACATTAAGAGACATGGCAGATAGAGCAAGAAGTTTAACAAATATTTACATCAGAGAAAATGGGGTAAAAGCAATATTTCACAAGAAAATAATGGGTCGGAATTTTCCACACTTGTTTAAAGACATTAAACTTCAGATGCAGGAATTGCAACAAATCTCAAGCAGGATAACCTTTACTAAACATAAAGGGATGGCCAACAAACAAAAGAAAAAGAAGACCTAGTAAAAGCAGCCATAAAATGAAAATACAACTTATCAAAATTTGTGGGATACAGCAGATGCAGTGTTTACAGGGAAACTTATAGCATTTAACACATATATGAGAAGGCATTTCCAGTAATTAACAGCAAAGTAAAAGAAATTTTTCTAAACTATCAATGATGCTAGAATAACTAAATTATATTTTCCATTCCCTCTATAAAAACTAATACTGCAAAATCATTGTCACAGGAACAGGTGATCAAAGACTAGGCTGCCAAAAGTGTAGGAGAAATTATTGTAGAGACTTATCAGATAGGTGACTAATACCAATATTAAGTTATCATAATATACATGGTATTTTTCAGTTTTTTAAAGTTTGTATTATGTTGTGATTTCCAAAAAACAATGAATTTCTTACCTTAAAAAATTACATATATTTCTATTGGTCAGTCACTGTTCTCTAAAAGATTAGGGTATCAAAAAGAACACAGAAGCAAATTATTTTAAAAGCAAATAACCCATCCTAATTTCAGTTTTTCACTAATCTGGAATTTTCTTGGGTCAGTAAGTGCTTACTGTGTCATCGCATGCTAGCACTCAACTAGGTGCTCCCTATTGGAACTACGTAAAGCAGGATATGCCCACCAGCAAAAATCAAAACTTAGTAGGAACCAAAACTCAGATACAACATGGTTTCAGATGCATAGTTCATTCCAGGCTCCCAAAAACCCTGTGAGATTTTACAATTACTGGTGAGGACACTGAAACACAAAGTATCCTGCTCAGAATCACACGGCTAGTACAGAGAGGCAACAGCACTTAGACCCAGGTCTTCCAAACCCCAAATCAGAACTCTTCCCACTTCACCACACAGCTTCTCCAGCATAAATCGTATGAGTTAGGAATACATTGTTCGTGGCTCTTACTTAGCTACAAGCCTCTTCCCTAAACAACTCAGCCCAATTCAGCAGTTAAGAGCATCAGAAAACTCTGCAATCAGCTTCCCTCTACACCTCTGAAAGCTCACACCTTGGCCGAGAGCCTGTGGGGTGACTGGGCCCCAGGGAAACCTGGATCACATGGGGGTGGGTCTCCACACTGTGTGTTTGCCTGGGTCTCACATGGAGAGAGCCTGTGAGAAATGCTTAAGGAGTTGCCTTTCTAGGCCCCGGGGACCAGAGAGCGTCATCGTCTGATTCCTAAACTCCAATAAAAATAAAACCAGAGAACAGCATTCTGGACATCGCTAACAAAACAGAACATTGAAAGTGATGGGGTGTTGTAACCCATCCATCAGTAGGCCCTTACTGAGAGTCCACGGGGAAGCCAGGTCTGGATTAAGCCCTCTGGAGCCAGCAGTAATGAAAGGTCCAATGTTCCAAACTCAAAACATTCAGTTTTCTAGGAGACTTCCCAGGCAAGCTGAGATGGGAAAATGCAGCTTTCAGTCATTTCTTTTGGTACAGACCGTGGGAACTCAGGTGCTATGGGTGTCACCTCTAAGTTCAAGTCAGAAGCCACAGGAGCAAGAAGGAGCCTCGGAGAATGTTCAGCACCAGCTGTGGGGCAGCCAGCAGAGGTAGCAGGTTCTGGACTGTCCCACTAGACTCTCTCCTGCTTCCTCCATCCTCAAGGTGAACTCAAACTAAACCTGAGCCCTGGCAGGGATGCACCAGCTGCACGTGTCCCAGTGACAGAGTTTGTGATTTCCTTTTTCAGGACACCAATGGACTTGGGACTTCCTGGATCTCCTTCTGTCCAGGGGTTTACAAAAGGGTGATGGCTATCTTGGTAGCATGAGTAAAGATGTCACTTCTAAACTACTGTACTAACTGACAGGACTTCCCTGGTGGCGCAGTGGTTAAGAATCCGCCTACTAATGCAAGGGACATGGGTTCGAGCCCTGGTCTGGGAAGATCCCACATGCCACAGAGCAACAAAGCCCATGGGCCACAACTATGGAGCCTGCACTCTAGACCCCGTGAGCCACAACTACTGAGCCCGCATGCCACAACTACTGAAGCCCATGCACCTAGAGCCTGTGCTCCACAACAAGAGAAGCCACCGCAATGAGAAGCCTGCACACCACAACGAAGAGCAGCCCCTGCTCGCCACAACTAGAGAAAGCCCACGCCCATCAACGAAGGCCCAACACAGCCAAAAATAAATAAATACATACATTTTTTTAAATAAATAAAACACTGTACTAACTGAGCCCACAGGAGTAACACACAATGTGCAAGTATAAGTGAGAAGACCCATGAGTGTACACCCATATCTGTGGGTGTGACTGTGCATGTGGGTGCTCATAGTGATGGAAACCCTGAGGGTAAAAATACATTTCTTTGTGGGGAAGGGCAGGGTGGGCATTGTCGTTAACTGAACACCTACTACTTGCCAAGCACAGTGCTGGGAATATTCAGTGAGATCATTTACGTGAAAGCACTTGGTAAGGGAAAATCCTTCCACAAGTATGAGGAGCTGTATTATTTTACTATATTCTGATGATCAATTTGAAAAAGTGGTAAAGTATGGAAAAGAAAAATGAAAGTGTGGGAAAGGAATTCACATTATAGAATTTGAAAAGAATGCTTTAGGCATAAAATTGGGAGGATCTACAAAGGGCTTCTTCCTGCCATGGAGAGAGTGGGGCGCCATTTCCCTAAACACTCTCCACCCAGCTCCCTGTGGCTGGGTTCCAACATCATGTCTATGTGATTGCTCTCATGCCCCTACTTCAAACACAGAGACAAAGGGAGTTCACACGGAGGTCCTGGAACCAAGGGCATGATGGAAGAGAGGATTGATATGGCTTCACAGTAGAACATATAAAAAATAAATAAATATGTATATACACATTTGGTCATGGGATTTAGCAGATGTTCTTCTCAACATGAACCAAGAGCAAACAAGAAAGCGACCATACTAGTTTCCTACTGCTGCTTCAACAAATTACCACAAATTCAGTGAATTAAAACAATACAAATGCAGAGGTCAGAAGTCTAAAATCAAGGTGGTACAGGGCTGCATACCCTTCAGAGGCTTCAGGGGTGAGTCCACTCTCTTGCATTTTCCAGCATCTAGAGGCCACATGCATTCCTTGGCCTGTGACCCCTTCCTCCAGATTTTCAAAGCCAGTAGCATAACGTCTTCCAGCCTCCTTCCGTTTCCATCATCACATCACGTTTTTCTCTGTGATAGGGACTCTTATGATGACATTGGGCCCACTTGGATAATCTCCCCATTTCAAGATTCTTAATTTAACCACATCCGCGAAGTCCCTTTTACCATGTGAGGTAATATATTCACAGGTTCCATGTATTAGGACATAGACATCTGTAGAGGGCCATTATTCTGCCCACCACAGTGACTATCATCTTAGGATATATCAATAAAGGTATTATGCTCAGGAGGAAGAAGGTGATAACTCCACTCCTCTCCATCCTAGAGTCTGTGCTTACTCCTAAGCACTACATATTAAAAGGGACAGAGACCACCTATTATACTGGAAACAGTATTATTTCACTGTAATATTAAACAGTGGAAAGAGTATGAGAAACAGTCTTCCTATGCACAATTGGAAACAGTATAAATTGCTATAAAACTTTTTGGAGGGCAATCTGGCAACTTACAGAGAACACTTTCTAAATGTTCATGTCTATTGATCCAGAAATTTTATTTCTACAAATTTATCCTAAGGAAGTAATGATGAATACATGTAAATATTTACCTACAAGGATATTCATCAAAGTACTTCCAAAGTAATAGGAAAAAAAATTAATTGGAGAAAAAATTAATTCTCTAATTCTCAAGATTTAAATAAACTATGGTACATTTGTTAAAAAAATAAAACCTACTCAGCCATTTATAATAATGTTGTAGAGGAATGTTAAACACTATAAAGAGAGGTTTTCAAGAAATGCCACCGCAGATTATAAATCACTCTGTACAGTATGTTTCATATTTGCAAAATACAATTGTTATCAGTCAAAATCCCTACTGAAAAAAGATGGCACATTCAAATAGGACACCTACAGGAGAATTTATGGATTTATGGATGAAGGGGTGGGAGAATGTAACCATGAGGATAGCCAGAGCTAGTAGCAGAAGGTCACGAGCAGAAGCAACTCCGGAAGCTGCCCTGGAATGGGCAGTGAACTGCTGAAGGACACACAAGCCCCAGACAACTTCCCGGGAGGAAACAGAGACATAAGCACCTTGACCTCTCTCCTCTGCAAGATCTATGCCCAGAGAGCCCCATTGTCCAAACCCACCTGGAATTGGCGGGCACAGAAGATCTGCTGCAGGTGGTCCACTGAAGGCCAGCCTCCCAGGCAAAGAGAAGAGAAGGGAAAGGAGGCAAAGGTCCAGCACAGACATACGTGTGCTCATCTACATACTTGAAAAGAAAAATGAAGGAATGGTCACCCAAAATGTCAACAACAGCCATCTCTTGGCAGCTCGATCGCTGGTGAGTTTTCATTTTCTTCTTCCTGCTTTTCTAAATATTCTACAATGGGCATACATTGCCTTAGGCTTCATACATGAAAGCAACTGGAGACGAAAGAAATTCACGAGCCATCTAGGGTATGTTCATAGTGCAACAGTGAGGAAAACCCAAACTGGCTCTACTAGGAAAAGCAGGGGATGTGTTTTGGTATGTAAGAGAGACGTCTTAGCTATTTTCAAAAATCTGGAAACTCTTCTACGGAGGATGGATTAGATTTGGTCTGCAGTCAGTCCAGGACCAGAAAGTAAAATGAGAGGCAGGCAGAATTCAAATCTGAAGAATCAGATGGGGCTTTGGACTAGATAAACTTTCATGTGTCTTCTAGGAAAAAAAAGTTAATTATTATTAATTAATAATGATTATTATAACTTCATTTCTTTAATATTGCTCTGGTTTTAAGGGTGGAGTAACCTAGGAAGATGTGGTGAAATGAATTCTTTTTTTTTTTTTTTTTTTTTGTGAAATGAATTCTTGTTGGAACCCTCCTACACTGTTGGTAGGAATGTAAATTGGTGCAGCCACTATGGAGAACAGTATGGAGGTTCCTTAAAAAAACTAAAAATAGAACTACCATATGACCCAGCAATCCCACTACTGGGCATATACCTGGAGAAAACTCTAATTTGAAAAGATACATGCACCCCAGTGTTCATTGTGGCAAGACATGGAAGCAACCTAAATGTCCATTAACAGAGAAATGGATAAAGAAGATGTGGTATATATATACAATGGGTTATTACTCAGCCATTAAAAAGAATAAAGCATTTGCAGCAACATGGATGGACCTCAAGATTATCATACTAAGTGAAGTAAGTCAGACAGAGAAAGACAAATATCGTGTGATATCACTTATATGTGGAATCTAAAAAAATGATACAAATAAACTTATTTACAAAACAGAAATAGACTGACAGAAAATAAACTTATGGTTACCAAAGGGAAAAGGGAGAGGAGAAGGATAAATTAGGAATTTGATTCTAACAGATATACACTACTATATATAAAATAAACAACAAGACCTACTGTATAGCACAGGGAACTATATTCAATATCTTATAATAAGCTATAAAGGAAAAGAATACAAAAAAGAATTTATATATATTTTATGTATATATGATATATAATATATATAACATGTATATGTAACTGAATCACTTTGCTATACACCTGAAACATTGTAAATCAATTATATTTCAATTGAAAAAGAAGAGAGAGAAATGAATTCTTGTCATCTGAGATGTGTAGTTCCAAGAGATCTCTGACGAGGACTGTATGAGTAAAGGCAATTCAAGTTTCAAATAACAGAAAACGCCACTAATATTGGCATAAACAAATAGCACAGACTTCAGGCTTGGTTGGATCCGGGCACACAAATGACTCATGGGGATCCAATCTCTCCCTGTCTCTTGGCTGATTCCCTCATGACAAGATGGATGTCAACAGGCTCACATCCTCACAAGTGCAGTGGAAAAGACAATACTTGCCTATAAGTTGCTCAACCAAAAGTCCCAAGATAAGCTTTATTGGGACTTGATTGGTTAATGGGTCAACTACCCATTCCTGAATCATTTACTATGGCCAAGAGGATGCCACTTTGTCACCACTTCTGGCTCTTTCTGTAGGAAGAAAATATGGAGCTGGGGATTAGAAACAGACTCATTCTAAGTTCTGAATTTTTTTCCTCTATATGGGAATTTGACTCAATCATGTTTCAGCTTATAGATTTTTTTTTCTCCAAATGAAATAAAAAGCAGAGCTACTCTAACTAGAATAATGCAGAGGAGTGGGTTCCCTAGGAAGAACTCCCAGGTGGTTGAAGCCACCTTGGTGGGTTCCCACCAAGGACAAAAGGAGAAGCTTCAGGACCCCCCTCTCAGCGGATGCTAAGCAAAACCCTCTCTTTCCCCAGCCTGTAGACCAGGCTTTCCTGAAGTGCAATTCACTTGATATTAATCGGTGCCTCTGCCCCACCAAAAGAGATGATGGTTCCCTGGTTCAATTAAGTTGAAGACGTTTTCAGTTCAACAAAGTCAAAGACGACTTACTCTTTACTATAGGATATTTCAGAGCCTCAAGTATTCAAATGTGTGTTGTGAATCTCCAGAAGAAAACACGACAGGCAGAATTTTCCAAACCTATTTGATCATTAACCTTTTGGAGTATCTCTTGGGACTAGTATTCCACGGAACAAACTCAGAGGCATGCTGTTCTGGAGGAAGTCGCTCATTTTCTGACTCAGCCCCACCTTGCCCTGCCCATCATTTCAGCTGAGATCACAAAGCAGTAAAAGGTTACTGAGGAAGGCTGGTTTTATCCCTCCATCACCTCTCTGGAATGTTTAGAAATGAATATAATAACACAGAGGTAAAACCCATCAAATCCCTGGTTTCTCAAAATAAGTCTTTTCTCTATCCAACCTGTTACATAGTCGCTGGAATCAAATTGCAAAAGCCCTGCACTAACTCCAGCTCTGGGGGGAAAAACAGACCACTCGCTGGTGGGCTACACTGAGAGCACTTATGGCTTCTGTGGGAACTCACATTCACCTCCGGCAAAACTCTGTCTGCAGCTGCAGAAGATCAAGTCAGGCTCACATCTGTTCCCCAGACACCCGACACCCCACCCCAGCTTCCCCATCCAACAAAGACTGGCCAGGTTTTCACAGTTAATTCCTCCAGGGCCCCTGGCCCATCTCCTCCCTTCGTGCTCCTATGAATTCTCAGAGATCAAAGCAGCAAGTTAGCCAAAGCTTTGTTTGCTCTGCATTCAGAGAACACCTTAAATTCCCAGCTTGAAAGAAGGCTGAAAGAAGGTCAAACATACCCCATTGTTGAAACACTTTCAAAAAGCAAGACACGACCAAAGTATTAGCAGAGGAACCTCCGTGATTTCTCTGGGCTTCCAGGTCCTGTGAAGGGAGGGACTTCCCCTGCAAATTTAATATAAAAATCTGATGGGAAGGCAGCCAGAATTTTCCTTGGAGGTCACTCTGAGTTGACTCAGGCAGTACACTGATTCTGAGATGAAAATTGGGAGCTAATGCCACAACCCAAAGGGTCAGCCCTCAGATTAAAATGAGGTCTAAAATGTCCATTCTGGATTCCCCTTCTAATCCATTCAACCCCATGTTCTGGACTGTTCCTCCTCCCCCTAGCTTTTGTTCACAAACTTATGTGACTTTTTAGAACTGAAAGGTCATCTAGTCTGGAGATTTTCAAACTTCTTGGCAGCAGAAAACGGTTCTCCAAACAAAATCTTAAGAGACCTCAATATAAAGCAGAGTTGGGGGCCCTGGGGAGGGTGGGTTGGGGAAAGCCTGGACTTCCACCCACTCAGCCACCCCTCCGCCATTGTGGCTTTGGGCTCCCATAGTTGGAAAAGTCCCTGATGGGTCCAACCCCTTCAGTTTACACAAACGCTGAGGACCAGAGATGGAAAGGGAGCTGCTGCAGTCTCACATCTCACATCTTTGTCCTCACTGAGAGCTTGTGCCTCTGCTCTGCCTGTTGAAAAAGTCCCCAAAGTGGTCAGTCCTACTATCAAAACTCCCTTTTTCTGTTCCCATATCTACCTCCCCTACTGGGAAACACCTGGGACACCCCTGCACCATCCGCCCTGCCTACCCCCATTCCCCAGGCTCTTCAGTTTCCAGATCCTGTTTCCTAAACTCAGTTAATCATTAGAATCACCTGGGAGCTTATTAAAAATATGGATTCCTGGGGCCAGCACTAGACATAGTGAATCAGAATTTCCAAGGGTGGGTCCAAGAATCTGTGATTTAAATAAGCACCCCAGGTGACTTTGATGACTGTCTAGCTTTGGAGAGCACTGTATTTCATGAAGTTGTGTTCCTTCTTCATATCCACCACCAAAGTTTAGGAATTCTTACATGAAATCTCAGCCAGCCCCTTGTTGCTGGTAGGATATGATTTCATATGACTTTCTCTGGAAATCCTTTTCAAATAATGGGAGAGAAAAATCTCTACAAGTCCCTTCACTCCAGTATTCTGAAAATATAACCATAGACTTGTGCAAATATTATCTATAAGGATGCAAGTGGCTGCACTAATAAAGCAGAAATGTTCAACTATGAGGTGATTGAGTCAATGTCGGTATATATATGTTATACATTTACAGAGAAATAATGTTTAGAAGATTAATAACAAATATGTTTACAATATATGTGCATAAACACAGCATGTTACAAGAACTGTACAGTAGGATTCCATTTTTTCATATGCATAAAAAACTGGAAGTTATAAGCAAGAAAATGTTAATATTATCTCTATAATGGTGGTGGAATTAATGGCAACATTACTTACCTTTACTCTTCCAAAATTTCTATAGAGAACCTGAATTTTGGAATCTACAAAAAACCAAAAGTTACCTTAAAATGATATATGGGAGGGACAGAAAAGCAATAGATGGGATCAAAATGATGATTTAAGACATTAACTACTTACACTGTTCCCATATCTCTAAAAATAATAAAGAATAGTTTTGTGAGTTTTGTCGTTGTTTTTAGAATAAATTCATAAAAGTGCTGAAAAACAAGAAGGCACATCATCTATAGACTAGATACAGTAAGAAATTCCTGAAACATAGAAAGCAAATGAGATCCCTAGAGACTTAAGGAAAAGTAACCATGTGAAGTAAAGGATTAAAATCTCTTACTATATAAGAAAAAGGTAGATTTTTTTTAATATGAGGGAAAAGTTAAGACATTTGAAGAATCTATCAAAGAGGTCTAACTTCACTGGGAGGAGAAAAGAGAGAAAATGAGAAAGGAAAGAATCAGACAAGTAATAGAAAACATGCTCAGTGGAACAAAGGTGTGAGCATTTAGATTAAAATAGCCCACTGAGTAAAACAGAGTAAATAATATAATACCAAAAAAAATTAATCTCTTTCAAAGTGAGGCACTGGGCTAAGTGATTTACATGCAATATATATTTTAATCCTCATAGTAAACCTGAGTTTGGAACCATCATTTTCCCCATGTTACAGATGAGGCAACTGATTAGAGAAATACTAAAAACCTTTGCCCAATTTCATACAACTGGCGTTAATGGAGCTATGTGCTTGATGAAATTTTAGTATACCTAAGATCCAAAAAAAAATTCCTTAAAATGTTCATAAAGAAAAGTATCTCGGGGCTTCCCTGGTGGCACAGTGGTTGAGAGTCCGCCTGCCAATGCAGGGGACATGGGTTCATGCCCCGGTCCGGGAAGATCCCACATGCCGCAGAGCGGCTAGGCCCGTGAGCCATGGCCACTGAGCCTGAGCGTCCGGAGCCTGTGCTCCGCAACAGAAGAGGCCACAACAGTGAGAGGCCCGCGTACCACAAAAAAAAAAAAAAAAAGAAAGAAAAGTATCTCAATAACATAAAGAAACAGACTGACATAAAACTCCTCTTCGACAACATTGGATTTTGGAAGACAAGAAGACCAAATGCACAGAGAAAATTATTTTGAACCTTGAAGTCTATATGCAGCAAAACAAATAACCATAAATAAAGACATTTTTAGCCATTAAAGACTCAGATGAATAGTTGCTATGCAAGGGTAATTGTTTTTTGGTCCCAAAGGCAAACATTTTCAAGCCTAATTCCAATCAAATCTAAGAAACTGTCAAAACCTTTTGTTGAACCAAAATGGAATTTTACTATATTCAATACTTTAAAAACAAACAGAAACTTAACTGAAGAAAAAAAAAGAAAAAAAAACCAAACAAAAAGAACCCTCAGGATATTTGCATTGACTCCCACAGGAAAAAAAAAAAAAAAAAAAAAGACTCCCACTGAAGTACTAGACGGAAAAATGAAAAATTAATTAAGAAACAGAAAGATGTTCAATTTAAGAAATAATGTTTAACAAATTAATGAATAAAGGTTTTAATTTAAACTAAAAAAATACTGAAGCATAATGGAAGAACAGAAAGAAGAGGAAGGTGAAGGAGAAGAAATAGTAAACTCCCTTGGTACTAAAAACATGGGAGGAGAGTGATTAGGAAGAAAAATAAGAAAATTTAAAAATATTAACAAATAAATGACAATGAAGACACATATCAAAACTCATGAGGTATAACTAAGGCAGTTTATAGAGGAAATATATAGCTCTGTGTGTGTGAGTGTGTGTGTGTATGTGTGTGTTTGCATAAAACTCACTCACATCTATGCACACAATTTAAAATTAATAAGGAGTGAGTGACATCAGTGAAAACAGTGAAATAAGGACCTCTGAAGTTCCTCCCCTCCACTAAAGAAATTAAAATCTGGCAAGAATTGTTAAAATTAACTTTTTCAGAATTCTGGAAATTAACCAAAGTCTTGTAGCAGTCCATGAAGCAGTTATTTCAGGAAAATGGCTGAATCTCGGTAAGAACAGTGAGTTTTGTGACATTTTAACTTGCCCTATTCCCAACTCCTTCTCCCCAGCCTACTTGCAGTAGCCTTGAAAATCAACACCCTTGCAATCACAGTGAGAAACAGCACCCTAGCAGCCATTGGAAAAGACAGAATGAAATTGGAACTCCCCCAAAGCCCCATTCCCAGAGAATTGTCATAATTTGTCCTTTCTGGTCCTCCCCTGGAAAATTCCACTCACAGAGCTTTTCTTTATTTGACCTGACTCAGAGCTTGCTCAGTACAAATAGGATTCCCCTGAGCTTTTATTTAGGAAAAAAAAACAGCAGCAATTGTTTAACATTATAGCTGCCTGAGGCAGTAATAACAGTTGGGACAAACAAAAATCTGATCAAAAAAATTTTTCATTAAACAAAAAAGGTGGGGAGTGAGATGTCCATAGAGTCTTTGAAAATGTCTAAAATATTCCTGGGAATCTCAAAGGCCACATGCCTGCATAGGGCTGTGCATGTATCTGTGGTTATTCACACACTCATAAAATACCTGAGAAGGCTGCAAGTGCTCACTTCTGGCTGACTCTGGTGCTCTGCACCCACAAGAGGTGAAGGCTAAGGCAGAGTCACAAACTGCCAGCCTGAGTACTGAAGCATGCGCCCAGCACACACACAGAGCACTTTGGCAAATGCTGGGAGATTTATTGGTTCCAGACATTTAAGAAGATCTCTATCCAACCATTAGATGACCGCTAAGCTAACTAAGTAGAGACTTCAATGACTTCACATAACAAAGGAAACAGACTTTACAGATTTAGATCAGAAAAGTTTCTAAACAAAAAAACAACAATTATTACAAATAGAAAAAAGAAAAAAAAAACTTGTGGAGGGGGGAAATCTGATTTCCAAGGTTGCCACATTATATGATTTTAAATGTCCAGTTTTTAACCAAAAAAATTACAAAACTATAAACAAATAAGAAATTATGGCCCATTCACTGGAAAAACAATTAACAGAAATTTTCTCTGAGGAAGGTCAGCCTAGACAAAGATTTTAAATAATCTTTTTAAAATATGTTCAAAGAACTAAAGGAAACCATATCTAAAGAACTAAAGGAAAGTATGAGAATGATGTCCCATCAAGTAGAGAAGATCAATGAAGAGATAGAAAGTATAAAAAGGATCCAAATAGAAATTATGGAGTTGAAAAGTATAATAACTGAAATGGGAGATTCACTAGAGGAGCTCAACAATAGATTTGAGCAGGTAAAAGAAAGAACCAGAAAACATGAAGATAGGGCAATTGACATCATCTAATATAAGAAGCAGGAAAAAATGAAGAAAAATGAACAGAGCCTCAGAGACCTATGGGACAACATCAAGTGTACTAACATAAGAATAATGGGACAGAAGGGCAGAGGAAAGGGGTAGAAAGACTATTTGAAGAAGTAATGGCCAAAAGCTTTCCAAATTTGATCCAAAACTTTAATCTGTATGTCCAAGAAGCTTAATGAAATCTACATAGGATAATTCAATGAGATCCACACCCAAACATATCATAATAAAACAGTCAAAAGACAAAAGAGAATCTTGAAATCTTCCAGAGAAAACTGACTCATGTACAAGGGATCTTCAGTAAGATTAACAACTGATTTCTTATCAGAAAGTAAGGAGGCCAGAATACAATGGAATGACATATCCAAAGAGCTAAAGGGGAAAAAAACAAACAAACACTCAACCAAGAATTCCCCATCTGGCAAAACTGTTCTTCAAAAATGAAAAACAAATTAAGACATACCCAGATAAACAAAAAGTGAGAGAATTCTTTACTAGCAGAAATTCTCTAGAGGAAATAATAAAGAGAGTCCTTCAGGCAGAAATAAAATGGCACTAAACTGTAATTCAAATACACACAAAGAAATACAGAGCACTGATAAAGGTAACTACAGGTATAAATATAAAAGACAGTATAAATTTAGTTTTCATAAGTCCTTTTTTCTTGTATATGATTTAAAAGACAACTGAATAAAATATAAATGTTTCTATAAATTATGAAAGTGTATTAAAAGTTTATTTTAAAATGATTATAAATGTACTACTCTGATGATCACAGGGTGTATCTAATTTGTGGTAATAGCATAAAGGAGGAAGGAGGATGGAGATATTGCTGAGGAAAATTTTGTATACACTACTATAATTAAGTTGGTATTAATCTGAATTAGATTGTTGTAAATTAAGATATTAATGGTAAGTCCAGGGCAACCACTAGGAAAATAACTCAAAAAAAATACAGTAAAAGAAGCAACAAGGGAATTAAAATGGTACACTAGAATATATAATTTAATACACCAATAGGAAAATGACAAAAGAATATGAACAAGTAATATTCAAAAAATAACTATAAGTGGATTATAAATATATGAAAAATGACCAACCTCACTAGTAAATTGGAAAATGTTTAAAATGGTGACATATTTTAAATTCATCAAATTAGCAAAACTTAAAGACCATATTGACAAAGTATAAGAAAATGAGGACCCTTGCACCATGGATATGGGAATAGAAATCAGTGCAGCCTTTGCAGAAGAGGTTTTGACTGACTACATAAAAATTTTAAATGCATATGTTCTTTGACCCAGTGAGAACATGACCTTGAACAAGACATATCTCTGAATGTCTTAAAATATTTGTTCTGATAGTTGATTAAAATGATAAATGTAAAAGTACTTTATAAATTCCTAACCTTTATAAACAACAAAAATAACAGTGTGCCTTTTTTGTCTTTGTGTCATGGCAGCCAGGAAAAGAATCCTTGTGGGGAGATACCTTCTCTGAGAAGAAGTGAAAATTCTTTGCTTAAAACCATTTAAGGGTAGGATCTGAGCTTCTCAAACCTGAATGTTCGCAGACATCTGCCTACAGGAGAAAATGTTACAGAGAAGAAGGAGGAAGAAAGGAAGGGCAAAATAAAGGAGGGCATACTTTATGATGTGTCCCTTTTCCAAGACTCTTCACCTCCTCTTCCCCTAAAAAATCATCAGCAACATGACTAAATTCATCTGAAACTATGGATCCACCACATGTAATTCCTGTGCCCTACACAAGTCCGTATGTATTCCTAGGGTGTAAGCCCATCTCACTTGCACACACACACACACACACACACACACACACACACACACACACACATGCACACACACTGCCCCATGACTCACCCACCCACCAACTACCCGGCACACATAATATTCGTTCTCACTTAGTTAATAATCTTACAGTCAACGTGGAGTTTTCCAATGGCAAGATTGCTCCTATCATATAGAGACTGCCATAAAAATAATGAAAGATCCCTCTTCTGGTGCAGGAGAATTCTTTCTTTACTTTCTGTGCTGGTGAATTGTTAAGAGCTATAGTAAATCAACATTGGCTGGCTCCGGAAGATAGGATGCTCATATCTGTGACATCATCCAGGGGGCTTGGTATTGATCCACACTGTAATGCAAGGTCAAGGTCATCTGCACTGTAGAGAACTGTGTGATGCCAGTTCTCACCTGGCTACAAATGGCAGGAACCATTACCTGTTGGACCTTGAATGGGTCACTTCTTTTCTGAGGTTGGGATGATAATGCAATGAAATGAAATGATGTAGGTTAAACAACCTCATGCCTAGCGTAGAGAAGGTGCTGAGGAAAATAAATAGGTATTTGCTTAGTAAACAAATAAGTAATCTACTCAGTAAATTCACTTAGGACATTGTGTGAAGAATCAAACTGTTGCTGTTAGCACCAGTATCAAAAGGTCTTATCCTGGAAGAAAAAAATCTCTAAGAAAAATTCAATTTTCTTTCAGAAGGCAGGGATTAATCCAAGGATTATGGAAATCTAAATTTTGGGGAGGATGAGAGAGGCAGAGAAGAGTAGAAAGAGGAGGAGGAAAAAGAGGACAGAATGGTGGGGGGAAGGGGAGGGGAGAAAAGGAAGAAGGAGACCAAGAAATAATAACACACAAAACATTTCCACAGCACCTCCTGAGTGCCAGGCACTGCTCTAAGTGCCTCACGTATATTACCTCATTTAATCCCCACAATAACCTCATGAGTCAGGGACTCATACTATGTCCATTTCACAGATTGATAAATTGAGGTACAGAGTAGTTAAGTCACCTACCCAAGATGCACACTGAGCCAGAACTTAAACCCCTTCCCTCTAGCACCAGAGTCCAGGCTCTTCGCTACTACACCACTCTGCCTCTTGGGAAAATGGAATATGGAGCAAATTCCCAATTCATCCATTCTTCTACTGGAAGATGAGTCCCCAACAAAGCTCTCTCTCTTGTGCCTGCTCATTCACGCCTCTGATGGTACTTTTTTGGAAATCTCAGCTTACTAGTCTACTTCCCACTAAACTATTTCTCTGCGGGCAGAAATGCATCTTCTGTCTGTGAATCAGGATTGCCACAGGAAACTCTTGCCTGCATCTTAACACCTGCCATTCATTAGCCACTGAATCCAGTGGAGCTGTTGTGGGGTCTGGAGCTCTTTAGATCCCCAGCACAACATTTCTGGGAGGCTAGTATGTTTGGAATTGTCTTGTCATTCTGCTGGAACCCTCTAGCTTTTCCAGCTGCTCTTGGGGAGTCACCATTCAACAATGCAACACACCTGCCCACAATACTGGTGCAGACTTCGTAATTCCTTAGGACAATCCTAATTTCATAAAGCTGACTTTTTCTCAATCAAAGCAATTTACTAAGTGTTTAAGAGTTATAACTGTGATTTGTTAAGTCAATATAAGACTTTTTATGTAGATAAATTCGCAAGTAAGAGAAAATCCTTTGTTAGTCCACAGATCTTTTCTTAGCCACTTTGCTAACAATATTCAGGAAGCCATGACCTTAAAAGTCAGTTATATATACACACACATGCACACACACGCACACAAACACACACACACACACGTCTGGAGAGAGAGAGGGGCAGACAGGCAGAGCAGGGGGAGGGGTGGAAAACACATTTTAAATGTTTTCATTTTTTTAATTACAGAATTAAATTAGAATTAATTAATTAATTTCCTATAAAAAGGAAAAAAACAGAAAATGCAATAAGCAAAAAAGAGAAGGAAAAATATCCCCTGCCAGCAGTAACTGGCTTTAGTGTTTTAATATATACTCTTCCAGATACTGCTCTATACGTGCATATTTATTAAAAAGTGTGATTATACATGCTGCTTTTAAGCTGCTTTTTCCCCTTAACATTGTGAATAACATTGTTCAAGTTTTCCATGCTTTTTCTCATTGCTCTGACTGTACTTTATTGGACCTTTCCATCACTTTTTATGACCTCAAAGTATTCTATAAAATGAATGTATCCTATTTACTTTACCAATCCCCTCCTCTTGGACATTAGATTGATTCCAATTTTTTGCTCTTATAAACAATTCCTTAATTGTCCCAACATTCTAAACAAATGCACTCATCTGAAAGACGGGAACCCCAAAACTACACTACCAGCAGTGGTCTGAAATAGTATGGAGTCTACTCTTACCCTGAATTTCATTTTCTCTCTGGATTTTTTATTTTTAGAGTCCTTCTTTCCTACCACCAAACCATTTTACCCATCCAAACACTCCACTCGTGATCCTTCACTCCCTTCCTGGCTACTCATCTACCGGTTTTTCTGAAACAACTTTTTCTTTTTTATTAACTCCATTTCTGCATATTCTCTCCTTTGCTTTCATCCACTCACCGTTTGTGCTTTTGGCTCAGACCATACTTAGAAGACTGCTGTACAAAAGGTACATGCAAAACCCTGTGGAGATCAAAGGGTGAATACAGCACATCCCGAGCCCTAAAGGAGGTTAGAGTCTAATTGGAGATGCAAGGTACACAGACACAGTGGTATCGCAGTAAATTGGCTCTCCAGTGGTGGGGCGGTGTGGTTGGGGAACCTTGATGTGTAGGTTTGCCAATTTCCATGCTATAAAATATTCCTACCATGGCCAAGCTACCAACATGATGTTACAGAGCCCAGAGGCAGGAAGAGATAGATGCACATAAGCCAACTCCAGGACATGACTGCATGTGCATGAAAAGCTAAAACACACATATATGTGTGCATACATATACATGTGTATCATATACATGTGTGTATATACACATATATGTATGGATTTCAGCTTTTCATATACATGCCGTCCTCTATGTATGTATATACAACCAGAGCAGATATTTATGAGTAGGCGACCATGTCATCATCTTCATCAGCAACATTTATTGAGCATTTTTAATATGTCCAGCCCTGCATTCAATGTTTTATATGCATTGCTTTACAGCACATTCTTAGGATGAGTTATCATTACTACTGCAACTTTTACAATTTGACCCTTGCAAAATTGCAGGGTTTTTTTTAATATCTTTATTGGAGTATAATTGCTTTACAATGGTGTGTTAGTTTCTGCTTTATAACAAAGTGAATCAGCTATACATATATCACCATATCTCCTCCCTCTTGCATCTCCCTCCCACCCCTCTAGGTGGTCACAAAGCACCAAGCTTATCTCCCTGTGCTATGTGGCTGCTTCCCACTAGCTATCTATTTTACATTTGGTAGTGTATATATGTCCACGCCACTCTCTCACTTTGTCCCAGCTTACCCTTTCCTCTCCCCGTGTCCTCAAGTCCACTCTCTACGTCTGTGTCTTTATTCCTGTCCTGCCCTTAGGTTCTTCAGAACCTTCTTTTTCTTTTTTAGATTCCATATATATATGTGTTAGCATACAGTATTTGTTTTTCTCTTTCAGACTTACTTTACTCTGTACGACAGACTCTAGGTCCATCCACCTCACTACAAATAACTCAATTTCGTTTCTTTTTATGGCTGAGTAATATTCCATTGTATATATGTGCCACATATTCTTTATCCATTCATCTGTCAGTGGACACTTAGGTTGCTTCCATGTCCTGGCTATTGTAAATAGAGCTGCAATGAACATTGAGGTACATGACTCTTTTTGCATTATGGTTTTCTCAGGGTACAGGCCCAGTAGTGGAATTGCTGGGTCATATTGTAGTTCTATTTTTAGTTTTTTAAGGAACCTCCATACTGTTCTCCATAGTGACTGTATCCATTTACATTCCCACCCACAGTGCAAGAGGGTTCCCTTTTCTCCACACCCTCTCCAGATTTTATTGTTTGTAGATTTTTTGATGATGGCCATTCTGACTGGTGTGAAGTGACACCTCCTTGTCAAAATTGCAGTCTTGAAGAGGGAAACCATTTTCTCTTGGTTGTTCGATGCAGTAAGTCATGAAGCCACGATGAAATCGAGGCTCATCTGATTCCAGAGTCCAGGCTCTGATGACTGTCCTCTCCTGCTGCTTCATGTGAGGGAGCCAGGCCTCAGGGCTCCACACTGTGGATTCCAAGAGGTCACATGTCACAACTAAGGAGCCAGCCTGCCACAACTAAGGACCCTGCCTGCCGCAACTAAGGAAGCTGCGAGCCGCAACTAAGTAGCCCCCCTGCCGCAACTAAGACCCAGCACAATCAAATTAAAGAAAGAAAGAAAAAGAAAGAAAAAAACTAGTATGAGTCTCGGTCCCTAGAACACTGACCAGCAATATCTGTAGAAGAATCACCTGAGCAGCTTCTTTGAAATGAGGCACCAACCCCAAATATTTTAATTCCATAGCTTTGGGGTGGAGCCTAGGGACCTACATGTTAAACAAGCTGTCAGGGTTCTAATGGTACTGATAAACTTGGCTCAGGGACCACCAGTTGGGAAATGAGACCTTGGGACCTTGGGTCTAGGTCAACATAAAAGCCCTGCTATGGTTTCAATGTTTGTGTCCCCCCAAAACTGATATGTTGAAACCCTAACTCCCAAAGGTGATGGTATTAGGAGGTGGTACCTTTGGGAGGTGCTTAATTCATGAGGTGGGGAAGCCCTTATGAATGGGATTAGTGATCTTATAAAAAAAGACCCCACAGAGCTCCCTAGCTTCGTCCACCATATGAGGACACAGAGAGAAGGTACCATCTATGAACCAGGAAGAGGGACTTCACCAGGACACCTTGATCTTGAATTTCTCAGCCTCCAGAACAGTAAGAAATAAATTTCTGTTGTTTATAAGCTACCCAGTCTGTGGTATTTTGTTGTAGCAGCCCAAATGGACTAACACAAGCCCCTAGGGCCCAGGTGAGATAATAAATAGGTTTGATGCCTGTGCTAATTTCAGTGGGTAGTGGCTTTCCTGAGAGTGATCACAAGATCAGCAGGTTGATTAGTGCTGCCTGCCACGGGTGCAGGACTAGGAATAAGGGTCTGCTTGATGTGTATCTGCCGACCTTGATCAAGGCCCAAGATGAGCTTCACAGCTGTTCCATACTGCAAGATATCAGTCTTCTGCAACTTCTGGCAAGAGATCTTACCAAAATAAGCTACACTCCTTCCATTAGACACTGACTATTATTAGCATGCATCATAGAACTTTCCGTTACAGCAGTCATTAAGATTGGAGTAGGATTAAAAGCCCAGGTGTTATTGATGGCAACCATCCCAGACCTGCCTTTGTGTTTTTCACAGCCTCTTCTTACAGCTCCCTCACTGATGTCCACAGCAAACCTCACTTTCCTACTGAACGCACATTCAGCAACTCAGCACTGGGACCTGGGATGCAGTGCTAGTGAGACAGACTTTCTACTCCTCTTCCCACTCTGCAGGAATTAGCCCAGCCAGAGGACCTAGACAGACTGAAGTAAGATAAATGCCACAGGAAGTGAGGAGCCGTGTCCACCTTGTACACAGCTGTCTGCCCAGTATCCAGCGCACAGCTGAAAGGCTCGGCACACAAAAGGCACTGATAAATACCTATGAGATGAAGGAAGGAAGGAAAAAAGGAAGGGGGGAAGGAAGGGGGGAAGGAAGGGGGGAAGGAAGGAGGGAGGGAGGGAGGAAGGAGTGAATTGGTATTAGACCAACCAAGTGACAAGTGAAAAACAGAGGCTCCAATGAGCCTGGCCCACTGACCTTCATATAAAATGGCTGATGAGTCCCAAATAAGGGTTTTCTCCCACAGCAGAGGATCTAGGGAGACGTTGCAGGTCCACCCCTACACAACCCTGTGCTAATTGAGGGGCCTGGCTTTACTCTTTCTCTGCTTTTTTGAGATCTTGCAGTTGTTTTGTTTTGTTTTGTTTTTTGGATAATTGTTTTTTGTTTGGTTTGTTTTTTTGTTGTTTTGTTTGTTTATTTGTTTTTGCCAGGCCATGCAGCATGTAGGATCTTAGTTCCCCAACTAGGGATCAAACCCACGTCTCCTGCAGTGGAAGCACGGCATCTTAACCACTGGACCACCAGGGAAGTCCCAAGATCTTACGGTTTTTAATGGGTGATTTTATCACCAGGGAATTGGATCAGATAGGAGCATTTAAGACTGATTCGGGGAGTTCTGCTCAGATGACAAGATATATGTCACCATATAGATGTCACCACCACCCTCCTGGTATACATAACAACCCCGTCCTTTCCCTCCACTCTCTATGCCACCATATGAGGTCTGCCCTCCCCAGGCCAACTGGGCTTCTAACTGTCCACTCCCTAATTTTTGCTTTTCCCACGCTACTTCATTTTCCATTCCTAGATCTCAGCATCCTTGAATAATGTTCGTAGTAAAAATTAGAGTAAAATTCACCAAATGCATCTTCTGTCCTCGGTACCATACCCCACTTTACATGCATTCCCTCATTTTATCTTCCCTATGGCTCTGAGAGAGGAACTACTGTCATCCCCATTTTGGAGATTAGAAAACCAAAGTTGAATCTGTCTCCTCCATGAAGCCTGTCCTGACTGCCCCCAGCTGACGGTTTTTCACCTTCCTCTCATTTCCCACCCTTCTCTGGAGCCTGTCATAGCCACGCCCCCAGGCCCCAATGTGTCATTCTTCATCTCTGTCTGAGTATATCTGTGGAGCCCTAGTGACAGTCATGACTAACACATTGCATTAGGGCTGCTGTAACTAATACCACAGACTGAGCAGCTTAAACAACAGAAAGTTATTTTCTCACAGTTCTGGAGGCTGGAAATCCAAGGTCAAGACATTAGCAGGGTTGGTTTCTTCTGAGGCCTCTCTCCTTTGCTTGTAGATGTGTCTTCACATGGTCTTTCTTCTGTCTGTGCGTGTCTGTGTCCTAATCTCCTCTCCTTATAAGGACACCAGTCATATTGGATGAGGGCCCACCCTAATAACCTCATTTTACCTTAATTACCTTTTTAAAGAACTTATCTCTAACTACAGACACATTCTGAGGTGCTGGGAGTTAGGACTTCAACACAGAAATTTGGACAGGACACAATTCAGCCCATAACATATATGAATCATGACCTGTAGTCCACAGAAAAGAATCACATTTGTTACCTCTTCTGGCTGTACAGTAAACCCAGGCAGTAAGGAGAATAAGCATTATTATTACTGTTGCTCTTATCATCATAATCATCACCATCTTCCCCTCCCTGGCCCCCACCTCCCGATATAAAATTTACAGCTTCACCCAGGGAATAATAGGCAGGGTTGGGGCTGCCGCTCAGGCCTCCTGACACCATGTCCTCTCTTATCTGCATGGCATGGGGACAGAATGGCATTGTTGGTGCCTCCACTTGGTTTTACAAGCTAGCATAGGCGGGTCTCAAGTGTGTCTTTTCCCCTGGGCTGTAACACCAAGTCTCAGGGTGGGAGCCGGGCAGGGTCTCTCCAGTCACAGTGTCACAGGGTCATTCCGTGACCCAGCACAGAACACTTCAGCAAACAACTCTTCACAGTGTTTTTACCTGGAAAGCACAGTTCACTCCTGCTGAGGAAAGTCACCTGAGGGCTACGTAAGCCGACCCAGCCAAGTGCCTGCCCCCAAGCCTGCCCCCAGTCGGGGCTCCCATTCCCCCATAGCACACAGTGCTGCCCTGGAACACAGCAGGCCTGCACTGCCCAGTGCACAGTTAGCCAGTCCCCAGACTAGAAGTGGAAGAAGCCACTAGGCGCCATCTCCACACCCAGAACAAGCACTCATAGCCTCAGCAGGTCAACAGTATTGTTTTTACCTATAAAAGGCAGAAAGGAAAGAGACGGTCTGGGCTTCCCTGGTGGCGCAGTGGTTGGGAGTCCGCCTGATGATGCAGGGGACGTGGGTTCGTGCTCCGGTCCGGGAAGATCCCACATGCCGCGGAGCGGCTGGGCCCGTGAGCCATGGCCGCTGAGCCTGCGCGTCCGGAGCCTGTGCTCCGCAACGGGAGAGGCCGCAACAGTGAGGGGCCCGCGTACAAGAAAAAAAAAAAAAAAAAAAAAGAGATGGTCTGAGGCCCTCACTCCCCTGCGTATGCCAGGACCTGTGAGTCTCCTCCTTGGGTTCCTCCTGGCCAGAATGTTCCTCTCTGACAGGGTCACAGGTCTCCCCTGCCCCACACTGAGGCCTGGGTTGGCCTGTGGGAGGGGTGTGGCTGAGCCAGAAACGGCCTGACGGGAGCCTCTGCGGGCAGATGCAGGCTGCGGCCCGGCCTCCTGAAAGGTACTCTTCTTTCCTCTCAGTTCAGAAGCCTGGGCTCCCTCTGAAGTCACCACACACATGGCAAACCTCTTCTCCCCGAGCCAGCCCAGCGTGGTTCCCTCCAGCACATCAGGCCCTGGGGCCTCTGTGTTTATGCCCTGACCCATGGCTGAGGCCTATTTTCTCTCCCGGGCTGTGACCTGACCTCCCAGGATGCCTGCCCTACATCTGTTGATTTTTCTTCTTCCTGTCTTCTCACATTTTCCCCATCTTCCCCATCTGCAAATGGCATTTCTGGGGGTGTGAGAGAGGCCCCAGACCACAGGTATGAGTCCTGTCTTTGCTGGGCCGCAGCCCTTTCCAATCAAAGACAGACGCCTGCGGTGACCTGTCCTGGTGGGGAGAGAGGACCGCGTCCTGTCCTAGCAGTGCAGTCAAAGGAAACTTTGTGCTTGCGGGGCTGCTTTCTCCTCTCCCTTCACTACTGTTAGTTCAAAAAGACTACCTCCCCTGTCTGGGGGCTCCCACTCTGCCTGGGGGAACAAGTTAGTGCAGAACCAGCAAGTGATCTGGACCCCAAGAGCTGTGGGTTCGAATCCTGCACATCCTTTCTTAGCTGCCTGTAACTTCCCTCCTCTGGAAGGAGGGGAGGCTGCATGTGGATGGTGGGGATACACAGCCACCCCAGCGAGGATCTGGTCAGGATGGTGGCAGAGTCTGCGGAAAGGCACAGTGCCTCGGGGGCACACTCTAGTGCCAACAGCCTTCCCACCCCACCCCACAGGGCCCAGACCACCACGGGAAAAAAAAGCACCAGGGACCCCATTCATCATGCTCCCACGTGACCTGCCCCTCTCAGTGTGGAGCCCTGTCCTTGGGGAGCTGCCCCAGGAAGGAGGCCCCACATCATTCCACATCAACCTCTCATGACCCGGACTTCTGTTTCTTAACAAAATCACGTTGTCACCTTGTGTGTTGAATAATAAAGTCCTCTTTTTCACAAGAGGTAGAGATAAATCAATTTGTAAAGAGAAGTCAAATTTCTACCCAGACTGGGTACTTTGTACTTTGGGATTTGAAAGGCTCAGAGCCAACAGGATCCACAAAGCCCCTCCCTGCTCCTGTCTGCAAGGAAAACTAGACTAACGTCCTCTGTGTAGCCAGGAGGGGCCATATTTCGTTGCTGACACATGATCAAGGTGGGGTTGCATAAGTATCCCCACCTTAAACATTCCCTCCTTTCCCCCTTCCCCACCCAGTGCATTTCACTAAGCATCTCCCCCCAGTACTCCCTGAGGGGCTCCTGTTGGTGGAAAGAACCCCACTTTTTGAGTTTAAGTCTTTCAGGTTCAAATCCCAGCTCAGTTCCTCATGGGCTGTGTGACTCAGGGAAGCTGCTTAACCCCTCTGAGCCTCAGCATCCTCGTCTGCAAAATCAAGAGGGCTGGTGGCAAAAATAAAAATAAAAATAGGGCTTCCCTGGTGGCGCAGTGGTTGGGAGTCCGCCTGTGAATGCAGGGGACACGGGTTCGTGCCCCGGTCTGGGAGGATCCCGCATGCCGCGGAGCGGCTGGGCCCATGAGCCATGGCCGCTGGGCCTGCGTGTCCGGAGCCTGTGCTCCGCAGTGGGAGAGGCCACAGCGGTGAGAGGCCCGCGTACCACAAAAAAAAAAAAAAAAAGAGGGCTGGTGGCAACATACTCCTCTTGGGGCTGATGGTAAGATTGGACAAGACGCTGCTCACAAAGATTGTGGTGCAGGATTGGAGCTGAGCAAAGGACAGCCTCTGTCATCCCACGCTGTCTTCTACCCCCACCCCAGACCGAGAGACACTGCCCAGCCCAGGTGCTCCAGCAAGGCAGTGCCCCAGGCAGCAGGACCCTCTGGATCCTCTCTAGATGCTGTCTGTCCACCCCAGCAGGGCCTCCCTCAAGTGAGCCCGAGGCAGAACTAGCCAGGCTTGGAGGGGCCGGGGAAGGTTGCCGGGAAGGAGGCTGGGGGGCAGCAGAAGGAGACTGGGAAGTAAACTGCAGACCCAAATTTGAATTTTCATTAAATCTTCCCAATTATAAAGGTAACATTTTATGGGAAATTTAGGTTGCTATTATGGAAAATCTACAAAGTACAAACGAAGTAAAATAAATGTTTAAAAGCTTATGACGCCCCCCAGAAATAGAGACACAGATGTAGAGAACAAACGTATGGACAGCAAGGGGGGGGAAGGGGGAGGGGGATGAATTGGGAGATTGGGATTGATGTATATATACTAATATGTATAAAATAGATAACTAATAAGTACCTGCTGTATAAAAAAAATAAAATAGTCAAAAAAGAAAAAGCTTATGATGTCCCCACACTGAGAGCAGCCCTGTAGAGGATTGGATCCTTTCCTACAGCTTGTTCACTAATCGGTGACATCCTGTTTGTAACCCAGCTTTGCAGCCTGACTTTGAGCTCTGATAGTAAATGGTCATAAGCAGGAGGAAATGATATTACTATTTCCCAATTTTATTGATAAAGGTGTTCAGGCTCCAGAGAACTTGGCCAAGGTCACAGAGGTCAAGATCATATAAAAGAGCCACTTGCATTATATCCACCAGTTGCTGGTGATTGTCTCCACCTCTGGAAAATAACCCCAAATAAAAACAATAGAATTGGGCTTCCCTGGTGGCGCAGTGGTTGAGAGTCCGCCTGCCGATGCAGGGGACACGGGTTCGTGCCCCGGTCCGGGAAGATCCCACATGCTGCGGAGCAGCTGGGCCCGTGAGCCATGGCCACTGAGCCTGCGCGTCCGGAGCCTGTGCTCCGCAACGGGAGAGGCCGCAACAGTGAGAGGCCCGTGTACCGCAAAAAAAAAAAAAAAAAAAAAACAAACCAGGAGGGAAGTGTCCTGAAAGAAAAGGCAGAGTGAGGACCACAGACAACGCGTCTCTGCCTCCAATTCCTCCTCCGCTGCAGAGTCCACAGCGAGGTCTCCACACAGCAACCTCAATAGATTCTATGCCTCCAGAATGGAAGGCAGCTCAACTCCTCCCTCTCAGGCCAAATATGCCCCCGTAAAGCCTTTTTCCAGATGATTGATCACGGGTCAGAACCCTAATCAAGCTCCCATTTCGCTGGAACACCGTGCTCTGAATCTCCCTTTAAATGCAGGGGGGCTTGACTTTTGAAATAGCGGTTTCCAGGGTGCTTTCCACCCATGCCGTAATGTCCCTGAATTCACATCGTGTACCTGGCAACAAACTTCAACGTGCTGTGTCCGCACCTGACTCTGACCTCCAGCCGGGGACTCTTCGGGAAGGAGACACATCCCATCCAGGCATAGAGAAGGCCCAGCGGGAGGGAGAGGCTGGCAGCACCTGCCCCCCTCGCTCCTGAGTGTGAAACAGGCTGGGGAACTGCAGGGACATTGGGCAGAGTCACGACTGGCAAAGAGATGCTCTTGTTCATGAAGAGAATAGCTATCCTTCAAGCACTTACTCGGGGCCCAACACCCAGCTAAGTGCTTTACATTTGTTCATCATATTCTTTCCACTGCAAGGAACAGAAACTATTCAGAAGTCATTGGCTCAGGTGACCCAAAGGCCCAGGGGTGGTCCCGGCACAACTAGGCCCAAAAGCATGAACAGTGAATGGTGTCATGAGGCATCCTCTCTCATTCTCTCTCTGTCTCTCTTTGTGTCTCTCTGTCTCTGTGTCTCCTTCTTTCTCTCAGTCTGTCTTTCTCTGTGCCTCTGTCCCTCTCTGTCTTTCTGTGTGTCTCTCTCTATATATATATATCACTCTCTCTGAGTTTCTCTCTGTCTCTCTATGTGTCTCTGTTTCTCTCTCTGTCTCTGTGCCTCTCTCTTTCTGTCTCTCTCTCTCTGTCTTTCTCTCTCGCTGTTTCTGTCTCTGTCTTTCTCCTCTCTGTCTCTCATATGCTCAGAGGTATTTATGCTACGTGGGTGTTTTCACAGAGCTTTCATGTCTGAGTTATCATCTGGGATTTCTATCAGCCTCCGTCTGTTTCCAGAACAGTGTGCAAACAGTAACATGCAAAGCTTAGAAAAGAAGGGACATAAAGCATTTTTATTTGCTCTGACCTGAAAGACCATAGGATCCAGAATGTGTGAAAGGAAACTAGAAAAAGGAAGGAAGAACAGATTGGTAGGCCTGGTCACAGCCCACAGAAGCCTCTCAGATCCAGTTGTGCATAAAACCAGCCCCCAGCACACGCCTCGTGCCCAGTGGGGCAGCATTCCGGACCACTCCACCTTGCCCATCAGAAGCACACAGAGCCTGGGGTGAAATCCTGACTCTACGGCTTTCTAGGGTGTGATCTTGTGCAAATGACTTCACTGCCCTGAGCCTCAGTCCCCTCCACTGAAAACAGGACCAATGATTCCTACTGTGGAGGAGTGTTGTGAGGATTAAACCCACATAAAGCCTTTAGCGTGGTGCTAGGCACGTCACAAGGGCCCCATCAATGGTGATGGTGGTAATGCATCGGTAGCACAGGGGAGCATGGTAGAGGTGGTGAAGACGGCGGTGGAGGAGGTCATTGTGGTGGAATCTGCCTGGTCGTCGCTCTAGTTTTTACAACCCACTTGCACTTTAGGACTACCGGGCGCGTCCATGACTGAGCCTTCCTGCTTTCAGACTCGCTTCTCCCTAAGGGGCTTTCACCTTGGTGAGTACTGAGCCAGGCTCGGGGCTGGGCCCTGGGAGGGCCATCGTGAATAAAGACGCTCTCTCTCTCTCTCTCTCTCTCTCTCTCTCTCTCATCCCTGTGCTTGCCACTTCCTGCTTCCTAAGTGCTTATCCTTCCAAGCACAGTGTGGCTTTTTTACCAGCTCCCCCTACTTTTCTCCCCATCTCCCTATCCACTCTGAAGACCTATTTCTTGGTGTTTGCTGTGCTTGAGATCTTGCACTAGGGAAACACAAAGTGAACCCCCAAAATACAGATTTTTTGCCCTCCATACAAGTAAGAACTTCCTCCTGCCTTGTCCCAAAGTTACCGTGAGGAAATTCCTCAACATTCAGAGAACAAGCTCTAAAAACCTAGGTGAGCCTCAGAATTGCAAAACCAAATCGGATTCAGAAGAGAAGGATCAAGAGATAAGTAACAAATTTTAAGACACTATTGACTCAGAAGGCATTTTACCATAAAGTGAGATGAAGGTTCTTGAGAGATGGAAGAGTCGCTGTCCCAGCAAAGTTTACAGAAAACATGTTGTCTCTGGAGATTTCAATAAGGTTAATAAAAGGCAGGAAACATCAGACCCAGAACCAGAGGCCTAGGTTCAGGTCCTGGCCCTTTAGTAACTAATCATTCAGTCTCCCCCAGGCCTCAGTTTCTACACTGCATATCGGAGATAAACGTGAAACTGGTCTCTATCAGGGTGAAGGGATTGGTTTTTAAACTGTGAAGAGCTCTGCAAAGATGAGCCTTTTTTATCCTTCTAATCATTTGAACGTCTTTCTAGAACAACCCAACGTTCATCCCTCAGTGCAGGGCTGTGGCTCCCAACTGTCCCAGGGCATTATCTCATTCTGTTTTCAAGCCCCTTCCTGAAAATCTAAATTGTAATGAGGTCAGTGGTCAACTCTCTTGCATGGGGGTCAGGGCTGAATTGCACTGAACTGTGATCTGGGATGAGTGTTATTAACAGAAGCCTCTGGTGCATTGAGGATGGAGGTCAGCAAATATTTTGCATACATGTGTATCTTCCTGGACTTGGCAGCGTATTCCTGGGGAACTTTCCAGGAAAACAAGGAATGGAGTGATTTTTTTTTTTTTTTTAATCTACTAAGCTCCTTTCTGACAGTTCCATTCCCACCAGCCTGGAAATTTGTAAGGGGTAAGGTGGAGAGAGTTAAGTTGAGTAACACCAAAACTTTCAACTGAGACTCACTTAGAGAATATTATTGTAACATAGCATGAAAAGCAATGCCTGGTATGTCCTAATTTGAGAAATATTTGGGTTAGCTGATTGCTGGGTAACTGAACGCCTATATTCACCCACCCACTCTTCCCTCTACCTGCAATTTCCACTGCCTTGGCTGGTTACTTTTTTTTTTTTTTTCCCAAAACTCAACTCAAGTTTTCCTTTTCTGAGAAGCCTTCTCCGACCACCATCCTCCACTCCCATTCCCTCCAAATGGTCGTAGAACAACAACAGCTCTAGACTCCTCTCCCACTGTACTAGAATCATTGGTTAAGCCGTGTTCCCTCCACCTCACGGAGAGATCCTTAAAAGCAAAGACTGTGCTTTCTTTCCTTATATTTCCACATCTCCGAACCCGAAGAAATTGAAATGAAGCTGCTAATTGGTGTCAAGGGCTCATTTGGAATCCATTCTCTCAGCGTTCCAGCATTGCTGGTGACAACTCTATCGATGGAGAGATAACCCAAAACAAAGGTGGACGTTTTGCCGGAAATTTTTTAAACTGAAGTCCAGAAATCAGTGGTGTCAAGGATACAGGTTAGAAAAAGTCGTCTTCTACCCACGCATGGCCTTAAACACCATGAGCATCAAAGGAAATGAATCTGGGGTCTCCCAAGGATCAGAACCTGCAAAGGAGATGCTTCAGTGATCCTGGCTTTCCCACTAACAGGGTGGTCTGGCTACGGCTGGGCCAGGCTAGCTCCAGACATTTGGCTTTCTCCTTCACCCCACTAATGATCTCTGACTCCTGAGAGAACTGCAGCATCTTCAGCGACGCAAGGGGACACCGGCCCTAACCCCCATCTGTAGCTCACCACTTCTGAAAACATTGGTTTGATTGCATTTCTAACACATGGGAAAAAGCCCTAAGCTTCTCATAGCCACGTGTTGCTCTCAGAATCCTCCCCACATTCCACCACGCATCTGCCACTGTTAGAAGTTGGGTCTGGTTGGGAGCCAAGAAATTCTCATGAATCCCGAACCAGAAGACTTTTTTGCAGCACATCTGTAAGTACGAACGTTCTTAGCTGTATGTTCGTACCTTGAATCCCAAGCCTTGGCCGCTGAGGCCAATGGGACTGTGTCTTCCTGCAAAGCAGGAGATGTCCATCCTCCGACTGAAGAGGAGAGTCTCTTTTAAAATCACAGTACAGATTAACACAGCGGAGGAAAGTGACTCAATCTGCCTTGAGTCTGAGAATGTAGCTGGACGGCTCCTGTGAAGAATGGCTGCACTGGGTTTAATTCAGCCTTACAAATAACTTTTCAGCTACTTGTCCAGGGCACTGCGGGGTGCTGAAAAAAGAATTAAAAATTATTCCACAGAACACTAGATAAAGGACTTGAAAAAGCCAATTACAAAAGAAGAGGTGCAAATGGCTTAAAAACATACAAAAGTATGTGTTGCTTCATCCATAATTTTTAAAAAGCAAATTAAAATGGCAATAAGGAACCACTTTATCCCCAATCAAATCACTACTGATGTTATAGAGTTAAATGAACGGTCTTAGAAAAAGGACAGTAAAGTACATAAGCACATATTTCCACTGGATGAGGGAATGTGAAATGGCAGCTTTCTGGCAGATTACTTACAACTGTTGAGTCAGACCCTGCAAAATGTACCCATCCTCAGCAGTTCCACTTCTAAGAATCTATTCTAAGGAACTAATCAGTGCTTATCTTTGTGACATGTATACAAGGATCCATATTGCTGCACTGTTTAACTAGGAAGAATCTAGAAACAATGCAGTTGAACAATCTGAACGTATGAATGTTACAATAGGCCCATATATAGAACATTATGGAATTCCACGCAGCTCTGAAAAACCATTCTAATAAGATTCAGCAAACATTTTCTGTCAAGTGCCAGAGGGTAAATATTTTAGGCTTTGTGGGCCAAAGGGTAAAAATCACGGATATTGCGTAGTACTCATAATAATGAGAGAAAACAAATTTCCACAAATTTTTTATTGACAAATCCAAAATGCATTAATTATTGAATTTTTTTTTTTTTTTTTTGGTAACACAGGCCAAGGAGTGAGAATAATCTAATTCTTTTTGGACTAATAACATTTGCTGAATTGGGGTTCAAAGACAGTTTTCCTTATCATCAAATTGATTTCAAATATTCATCTGTAACAAGCATGCTTTTAGTTTTCAGGCTGAAGATAAACAGACAGGAGGCCAAAACTGGCCATTGTCTGCATTTGCTGGCCCCTATATTGTAAAGGAATGCTGGCTAACATGGAAGAATGTTCATGAACTATTGTTAAGCAGACTCTGAAATAGTAAGAGCAGTGTGTGGGATGGTCAGCCCTGCTGTTCACCAGATATCTCCAGCTCTCTGTCTTTCCAGCCACTGGGTAGAACTGCATTTCTTGGCCCCCTGGGGATTGCATGGGACCACATGACTAATTCTAGCCAATGGGTCTCAAGCGGAAATAACACATGTCACTCCAAAGCCACAGACCGGGAGAAAATATTTGCAGATCACATATCTGACTCCTATCCAGAATATATAGTTTTTTAACACTCTCAAAACTCGATAATAAGAAAATAAACAGTGCAACTTTTTTAATGAGCAAAAAATTTAAACCGACACTTCACTGAAGAAGACTTATGGATAGCAAATAAGCATATGAAAAGATAGCCAACATCATTAGCCATTAGGGAAATGCAAATTAAAACCACAGATACCATCTCTTACCTAGTAGGATGGCTTAAATTAAATTTTTTAAAATTTAAAACTGACAATACCAAGTATTGGGAAGTAAAAGAAGCCACCGGAATTCTCATACACTGTTGGTGGGAATGCAAAATGGTACAGTCATTTTGGAAAGGTTTCTTATAAATTAAACATATTTACCGTATGACGCAACAATCTTGCTCCCAGATATTTACCCAAGTGAAGTAAAAACCTATGTTCACAGAAAAACCTATACCTGAATGTTTATAGCACCTTTATTTGTACTCACCAAAAACTAGAAACAACCCAAATGTCCTTTCCCTGGAGAATGGACCAGCAAAGTGTGGTACATCCATACAATAAACTACTTCTCAGCGATAAGAAGGAATGGAACTCTTGAAAAATACAACATGGATGAATTTCAAATGTATTTTCTAAGTAAAAATAGATCCAAAAGTTTACATATTGTAGAACACCATTTATATTATACGGTAGAAAAGGCAAAATTATAGGGACAGAGAAATGGTTGCCAGGTGCTGGGTGTAGGGAGCAGGCACTGGCTACAAAGGGGCAGCATGAAGGATATTTTGGGGTGTTGATAGAACTATTCTTGATCTTCATTGTGATATTGGTTAAAATTCATAAAGCTATACACCAAAAAAGGGAATTGTACTATATATAAATTTTAAAATAAAAATTTGTTAAAGTTATTAATGTCCATACAAAGGAAAAAAGAAAGAAAGAAACACAAGCACCACTGCCTGGACCACAGGATTGGGCAGCTCAGCCCTGCTCAATCCAAAGAGCCAGCCTGGCTTCTAGCACTTCTCTGGGTCCGGTGTGGGTATAAGTGGAGACAGAGACCCCTATGGGGAAGTTGACGGAGCATTACCCTCTAGTGCTGAGCCTGTGGGCAAAGGGAAGCCTGAAGTCATGGGAGCTGTCCCATGGGCACCTTCAGTGAAGACCTAGAAAGGCATCTCCCAGCACCTGACTCGTTGCCCTCTGCTCAGTCTAATCAAGTAGTTTCCTGTCTGCAGGCAGAGGTTCTACCACAACCACCTGAGTTTTCGACTTCTCTTCTATTAGACCCAAAGCCTCTTGAACAGAAACAAGTGGAAGTCAGAGGCAGCAGCCTAAGTGATCACATGAAAAGATGCTCAACATCACTAGACATTAGGTAAATGGAAAACAAAACCACAATGAGATACCACTTCGTACCCATTAGGATGGCAATAATCAAAAAGATGGACAATAACAAGTATTAAAGAGAATGTGGGGACTTTGGTACCCTCATTCTCTGCTGTTGGGAATATAAAATGGTATGGCCACTTTGGAAAAATGTTTGGCAGTACCTCAAAAACTTAAACATAGAGTTACCATATGACACAGCAATCCCATTCTTAGGTATATAACCAAGAGAATTGAAACCATATGTTCACACAAGAATTTGTTCATCAATGTTCATAGCAGCATTCTTCACAATAGCCAAAAAGAGAAAACAACCCAAATGTCCATCAACTGATGAACAGATAAACAAAATGTGGTATATATATATCTGAAGGAATATAATTTGGCAATGAAAAGAGAATGAAGTACTGACACATGATACAACATGGATGAACCTTAAAAATATTCTAACTGAAAGATGTCAGACACAAAAGGTCACATCCTGTGTAATTCATTTATATGAAATGTCCAGAGTAGAAAAACCAGTAGGAACAGAAGGATTTGTGGTTGGCAGGAGCTGGAGGTGGGGGAACAGAGAGTGACTGCTAATGCGGATGGGGTTACTTTTTGGGGTGATGAAAATATTCTGGAATTAGATGGTAATGATGTTTACACTGTCTTGGGAATATACTAAAACCAATGAATTGTAGCCATTACAAGGGCAATTTTATGGTATATGAATTCTATCTCAATTAACAAGAAAGAAAGAGAGAGAGAGAGAGAGAGAGAGAGAGAGAGAGAGAGGGAGGGAGGGAGGGAGGGAGGGAGGGAGGGAGGAAGGAAGGAAGGAAGGAAAGAAGAATCGGCAGCCTGGGTTGAAGGCCTAACTGAACCCAAGCAGAGTGTAAAGAGGGGACAGCAGGTACTGCAGAGGTAGGCGCTTCTGCCAGTCTGACCCTTTGGAACAATGAACTTCCTGCTGAGCCTATTCTACCAAGTCCACATCGTTCTGCAGATTAAATGAGACGAAGTGCAATGCTCGACCCCAATGTTGGCTGCTGACTTTTGTCAGCATGACTTTTGTTCTGCCCCTTGACATAGGATGCCAGCGATGATATACAAGACATGGTGATAGGAGAGGTTTGATTATTGCCTTCCATTCCTGGAGGTTTGGGAGAAAAAAAAAAACAAAAAACATTGCAAATCTCTGCATTGCACTTTCTTGCTTTAATAGTGATGGAGGCACTACCAGGGAACTTGCTATTTTGGCCCCTTTCCTTAAGCCTGTCAGCATCCTAGGATGGGAGCCCTAGTTGAGGATGGAGGGTAAAAAAATCAACCAGTGTCTCATGAGCACCTGTGTGGCCAAACATCTCGCCACAGTCTGTGGAGTGCACCCAGGCACTCTCCACACCCCATAGCCCCACCTTCATAGACCCAACAGGTTCAAAGAATGAAAGCTCAATTCTGCACAGAACCGGACCCTCAGCTGCCTGGGAAAGGGCATGGGTCTCACTCACCCAAGTTCCCAGTGAGCTTGGCAGTAAGCACATGTTTGGGTCACATGTGGTGAAGAATGCATGGATGGATGGATGGATAGATCTTACTGCATGCACTGCCACTGCCAGGACAAAAGCAAATGATCAAAATCAGTGGATAAAACACAGCACACAAAGGAGGTACGAGTGGAGGGCTTAGGGGCCACTCAGACTCAAGATCAAATCCTACTCTGGTGCACACTGGCTAAGTGGGACTAGACAAGAGATTTAATCTCTCTCTGCTCAGTTTCTTCATTAGTACAATAGTGGAGTTTGTGATATCTCCCTCATAGGGTTGCCGTGGGGATTAAACGAGGCAATTCATGGAAAGCACTTAGGACAATGCCAGGAACAAAGCAAGTATCAACGAACGGTAGCTATCATCATCATTATCATAATCATTATCACTATTCAGCGATATCAAAAGAACAGAACAGCCAAAGCCGAAGCAGTGAAACGTGGACACTGCCTGCCTGAAAGCCATGAGTTCTGCCAACAGGTTTAATGAAAGGGGTCAAAATAGCAAGTTCCCTGGCAGTGTCTCCATCACTGTTATAACAAGAAAATGCAATGCAGAGATTAGTAATGGTCTTTTTTTTTCCTCCCAAACCTCCAGGAATGGAAAGCAATAATCAAACATCTCCTGATCACCAAGGCTTATATATCGTCCCCGGCATCCTATATGTGTTGTCGCTATTTGTGCTGTTTGCATGTTTCTCCATCACTCTGGCTGGGCAAATCTGATCTCATCAGCAGCTGGGAAACAACCAGCTATGATCTCAAATCTTTGGAAGGTCAGCTCGAGAGGCAGCATCTTCCTAGCAACAGTTGCCAGGGAAGATTATGAGGGTGGACTCAACTCCCAGTGGAGATGAAGACATGAAGGGTTATAGAATTGGCATTTGTTTCAGTGGGGCAGGTGGGGGGAGACTTGCCCCTATGAAGGGCATATTCAGTCTCTTTGGTTACTGTGCTGTTCATTCTTTCTGTTAGGAGCTCTGGCTGACCTTTTTGTTTTATTTGATGTCATTTCATTTTCCTAAATTATTAGAACTGAAAAGTACCCAGTCCAAAGAGTCCTAATCCTATTAAACCCAAGATCCTATTTTTATAGCACATATTTTGCAATATCCCCTTTGCTAGTCTTAATGGAATTACAGATGTATAGCCTACCTAAGTACTTAACTTTAAAAATAAATATAATGCCCTATACCATAAACAATGAGAAATAAAGCAATGTATAATAAAATAAGATGAATTTCAACATTCAAGTATTTGTGAACAGATAGAAGACATAATGAATAAATCAGAAGCTTAAATCTAGTTTTGATATATTATCCACGTTTATTCTTTCTAGCTGACACTTTGAAATAAGAGCTAAATAAATACATTAACAATCGGTATATAATCACCAAGAACTCAGTGCCTACAAGTGCAGAGTTAGAGCAGTATTGGCACCTCAGACACTAGGAATGATGCTGTCATCAGTGGCATGATTTTTCATAATGGTGAACAACTCTTTGCAGAGCTACAAACAAGAGAAAGTACATGATTTCTTCCATCTACATGTTACTTGCCTTTCTAGAAAATGCAGCATAACCATGAAACAATAGCTTGAGTGTATATGTAAAACAGAGCTGAGTTCAAGGCCCAGGTGATTACAGACAAGTTTTTTACCTAGGTGAAGAAGAGAAAAGTTGGTGGGACATGACTCAGGATGCCTTGTGCGGTGCAGGATACCATCACTCTCTGGTCTCCACCCACCAAATGCCAGTAGAACCCAGCCCCATCCTTGTGACAATCAGAAATGTTCCCACAAATTTTCAGAATGTTCCCTAGAAGCATCAGTGATGATGTAGTCCAATCCCCCTCATTATAAAGGGGGATAGACTGAGGTTCGGAGAAAAAAAGTGACTTGTTCAAGGGAAAGCCAAGATGAAATTCAGACCCTGCTAACTCTCAGGTCAGGGATTAGGACAATGAGCTGAAATTGTGGGAATCTCCCTCACTCTTCTGATGTGTGAACAACAAGCTATGAGATATGCTGGCGTTATTCATGGTTCTATTTATCTCCTCTTCTGTCCATTTTCAAAATTAACCTTGATTTCTCATTGCCGGTAATTTCTTGTCCTGTACTAAGTTGTGAGCAATTTCGAAGCTCTGCTTTTGGCAGAAAAGCATTATTCTTTGGAGAAAAGAGTCATTTCTCTACATGGTGCTTATTTCACTTGGGCTGGATCAACAGTAGAGTCTATCAACACTCAGCCAATGGAAGATGATAGAATAAAGACCACACAGTTGGCCACAGTGAAGAGTTTTATTTCATTTTACATGTAAAGAAAAGATGTGATACCGTGATACGGTGCATATTATATATTTGGCTTTCATCCCCAATTCCTGGACAGAGCTCCTAAAACCCTTAGAATTTCTGAGTGATAGGGGAAAGAGAGGCGTCTTTTGTTACTCATAATAAGCCCCTCTCAACCACACCTGAGTTCATGCTCATGGGGTGACCCCTGGAGGATGGGGCCTGGTTGCCAGGGGAACCAACCACAAGATTAGAGGGTTAGAACTTTCAGCCCCAACCCTGACCTCCTAGGAGAGGAGAGGGGCTGGAGGTTGAGTTAATCACTAATGGCCAATGATTCAATCAATCGTGCCTACATAATGAATCCTCCATAAAAAATAAAAATTAAAAACATACTTTTTTAAAAAAAACCCTAACCTAAGGATTTTGGAGTCTAGACTGCTGAACACATGGAGGTGCTGAGAGAGTGGTACACCTGGAGAGGGCATGGAAGCCTGTACTCTTTCCCTATACCTCGCCCTGTGCATCTCTTCCATCTAGCTGTTCCTGAGTTGCATCCTTTCATAATAAACTGGGAATCTAGTAAGTAAACTGCTTTCCTGAGTTCTGTGAACAACTTATAGAACCTGAGGAGGGGGTCTTGGGAACTTCTAACTTGTAGCCAAGTTGGACAAAAGGAAATAGTCGTTTCTGCATTTAAAAGGCATTACCATGTTTTAAGAATAAGAGTTTTATTGTCTGATTTACTTTTTTAAAAGTTATTGAAGTCATATAGTAATATTATCGTTATTATTAAGAGAGCCTGACACATGTTCAAAGGCAACGTCCTTTGAATCTAGACACCAAGGCGGGAAGAGAAGGCTGAGTTACTGTTGTCAAGGAGAGGAGGTGGGACAGAAAGGTGGGCTCAGACTCAAAAGTGCCCAAGAGACATCCATGTGGAAACACCGAGCAGGTCTCTAGCAATGTGGTCTGAGCTTTGCAGTAAAGGGGCTGGGCTGGGGGCCCAGCTCTTGGGGTCATAACCAAAGAAAGGAGAGTTGACACCACAAGATTAAATTAAATCACCCTCCAAAATATGTATTGAGTAAGAAAAAAAAGAAACAGATTAAGGATAGAACCTTCAGGAAAGCCCATGTTTGAGGCATAGATAGAAACAGTATGCCAATAAAAGATGAGAGAAAGAACAAACTGGAAAAAAACAAAGATAGTGATGTCAAAAAGAAAAGAAAAGGATAGCCACCCAGAACAAGGTCTTGAGCTAAGTGCTCTACAGCACACACCATCCTGTTTAATCCTCACTACACTAACGGTGAAGTATTATTATGATCCCCAATTCACACTTGAGGAGACTACAGCAAAGAAAAGGTAAGTCATGGGTCCCATAATGCACAGCTAGCAAGTAAGAGGCTTAACTAGAATTTGAACCCAAGTAGTCTGAGTGCAAACACTGTACACTGACTTCCAGCTAAATAAAAGAAAACTAAGGATTAAAACTTGTGCTTTGGATCTAGATTTATAACAAAATTCTATAAATAAATAAACAAACAAATAAACAAATCTAAAAACCAAGGTTTCAGCTCACAAAGTTGAGTTGGGAGCTCTGACACCTGCTCCCAGGGAGCCCTTCAGACAAGGGGCAAAGTCAAGGACCAGGACAGGCTCTGCCATTCTTCATCATCACGCTTCTTACACTCACACAGTCCTCAGCAGAAGCATGAAGATGGAAATTTTCTCATTATGGATTACACTGTCTCCTCAATAAAGCAAAAATTACTCCCCAAAACAGATCTTCCCAGACAAATGAGTAAATGGATGAACAAAGAAAACATGTGTCCAGACTATTATGTAGAGCAAATGAATTCGCTTTTAAAATGTGGAAAGCAAAATTGATCGTACAACAGACACTGATACAATTTCTCGCTCCTATCCTTAACAGTCAGGTCATCCACGTGAAACAGCAGTGCCTACACCCTTAGGAAGAGTTTTCTGGTAGGCGGCAAGAGATGAACTCCAATCCCACCTCACAAAAGAAAACCAAGCCTAGACTAATTTGGTCCAAGCCATCCTGCATCAGTGGTCCAAGCCATCCCACAAGAATTGTTTCCCACCATACTGAATGAAACTATCCTTAGAGAAAAGAGATGAAATCCATTGCTTGTCCTCGACTTTGTGGGATACTTGGCTTTCCCGGTCTCCTCCAGTAGAGGAAGAGACAGGTGATGCTCAAAACCAAAATAACAATCACAGCCCTACAGATGTGGTGGTGATGGGGATTAAGCAAAGTGGACAGATTTTGAGAGAAACTCTAAGACGTCAAATCAAAAAGACTTGTGCACGCATAAAATGTGGGAAGTGAGAGAAAGGGGAGTGTTGAGGATGATATTTAGGTGTTCCCCCTATAAACTGGGGTCAGTCACTGATTTGGGGAACCTGGAAATTGACAGACTGAAGCAAGAGAGATCACAAGTGTGGTTTTGGACGTTCTGATCTTCAGGTGCCTTTGAGAGCTCTAAGAGGGGTTTGGCAATTATTCAGAAGTTCTGTGGAGTTGACATACAAATAAAATGACTGTGCCATTCTCATCTAAGTGGTACCAGACTTACATGACTTACCGACTTTTAAGACTTACAATTGGGGTGAATGAGACTTCCCAAGGATAAAGACAGGAGAGGAGAGAGAGCCTAGGAGAGCCTAGGAGAGCCTAGGAGAGGAGAGCCTAGTTCTTAAGGAGTTCCGACATTTAACGCCAACAGAAAAGGGCAATCCTGCAAAATCAGGAGAGTGGCACTCAGGATAGTCAGAGGAAGAGAGTGCTTCAAGAAGGAGGGAGTGATCGTCGTTGTTCAACACTGGTGAGAGGTCAAGAAAGAGGACAAAGAAATATCTGGTATTTGCAGTAACAGAAGGTAATTAATGCTCTTAGCAAGAGCTGTTTCTATGGTGGGAGGGGGGTGGGAGGATGAAGAGTGGCAGTAAGAAAATGAAGATGTAGGTGATGCAAAGCGCCCCAAATATACCTCCTATAGCATTTAGACGCCTTGAACACATGACAAAGTTTCTGCGCATGCGCGCTCCCGGCAGAGGCGGGGCAAGGTCAGGCTGTGCGCCCGGTACCCCTGCGCCACCGCCCAGGGAAAAGCCAGCGCCCGTCCCGATGTTCACAGCCGTCCATCCACTTCCCCCCGGGGTAGAGGGGAGAACAAGACAGTATCACATCTGGAGGTGCATAACTGACAGGTTGTGGGAGCCACTTTCTGGCCTCTACACTGAGCCCAACTGACTGGGAGCAGACACCCCTAGGGTTTCCCTTTCCAAACTGAAGTTCCTTGTGCTTTCATGAAAAGCTTCCCTGGGATTTTTTCATATGCACACTGGTTTTAATGTCAATAACACTACTCATAACCAACCTTTGGAGCCACTGCTCCAGGGGTTGGTCATCAGAATCTGCATTTCAACAAGACAGCCAGGTGGTTCCTGGGCACATTCAAGTGTGAAAGCACTGGTTTGGAGAATTATTACATGCTTTTATTCTTTATTCCTCGAGACAACCCCACAAGTCAGGTGGATTATCCCTGTGGACTAAGAATGCTGCCTGCCGTATTAGTAAACAAAGGATATTGCAGCCATCAGCCACTACAGCAGCCCACGGTGGTGAGCCCTGAGGGAACTTGGGATGGAAACAGAAATCCTGCCACCAAGCTATCAGCCACTGCAGTCACCACCATCCCAGCAGTGCACCCTGAGGAGACTCAGGATGAGAAATCACAGGATACTGGCCCGATAGCTCTGGTGCTATCAAAGGAATGATTTCAGTGAGCCCAAACTCTTGCATCTTCCCATACATAGAAAAACACTAAATTCTTTAACTTGAGATGTCTGGTTTCTTTAATTAGAATCCTTTGATGTTCCAACTACCTGGTCTTTGTTGCAAAAACTCCTATATGTCCCGCTTCCCCCCTTACCTCTTCGGAGCAGTCTCTCAGAGCTATTTGAGATGCTGTGCCCTGGGCTTAAGTCCTCAGTTTTGTTCACCAAATAAAACGTAACTCAACTTTTAGGTTGTCATTTTTTTCAGTCGACATCCCCACTTATACCTGGGCAAACAGGTTCCGAGAGGTTACGTGCACGATGCTACAGAGCCAGAGAGTGAAGGGGCCAGGACTTGAACCTTTTCTCTTGATCACTATACACTGCAGTTCTTGCATTACTCCACTGGAAGCTGGGGCCAGCTAGCAGTGAGCCATCCAGGGACTGAGCTATGCAGAGGAGCTGGCCTGCGGGGACTCTCCCAGAGGGCACAGCTGTATCAACAGAGCTCTGAACTGATTAGGCCTTTGCCAGCCATCTCTGTGGGTATGTGCATTGGCAAAGAGAGGCAGGCCCCTAGGAGGGAGCCACCAACTCAGCTATGGGGGAGGGTCAGAAAAAGACATAGAGGTTGAGACACTGAGTTGAGCCTTGACAGATGGGAGTCCCCAGGCAGATCTACAGGATTGAGGGCCAGGACAAGGGAGGCTGGCAGCAAAGGCCTGGATGCAGGAAAAACTGGGGAAAGGCTGACCAGTGGTGACTTACTGATCTTGGCATGCAGCAAAGTTGCCTGGGGAACCTGATAAAAAATTAAAGGTCTCCAATCCATTATATGCGGAATCTAAAAAAAGGGTACCAATGAACTTATCTGCAAAACAGAAATAGAGTCACAGATGTAGAAAACAAACTTATGCTTTCCAGAGGGTAAAGTGGGGGGGATAAATTGGGAGATTGGGAATGACATATACAAACTACTATATATAAAATAGATAACTAATAAAGACCTACTGTATAGCACAGGGAACTCCACTCAATACTCTGTAATGACCTATATGGGGAAAGAAGCTAAAAAAATAGTTGATATATGTATATGTATAACTGATTCACTTTGCTGTACAGCAGAAACTAACATGACATTGTAAATCAACTATATTCCATAAAAAATTTTAAAACAAATAAATTTTTAAAAAAATTAAAGGCTGATTCTCCAGCCCAACCAACAAAAAAATTCCAGTTCCGTAGATCTGGGGAGGATCCTGGGAATATGCATTCTAAACTATCAATATAATCCTAGGTAAATTCTATGCAGGTGGTCCCCAGAAGGAGTCCTAAGCAACATAACTAAATGGGTGTACTTGGTGGCTGGCCTGTAGGGAGGAAGGTGGAAGATGCAGGAAGTGAGCATGGAAATAAACAGGGTCTTTATTCCTGGAGACTTAGAGATCAGGGGAGAGAAGATCCAAAGAGTCTGAGGTCAGACTGTGTCTTAGAAAGAGCACGCTGATCAATGGCTACCTCTCCCACCAAAACAGAAGCCCCAGGGGTCTGTTTTTGCTGCTACTGTATTGCTACCGGAGTGTTTAGCGCAAAGTAAGTATTTCCAGAAGAGAGGGAGGTGGGAAGGAAGGAAGGAAGAAAGGAAGGAAGGAAGGAAGGAAGGAGGGAAGGAAGGAAGGAAGGGAGGGAGGGAGGGGAAAAGGGAGGGAGGGAGGGTGAATAAGGCAGGGTAGAGAATGGTTTGGAAGGAGGTTGAGGGCTGGAGGTCTCTTACTGTGGTCCAAGCACAGGATAAAGACCTGTCTATGGCAGAGGAGTAGGAGTGGGGAGAAGGGGAAGAACTTACAATCATTCTGGCATTTTCGAGGCCACAGAGGCCTCACAAGACTTCTCGGAGGCATTTCTGTATTTCTGGCATATTCGGGAATGTCTATGAAAGTAAAAGACTTATGAAACATAATCGGGACTGAAGTGTACTGCAAAGCCAGTCCTCCCCCACACCCCAACCCTGGAAAATCTTCTTCTTCAAGCACAGACAGCTGGGCAGGGGGACGGGACTCCTGCTCTATCCAGCCCAGAGCACACCCAGATGGGGCGGCCGCTCTCCTAGCTCATTCCAGCCAGAGGCTCCATTCTAGGTTTGGCAGTCGTTTTGGGGTTTTTGTGTCCTGGAGACATTTAACTCTGTACTTAATTTATGTTTAATAGGCAGCTATTATGTTAAATAGAGACCGGCTGAACTGATTATTTAAAACATCGTTATGGTTGCTTAACAACTGTGTGGTTTGACTGCTACATCTCAATAAAGGTTTCCCAGTACTCGGCTATTATTACAGTTTTGCATCGGGTAACTATCCGCACCTAGCCACTGACCTCTCTTTAAATATTGCCTGAGGGCCTGGAAGCTCCCAGCTCTGCTTCTTCCCCTGGTCCCCAAACGGCTGAGTGTCTGAGAATCCAGGAGTATCCACAGAGATCAGGAAACTGGAGAGGAGATCACGTGTGGTTGTGCAGGGCGTGAGATCATGGCTGAGCGCCAGCTCCAGTTCTAACCCGCCTGTCAGCAGCATTTGGGACTTGCCTCCCGATGGCAACGTGGCTTTGTGGGGAAGCTCAGAGGCCATGGCTGAGCCCAGGAGGTGACTAAGACCTAGGAGAAAAGAATCTGTGTATAAAAAAAAAGGGAACCAGGAAGAAAACTATAAGGGTACTGATTTTCTAGAAGTTTCCTCTAGTGTAGTGTTACTTAAAATGTGATTCACAGACCAGTGCCCGTCTGAGACCTGTTCTTACTGGCCCACAAATTGGGAATGAGCACTTAGGAACTTGTGCAGCAATTTGAAATCTCCATGATATCCAAGCATGAGATCAAGGGATCTGGCTGGTCGGCCAGCATGTAGACCACTTTGGACATCACTGGACTCACGCGCGGAGGTGTACATGGCCCAGGCTACAACAAGTCTTGTGCACTGTGACCACATATCCGTCCACCAAGGACTGGAAATGTGAAAACTTGTCTTTCAGCTCAGAATCTTTGAAGACCACCGTTTTGGTGCTATATCTCTCAGCTTATTCATTTCTCCAAACTTCCTGCACACTTTGGGGCAAATAGCAAGTCTTTAAAAACTTTCCTTATGTACATTTAAAAAATCAATAAAGACTGTAAATATAGTAAAAATCACTGGATTGTACACTTTAAAAGGGAAAAGTTTATGGTACAAAAGGATCATTTCACAGTAATTTTATGTGAATTATATCTCAATAAAGCTGCTATTTTAAAAAAAATTAGGTAGATAAACAGAATAGATAGAATGGTGGATGGATGGAAGGATGGACGGATGGGTGAATGGATGGACACACCATAAATGTCTTTCTGTGTCAAAACAAAATCAAAAAGGAGATGATTACACACAGTGTGTTTTACATAACCTATGCTGGATAATCCCCATTAGCACCTCCAGATCCACTTCCCCACTGCATCACTCTGATGGATGCCCTCTGAGGATTAGAGGTCAAAAAAAGAGGTCAGGGCATTTACTCTCCAGCACCCTCCCTGCTGGACCGCAGGCTCGTAGTGGCTGTGCTATCTCCTATAGCTACAACTCTAGTTTCAGTAACCATGCCCTCCGGGCGGTGACAGCTCCTGGCTGCTGCTAGCGCCAGGGTGCTTCACCTTCCCCAGTGGGTTTCCCTTATCACTGCTCGCATTTAAATAGTCCTTTCACTAAAGCTTTCCAAATAACCTTTTGGCTTGTGCCACTGCCCCCTGCCAGCTCCCTGACAGGTACACAATTCACACCAACCTCATGAATCTTCTCCAAGTCACACCTACTTTTGTCCTATTCTATTAGAAATAAAACCTGCTCTTCATGAGACATAAAATGATGGTTCATAAAAAAATCAGAGCAAGTATGAAATAGATGAAAACGTTAGCTGTTGTAGAATTATTGCATGGCTTTATCCTGGGTAAATACATAACTTCTCATAGATGTTTTAAATCTGCTATCATGCAACCTTACAAATGAAGGACATACTCTACTCTTACCAAAGAGCCACAAAGACATTGAGCCAGACACTTACCTACTGGTAGCTCTACAGAAAAAGAGAATATCGCTTAGAAGAGAGTCCCAAAGGGACCCCCAAGTCCACCACTGACATTCACTGCTAAGCTCATGATTCCTATTTCCAAACTGCCCAGTGAACATTGGAGATCCCGTAGGTGCCTCAGAGCTCCACATACACAAGACTGAGGCCGGAACCTGGATGCCCACCCCCACCCCGCCTTCCTTCATCTCCCTAAGGCAATCAGCGATCGGGCTTCCCTAAACATCTTAAATTCTATTCAATCCAAGGATCCAGATTTCATTGTATGTGCTTGGAAAGTGGGCCACGGATGGGAATATGGAATGTACAAAAAGATTTAAGTATTTGATAATTTTTATCTTATCTCATCACTGCCAATTTTTTTCCATTTAAGTGTATTTTTAATTGTCCCATTTTCAAACTTGACATTGCGTAACAAACTGTGGTAATACCAGTCCCGCCGTCAGCAATTCATTAAGAAGCAAGTCCATTGACCCAATTCCATCAATTACTGAGATACGAGAGAAAGTTTTCTGGGGACTTTTGGAGAAGGTTTCTGTGTCCTTAAGGAAAAGCAGATAATGAAGTGGCCCCTTTTTCTCCCACTGGACGTGTATTTGGCACCAACTACTCCTGGTAGCCCTCTTGCAGACGCCCAAGGAAACAGCCTTAGGAGGAAGCCAGCTGCATTAGTTTTCTGTTGCTGTGTAACAAAATACAACAAACTTACAGTTTAAAACAACACTTGCAATTATCTCTTGGTTTCTATAGTCTGGTTACAGTGTGGTTGGATTCCCTGCTCAGCGTCTTACCATAGGAAAATCAAGATGATTCTAAATGGCCAAACTGTTTTTGTGACGCTAATAACAATAATAACAGCTAACACTAAGCACCAAGCCCTGCTCTGCACTTTTACCTATATTAACTCATCTAATCCTATGAGGTGGGTACAATCTACCCCATTTTACAGATGATAGAACTGAGACAGAGAAAAGTTAGGTCACTTGCCAAAGACAATACAACTAGCTAATAAATCGTGAGTCTAGAATACAAACCCAGCTAGTCTGGCTCCAGAATATATACTCACTGCACCATTTCACAGTTGGCAATATTCCATACCTCTCAATTTCCCCCATATGTGAGGGTGCATTTCCTTATTGATTAAGCTGGCTCTAGGTGAATTTTCTTTACTTGCAGCCCAAGGCATTTTAATTGATACAAGTGCTATCAAGAAAAGTATTCATTATTTGAAAGACAAATACCATACGATTTCACTTAACCTGTGGAATCTAAAAAACAAAACAAATGAAACAACATAACAAAACAGAAAGAGACTCAGAGATACAGAGAACAAACAGGTGGTTCCTGGTGGGGGGCGGGCAGTGAAATGGGTGGGAGAGACTAAGAGGTACAGCTCTCCAGTTGCAAAATAAATGAATCACAGGGATGTAAATGTACCACACAGGGAATATGATCAATAATATTGTAATAACTTTGTATGGTGACAGATGGTAACTAGACTTATCATGGTTATCATTTTATAATGTATAAAAATACCAAATCACTATGTGGTACACCTGAAACTAATATAATATTGTAAGTGAAATACACTTCAACAACAAAAAAATTGTATTATACCCTCTCGTTCCCTATTATCGCTTTTTATCCCTTTTAGCTACTGTCCTTCACTGAAAGATTTTACTGTTTTCTTTTCTAGATGGTCCTGAGTCTGTAATCGATCCTGTCTAGAAACTTTGCATGCCCATCCAGAGCAAATGTTTCCAACAGGGCAGAAACTCATCATAGGGAACTTGCTAGAAATGTGGGGAGGTTTTCATTGCCATAATGATGGCAGAGCCCAAGGGCTACTGGCATTCAGCGGCCAGGAAACAGGGATGTCAGATGTCTCAATGCAGGGACTGTTCTGCACAATAAAGAATTGTCCTGTGTCCTGTGTCCTGTACAATTTTCTAATGTACTTAGAGACAGTCACATAGGTGAAAAATCTGCTTATAATAACTGAGCTTGAAACCTAACTCCATTTTAGATACAAAAACAAGGAAATTTTTTTACATAGATAGTTTTCCAGGAATGCAACTACTATGAAAAAAAATGATTCTTTTCCTCATTTATGAACAAATGCCAAAAGTTGTTCACCATTTCAGAAAATCCTATTACCTACTGTATCACAGTATCCTGATTGCCAATAAGCACACCTGAATAGGTGCACATCTAAAGAAATTGTGTTCATGGTAATCCTATAGATGTGTATAAATATATTAGCCCTGATTTTAAAAGGTCAAATATTGTTAAAGTTTCAAAATTATTCAGTTGAATATTATCTTACATCTCAAAAACCAGAATTCATTCACTGAAACACTTCTACTTCATTATTAAATACAAAATATTTTCTTATAAATATTTCTTGCTATTTCTCCTTTATATAACAGTGAAAGCCTTATTCTTTTTAGTTATCTGGGTGGGTAGGTTATATAAACTACAAGTTTCATTTCAGCAGAGGAGACAGGGCGTGACTACATACTTGCCCTGGAAAGGGCAGGCAGGGCTGGCAGGGCTGGCTGTCACTGGCCTGGATTACCACCACCTCATATACACCACTGCAGGGCACAAATGGATAATTTCCCTCTCTCCCTCTGCATTACAGGAATATAAAAAGAAACTGGATGGCCAGCGAGTTCTTTAGAGGACAGGCATTTGGTGAAACCATCTTCTATTAGCTCTTTTTACAAATGAAGAAACAGAGGCCCTGAGAAGTCAGGGCAGGCATCACCTAGTGCATACCTGGCAGCACCCACCTCTGTTCTCCTTGCCCCCTGCAGCCTGGCCCAGACTCTTATGGTCCACCCAAGACCTCCCTGTTTGGGCTAAGTCCCCACTGAGATAAACAGCATAACAGCAACCTTGGCTCCACAGACCAGGGACAGATCACTGATTCTCTACTAGTCGGAGTTCTCCAGAGAAACAGGACCGATCAATGGAGAGATAAATAGATAGATAGATAATAGGGATTGGCTCATGCAATTACAGAGGCTGAGAACTCCCACAATCTGCCTATCTGCAAGCTGAAGAACCAGGAAAGCCCATGGTATAATCCAGCTCAAGTTCAAAGGACTGAGAATCAGGGAGCTGATGGTGTAAGTTCCAGTCAGAGTCCAAAGACAGAAGAACCAAGACTACCAATGTCTAAGGGCAGGAGAAGTTTGATGTTTCAGCTCCGGCAGAGAGCAGATTTGCCCTTCTTCCACCTTTTTGTTCTATTCAAGCCCTCAACAGACTGGAAGATGCCCAACCAGCACTGGTGAGGGTTCTCTTTACTCAGTCTACTGATTCTAATGCTTCTCTTCTGGAAAAACCCTCATAGACACATCCAGAAATACTGTTTTCCCAGCTATCTGGGCATCCCTTAGCCCAGTCAAGTTGACAATAAAGTCAACCATCATACACTCACTCCGTCATTCAACAACAATCTCTCTATTCTGACTATTCCTCCCTCACCAGCCTGGAGACTAAGGATTGGCCTGAAACACAGACCCTGCCCTATGGGGTCAATATGTACCAGCAAAAGAGAGAAATACATGAACAAAATAGACAACCAACAAGGACCTACTGTATAGCACAGGGAACTATATTTAATATTTTGTAATAACCTATAAGGGGGCAAAAATCTGAAAAAAAAAATATATAAAACTGAATCACTTTGCTGTACACCTAAAACTAACTGAAATTGTAAATCAATTATACTTCAATAAAACAAACAAATAAGTGACTCTCCAGGTTGAAAGCTTAACCAACCATATGAACAAAGAACACTGAAGAGGCAGCAATAAATGCTTGTTTTGTTCACACCAAGGATTCTACACGATCTGAGACAAAGATGGACCACTTCTCCCCTTCCAGTTTACACAGATGCATCTTGACATGGCTTTGGGGATATAATATTTTGACCTCAGTCACTTAGTCTGAGTTCATCCATGAGCCAGGGCTGCTCTGAGTGCCTGGGCTCATCTGATAAGTTAGCAACACTCCACACCTCACTGCTCCAGCCTGGAGCTTTGGAGCTCTGCTGACTTGGACTACAACAGGTTTGAGGTGTTAAAGCCCGAGACAAATTTAGGTGAAGAAGTCCTCCCTATGGGCCCATCTCAGGCCAAAATACTGAGCATCGGAAACACATTTTTTAATCTGAGGCTTCGTGAAGTGAAAAAACTAAAGGGGCATAAATCCCAGGAAGAGCAACTTAAAAAATTAAATTAAAAAAAACACAGAAAACTCTGGAAAAATTATGATGATGATGCTCCAGCAGGATCTTTCCAGTCACAGAAAAAGACTCATGATCCAAACTGAATTGATGGATAGAATTGTGGGTGAAAGAGTTAAAAACAAGAACTTCACCAGCAGCTTCTCAGAAGGAGGAAAATCAGATTTGGGGAAGCAAGTTCTCAAATGGTGTTTATTTCCTTGACAATGAGCAGGTAAAGCCTTGGGGAAGTGTAGCTTTCTGAACCCCAGCAAAGAAATCAGAGGTCAATCTGGAATTATTTACACTTACACTTATCGGGGCCAGCCTAGCATGGATGATTTCTACCTAAAGGCAGCCCAAGCAACCATCAGTCTCCACCTCCACTAACCTCCTCCTGGCACATTTCTCACCAGACCCATTTACACACCACAAAGTGACCCAACGTCTTTGGTTGGGTCAAAACCAAAATTTGCATCTTTGGTCCAGAAAACACTCTCTGCCCAAAACCCTTATTTAAATTTTGTCCCAAACATCTCACTTTCTGTTTAAAAAGAAAAAAAAAAGTTATTGTAGCTAAGACAACTTATAACTGAAACAGCTATTTCTAATTTTTGCTAGAGAGTTATTGACTAATTTGTGAGTCCAAAAGCTGGTTTTAGCCAGTTCCGGCCTAAGTGAGATGCGCCCCCCACCCCACCTCGCTGTGCTCCAGGCACAGGACTGTTCCATCACAAAACCCCTGGCTCTCGAAAGCCAAGTCTTCCCTATAAATTCTGAAAGAAAAGACTGGCCTGGGTGTCTACATCACCCCAACCCGTGTTCCCAGACAACCCACAGGCATCTTGCTCTGTGTATGTCTCCCAGAAGGCCCAGCACTGCAGACCTGCCAACAGCTGAAAGTTATAAATAGGACAGTTAGGGAGGATGGGGGATGGAGGAGCAAGATCTAATACGTATTCAGATGCAAGGGGCCAAGAAAGCTCTTTGGAGGGACAAAGAAGGAAACTATCGTGTGTGCTTCTAAAACCAAACAGAACGGTTCACGCAAACTTCATCCATCTAATCTGTTGGTCACAGGGAATTGACAGTCAAAGAGAGGAATTTCTCTATTGCAGTGACGTTACTTGGGGAATGTCACTTTCTCAAGTAAGATCCTATCCGGGCTAGTGGCTGGTGTGGGGAGCGTACCAGTGGGCCCCTCCAGAAGAGGAATTCTACAGGAAACCTGAAACTAAACTTGAAGCAGGACCTCATGGCAGTGTGCCCATGGCAGGGCCAGGGATGGGCATTGGGGTGACTGGTTAACATCTGTTATGATGCTAATCTCCCCACCTAGATCCCAGCTCAATCTCTGTCCTGCTTGCTACCCAATCCCCAGTGCCAACTACAATGCCTGGCGCATCATTGGCGCTCACCATTCCATGCCCTCCCTGCCCCACCGTGTGTGCTCGCCACTCAGAACTCTCACTGTGTTGAGATTCCATGTCCCCTTCCGTCTCCTCGTAGGCATTCATCTTAGCTTCATAGCCCATTTCCCTGCAGGCCACCTGGCTTACTCGTGGAACGACTGAATTGCTCCCTAAGGAAGACACACACAATTTAAATAAGATCCCACTTACGATGCTCTACTATCGTTAGGGGAACCACTGACCAAAACTGCTTGCCCTGGCCAGGCAAGGTAGTAACCGCTTGCATGAGTTATCTTACAACAGGAGTTCCTGGTAAGGAACGCAGGACTAACAAGCTACCATCAACAGGAAGAATTAGGGAAGGGTCAAAAGGAGAAAGGAAACGCCAGTCCATAGGTCCTACCAACCTCCCAGAATCCTCCTCGCTGGAATCCATCTTGGCTGAGCGATGCACGTGCCGCCAGGAAGGACCCTGAGTCAGAATGATTGGCCAGAGACAACCCGGAAACTAACCCCATCACCATAAAACCTGAGACTGTGAGCCACGTGGCAGAGCAGTTCTCCTGAGTTTCCTTACCCTGCTGCTCTCTGCCCAGGTTCCCCTTCCCAATAAAGTCTCTTTCTTTGTCAGCAGGTGTGTCTCCTGGGGCAATTCATTTCCAAGTGTTAGACAAGAGTCCCTTCTTGGGCCCTAGAAGGGGTCCTCCTTCCTACAACACTATTATACACATTAAAAATTAAGGACTTCTCTGTTTATCCATGATGTCATATATTCCTTCCTCACCAGTATCTTCTGCTTGGGAAATATGAGTCAGCTGTTCCTTTATAAAACAACCCGGGAGAGCTGAACTGCAGGAGGGATGAGAAACTGTATAAAGGAGAAGCAACATTCTCATATCCTTCTCGAATCGCCTCCTTAGACGTTTTCTGACATCAGGGTTGGGGAGTTTTGCGTGCCTGCAAGCTTCTCCACTCTGGGACTACCCACTACTTCCTCTTACAAGGTGAATCTTGGGCTCTTAGGACTCACCCTGAAGGCACAGGAAGCAGATTCTTCCTCTGTCCTCCGACAATAGTGAGGCTCATTGCCAGAGCCCGGCTGTGAGCGGTCCCTAGTTCCGGGTTTGCCCGCGGTCCAGGGAGCCAGTGCCCCAGGGTGTCAGTTACCTTTGCTCCACATGGCTGACCCCATGCCATTGGAGGAAGGTGAAACATCAGACAGAACTAAAGTAAACACCTGCCTGCCCACTTCACCCACCAGGCCTGAAAAGCCTAGAGAGTGTGACTGAAGAAAGGGGACGGGTCTGAATGCATCTGCCCGCAAAACAGAGGGCAGCCCTTGAAGAAAGGGGACGGGTCTGAATGCATCTGCCCGCAAGACAGAGGGCAGCAGGGCTGATTTATTTCCCCTGAGTTTTTCAAATTATATTTTACAGTAAGAAATTCATTTTTAATCACCATCCAGTATACACACACACTTATTCGGATAGTTTTGTGCATCAGCTTGGCCAGGCTACAGTCCCCAGGGATTCAAACACAAGCTAGGTGTCCTTGTGAGGGGTTCCTGGAGATGGGATTAAACTCTGTCATCAGTTTACTTTATTTTTTTCCTTTTTTTCCTTTTATTTTTTAATTGAAGTATAGTTGATTTACAATGTTGTGTTAGTTTCAGGTGTACAGCAAAGTGATTCAGTTTTATATATATAAATTATATATTTATATAAATAATATATATTATATATTTATATAAAGTATATATTATATATTTATATATATATTTATATAAAATATATAATATATTTATATATAATATATTTAATATAAAGTATATATTTATATAATAAATATATATTATATATTTATATATAACATATATTTATATATATGTATGTATGTATATATTCTTTTTCAGATTCTTTTCCCTTATAGGTTATTACAAAATATTGAGTTTAGTTCCCTGTGCTATACAGCAGGTCCTTGTTGGTTATCTATTTTATATATAGTCGTGTGTATATGTTAATTCCAAACTCCTAATACAACCCTCCCCCCCTTTCCCCTTTGGTAACTGTAAGGTTTTTTCGCTATATCTGTGGGCCTATTTCTGTTTTGTATATAAGTTCATTTGCATCATTTTTTTTAGATTCCACATATAAGTGATATCATATGATATTTGTCTTTAAATAAGGAAGATTACCGTAGATAATCTGAGTGGTCTGGTTCCATCAACTGAAAGGCTTTAAGCGCAAAGCTGAGGCTTCCCTAAAGTAGAAGAAATCCCACCTGTGTACAGAAACGTCAACTTGTGACTGAGAGGTCCAGCCTGCTCCTCCTGCTGGCCTTTCCTATGGATTTAAGAACTGCCAAGGGGGCTTCCCCGGTGGCGCAGTGGTTAAGAATCCGCCTGCCAGTGCAGTGGATAAGGGTTCAATCCCTGGTCTGGGAAGATCCTACATGCCGTGGAGCAATGAAGCCTGTGCGCCACAACTACTGAGCCTGCTCTCTAGAGCCCGCGAGCCACAACTACTGAAGCCCGCGGGCCTAGAGCCCATGCTCCACAACAAGAGAAGCCACAGCAGTGAGAAGCCCGCGCACAACAATGAAGAGTAGCCCCCGCTCACCTCAACTAGAGGAAGCCCGCGCGCAGTAACAAAGACCCAAGGCGGCCAAAAATAAATAAATAAATTTATAAAAAAAAAAAAAAGAACTGCCTAGGCAGACCCTACAGTTACCTAAACCAATTCCTCAAAATCAATGTCTCTATATATAGAGATATAAATATGTAGATATATATACAGATACGTATTTATATACAGACACAGATATGAATGCGTATACACAGAGAGATAGATATACATACCTTCTACTGGTTTTGTTTCTCTTGCGGACCCCTGATTGCTACCCACATGTACACACCTACAAATAACAATAGATGCTCAAGACACTACTTATGCTTCCTGTTTATAACGAATTTCGATTCTACATATTTGATGTTCGTCCAGACCTCAAAATCAATTTTATATCCTATTCAAGGGTCATAAGTTGCCGTTTGAAAAACTATACAACAGTAAAACTTCACACACTCCCCTGGGAGGTCTGGGTATTAGAAAAGACACCTTCCTAAAAGGAATTCTTGAGGGAAAATGTACCCAGACTATACCTGTGGTCCCACCCACAAAGCATGTGCAAGACTCTGCAGGGCAGCCTCCGGAAAAATGGAGATGCCTACCCCCAGGGGAGGGGAGGGAGGCCAGAGTCAGTAACCCCGGGGTCACCCAAGAGACGGAGAGAAAGGTAGATGCACTGAAGAGCTCCCCAGGCCATTCCTTCCCAGGAGCAGAGAACAGGCCAAGAGAATCCTTGGCAGAAACCCAGTTGGAGACAGCATCCTGCAGCCCCAGTACAAGGTTTTGGCAGTGGGAACAGTGCGGTTCTCAGTGGCAGGCTTCCCATAGAGACAAGCATTCAAAGGACCTCACTGGCTGGGTTGCTAGGCCTAATGCAGATAAGTTTAGTTGCTCCCACGCACCCAGATGGAGGATGCCCAAGAACATTAATGGGAAAAGAAATCTGAGGGTTTTAGTTTATCGTGGGCTCAATCTGAACCAATTGTGTTAAAAAAAAAAAAAACAACTCACAAAGTAACAGCAACAAGGGGCAGATAACATGGAACACTCTACCTAGTTGACACCGAAAGGGAATTAGGTCCTTATGAAACTGATGGCAGGGCTGGAGGAGCAGACCCAGAGCTGAGCTTCTAGAAGAGACTCCAGACAACCAGCTGCTGGCTTGGTCATGACCAGGTGATGAGGATACCACCGTCTCGGCTGTCAGTGCCAGGGTCACCTCCCACCCTGCTCGGGCTCCCGGGACCTCTAGTGAAGCTGTCACAGCCCACACCTCACGTGGTCACCTTCTCCTTCCAACTCTCAGGGGCTGCAGTGTTTGGGGGCAGCCAGAGCCTAGCTGCAAGGACTGTGGGTGATGGAGCCCACACTTGGGCAGCCTCGGGGATGGACCACAGCTGCTCCCACCCCACTTCCCGCTTGGGAATCTAGGAACACACAGCAAAGCAAGCTTACAAACAAAATCCCAGAAACTCTAGCACCCCTGAAAGTTCGGACCTCATAGCCGAACTGCTGCTAAAATCTTGGAAGAAGTGGTATCGGATATAAGACCTATTCAGTGTATTTTGGGGCACAGTCAGTGGTGGGCAAAAGGCTTTGTTCTGCGTGCGAAGCAAATACGTGGATTAAGAGGAAGTAAGGAGATCCTTCTTGGGGGTCAGAAAATAATGCAACTATACTGGACAGAGGGGTGCTGTTTTCAGAGACGACCAGAATACTTTTTATTTTCACCCCCCAAATACCCCCTGCAGCCCACTTGCAAGTCATCAACACAGGTGATTTTATTGGCCCAGGCTCTGGAGGCAGATGGCCCAAACTTGAATCCTGGACTCACCACGTATAGCTGTGTGACTTTGGACAAATTCTTAACCTCTCTGTGCCTCTGTTTCCTTTTCGGGGGAAAAAAGAGAAATGAATAGAAAAGAAGAAATCATTGTATTTCTCTCCCTCAGTGAGTTAATATATATAAAGCTCTTAGCAGAGTGACCAGCCTGTAGTAACAGTCAGTAATTATTAGCTGTTGCTATGATAAATTATATACCCCCTCCAGATATATTATTCCCACTCACAGTCACGAAAGGACAGGATCTAGAATAGGATTGGTCTGAGAAGGTGGCAGCAACAATCTTAGCACTGTCATGCAAAGGACACGCACACTAGCGCCATGTCCTGCAGACAGAAAATTGAGGTCCTTTGGGGAAAACAGGAGCACATGGTAGTGTCCGTGGGATCCCACACACTCTTGTCCCCAGCTTAGGTCAGGCATGGATGGACTGCATGCCAAAGCTCCAGGAGAGAGAAACCGGTCCCCACTAAGCTCCACCTATTTATAGGGCTATGGGGCAGCTATAGACATGCAACTCTGTAACAAGAGAAGCTCCTTCACCAGGAGAAAGAGGGCAGCACCCCAAATTCAGAGGCTGACACCAGCGGTTCTGCCACTGATCTAACTCAGACCCGCTAAGACAGCTCGATGCAGCACTGCCAAAAGGGAGGAGGAAAGGAGCTTCCAGGCACACAGATTTGTCCCCCCTCAGTGCACTCCCGGGCTCTTCGAGGCTTTTTTTTTTTTTTAACATCTTTATTGGAGAATAATTGCTTTACAATGTTGTGTTAGTTTCTTCTGCTATATAACAAAATGAATCAGCTATACGTACACATATATCCCCATATCTCCTCCCTCTTGCGTCTCCCTCCCACCCTCCCTATGCCACCCCTCTAGGTGATCACAAAGCACTGAGCTGATCTCCCTGTGCTATGCAGCTGCTTCCCACTAGCTATCTATTTTATGTTTGGTAGTGTATATATGTCCATGCCACTCTCTCACTTTGTCCCAGCTTACCCTTCCCCCTCCCCATGTTTTCATGTCCATTCTCTAAGTCTGCGTCTTTATTCCTGTCCTGCCTCTAGGTTCTTCAGAAGCATTTTTGGTTCTTTAGATTCCATATATATGTATTAGCATACGGTATTTGTTTTTCTCTTTCAGACTTACTTCACTCTGTATGACAGACTCTAGGTTCATCCACCTCACTACAAATAACTCAATTTCGTTTCTTTTTATGGCTGAGTAATATTCCATTGTATATATGTGCCACATCTTCTTTATCCATTCATCTGTTGATGGACACTTAGGTTGCTTCCATGTCCTAGCTATTGTAAATAGAGCTGCAATGAACATTGTGGTACATGACTCTTTTTGAATTATGATTTTCTCAGGGTATACGCCCAGTAGTGGGATTGCTGGGTCGTATGGTAGTTCTCTTTTTAGTTTTTTAAGGAACCTCCATACTGTTCTTGGAGGCTTGTTAACTGCAAGTTCCTCCACAGGCTTTGGCTGACCCCAGGATGAGTGGTTTTCTTAGCATTGCTGGGGCAAGGTGTCCACAGGTTCCCTTCAGGTACATCAGATAGAAAGTGGACATACCCACCACCATGAGGAGTTGGCACTGAGTCCCTGCCTGGGACAGTTATGGAAAGCCATTTCAGATGGTGCATATCTATGCTTGAATAAAGGAGAGTCATTCACATATCCTGCTGGCCCAGGACAGATATGCTCACACCTTTCCAGCTGAGGTCTCTCTCCACCACCCTTTGGGGATGAGCCAGATGGTCCCTCCTTTCTCCCAAGAGATGACTTCAAGAGGGATACAGATGCCACCATTGGTCATCATAAGTGATTTTAAAGCAGAGGCGAGGGCTGTAGAACTACCCAAGGCAAAATCAGGGTCCAAGTTCATGTCTGTTCAGGTGTCCTGCAACTGAGCAGTAGGAACCATCAGATGACATCACATAAATTTCCATCCACCTGCTGAGATCAAAGAAGGTACAAAGAGAGAGAAGAGTATGGCCCCTCTTTAAATGTGTCCTGCTCGAAGGAAAGGAGAAGAGTATACGGTCACTCCCCGTGTTCTTCCTGTGCCCCAGCCCTGCCTCGCCGGTGTCCAGGAGCCCAGCCAGGCAGCAGGGCAGGGCTGTGCACAATGTATCCATAATTGGCCAGCAGGCCCTGTGGAAGTTGTCTCCGGAGACACTGGCACAGTGGCGTATAGCCACTTTGCAGGGAACGGTGGCCTTCCCCTTCAGCATCCCAGCCCCATGCCTGCAGTGGATTCAAGCACAGATCCAGGCCTGGAGTAGGGACGACAGCCTCGCTTACTGATGGGTTGCTTCCCTTTAGGTATAGTTGCTTCATATGGACGTGTACATGGGTAACAAAGATCAAGTTCGTGATCGGCTCCTTGGATTCAATTCCATAGGAAGGTACCTCCTGTGAATATGATCTTAGCGTTCCAGTACTGGGTGTCTGGGGGACTGAGCATGTAGGTTACTTCAGTAAATTTGGGGTCAGTGTATCTCATGGCCAGGGTCCTGACCCGAAGTCAGCGCATTGGGCAGAATGTCCTCTGCCACGAGTCACCAACTACTTAGCACCATTACAGTTGAGTGGGTGGGACATTCCAGGGGACTTTCCCATCTCTGGGCTGGCTGTTTCACCCGTGCTCTCTTGTCAGTGTTATAAGAAGCAAGTGTTATAAGAAGACCCTCCGCAGAGCATCAATTTGGGTCAAGCAGTAGGTGAGGCTGTGTTCCAGGCTAATGTGTAGACAGCCACCTCTTCAGGATGGCTAAAGTCTCTAGGCCAAGCTTGGGTGCCATTTCCATCTCACGGAGGAATGTTCTAAAATGTGTGCCACCTTATGGCAATTGGGTTCCACCAAGAGTCCAGGAGAAATCAGGACACTTAAAGGCATGCTCGTTGCAGGAGGAGCCTACAGGAGGTGTAAAGGAATCAAACACACCTCAAGTGTGCCCAAGGTCACCGACCAAGTGCAGTAGCAGCCGCTCCAAAGCAAGCAGGTCATTCACCAGAGGTGGATTTGCTGCAGCAGAAATCACTAAGGAGGGGCTGCTAATAGGGAAGAGGAAAGTGGGCTCTTCTGAGTCTGGGAAAAATTTGCAAGTTGGTGTACACTTTGTGGCTGAAAGCTGGGGGACTAAAAGAAAGGGACCAGATTGTAGTCTGAGAATAAAGTCATAGATTTAAACATTTGTATTATTTTTAAAAATACTAAAGAAACATTCAACTTGAGAATTTTTAAGCCCGAGGATAGTAAATGAGAAGGCATGATAAAAATAAAGCAGAACGCAAAGAAATTAACCACTAGTAGAAATGATCAGTAATTCCAAGACCAGGTTCTACAAACTTGCATTTGGGTAGCAAAACCTCTGAAAATCCTAACACCGAAAAGAGAGAGAGAGATCACAGAAAATATATAGGAATGAAAAACAAGACCTAAGAACAGATATGCAGGGGGGTTTTTTGACTATAAGAGAATAAGGTGGTACAACTTCATGCTAGTATATATCAAAGTCTCAATGAAATGGATCATTTTCTGGGAAGACACAAATTACTAAATTTGTCTCCAAGAGAAGTGAAAAAAATTTTGCAATCACCAGCAAGCATGGAAGGAAGCAAACAAGTTTCAAAAAATTCCCTCCCCAAAAAAGGCTTTAGGGTCAGACTGTTGTCACAGCATGTTCTTTCAAATGTTCATGGAACAGATAATTCTCACATTATGTAAACTGTTCCAAAGTACAGAAAAAGAAGGAATACTCTCTAATTTATTTTACAAATCTAGCACAGCATTAAGAATAAAACCTAAAAAAGGATATAGCAGAAAAGTGAATAAATTCATTTCAATAATAAACAAAGATACAAAGCTTCTAATGAAATCCTAATTCGATATTAGCACGCTGAATTCAACAACACAACAAAAGACAATGACAGTTTCTGGAGAGACACGCAGATTCCACACACTCCTGCCATGTGCCCCAGTAAGGATGCCTATGCTTCCTGGGGGCCAAATGATACCTGCACGGGGGTGGCGGGGGATGGTGCCTTACCCAGAAAGGCAGCCCACTGAGCGAGAATCACCCACCCCACCGCCCAGCAAGAGGACAGAGCTGAGTTTGCTGGTGCTTGACAGGGGATACAAAGAACCTTGTCTCCTGCATCTGGGAACAGTGCCAGGGGGAGCTCCACAGTTTCCCCCAAATAACTCCTCTACGTTCTCCACAAGGTCACCAACATTCTCGTGCCTGCCACAGAGGGAGCGCCAACAGACAGGTAGAATGGGAGGCCAGGGCAGTCCAGGTAAATAAAGGAAAAAGTCACTTTGCTCTCCCTGCTCTCCATCCCAGGGCACTTGAAAGGGAGGGGAGGAGAAACACAAGACCGAGAGGTCCCGGCTTGAGCCTGTGCAGAGGGAGGCAAGGGAGGCAAGGAGACAAGATTTATACCGCATCTGAGATCCAAGAGTTAAACTGGGCTGCATTTAATCACTCAGAGGAACCTGTGTGCCCCAGAATCAGCAGGGGCGGCGATCCAGAGAGAGTCTGGCTGAAAGAAGTGTCCAACAAACTGGCTATATTTGTCTTCTTTTCATCGTCTGTGTTTTCCTAATTTTCTACAGCAAGCATATATCACTTTTATAAACGGAAAAAAATTTTAAGATTGAAAATGACACTGTGGATTGTGTGGAAAGGAGAAGTTTGCCATTTAGGGAAAGTTTCAAGGAGACAGTGATATTGGACCTTGAGAGGATTTAGAGGAGGCTTATCGTCACATATCTAAAGAGGTAGCCTTTGTAACAGTCAGCTTCATAAAAATATAAACTATAAATAATAATAATAATACCTGACGAAAAGATAGGCTTACTCTGGGATCTTGCAGGTGCCGGAGCAAAGGTCATTGATTTCCAACCTCAGGGAGACAGATCTCAGTTCCAAGTGAGGAAAACCTTTCTATGCACCAGGGCAGCCCAGCAAGGATCAGACTCCAAGTTAGAGAGTTACAGCTTGATTTCCCCATCAGGCAGGAGGTAGGGTAATGTGCAGGCTCCTTGACAGGCAGAGACACCCTGTCCAGCCTCAGCACCCCCATCATTCCTCCAGCTGCCACCCACATTCCCAGTCCTCCATCAAGTCCATGCCCTTGCTTGGGCCCAGGGCCCCCTCACCTTGCTCCCTGCGTCACCCCTCAAGAATCCCTTCAGTTTTCCTGAATGTCTCCTTACCCATCCAAGTCACATTTCGCTGTTCCCTCCCTGTCCTCTCCTAGTGACCTGGGCACAACTCCCTAGTGACTCCCTCACCGCCCACATGACATTTTCTCGCCATTGGCTGCCACTAGGCTGTGAGTCCCGTGGGAGTAGAACCTCTGACCTCTCAACTCCGCATCCCTAGGACCATGCCTGGCACACAGCAAGTGCTCCGCAAGAGCTGGCTGGCTGGCTGAATAGAGCAACCTCGTCATCCATCGTAGATGCATTTGTTTTTTAATCCACGGAGGGAACAGTACCCTGAAGCCAAAGTGACTGTGTTTGGGGGCACTGAAAACCCTGCTCACTCACTATCCCCCCTGTAACTCTCTAAAGCAAACTCCACGCCCCATAAATCAATCAAGGTGGACGTGATTATTGTGCACTTTGTTTAATTGCAAACCCCATCATTTCCCATTAAAAGAATGGCATTTTACATAACGTCGAAACGAGCCACGGGTTTTGAAAGTGCATGTAATGCGGTTTCCTGATGGGCAAAGGAACTTCAGGGAAATATTTATTGTGCTCACCGATGACATTCTAAGCTATTGTCCATGTTCCTTTTTATGACATCATAAAGATTACTTTTTACTGTCAGGCTGGCTGACATCTTCATCAAATCCCCTAATGTGCACATTCACCACGGATCATTTGTGCCAATGAGTAACATTCAGCAACATTCAACAAAGGTTTATTGAGTGCCTGCTATGAGCTGGACCCTGAGTAATGGGATTTGTCTCCAAAGCTTTCAAATCTGCTAAAAATATTCTCCATTTCACAAGCAGTCAGGACAAAAAATAGTTTGCTCTGGTCTCCTCTCTGGGGCCCACTGGGTGAAAATACACCTAGAGCTGCCCAGAGAAACAAAACCTCCCTTCAAGGACCGTCCAGATCTCCTGAAAGGTTGTGTCCAGCTGGCTCTGGAGAACCTGCCCGTTAAATTCTGCGCACAAACTCTGTCTCTAAGCAGCTGAGCTTTGGGGCACGCTGCAATCACTCAACCCTGGGAACTTGCCTGGTCGCCTCCCAGAGACAGACTGCCACCAATCCTCATCTGTCCCTAGGTCCAAATTCAAAGGCACCTTCAAAGCAGGGGAAACAACACAGTTCATGAGCACCTCGGAAGGTCAGTTTCTTCATCTGCTAATGGGGTAGTACCGACTTACCTCCCAGGAATGTTATGAAAGTCAAAGATAAACTACCTAGCTTAGTGCAAGGCATCAAGTAGATGCCCAAAAAAAGACTCTTCTCTTTGCCTTTCTTCCGGCCATGCAATGGCCAGATAAGGCCTCACTCTCCCCGCATGTCAGACTACCACACCGAAGTGGCAGAGAGATGGAGAAAAGAAGACAGACAGGGGAGAAGTGTGTCAGAAGGAGAATCAACTGGCCTCAGTGACAAGCCAAGCATGGGAAGGGGGAGGGGGAAGAGAAGGGTTGATGCTGGTGCCAAGGCTTTAGCTGGGTGACCTTGTGGATGGTGGCGCCAGGGAGCCCAGCTGCGGGAGGGCCATCCTTGCTTTGAGAGCTCTCTGCTTTGGCTTTGGCTATAACCTCTGTCCCATCTCACGTCCTTCTCATTCGCCAAAGTCTGTCCCCCTTATAGTCACAGTGTTTCCTCCTCCAGGAAGCCTTCCTTACCATCAAAGGGGGAAGGAACCCTCTCTCCTTTAGTGTCATGTTGGTTCTCAGCGTTGCATCAGCATGGATTCTGATTCCTCTCCATTGGGTAGAGGTGGTATGTCTGGGTGTCTGGGACAAGCGGGCGGAAGACAGATGGGGCTGAACACACCATGAATGAACAAACCGTACCCATCAGCCCCCTGGCAGGAAACAGAATCTACCTCAGGTGGTTCGAATGGAGAGGCTCTACTTAAGGCAGAGTTTCAGAGGGGTGGCAGGGGTGAAAGAACCAACAAAGGAGGCTGAAACACTCAGAGGCCAATGCCAGGGAAGCAGTTGCCCCCCGTGGGGGGAGAGGGGGGACAGTGATGTTAGCAGAAAAGAGTAGGTCGGGAGAGATGCTAGGGCAGGAGGAGGGTGGAGAAAATGGTCCTTGCCTCTCCCCCCCACCTCATCCCCAGCCCATGCCTCCTACTGGCTGCTATCAAGGGCTGAGCTGTGCCTTCCGAAATTCCTATGTTGAAGTCCAAACACCCAGCACATCACGATATAAGTGTATTTGAAGATAGGGCCTTTATAGAGGTAATTAAGGTAAAATGGGGTTGTTAGGATTGGCTCTTATCCAACATGACTGGTGTGTTTATAAGAAGAGGAGATTCGAACACAGACACACAGATGGGGGCTTGGGGGTCGATCATGTAAAAACACAAGAAGGAGAAGATGGTCTCAGCTGGTCAAGGAGAGGCCTCAGGAGAAACCAATCTGGCCAACACCTTGATCTCAGACTCTCCTGCCTCCAGAACTGTGAGAAAAGAATTTCTGTCATCTAAACCAGATGGTGCTATGTGTTCCGGGTACCTGAACAAGCTAATAAAGCCACAAAGCTGGAAGTCAGCGTGCAAAGCAACGTGGCCATGTGGTCCTTAGGGGTCAGCCTCCTGGAGCCCAGAGCAGAGCAGAGAAGGGCAGGGCATGAAGGGGGCCTGGGCAGTGGGCGAAGGAAGAATAATCTACAATGAATCATCAGTTCATACTCAATGTTGAGTGCACATCTGAGAGGAGTTGAGTTCTGTGCTCAGAACTCAACATGAGCCTGGAAAGTTGGAGCTGAGTCAGAGTAAAATGACTTCCCCCGCCCCAAGAGTCAGGTGGTTCCCTTGGGGAGAAGGGAGGCCCAGGGCTGTGAGAGCCCGGAGAGAAGGGAACACAGATTACAGTGCCCCACAAGCTCCGAGGGGCAACAGGCAGGCTGGTTTACCCTGCACGCCTAGAACGCCAGCAGGCACAGAGGATCTGGCCCATGGGCCCTGGATCTGGTTCCGTGCAGACTGCGCATAACCAGGACGGAGGCGCTGAGATCCTCGTTATGTTCCGAGGGCCAGACTGTACACTGCATTTCACGTGTGTGATCTCATGAACTTATCCCAAGATTTCATGATCCCAAGATTTCTAAGCAAATACTGAGTTCTAATTTGCAGGTAAAGAGACTGAAGCTCCAGAAAGGGCCTTTCTTATACGTGCCAGGAGGGAATCTTGACTATGTTCTATAGCACTGGATCCCAAACTAGTGAAGCTAAAAATCACCTGCGGGCTTCCTAGTGGTGCAGTTGAGCCTGCGCTCTAGAGCCCACAAGCCACAACTACTGAAGCCCACGCACCTAGAGCCCGTGCTCCACAACAAGAGAAGCCACCGCCATGAGAAGCCCGCGCACCACAACGAAGAGTAGCCCACGCTCACCGCCACTAGAGAAAGCCCACGCACAGCAACAAAGACTCAACACAGCCAAAAATAAATAAATAATTAAATTTTTAAAAAATCACCTGGAGTGCATTGAACATGCAGATTCCCAGGCCCCAGGACAGGAACTCTGATTCCGTGCATGTGCGGCGGGGCCCCATAATATACATTTTAAATAAGAGCCCTGGGAGGCAGGTGGTCACTCTGATTACACTGTGACGGGGCAGGAGGAGGCATCTCAGGGCTAGAGCAGGGTCTGACACCACTGGACTTGTTAGTACGTCCAGGGCACTGGATATCATGTGACGGCTCGGATGTGCTGTGGCCACGGAGCGGGCAGAGCAACCACCAGTGAAGTTAAGCAGAGCAACGCCTGTGATGATTAGAGGAGCAGAGAATGCGAGGGGCAGAAGGCAGGATTGCCACACATGGGTGTGTCAACCAGATGTGGGAGTGAGGCAGTGGCCTGCCGTGATGGCTTGGTGGATGGCAGCACCAATTACCAAGGCAGCAAGCACAAGGGAGGATGAAGCCTGTGCCACAAGGGGTGGGAGCACAAGTGGTATGTCTGGAGGCGGAGGGTGGGCAGAGGTCTGAGCTGGGACCTGATCGTGGAGGCATCAGGTCATGGATGTGGGTGACCAGGAAGCAGAGGGGATCATCCGAGAAAGTACGTATAGGCAGGAAGGAAAGGAGTTGCCATATGTTACTAAGCAGAATGGCCAGAGGGAGCACAAAATAAACAAAGGATGGACAGACCAACACTGTCACATGCTCCTGAAAGGACAAGTGACATAAGGAAGGTCAGAGCAGAGTGAACATTCCCCACAACTCTCGGAAGACTGTTGGCTCCAGCGGGCCTGACAGTAGTGAGTTAAAGTGGGACTGGCCATAATAGCAGTGCTGGGATGGGGTAAAGTGGGGACTCAGGTGCACATCCATAGGGGATGTGTTAATAAATTACACAGTGGAGGGATGTGTACATCAATGGAACAACTTGTAGAAGTTAAAAACAGTGACTTAGGTCTGTATGTGCTGGTATAGAAAGACCTCAAAGATGTATTAAGTGAAAAAACAAATTGCAGGAAAAATATATGTAATATATAGATATGATCCAAATGTGTCTGATATATATATATATAGAGAGAGAGAGAAAGAGAAATAGGAGAGATGCACCAGTATACATTTAGCCACACGCTGAAAGGTCAAGAGTGAAAAGAATATATATACATTCAGCTAAAAGAGGTCAAATGCAAGTATCACCATGTGGAATGAACTTCTGGGATCCAAAAATAAATCTCAAAGTCTATAAAAATTAATTGTAACTACCATTTTACTATTAATTTAGTAACCAAATTGTAAGAGATAGGCAGTGTACAGAGATAGGCAGTGTACATTATAGGTAAATAATTATTCATACACACACACACACACACACACACACTAAAGCTATTAGGAGGCCAGTTAATTTTTGTCTACTTCTACCAGAATGGAGTACTGTTGATGGTGAAGTTGACACAGGCTGTGACACAGTCTCTTCTTTCTAATATATGGTAACCATCCACAGAGAACTTGCATCTTCTCCTCTGCCTTTGAGGAGACTGGGTTGTTATTCCTTCCTTGCCCACCTTTTTTTTTACTTTTTTTTTTTTTTTTTTTTTTTTTTTTGCGGTGCACGGGCCTCTCACTGTTGTGGCCTCTCCCGTTGCGGAGCACAGGCTCCGGACGCACAGGCTCAGCAGCCATGGCTCACGAGCCCAGCCGCTCCGCAGCATGTGGGATCTTCCCGGACCGGGGCATGAACCCATGTCCCCTGCATCGGCAGGCGGACTCTCAACCACTGCGCCACCAGGGAAGCCCCCTTCCTTGCCCACCTTCTGCCATGTGACTTTGCAGACCCTCCCTCTAGAGCCCCACCCCAGCTGACTGAGCCCACCCATGTAACCTGCTTTGGCCAATGGCATGTCAGCAGACTTAACAGGCACAGAGGCTCTATATGTGCTTGTGTGCTTTGGGTTGGCCTGGAGGCTGCTACTACTTGCGTAAGAACTTGCCCTGCGTAGCCACTGGTCCCAGAATCATGGAGACATGGAGCAGACCTGAGCCCAATCTGAAATCTAGGGTCTAGCAGGGCCCAGTCAAGCCTGCAGTCAACTAATAATACAACAATATACTAAACAATTTGAGAAAGACTAGAATTACAATATGAGTTCATTTCTATTTTCTTTCCTTATATTATTATTTAAATGGTTATTAACTTTTGTAGGCTCAAAGATAATACATTTAGGGGCTTCCCTGGTGGCGCAGTGGTTGAGAGTCTGCCTGCCGATGCAGGGGACGCGGGTTCATGCCCCGGTCCGGGAAGATCCCACATGCCGCGGAGCGGCTGGGCCCGTGAGCCATGGCCGCTGAGCCTGCGCGTCCGAAGCCTGTGCTCCACAACGGGAGAGGCCACAACAGTGAGAGGCCCGCGTACTGCAAAAAAAAATAAAATAAAAAAAAAAAAGATAATACATTTATATCCTAGACTTTCTTTTAATATTTGAATTAACTGTTGATCTATTTTCCTATTCAATTATTTGAAAGTTCCTAATAATTGTGTCGCACATAAAGTGAATAGCATTGACAGTCCTCAACAACTGCAACAATTTGTCCTGCAATAATAAATACACATTGACATATTTAGTAACAGTTCATTACATGAAACACATAAGAGATTTTCATTTCAGATCCCACTCAAATCCCTACCTATGTTTGAAGTGACTATTTGGGTATCAGCCGCACATCTCAGTGCCATGCTTTTTTCATAATGTGGACATTATTCCTCTGATTAGATGTGATGATGGACTTTTATGAGCACACACTCATTGATCACAGACGAGTTCAAGAATGCGGGAACTTATATTGAGAGAGGCATGAGATTAAGGCCAAGGCAGAACCAGTAGCAGATTTTTGGCCAGTTACTGAGAGAAAACGTGAATTCAAGTGCCACCTCCATAAGTATGCATGTGTGGACGCAAATGCATATACAAACACATACACACCACTGGGGAGGGGACAGAGGTAGGGAAGGGGTTTACCCTCTTTACTTATATGCTCCAGTTTTATTTTAAAAGTTTTTAAGGAATGTAGCCACATATTTCATGTATAATAAGAAGAGTAAAAAGGAGCGAAAGGGGGTAGATTATTCTTTCTAGGAATTGCTGAAGAGCAGAAGAGTGGGAGACAGGGAAAGAGAGGATTGCTTTTTCAGCTTTACTGAGGTATAATTGACAAAGAATATTGAGAGATATTTAGAGAATACAGAATGATATTTGATATACAAATATATTGTGAGAGGATTCTCCCATTAAATTAACACATCTATCACCTCACATATTTACCTTTTGTTTTCTTTTTTTAAATTGAAGTATAGTTGATTTACAATGTTGTGTTAGTTTCAGGTATTCAGCAAAGTGATTCAATTATATAAAAATTTTTTTCAGATTCTTTTCCTCTGTAGGTTATTACAAAATATTGAGTGTATTTCCCTGTGCTATACAGTAGGTTCTTGTTGGTTATCTATTTTATACATAGCAGTGTGTATCTGTTAATCCAAAACTCCTAATTTATCCCTCCCCTCCCTTTCCAAAGGAAACCATAAACAAAACAAAAAGACAACCTACAGAATGGGAGAAAATATTTGCAAATGATGTGACCCACAAGGGATTAATCTCTAAAATATACAAACAGTTCATACAGCTCAATATGAAAAAAACAAACCACCCAATAAAAAATGGGCAGAAGATCTAAATAAACATTTCTCCAAAGAAGGCATAAAGATGGCCAAAGGGCACACCAAAAAAAGTGTTTTTTTTCTTTTTTTGGTGAGAACATGTAAGTTCTACTCTCTCAGCAAATTTCAATTACACAATACAGTGTTATCAACTACAGTGTTCTCTCTCACGAGAGAGGTTGCCTCAGAATGAAAGTTTGGGCAAATCCCTTGACATTTCTGCTGACTTTTTTTTTTTTTTTTTTTTTTGCGGTACGCGGGCCTCTCACTGTTGTGGCCTCTCCCATTGCGGAGCACAGGCTCCGGACGCACAGGCTCAGCGGCCATGGCTCACGGGCCCAGCCGCTCCGGCACGTGGGATCTTCCCAGACCGGGGCACGTACCCATGTCCCCTGCATCGGCAGGCGGACTCCCAACCACTGCGCCACCAGGGAAGCCCTCTGCTGACTTTTAATAGAGGATTGTACTCACATATAAAATCACAATCATAGCCTCGTTTTAGAAATGTGAATGTCCAGTCCCCAATAATGATAATAACTCCGAACTTTTAATGGCAACCCTTCTCCCCTCCCGCACTGGGCTGGCTGCTCGTGGGTGGGGAAGGGAGGATGTGACACTACTTTTCTCTTTCTCTTGTCCAGTGTTTCTGCCCTTCCTCCAGGCCATAACTCCTGAGTGACCCACCGGGGCAAGGCCTGTTAGGGGAGAAGGACCCAGACCTGTTCATCCCTGTCGTTGTCCAACTGCCGTCAGTCCTGCACTCTTCACCCCCTGCGTCAGGACCCAGACCTCACTGCTCTGTGTTCTCGAACCCAGGAGACAGTGGACTCTCCGAAGGTCCCTGTAAGGCCTGCCCTCTTCTGATGAGGCTTTAGGAAGGGGAGCTCCACCCTCCCGTACCCCTTCCCAGCCCATCTCCACAGCCCTCTCCAAGGACACCCACTTCACAGCCCTTGCCCACGGACTCTCTACGCCTTCCTACCTCCTCAGGGAGGTCCTGAGGGGCTCGGGGCTCTGAGATCATTCCCAGATGCCTGACTGAGCAGCTCTCTTAATTGTGGAGTATCCGTGGCAGCCAAAGTCTCTGCAGAAACATCCACCGTAACCTCCTGTTGACCACACCCCATCCAGGACCCTTGGTGACTTTAGTAGCAATGCCCCCTCCCTTTGCTCCTTTACTCTTTCTGTTTGATGACTTTAATTTATGTGGCTCCCCCTTCCTGACTATCTCTGAGCTCCAGGAGACCCTTCCTTCCTACCTATTGAAGGTCAGGCTCCATTACCTCTCAACCTGTGACTTGTCTCTGCTTCCAGATCTCATTCCCCACCTCGGGTTTCTCCTCCAGCCACCAGCCGATCCATCCTCTACCAGCCAATCCTACTCCTTGGCTTCAAGACCTTCAGTGCCCACCCCGCTGACTGTCTAAGAAATAAAGTGTCTAAGAAATAAAGTCCAGACTTCTAAGTGCTTCACAGACTGGCCTTGGCCCATTCCCTACACAGCCCTTTAGGTCCCAGGCACAGGAATTCACCTCTCTACCTGGAGTCTGCTTCCTGGGACCTCTGTGACTCTGTACTGCTCTTCCCTAAGCCCGGATGCCCTTCCCGACCCCTGTTCCTTCCAGCTTGCCCCACCGCGAAGGTCAAGCGCTTTGCAAATCTTCCAGTTGTCAGGCAGGCTCCCTTGGTGGCCTCCCAAGACAATGTTTACCTCCCTCTGTCATCATCGCTTTCTCACCATGCGACAGTTTGTTAACATGCCCATCTCCCCCTCTGAACTGTGGAGGGCCCAGGGCTGTGTCCTCTCTACACGCCCAAGACCTCGCCCAGTGCCTGGTGGTAAAGACATTTTAAACAGATGTATCAGGACTTCTGTGGCGGTACAATGGTTAAGACTCTGCACTCCCAGTGCAGGGAACACGGGTTCGATCCCTAGTCAGGGAAGATCCCGCATGCCACTAGGCACAGCCTAAAATAAATAAATAAATAAGAAATAAATAAATAAAATGGCACCAGAAAAAAAAATCGATGTACCAATAGATGGATCTTTTCTCATAGTCACCTCCAATCGTTTTAGAAGACACGAGTAAAGAAAAGATGATGACAGTATAACAACAATGATGATAATAAACCAGCTATTGGACAAACGCCTTCCATGCAGTAGGGATGGGGTGTCTCCTTTCCTAGCCTCCCTCACCCCTCCGGCAGGAGATCATGACTCTTATCAGATCCTCTGCACCTGGCAGAGGTCACCTACAAGAACCCGCTCTCCAGTGTTTGTCCCTGGCAGCACAGCAGTCACCAACCTATGCACACTGCTCCCTCACCGTCCCTTCCGGCCGCTAGGAGCATGCCCCGGAACCTGGCAGTCTCTGCCTGTCTCCTGACGCTTCTTCTCAGATGGTCACCGTGCAGGTTACCCCAGGGCCTGAACTTGTCATGACAACAGCAATAGGACACACAGGGGATTCCTAGGTACCACCATCCCCTCTGGAGGTGAATCATGCTGCCACCTGAGCAGACCCAGGTCTGGCTTCTGAGATGCAGAATTCCCATCACCCTTGTCCGGTGGATTTTTTGAAGCTTTTTTGACAACTAAATACTTTCTTCAAATGGGACCCTATTAGCAAGATAGACACAAGGCAGACTCTGGTTGAAGCCGGAATGGGTTGCCCAGATGCACCCTTGCTCAGGGGCCACACCCCCGCCACGAGGCATCTCCACCAGGCCACACGGCTCTGTGGCATAGGATCTAAAATCCACTGCCTTCCTCCCAAGTCTGGGCTTGGGGCTTGACCTCCTCCCACCCACTGGAAATGTTCAGGCATCCTTCCTGCTGTCCCAGACCCATCTAAAACCATTGTCCTAAGTGAACCCCAATAACTTAGCTGGGCTCCAGAGACCCCACCTGCCCCCAGCAGGCTCCTTGCCTCCTGACACTAGGGCCCTATGGAGTGATGGCCCCGAATGAAACTCAAAGTCCTCTCTGCTGCTGGGCCCTTCCATGTCTCATTGCAAGATTTCCTTTTTTTTTTTGGCCGAGTTGGTTCTTTGTTGCTTGTGCGTTGCTTACTGCTTGTTGTGTGTTGCTTGTTCTTTGTGCGCAGGCTTCCTCTGGCTGCGGCGAGTGAGGGCTACTCTTCGTTGTGATGCACGATCTTCTCATTGTGTTGGCTTCTCTTGTGGAGCATGGGCTCTAGGCGCGTGGGCTTCAGTAGTTGTGGCATGTGGGCTTAGCTGCTCCGCGGCATGTGGGATCTTCCCGGACCAGGGCTCGAGCCCGTGTCCCCTGCATTGGCAGGCAGATTCTTAACCTCTGCGCCACCACGGAAGCCCCCCATTGTTTTGCTTTTACTGATTCAACTCATCCAGGGTCCCAGTATTCCTTGGGGGGACACCTCCCCCATTCTCATGCCCCTTCCATTATCATTGGGATGGGGCTGACTCCATCTCCCCCCATCTCAACAAGGAAACACCCGACCAAAGCCAGATCAATCCAACATCCATCCTTGTGGCCACGGTGATTGGTTCAGGCATGAACAAGTGGTCCAAACAACACAAATGAGATTCAGTTCTGGAACTTCAGCCAGAACTTTCTTTCAACTGATATTGCTAAGCTATAGGAATGAAGCCACAGCTGCTAGTAGCCACTGTATGAGAAAAACCTGTCCAACAATGGAGTCACACAAAGGAAAGAGGAAAGAGATGAAGAGACAAAGTCTGGTACATCGGAGCCTTGTATCCAATCATGCATGATGCTGGCCAGGCATCTCAGCAACATGAACCAATGGCATTATTTTCCTTTACTTACCCGTTGGAGCCGGAGTTGAGTGCGATCCTCTTAGCAGCTGAAGAGTCCCTGACCTTGCTTTGCTCCTCACTTGCCCAGGCAGCTTTCTGGCTTGGAGTCCCAGGACCTTGCCTCCTGGCCACTGCCTATTGGGACATCCTCTGCCCTTTTCTCCTCCAGGGGCCATTGTCACAAGGAAGCTCAGGGCTTCCTCCGCCCACGCTCATCTTGCAGTCAAGAATGGCACCCCTTCTAACCCCGAACTCAGTATGATTTGTCTTTGATGACTGAATGGGTAATGAAACAATCCACTCAGAAGAAAAGAGCAACATTCTTTCCACAGGGCCTGACACACAGCCCGGACTGTGGGCCACACCTATCACTAGAGTAAGGGCATCTGAGACAGAGCTAATGGGGACGATTAAACAGGTGGGGAAAGCTATTGATTGTTGATGTGCTGCCGGCCCCTTGGGTTTAGAATATCAATAGCTCCTCAATTGCCTCCTTCTGAGGATTTAACAGCTTGCCTCCTTCTCCACTCCAGACAGTACCAGCTCAGCTCCGACCCCAGGAAAGAAACGAAAGCTCAGCTATGTGGCACAAGAAACAGATTTTCTTGGTTTCCAGTGATTTGTTTCAAATGATCTGGGTCCCACGGGCCCAAGTTTTAGCCACCAGGATCTCCTCATTTAAACATTCATTCCCCTCACACCCACTCTGATACTAAATACACTGAATTCAAACCCCTGTCCCTCTACCGAGAAACTGAAACCCTGCTTACTTAGGTGTCCTAAAGCATCACAGCGAGGCTTGCATGCAGGTCCACAGCTGACCCTCAGAGTGACACAGTTTCTCACCTGGTTACAAGGGATTCAGCTGCCTCTCAATACCATCGGGGCACTGGATGTGAGAAATTTCAAATGCAAATGCTGTTGACTAAACAAGCCCAGTGTCCATTTACCTGTAATCTCCCCGGGGAATCTCAGCCATTATTGGCATCCATTTCGGCTCTGAAGCTGAGGCTGTTCCCTGGGTCTGAGCCTATGTCTGATGGGACAACGTCTCTGAGCCCCAAACTGGAACTCCCTACCTTCAGAGCATCCTCAGGTGACCTGCAGACACCTCAAACTCAGTATGTCCAGTATGAACTCTGTATCTTCCCCCCAAACCTGATCATCTAACCACATTTCCTGGCCCCATCTATATGGAACAAGCTACGTGCCATATTCATGAAAATTATTCTCAACTCCTCCTATAACCAGCTGCCACCACCTGCTGATCCTAAATGCTTGATATCTCTGTCACCCACTCCTCTCCATCCCCACTGCAGCCGTGGCTGGGCTAGAACAACAGCCTTCTTTCTTTTTTTAATTTAATTTTTATTTTATATTGGCGTATAGTTGATTTACACTGTCGTGTTCATTTCAAGCGTACAGCAAAGTGGTTCAGTTATACATACACATGTATCTATTCTTTTTCAGATTCCTTTCCCATGTAGGTGATTACAGAATATTGAGTAGAGTTCCCTGTGCTATACAGTAGTGTAACAGGAAAGAGCCGAATCTGACTACATGTTGGATCTGTTTCTTTTACTTTAACCTTAGCTTTCCGCTGCTTTTGTTCACTAAAAGGATACTGTCTGTACATAATGGCCTGCCTCGCCCCGCCCCTCTGCCTGAATGTTAAACCAAAGTGCCTTTGTTCAGGGGAACATCCGGACCCTGTCCACCTGTGGATGGCTACAAGAAAGAAGAAATTAACACATCCCCTCCCTGAGGATGGCCATTCCAGGGAATATTTGCAAAACATATGGCCTTTTTACTGTAATTCCTCATCTCCTCCCCTTCTCTGCACTATAAAAGAAACTGGCATCCAAACCCCAATATGGTGGTTATTTTGAGACTTTAGTCCGCCATCTTCTCAGATGCCCGGCTCCTGGAATAAAGTGGTGTTCCTTGCCACAATACCTCCTCTCCGATTTATTGGCCTGTCGTGCAGCGAGCAGAGCAAACTTGGACTCAGCAACAGTAGGTCCTTGTTGATTATCTATTTTATATATAGTAGTGTGTATCTGTTAATACCAAACTCCTAATTTATCCCTCCCCACCACCTTTTCCCTTTGGTAACCATAAGTTTGTTTTCCAAGTCTGTGAGTCAGTTTCTGTTTTGTAAATAAGTTCATTTGTGTCATATTTTAGATTCCACATGTGAGTGGTATCATACGATATTTGTCATTCTCTGTCTGACTTACTTCACTTAGTATGATAATCTCTAGGTCCAACCATGTTGCTGCAAATGGCATTATTTCATTCTTTTTAATGGCTGAGTAATATTCCATTGTATATATGTACCACATCTTCTTTATCCACTCCTCTATGATGGATACTTAGGTTGCTTCCATGTCTTGGCTATTGTAAATAGTGCTGCAATGAACCTTGGGGTGCATGCATCTTTTGAGCCCTCATTTCCTCTCCAATCTGCTTTTCACCCTGTAGCCAGAGTGATCTTCTCTAAAATGCAGACCCAACACTGACCTGCCCAGCACTGACCTTCCAGAGTAAATTCTGCTTCCAAAACCCGATGCTCCAACCAGACAGATCTGCCTACAGCTCCCCAAGAGGTTTCATACCCCCAGGCCCTCATTCAGGCTGTCTGCTCATCTGGGCTGCCTTGCCTGACTCCTTTCCCTCAATGTTGATTTCCCCATCTTCTGTGTCCCCCGTCATTCGAGCTTGGCTCTAACGTTGCACTCATCGGATGCCTCTAGTCCTTCACTTCTGGGTCAGTTTATTAAGAACGTGAGCTCCACATTTTACCCCCGGCTGAATCCCCAGCATCTAAGCAACTTTCAGAAAATCCCTCCTGATTAAGGATCGGAAAGAGAGCTTCTGCCTCATCAATAATGTTTCCCTTCTTCCCATGATGATCCCCAGACTGACCTCAGAAGGCAGCACCAGTCTCGGTGTACGGACCCCTGTGGACAAGAACCCATGGGGCAGATCAGATTGCTGGGCTAAAGGACAGTGCCCCAAAAGTTTGCAAACCAGCAACCTGCCCTTTACGGGAAAGAGAAAATGGTACAAGCCCCTTCCCTCCCTGGAGAGCCCATTATGCTCTGAAAACTTCTCTGGATCCCCCATGCATTTTCTCTGGTCACCTAGGAACACTGCTTGGTATTTACGAGTGTAGGGAATGCTGCTCTCACAGCGCTTTGTTCTTCCGTTTCATTAGCCAGGAAATTTTTATGGTTTGATGCTTACTTTCCTTCTCCCATGCAGAAACGTTAGTGGCTTCTTACCGTGAAGAGCATTCTTAATTCCCAGGGTCGTTTCACCTGGAAGTAATCTACAGGGGAGCGTGTTCAAGAGCCTCAGTCTGACCTCTGGACGAAACACAGGATGTGGTCCTCAAACCTCAGAGGCCCCAAATCAGAGGACAGCTGAGCTATCAGATGGAAATTAGAGATGGAGCGAAGGGGAAGAACCCACCCTTCTCAACAAATTCCAAACTTTACCATGTGATAGTTCCTCATAAGCTATCATAACACACATACCTTGAATTAATATTTTCAAATGAGCGCACTCATCACAAAAATCACTGCGCTGCCATCAGCCTTTGCTCAAAGCACTTGGAATCCCAAGGCCAGCAACAGACCTTGGGTCGAGTGGCCAGACAAGGCAGCGGGGAGGCCGAGGCAGGAATAGAACCAGTCAGTCAGTCGATCAATCAACAGGTACTAAGCTCCCACTATGCACCAGGCACATGGGATTAGTGGTAGACAGGACAGAATAGTCCCTGCTCAAAGAGCTCTTATTCTCCTGAGAGGTGGTAGACAGCGGAAAAGACTGGGAAGTGCCTTGCTGCCAAGAGGAGTTTGGATTTCATTCTAGGGACAGCCAGAAGTTGTCAAGGGCTTTTAGGCTAGAATGTAACATTCTCTGGTTCATACTTTGAATGGGCCATCTAGCAGTTAAGGAAAGGATGGACTGTTGGGACACAATCAATGTGTTGTAGGATCAATTAAGAGTTGGAGAACAGACTTGAGGATATGGGGAGGGGGAAGGGTGAGCTGTGACAGGGTGAGAGAGAGGCATGGACATATATACACTAACAATTGTAAGGTAGATAGCTAGTGGGAAGCAGCCGCATGGCACAGGGATATCGGCTCGGTGCTTTGTGACAGCCTGGAGGGATGGGATAGGGAGGGTGGGAGGGAGGGAGACGAAGAGGGAAGAGATATGGGAACATATGTATATGTATAACTGATTCACTTTGTTATAAAGCAGAAACTAACACACCATTGTAAAGCAATTATACCCCAATAAAGATGTTAAAAAATAAATACATTTAAAAAAAAAAGAGTTATTGTAGTAGATCCAGCAACTGAGGGAGAGCATTAGACAGGGGTGGCTCCTGGAGGTGGCGATTTGGGAATGGACTTCAGGTGTACCTTTGGGGTCCACCAACATGGGGGATGACATAAAGAAGAGTGAAGAGTGATTCTTCACTTAGGCAGTGAGGGAACTGTGATGTCATTTGTGTGATGGAAAAGACTGAGTATAGGGAGGAACCATTGGTGGGGAGGGGGCAATCAGAGCCTTGTGCTGGATATTTTAAGCTTGAGACATCTGCGTAGTGATGCTAAGGGAGCAGGCAAACGTGAGTCTGCAGCTCGGGGGCTGGGATTGGAGTTTCGGGGTTGTGGAGGTGGGAGGGTTCCAGTCTGAACTGGAACCAGAAAGAAACTCAAAGACTGCAGAGCAGAAATGTGATGACATCGTCTATCCCAGAAGGGAACACAAAAGATGAAATAGCCCCCAGAGTTTCCACTGAGGCAGGCTTTGGAGTAAAAATAAGAAAGGGTATTGAAGGGAAGGAATCACCCTCTGCAATAAATTCCAGATTTCCTATAAGTGGGAATGTGGGCAAACCATCCATCAGTAGAATCTGCCCCTCAGCCCTGGTCCTGCCAATATTCCCTGTGGCCTCAGACAAGTCACTGCCCCTGTTTAAGCCTCAGGATACCCATCTGTGAAATGAGAGTTCGTCTCAGTGGTGTAACTGTAGTCCCTTTAACGCCTCACCTCGGAGCCCAAATCACTCCTGTGCTTACACCCTTGGGCCGGCACAGTGCTGGGTCTGGGGCCATGCTCGGGAGTATTGGAAAGGTTCCTGAATGAAGAAACTCAGCCATAAAGTTGGAGAAGCCACCATGAGTGAGGGATGGCAGTAGAGTCCATGGCGAATGTCTCCGAAGGTACATGATGTCAGGGCACTGTCCCCTTCTCAATCCCTGCCTAAGGGAGCCATAGACCCATGTTGTTCTGATGATGCGCAAACTCCTCTCTTTGGGAGGAAAGGAAAATGTCTCTTTGTGATGGAGGCAGCTGAGAGCCACTGGGCACTGTCTTGTGTGCTACAATCTGTGTTGTAGGCAAGGCCACCACGGCATCTAAGGGGGACGGGGGATGGAGAGCGTTTAACAAAGTCACTTGATAAGTCTTGGTTGTGTAAGCCCAGCAACAAGATTCAAACTTCTTGTGTCGTTTCTAGTATTACAACTCATCACCAATCTTCTCAGCATCAATGAACTAACTCAGTTCTAGTTATTTTTTTACACACTTATATAACACTGTAATTTGCTTATGAATATTTTTTGCAGAAAGAAAATAAGAGACTAAAAGAAAGTATGTTGCAAAGTTCACAATGAATAGTAAATGCAACTTATTGCAGCAGAGTAAAATGAATATCTGTCATGTAAAAGAAAATTTAGGACAATTAAGTGGATAATACATGTTCAACAAATACACAGCGAACTTTATAAGAAGTTTATTCTCAACAATCAGAAAACAAGAAAATTAGTTGTCTGAAATAGCATTGTGTCCAACAAACATTTTTAAACAATTTTGAACAGATCTGAGCTTATAACTTTGGCCAGCTATAAAATGGTTTGGGTTTCTGCACAAAAAGAAAAACATTTTTAGATGGAGAGATGGTAAAGAAATTGTTATTTCAGCTATGGAAGTTTTGTTTAAAATTATGAAGAGAAAAATTAAAAATGTATTCCCCAGAAGTGACAGACCTTCAATTAAGACCCAAACCATTGCCTGTAGCATATAAGAGCTTTCAAATAACATCAAAGATGTGTTGATTCAAAATTTGAAAAATTGCAAGTACTTATTTTTAACTTGAGATAAATAGTGCAATATGGGAGATACCATTCAATGAAAAGAATTTTCACAGTAAACAATGAAATTCAAATGCAGGCCAAGTATTTCTAGTGCAGATTTCACATCTGAATTGAGATGTGCTATAAGCGTAAAATACACACTGGATTTCAAAGATTTTGTATGAATAAAAGAATGTAAAATATTAATAATTTTGAATATTGATTATATGTTAAAATAATATTTTAGATATATTGAGTTAAATAAACAACGCTATTAAAAAATGTTTTAAACCGCCTTGACAATCACCCAATGCAAGAATCTGGTTCCACCATGGCGGAAACTCCGGGGAGGAGAAGGAGAAGCAGAGGAGGGGAAAAGGGGAAAGGTGCTGATGTTGAAACTAATTGTAAATAACTATTGATTCCTAAAAATAAAATAAACATACACACACAGTCTGGAACTAAAATCCAACTTAAGAAGTGACAGGGTGGGCTTCCCTGGTGGCGCAGTGGTTGGGAGTCCGCCTGCAGATGCAGGGGACACGGGTTTGTGCCCCGGTCTGGGAAGATCCCACATGCCGCCGAGCGGCTGGGCCCGTGAGTCATGGCCGCTGAGCCTGCGCGTCCGGAGCCTGTGCTCCACAACGGGAGAGGCCACAACAGTGAGAGGCCCGGGTACCGCAAAAAAAAAAAAAAAAAAAGTGACAGGGTGAAAAGGAGTTGGGAAACGGTGCTGAGATTCGGCCATAAAAGGAATAAACTACTGACTCATGCTACAACATGAATGAACATTATGCTAAGGGAAATCAGCCACCTACAGAAGACCACATATTGTAGAAGTGCATTTACATGAAATAATTGAAATATCTAGAATAGATAAATCCACAGAGACAGAAAGTGGATTCATGGTTACCTAGGGCTACAGGGGAAGAGGGAATTGGGGGTGGGGGGGAGCGTGATGACTAAAGGATCCAGGGTTTGTTTTGGGAGTGATGAAAATATTCTAAAATTGAGTGTAGTGATGGTTGCACAACTCTTGGAATATACTAAAAACCATTGAACTGTGTACTTTGAGTCTCGTGCTCTATCGACTGAGCTAGCTGAGTGGCTTGAACTGTATATATTTTTTTAATTTATTTTTTTTGGCCACGCCGTGCAGCTTGTGGGATTTTAGTTCCCTGACCAGGGATTGAACCTGGGCCCTCGGCAGTGAGAGCATGAAGTCCTAACCACTGGACTGCCAAGGAATTCTGAACTGTATACTTTAAATGGGTACATTGTATGGTATGTGAATGATATCTCACTAAAGTTGTTTTATATATATATATATATTTTTTTTTAAAGTGTCCTGAGGCTCTCTTTTATATTTGTTATACAGAGGGGGGTTGGCTCTAGATACTGATCAGTTCTAAATGGTGATGAATGTAATGCTGACTATTAACTCAATTACTAAAGTAAGAGCCACTCCTCTGTCAGGAGAGCAGAGACTAATCAAGAAATGTTGCTCTCAAAAACTACTTGCTGAACTCGTTTTATTCCTAGATTTGTTTGGGGGTTGGAAGGAATATCATAGCTAGTTGTCGAGGAGATGTGATAAAGTGAAATACATATTTTATAATAAATGTCACTTCTGTCAATTCTGGCAGTTGCAATATGTGCAAAACCAGAACTCTACCCGTGGGGTGTGAAAGTGAGAGCTCCGCTTGCAGGAGCTGTGGAGCAAAGCCAGAAGGATGCAGGATGCTATGGTGGAGAGGATGCTGGAGGGACACATGGGAAGGTGGGAGGGGGGAGTACAGGGGACGGGGATGGAGAAGTCATATGCTCTGCAGCTCATAATCTTGGGGACCACTATACAGCAGACATGATGGATATTAAAACTGAACTCTACTTACACTTTCTATTATTATCTTAACATTTGGTCTTGCTCTAGTCCAGTGGGCAAACTTGAGTGCGCACCAGAATCATCTGGAGGGCTTGTTAGAACACAGCTTATGGGGCCCCACCTCAGAGTTTCTGATTCTGTAGGTCTGGGGGCGTGGCGCCTAAGAATTTACATTTCTAAGGTCCAGATGATGCTGAAGCTGATGCTGAAACTGAAGCAACCAATGCATGGACCATACTTTGAGTAGCAACAGCGAAGGGAACGTGCCAAGTGCATCCTGGAGCTGGATGAGGGCACAGTGAGGATGCTTCAACAGCCATTTGTTAATACCCTTCTTGAGATGCTCCAGGGGCAGAAAGGGTTAAGGGAGGGGCATTGTTCTGCCCCAGGAAAACCAGCTGGTGTGAGCAGTTTACCTTGGATTCTGGGCTTCTTAATTATTGATTGCAATCAGTCAAGTTACCCTGTAACAAATTGCCTTAAATTATTGAAATAGTAATAGGCACAGCTGGGTAAATAACGCACGGATGGTGCGGGTCTATATTCATTAAGAAGCTGCCCACACTGCATGTCTCCCACTAGATCTGACTCAGAATGATTTGTTCCCACTTGCCTGATATTTCACGGTGCTTGCCGACTCTGCAGAATCTCCATTTGAGCAGATTGAAATCCTTCATGCATATTGTACAGGTCTCTGAACGTAGCCTTCAGGATTTCACCACACATATTCGTGGAGTGGCCACACAGACACATGTCCTAAGTGTCTTTAAGATGCTTAACCACATGTATGCTAAGTGTTTAATCCATCCTGATGATAATTAAACTCATGATGAGAAACAAGTTGCTCTCAATTACAGGCTACATTAGAGACAAATCAATGAACTTGAACCCAAGAAGCCTTTGTTTTCAAAATGCAAATTTTCTTTTTTCCCAACTTTATGGAGATTCAATTAACAAAGAAAATTGTATAGATTTAAGGTGTACAATGTGATGATTTGATACACTGATGCTCTGTATTCAGTTAACACATCCATCACCTCACATAGTTACCACTGTGTGTGTGTGCCTGTGTGTATGTCAAGAACACTGAAGACCCGCTCTCATAGCAAATTTCAAGTATGCAACACAATAGTGTTCACTATAGTCATCATGCCGTACATTGGAATTTTTGCCCTGGCAAAAGGAGCATTAAGAAATACAATGTTTTCTTAAGGAAACTTTCCCCGTAATGAGATATGGCAGAGACTAGCTGTGGTAGGGCTGATGAAGATTAAGATAGGCTCCTTGGAAAGCATCATGAGACAGAGCATGCAAATCACCATGGAAACCAAGCCATGTTTTATTGTGTAATAGGTTTGCTAATTATCCTAAAAAGGTAAGAAAGCCCACTGCCTAAAGGGAGATCGAGGTGGGTATTAATGAGTAATACAGCAAGATAATGGAGGAACGGGGCAGCTGGGAGCGCACATCTCTCCCTGACCTGCCAGGCACGACTGGGCAGGAGAGTGTTTTGCTGCCCTATTAGATGCAGGGATGTGAGAGCTGGACATGGACTAATGCCCAGTCTACCCAACTTCTGAGGCCTGCTGCTGCCTCTCTGATGTTTCCAGCAGTACCCATGGAGCTGCACAGATTTGGGGGAAACAAGTGGAAGCAGCCAGCCTGGCACTGTGGGATACACCCTGCAGATGAGAGGCTGGACCAGAACAGGAAGACGGGGAAGGAGGCTGCAAACCCATCCTGCGCCCCTGCCCTAGGAAGTTTCACCCATGCTGGCTCATTGAATGCTCTCTTGAAACCTGGTCTGGACAAAGCTTAACATTTGCTGAATACCAATACGTGCCCAACACTGAGGCTTTTCTTTTTTTTTAAATAAATTTATTTATTTATTTATTTACTTTTGGGTATGCTGGGTCTTCGTTTCTGTGCGAGGGCTTTCTCTAGTTGCAGCGAGCGGGGTCCACTCTTCATCGCGGTGCGCGGGCCTCTCACTGTCGCGGCCTCTCTTGTTGCGGAGCACAGGCTCCAGATGCGCAGGCTCACTAGTTGTGGCTCACGGGCCTAGTTGCTCCGCGGCATGTAGGATCCTCCCAAACCAGGGCTCGAACCCATGTCCCCTGCATTGGCAGGCAGATTCTCAACCACTGCCCCACCAGGGAAGCCCCAAGCCTTTTCTTTTTAATTCCAACAATCTCGAGCATAAAGGACATGAGGTAAGGGATATGACAATCCTCTAGGTCAACAAGGACTAGATTTCACATATATAGGTTCGTCACATTTATTTTACTCCTTTTTATTTTTTTAGCAAAACCTTTCTGATATAACTTAAGCAACTTCTGAAACAGTCACTACAGTTATGTAAATCCTTCCTGCCATGTCTCTATGCTTTTACTAATCTAAGTATTTACCCATAGAAAGCAAATAGCATTGCGTGTTTTAAATTTTAAGGAATTGATATCACATTTTATTTACATTCTGCAGCTTCATGTTTTCACTTGACATTGAGTTTTCAAGAACTGTGGGTTTTGACAGTGTAGATCAATAAGTGAGTTCAGCAACGTTGCTGGGTTTACTTCATGAATGCAAGGGCAGTTGCAAGGAATAGAGTCTGCATGATATATATCCTAGGACTTGAGACTTTAAGGCCTGGAATGCAGTCAGTTTATGGAAATGTTCCATGTGGGCCTGAGAAGTATGCCTCGTCTCTGTTTCTGGGGTTCCACATGTGTCTATTAGATCAAGCGTGTAAGTGGCATATGCTTACTAAATGTGTCCGCTTACTCTGGTTTCTAAATAATTATGTTTAGAATTACAGTATAGGCCTTTACCTGTATCAGTGATTTTGATCATCACAACTTTTAAAAAACATGTATGAAATGAATCTTACAGATGAAGAAATGGGAATCTCAAAGCTGGGAAGTGACAGACTCAGAATTGGCACCCGTCTGCTTTTAAAAGGAATCAGTCATCCAGGGACTTCCCTGGTGGTCCAGTGGTAAAGAATCCACCTTCCAATGCAGGGGAAGCAGGTTCGATCACTGGTTGGGGAACTGAGATCCCACATGCCGCGGGACAACTAAGCCCACACAGCACAACTACTGAGCCCGTGCGCCGCAACTAGAGAACCTGCGTGCCACAAACTACAGAGCCCATGTGCCCTGTAGCCTGGCACCACAACTAGAGAAGAGAAAATCCGCATGCCACAACTAGAGAGAAGCCCACACGCTGCAACGAAGAGCTTGCATGCCACAATGAAAGATCCCACATGCCAAAAAGATCCCACGTGCCGCAACTAACACCCTATGCAGCCAAATAAATAAATATTTGTTTAAAAAAGGAATCAGACTTCCAGAAGTTGGTATCTGCAACTGAAGAAATGATCTAGATGCCAGGGCAAGTAGAGGCAATTCAGCCTGTGTTTAAATCCAGATCGGTGAGGACACAAGATGATTGGTTCAAGATGACGAAGTAGAAGGATGTGCGCTCACTCCCTTTTTCAAGAGCACCAGAATCACAACTAACTGCTGAACAATCATCGACAGGAAGACACTGGAACTCACAAAAAACAATACCCCACATTCAAAAACAAGAAAAATCTCAAATAAACAATCTAACCTTACACCTAAAGGAACTAGATAAAGAAGAACAAACAAAACCCAAAGTTAGTACAAGGAAAGAAATCATAAAGATCAGAGCAGATATAAATAAAATAGAAACAAAGAAAACAATAGCAAAGATCAATAAAACTAAAAGCTGGTTCTTTGAGAAGATAAACAAAATTGACAAGCCGTTAGCAAGACTCATCACGAAAAAGAGGGAAAGGACTCAAATCAATAAAATTAGAAATGAGAAGAAGTTACAACAGACACCGCAGAAATACACAGCATCATAAGAGACTCCTACAAGCAACTCTATGCCAATAAAATGGACAACCTGGAAGAAATGGACAAATTCTTAGAAAGGTATAACCTTCCAAGACTGAACCGACAAGAAATACAAAATATGAACAGACAAATCACAAGTAATGAAATTGAAACTGTGATTAAAAATCTTCCAACAAACAAAAGCCCAGGACCAGATGGCTTCACAGGCGAATTCCATCAAACTTCTAGAGGAGAGCTAACACCCATCCTTTTCAAACTCTTCCAAAAAATTGCAGAGGAAGGAACACTCCCAAACTCATTCTATGAAGCCACCATCACCCTGATACCAAAACCAGACAAAGATACTACAATAAAAGAAAATTACAGACCAATATCACTGATGAATATAGATGCAAAAATCCTCAACAAAATACTAGCAAACAGAATCCAACAACACATTAAAAGGATCATACACCATGATCAAGTGGGATTTATCCCAGGGATGCAAGGATTCTTAAATACACAAATCAATCAATGTGATACACCATATTAACAAATTGAAGAATAAAAACCATATGATCATCTCAATAGATGCAGAAAAAGCTTTTGACAAAATTCAACACCAATTTATGATAAAAACTCTCCAGAAACTGGGCATAGAGAGAACCTACCTCAACATAATAAAGGCCATATATGACAAACCCATAGCAAAAATCATTCTCAATGGTGAAACACTGAAAGCATTTCCTCTAAGACCAGGAAAAAGACAAGGATGTCCACTCTCACCATTATTATTTAACATAGTTTTGGAAGTCCTAGCCACGGCAATCAGAGAAGAAAAAAGAAGTAAAAGGAATACAAATTGGAAAAGAAGAAGTAAAACTGTCACTGTTTGCAGATGACATGATACTATACATAGAAAATCCTAAAGATGCCACCAGAAAACTATTAGAGCTAATCAATGAATTTGGTAAAATTGCAGGATACAAAATTAATGCACAGAAATCTCTTGCATTCCTATACACTAATGATGAAAAATCTGAAAGAGAAATTAAGGAAACACTCCCATTTACCACTGCAACAAAAAGAATAAAATACCTAGGAATAAACCTACCTATGGAGACAAAAGACCTGTATGCAGAAAACTATAAGACACTGATGAAAGAAATTAAAGATGATATAAATAGATGGAGAGATATACCATGTTCTTGGATTGGAAGAATAAATATCGTGAAAATGACTATACTACCCAAAGCAATCTACAGATTCAATGCAATTCCTATTAAATTGCCAATGGCATTTTTATGGAACTAGAAAAAAAAAGTCTTAAAATTTGTATGGAGACGCAAAAGACCCCGAATAGCCAAAGCAGTCTTGAGGGAAAAAAACGGAAATGGAGGAATCAGACTCCCTGACTTCAGACTATACTGCAAAGCTACAGTAATCAAGACAATATGGTACTGGCACAAAAACAGAAACATAGATCAATGGAACAAGATAGAAAGCCCAGAGATAAACCCATGCACCTATGGTCAACTAATCTATGACAAAGGAGGCAAGGATATACAATGGAGAAAAGACAGTCTCTTCAATAAGTGGTCCTGGGAAAACTGGACACTACATGTAAAAGAAGGAAATTAAAACACTCCCTAACACCATACACAAAAATAAACTCAAAATGGATTACAGACCTAAATATAAGACCAGACACTGTAAAACTTCCAGAGGAAAATATAGGAAGAGCACTCTTTGACATAAATCACAGCAAGATCTTTTTTGATCCACCTCCTAGAGTAATGGAAATAAAAACAAAAATAAACAAATGGAACCTAATGAAACTTAAAAGCTTTTGCAAAGCAAAGGAAACTACAAACAAGATGAAAAGACAATCCTCAGAATTGGAGAAAATATTTGCAAATGAATCAACAGACAAAGGATTAATCTCCAAAATATATAAACAGCTCATGCAGCTCAATATTGAAAGAACAAACCATCCCAATCAAAAAATGGGCAGAAGACCTAAATAGACATTTCTCCAAAGAAGATACACAGATGGCCAAGAAGCACATGAAAAACTGCTCAACATCACTAATTATTAGAGAAATGCAAATCAAAACTACAATGAGGTATCACCTCACACCAGTTAGAATGGGCATCATCAGATAATCTACAAACAACAAATGCTGGTGAGGGTGTGGAGAAAAGGGAACCCTCCTGCACTGTTGGTGGGAATGTAAATTGATACAGCCACTATGGGGAACAGTATGGAAGTTCCTTAAAAAACTAAAAATAGAACTACCATATGACCCAGCAATCCCACTACTGGGCATATACCCCGAGAAAACCATAATTCAAAAAGACACATGCACCCCCAATGCTCATTGCAGCACTGTTTACAATAACCCAGACACGGAAGCAACCTACATGCCCATCGACAGATGAATGGATAAAGAAGATGTGGTACATATATACAATGGAATGTTAGTCTTAAGAAGGAACGAAAACGGGTCATTTGTAGAGATGTGGATGGATATAGAGACTGTCATACAGAGTGTGAAGTAAGTCAGAAAGAGAAAAACAAATATCGTATATTAATGCATATATGTGGAACCTAGAAAAATGGTACAGATGAGCCGGTTTGCAGGGCAGAAATAGTGACACAGATGTAGAGAACAAATGTATGGACACCAAGGGGGGAAAGTGGTGGGGGGGTGGGGTGTGATGAATTGGGAGATTGGGATTGACATATATAAACTAATATGTATAAAATGGGTAACTAATAAGAACTTGCTGTATAAAAAATATTAATAAAATTCTAAAATTTAAAAAAAAAAGAAAAGAAGTCCAGATCGGTGAGGCTCTGAAATGATAACTCTCAACCTCTAACCTATTGTGCAAAATCTAGCAAACAAAAATCTGGCCTCTCCGAATTATATCCTGCTGCTTTGCACTTGGCACTTTGGTTGACCTTGTCTGTCTCCCCGACTTTCCCCAGTGTGGCCTATCCCCATGGATGTCCCAACATGTCCAGGTCCTCTGGGCCTCACACCCACCCTCTCCCACCTGTCAGGGGTACCCTGACCATCAGATGACCAAGCAATGGCGGGTTCCTAAGTGAACACCCAAAGCCCAATCCAGAATGTCTTCCCAGGCTTTCTGATTGCATTTTCTGCCTGATAGAGCAGAAACTGAAAAGGCAGTTTCACCGTGACACTAAGGTAGCTTAGACAGCAGGCCTCCTCCCTTGCAAGAACCCCTTATAAGGCCCTGCGCTTAATTCTGTATTCATAATTTTATCTTCTCAAAGAGGATTCCAAAAATCATGTGAACTTCAGGCCACCCCAAACCTGGATCCACCCCTGGCGAAATGATTTCTTTCTCTTGGAGATCTCCTAGTGGAGTGCTGTGGGAAAGGTGCTGTGGGAGAGTTCACAGGCCACAATCTCAAGATTAAAGCTTAGATCAGAGGAGCAGGCAGAGGGCTCTGTGTGCCCCACCTCCTTTCACTTGTGCGTCAGGCTGGGCACCTTCCCCCACCCCGTGGGACGCGTTGGCCTTGGTCAGTCCTGCTCCACTATGGCCTTCAAGCCAAGGGAAGGCCACAGCTCCCAGCTCAGCAATCCGCCTGGGCCCCGCCCGGCTCCAGCTGTGTCCACTGGGCTCTTGGGGAAGGGCCAGGCCCAGGCCAGATGATCTGACATGATGAAAAGGGAAATTCTCCACATTCCTTCTGCAGAAAACATCTGCCAAATGCAATGCAGGGAGGGGAAGCAGGCTGGCGATTCCTTGCCCAGCCAAACGCATCTTCAACCCTAACAGAGTTCCATGTGGAAAAAATTGGCACACCTCTAATTCAGTCGAGTTTCAGGGGGAACTTAAGCCTGCCGTGGATGGAGCAGGGGCCCAGGGAGGGGGATGCCAAGGAGGACGCAGGACCCAGCATTGAGGTATTCTCCCAATGCATGCGGACTTCCAGTTTTGGGAAAATGTCTTCCTATTCCCAGAAATCACCCAATGGAACAATCAAATTACATTATTTTCTCCAGTCATCAATGCGTGGTGATGGTTCCAGACCGAAAGGACCAAACCAAATTTTTAACTCTGTCTTGACTCTCACACTAAGCCTTCACCCAAAGTTTCTCAACAAGGTCCTCCTTCTCAAATGCTCATTTTCCTTCTTCACCACCAACAAATGAGGTTTGGTGGGGAAAACCTCAGTTTGTCAGTTTGAACTTGCGTCAAACTGGGCAGCTTCTACCCAGGACATTTGAGGGGTGTCCAGAAGTCTACCCGGAGCCCTCTTTCCCCCACTACCAGTGAGGGATCTATGGCTCTAGAATCACTCCCTAACAGACCCTCTTAGAAGCCTGTGCACTCTAATCATTAGAAGCATTGCATCATCTGGTCCTCTTGGCCACGCCAAATAGTCCTTCAAGACTCAGCAAATCACATTCTTCAAGAAGCCCTGGTAGGACTCCCTCCTACGTTGAGGCTGAACCAAGCACTTGCCCTGCTCCCAACATTTCCGTATAATAGCATTTATGATTTTATACAACTGTCTATATCAATTCTATCTCCCTCGCTAGACTGGAGGTATCACATTCCCACCCTCCCCTCCCGTGGTACACTATACCTCTACCACCCTTTAGGGGTCACAGAGATCTTTCACTTACTGCCCATTTAACCTTTACGATTATGAGCTACCATTTTACAAATAAAGAAGCTAAGACTTGGAAAGATTGTATTTGCCCAAAGTACCAACACTGGTAAGTATCAGCATGTGGACATACACCCAGATCTTCTGATTCCAAGTCTACTGTCTTTTTCACAGCTCAGTGGCTGCAGGTAACAAGGCTTTAAGGAAATGAAGATATTAGGAGGCGGGGCTTCCCTGGTGGCGCAGTGGTTGAGAGTCCGCATGCCGATGGAGGGGACACGGGTTCGCTGCCCCGGTCCGGGAATATCCCACATGCCGCGGAGCAGCTAGGCCCGTGAGCCATGGCCTCTGAGCCTGCGCGTCCGGAGCCTGTGTCCCACAATGGGAGAGGCCACAGCAGTGAGAGGCCCGCGTACCGCAAAAAGAAATTTTTTTAAAGATATTAGGAGGGCAAAAATTCAAAACATTGCTTGCCTGCCTTCAAACAGAAGATTGGATGATAAATCATGGGCAGAGGTGCAAAAACTACAATAATGTCACAAATTTAAATGCCTACAGAGGCCAGGCAGGGGCTGTGAATGGCTGAAGCAAGCCAGGTAGGGACTGTGACCTACCTGAGAAAGTGTGTCCACCTACAGGTCCCAGGGCTTATTCAGAGCAGAGTTACTAATTTTTTTTGGTAGTTGGAAATCTGGACTTTGATATAAAATCTCCAATATTTTTTTTTGTTGGCACCTAATCCATATGTTTAAAAAAAAAACAAAAAACACTGAGGACCAAACAAGCACATCTGCAAGCCAAACGTGGCAGATTGTAAGCTCTGGTGAAGGCTCACTGCCTAGGGCTGGGATGAACCAATGTAAATTAATCTAACTCAGCTCCAGCGCCCCTGCTCGCTCCACATGGCGCTATCTTGCCAGGCAGAGACTGGGTGAAATATCCGATTTCCTAGCATGCTTCCTGCATCACTTTGGTTGCTACCTCTCTTGGAGGACTGGCATTTCTGAGATTCAATCCCAGAAATGACACCCTCAACAACAAGGTTGCCTGCTTCAACCTAACTTCTTGCTTTTCCATAGTATCTTTCTCCTCAACTCACAGTAGAAAAACCACCTAATTTTGTTCAACCAATGGTCCATTCAGATCAGTCAGCCTCCCAGAAGGAGACTATTTTTTCACTTGTGTCAGATTTGGCATTTCTTTTGCTTCCATCAGCCTTTTGACTACTTTCTTATAGGATCCCTTTAAGATTCTTCCTCGAAAATCGCACAAAGCTTCACACACTATTTGTGCAATAGTGAACATTTCAAAAATGTGAAAAAGGAGAACAAAAGACCTCCCAAACCTTCAGCCCACTCTCCTCTGTCCCTGTGCAGGCATTTCTGCCTGAGACCAGCTGAAAGGCTGGGTTTCCAGAAGCTTGATATACCTCCACTGCTCCCATCATTACTGAGTACCAACCAGGCACCAGGTCCTATTCTTCATCAAATCTTTGAAACAATCCTCTAAAGACCAGTCCTAGCTTGGTCCTATACTACAGGTGAGGAGAACAAGGCCAGAGAAGGAAAAATACACTCAAGTAGCAAACGTAGGATTTAAACCCAAGTCAAAGCAATTCCAGAGTCTACACCCCATGATGCTAGCTGTACAAACATCATGGGTCCTATTATTTTCCCTCTTTTCCAGATGGAAGAAGAGGCTCAGAGAGATTACAAAACTTCCTAAAAGTCCAGCTGGTATAAAAGAATATTTGCGGGCTTCCCTGGTGGCGCAGTGGTTGAGAGTCCACCTGCCGATGCAGGGGACACGGGTTCGTGCCCCGGTCCGGCCATGAGCCATGGCCGTTGAGCCTGTGCGTCCGGAGCCTGTGCTCCGCAACAGGAGAGGCCACAACAGTGAGAGGCCCACGTACCGCCAAAAAAAAAAAAAAAAAGAAGATTCGCAATTACACCAGGAGCAGTTCTAGATCCACTTCTAAATTTTAAAACAAGCTTAGTGGAAATGAAAAAATGATTATAATAAGCATAAGAAAAATGTTTAATGCTGGCTTTGCTATAATCCCTGCTAATCGTGACTTTAATTAAAAAGCTAAAAAAGAAAAGCACACATGAGCTTAGCATGTTGGCTCTTCCCCTTCATTTGTAAGTCTGATTTCTTCCCTATTTACAAGTATGAGCTTGTCTCCCAGCCTTTCACTACTTGATGTGTGGTCCATGGGCCAGCAGCATCATCTGGGAGTTTCCCAGGAATGTGGAATCTCAGGCCCCACCCCAAGACTCCCTGAATCGGAATCTGCATGTTGAAAGAATCTCCAGGTAATGTGCATGCACAGGAAAGTTTGAGAAGCCCTGGACCCCAAGAGATCTCAAATATCGGCCCCTTTATGGACAATTCTCTTCGGTGTATCCAAAGACAACCTTGACTAGTGAGTGCTGGTTTTTAAATACAAAAACTCTACCCAGAGACACAGCTCCCAAACAAGACCAGCCTGAGGGGACCACAAGGAAATGTCTCGGGAATCTCAGTTTCCAGGTGAGTGAGCCCGCTTTGGGGGACCCCGAGTTACACCCGAATCCTCAGCTCCCCTGGCCCCCAGCCATCAGTACCGTCTGCCACGGCAACTCCGCCTCTACACCCAAGATGCCCACCCACCCCTCTCCAAGTGCTCTGGGTCTGTTTTTTCACAGAGCAGCAGGGAGTGTGTCATGGCTTTCAAACTCCTTGCTGAACAACTAGAGGAAAACTGATCTTTTGCCACATGGAAAAACGCACCCAAAAATGAAGTAATAGGGGAATAGCAATGAACCTTAGGGGCCGTCCACAAAGCAAGCCTAGGATGCTGGGTTTAAGAATGTCCTTATAAAGTCACATGGCGATTCCTCGGTGGCCGAGCTGTGGGTGGTAAGGGGCTGATACCAGAACCGTGGAATCCTGGGTTATAAGAAGGTCGGAACTGCTTCAGTCAGAGGCCAAATCTACAATTAGCCCTTGGGGGAGATGCACGGGAAGGGACCCTTGGCCGGAAGAAGGACCCAAGCCCGGGAAAGCCAGGAGCCTTCTCCAGAAGGCGGTGCTCCGCTTTTCTTGGGACCTGCTGGAATTTCATTATCCTGTTCACACTGTACAGATGGGAATTTAATAATTAATAAGGGAATAGCTCACCCCAGAGCCTGTGCAAGAGGATTATGCAAATCAACCAAGATGTGTGGCAAGGGGCTGAATATTTCATGGTGTGTTTAATTTGCAAATACTACCCACGGAGAAGGCTTAGGCAGGAAACCTATCATCATAATAATTACCATTGCTCATGCAAAACTACTCAAGTTTCCATCAGACGTCCTTCCTTTCAACTACTTTTGCCAAACATGTCTCCTGAGAAATGTAATTTTTTTTTTCACGGAAGAAAAAGAAAGTAACTGCAATGCAAAAGAATATTAGGAATAAAACAAACCTGTTTGGATAAAATAAAAACTAACCTAGACACTAACTTTGCTCAGCATACAACACTTTTTAACACTCAAATAGCTTCTATCCTGTTCATTTTCTCTGACATGCACTAAGGTTACCACCTGAGTTAGGAAGTTGACCCAAAAGAAACCAAGGTATTACTTCTTGTGCACTCCACACAGCACTTCATGCATTAATTAAGCCACCCACCAATTCTGAGTACCCCCAATATCGTTCCTATAAATTCACCTCTGCTTAAATAAGCTCCGGGTAGTCTTCTATCTCCTCCCTACAAGAACCCTAAATGTTCTAGCTTGTGTGGATAACAAGAGATAGAGGACCACGTCCCCAAGGGCTTCTAGCTAATTCCATCTGTTCCACGACCGCCACCACCAGCACTGGTTGCAAACTCAATCATCTAGAACAGGGTCAACAAACTTTTCCTGTAAAAGGCCAAATAATAAATATTTCAGGCTTTGCTGGCCATATGGTCTCTGTTGCAACTTCTCAACTCTGCTGCCACACGGGAAAGCAGCCGCAAACAATGTGTAAACAAACGAGCATGGCTGTGTGCCAATAAAACTTTATTTACCAAAACAGGTGGAGGGCCAGATTTGGCTGCCATCCAAACCTCCTGGTACTTGATGTCCTGCTATAACATTTCTTAAGACTTCACGTAATTTTATTAAAAAAAAAAAAAAAAGATGAACTCTCTCTGTGACTCTGAGCATGTGTATATGCAGACCCAAATATATTAGATTAAACCAGTGGTTCTCACGTTTGGCAATGTCTGGAGACCAGGATCAGTTTTGTGGGCTTGTAACTGGCATAGTTGAATGGGGTACCACACTTAGAATGGCTCCAGTCCCACACTTGATTTAATCCTCTGCTGTCACAGTCTTAAAATTCTTAATAATTTTTATATAATAAGGGGCTCCGCAATTTTATTTTGCACTGGACCCCACAAATTATGTTGCCACTCCTGCTGGAGACGTAGAAAACATCAAAGATTGTCACGACTGGGGAGGTGCTGCTGGCATCTGGTGAGTAGAGGCCACAGGTGCTGCTAAACGTCCCACAAGTCACTCCCCACCACACAACAAAGAGTTATCAAAATGTCGATAATGCCAAGGTTGAAAAGCCCTGGGTTAAACCATGTAAAATTGCCAATATTCTACCATGTCTGACCTAAAAATAAAGTCATTTTGCATAGGGCAACCTCATTTAATTATGTTTTACATCTTTAAAGGACGTAACAAAAACATTTACAAACCAGGAAAAAAGTCCTCTCTCCGTCTATGCCTTTCTGATTTCTTTTTGTTCGTCACAAATAAACCTCTTTTAATCTGCCCTCAATTAGTGTACTCATGTATTTGTTTCTTGATTTCTCAGAAGTATTAATGCTTGCGAATGAAACAAATTTTAAGGTTCTGAAACATACTCAGTAAAAACATGAATCTCCCACCTACCCCATCCCCCATCCTGTTCCCCTTCTAGAGCAATCCCATTTAGGTGTTCTCTTTTGTCCTCCACAGTCATTTTGTAACTGGGGACCTTCTATATGCTCTATTTCCCTCCTGGTTTCTTTAGGACATCCTTTATCTGCCAGCCTAAAATATTCCCCAGAGATCTATGGCACCAGGTCCAGCCCTGCTTTGTTTCCCACTTTTCCAGGACCGCCCACTCCCGTAGCAACGAATCCAAACCTTCCAGAGCCCCGCTTCCCCTTTTCTGAAGTCCTGGCTGAATGAAAAGTAGTGTTGCATTTTCCGTTTTCCAATTTCTCTCCCCCGGTGCTCTTTGTCACAGAATGTATATTGTTCTATTTAAGGTCTGTCGGGACCCAGCGCCTGTCAAAGTTGTTTGAACAGAATAAAAAGCTCTCGAGCTTGATGCAGGCCAATTCTCTATACATAGACTCGGTCGTCATTTCTGGTCCAAAAAGAGCAGGAAAGAGACAGCCTGAGGTTGGAGGCTGTAACTTCCCTGTATTGATTTTGACTCGCAGAGTGACGGAGGGGCCTGGGTATATGTGACCACAGACATGCTTATAAATTCTTAACACCACTTTTGAATTAAAAAGAGAAAAAGAACAGCAAAAGCAACCAGAAAAGCATAAGCCAGCCGAGAACAGCAATTCAAGAGATTGATTAATTATTTTGAGCTATTTAACCACAATCTTGATTCAAGGGCAACATTTGAGCTGGGAGAAGTGAGAAGCTTGTAGGAAAATGTGGCTCTGACCCCAGGCAGCAGCAGATGGCTGCTGGGGGAGCAGCAGGTCCCTGGGGATCTGCCCTTCTCTTCCTTCTGGACTTCTCAACTCCCACAGTCATGGGACTTTGTCTCCCAGGAGGAAGGCTGCAGGCTTCTGTTTCCCCTAACCCTCCAAGGAGGTGAGAATGAGATGGCCCGGCTAAGCCATTCTGGCTGTTTGATGTCAGAAATGACAGCTCAGTGATGGGGGAGAAGGTTGAGCCAACAGTGGTCTCCGAAACCTAGGTGGGTCCGGTGTTCACCTCCCCCAAGCACTACTGTCCTCACACTCCAAAGGGACCCTGATGGTGGAGAGGATGGGACGGCAGGAGGGGAGACTGATTATGGCTTGGTAGGACATCCCTCCAGCGGCTCTTCTAGCTGATCATTTCCACCTCCCAGTGTTGCTACCGTATTTCCTTCAGGACTCACAGGGTCCCTTCCAGTTCTAGCCACATCCCTGTCTAAACAGATGCCTTGAGGTGGTGATGCCAGGAAGAAGGGTGCGGGATAAACTGGGGGTAAAAGAACAGAAAATAAGCATTTGGAATGGCGAAGTATTCTTAATTTTATGATCCCAGACTCATTGCGATAGAAAAGCCTGTGCTGCTTTTGTGTGTGTGTGTGTGTTAAAATACACATGACATTAAATTTACCATCTTAAAGTATACAGTTCAGTGGCATTAAGTGCATTCATACGTTGGTGCAACCCTCACCACCATCCATCTCCAGAACTTTTTAATCATCCTAAACTGAAGCTCTGTACCCATTTAACAGTTACTCCCCACCCACCGCCAGCCCCGCCCCGGCTACCACCATTCCACTTTCTGTCTGTGTGAATCTGACTATTCTAGGTACCGCATTTAACTAGAATTATACAATATTTGTCTTTCTGTAACTGGCTTATTTCACTTAGCGTAATGTCCTCAAGGTCCATCTATGTTATAGCATGTGTCAGAATGTCCTTCCTTGTTAAAGCGGAATAATATTCCATTGTATGTATAGACCACATTTTGTTTATCCTGATATCCGTACACGAATGCTTCCGTGGGTTGTTTCCACCTTTTGGCTACTGTGAATAATGCTGCCATGAATATGGCTGTACAAATATCTATTCAAACTGTGTAGCTTTTTAAAAAACACATATCCCCAACTCTTAATTCGTGAGATTTTATTTCACTAGCTCTGGAGTGAGTCCTGGGAAACTGTGTTTCTAACAAAACCCACCCCTCCAGCTGATTCTAATGCCAGACCAGGTTTGGGAAACAAGGAACTGAATCCCTGAACAATTTGTGCTAATCCCAGCTCAGAGTCCTCTTTGCAGTTTCTTTGCAGTCAGGTGGGTTCCCTTGCAATCCCACCCCAATGAAAGTAAAGACAGTTCCATTTTGTAAACGTCAGCTCCAAGAGTCTGAACAGGGGACATCTGATCTTCCTGTTTACAATACGGAGACTGCAGCTCGACGACCAGGATTCAAGCTCATCTCTCTCGTCCAAAAACCATGCTATTAGGCTCATGGACTAAAGCCCTCTGACTCCTCTACACCAGTGGCAGCTCTCCTGGGTCACGCGGGGTATCATCCAACACCACGGGATAAGAGTAACAGGAGAGAAAAGGGCTGCACCCCACAGGCACTGCTGTAGGAGTGGGCTCTCAAAGTGTGAGAGCAGCATCTGTCAGAGACCTGCCTCTTCACTTCTGGAAAGTTGTCATCCACAGCTTGGAAACAGTGAGTATGGCATATGTTTGGGTTTTAAAACTGTAGGTCAGCTTCTCACTGTCTTTAACAAAAAGAAGATGAAAGGACAGGAAAAGGCTCGCTGCCTTTTGCCACACCAAGACCCTGTTGGCCGCAGCACATACGCTCAGGAGGTGAGCCGCTGGAGGCGGACCAGCGGTGAAGTGCAGGCTGGGAAAACAAAAAATCCTGTTCTTGTCATCGAACACGCGTGATCTTAAAGAGTCCTCACACCAGCGTTTCAAGGAGAGATTCTCTCCACTTTGTAACTATGAACGTGAGCGATAGGGAAGCTGCGTGATTTGCCCACGGTCACTCAGCTGATGCTAGAGCCAAGATTGGCAACCAGATCCCTCTGTCCTGGTTGTGAGGTCCTGTCCCTCTCACTCCGCCTTCCCACCTCCCAGCTCCAAAGCAGTCCCAAGGTCTTTTGGCCTCCTCAAAACATTTCACAGATTAAAAGGGTTAAAAATCACAGGATTTGAAGATGGATGCCATCAAGGATCCCAGGGAAAAAGAAGGTTCTCGTTTCGGCAAACATTCTGCTACACTTCTTATCTTTCAGCCATTGGAGTTTAGACTCTGGAGGTCCCAGAAAAGGGGCCTTTGTCTAACCAAACCTACGGTGTGTCTCTGAGCCCCTATAACAATTACTACCCTGTTGCTTAATACGATTCTACTGGGTATTTTCAGGAAGCTACAGTGTGAGTCCATCAGACTTCCCGTGATATTTTACAGATCATGTCCAATGCCCTTTACAGTGCCATGTACACGTTCATCTCAATAAATTCTTACTGACTAGAGGAAGGAAGGAAGGAATGTATGCATGCTTCTCGTATGTCTTGAGTTAACCTATTTGAGTGCTGTATTAGTCAATGTTCTCCAGAGAAACAGAATGTTTATTTAACATATATTTATAAATATATGATAGATAGAGATCAATCTCTCTCTCTCTCTCTCTCTCTCTCTCTCTATCCATCTCTCTATTGGCTCACATGATTTGGGGGCTGGCAAAAAATTTGTGGGGCACGCCAGCAAGCTGGAAACTCAGGGAGGGTTTCTATTTTCCAGGGTTGAGGCAGAATTCCTTCCTCTTCGTATACCTCAGTCTTTGCGCTTAACGACTTCAACTGGTTGGGTGAGGCCCACATTATGGAAAATAAAATGCTTTACTTAGAGTCCACTGATTGTAAATGTTAATCAAAGTACCTTCACAGCAACATCTAGACGAGTGTTTGACCAAACAGGCACCGTATCCTAGCCGAGCTGACACATAGCGTTCGCCACCACAAGCACATACCTCCTGAATCTAGAGATTTCTAAAAATGGAAGTTACTATGGATACTACTAAAGAGAAGGAGAATAAGGATGTTCAAGATTGACAACTGTTAATAATCATACGAACTTGTAATCACAAGGTCTAGAGTTGGGATGTTGTTACTATTTCTATCCTGTGTGCTTCCAGAAAATATTTGAAGAATCAGTCAAGAGCAAAAATCTAGAAATCGTCAAGAGAACTAAAGTTATTGAGCTTCCCTGAACGTTCACTCTAGTGAGTAATAAAATTACATATTATTGTATCTCCACTAAGCCATAGGATTTTACAACTATGAAGGACTTCGATGTGAGACCACTGTTTTACGGGGGGGAAAAAATCCGGGACCAAAAAATCAATGTACCCTGATCAATGAAGGTTGTACCCTGATCAATGAAGGTTGTACCCTGATCAATGAAGGTTGTACCCTGTTAAGCCACGTGTCCCAGCCCCTCTCTGCAACCAGGCCACACCTCTGAGTACCTACCACATGCCAGAATTTCTGCCAGACACCTTGCTAGGTCCTGAGAACATATGCCAGGATTTTTTAAAGCACTTCATATGTATAAAGTCATTTAATCCTCACAATGATACTTTAAGGTGTATACTATTATCATCCCTGGTTTATAGAAGAAACCATAGAGGCAGAGAGAGCATAAGAAATTTGCCTGAGGTCACAAGGCTACCAGGCCAGATTGATGGAATTCAAACCCAGGCAGCCTTGTTCCCAAGTATGTGTTCGTGTCCATTACATGGTACTGTTTATGGTCAGGAAGATGAAAAGAATAAACAAACGTTTTTTGTTGTTGTTTTTTTAATGTGTTGGGGGGGTGATATTAGACAGGGGTCTTAGAACGAGCCTGGGAATCATGCAACTAAGAGGTGAGGGGAGAATCAGGGTGGGGATAGATCCGGATTTTGTGGGGCTAATGTAATTTGGGGGCTCTCCTTTAACTATAAAGTTATAAATACAATATTACGTGCAAAATGAATACTTACTTAGAATAAAAAGAAACTCTACAAACTGCAAATTTGTAAAATTGATCAACTATCACAAACATTACACTATCCAAACACCCAGTATTTTTATTAACTGCCTAATCCACCTCAGCAATACTTTTATCCCTACGCATTTGTCCTGCATGTTCTTTGATTGCCTCTTCCTCTGACAATGAAATATTTTCTACAGAGAAAATAGATCCTTCAGTTCTCCTTCTGACATGGTTGATAGAAATTTTATTTTTATTCTCAACAGTTTAGAAAGAATTCTTTCCAGTTCCCAACTAATTTCTGGTTTGGTCATGTAAATTGTAGGATTGTTGTCAAAACTGAGAAAACCTCTCGGTTTATATATGAGCTGTGAAATGTCAGGGTATTTCAAGTTTTCTTAGGTAGTGACTACTCTCGTAGTCTTCAAATTCTTTGAATTGATGAAAGTCATTAGCCAGTTTGGTGTTGATTTCCTTATTATAGTGGGTATTATAAGTTTAAACTATGTTATCGACATCAGTATTCTGGAGCAAATCAGCAAGAAACAAACCTTTTCCCAATGTGTTCATATGATTCACTCCTCTTAATTAACTGGATTATCAAAAAATCCAAGGAGTTAGCCATCCCTTCTATTAGAAATAGAATATCTTTCTCTTGATGAACTTCTGCCTTTGAAAGATCTAAAAAATTTTTCTTACAATTTTTTAATGTCTAAATGATTTCTATTGATTTCATTATTTTGATTATGTTTTTTCATAGTCCATTAAGTTTATCTGTTGGCTCTCAAATAAACAATTAAACTAATTTAAAGATGACAAAATAGATTCACTTTCATCTACATCCAAATTAGGAGTCTGTAATTTCTCACTTCTGCTATTGAAATGTTCCAAAACATCTTTCCAAATTCCAAGAAAAATGCATATTCAAGGTTTATCGACTTTTTGAATAAGCTTTTTCCTCTCGCTTATGTGTAGGCCCCTCTCCCAAGTCTTCAGAAATATATTTTAGAGTCCTAGACACATCCCACATTGCAAGACACATCTCGCATTGCTTCATAATGGGCAGATCTTCTCATGACACTTAAACTCTTGAAAGAAAAATCCAAGCTTGGCCAACCTGGAAAGAAAACATGGAACAGATGCAACGTATCGAAATAGTCAACAACTTTAAGCATAGTAGAGGCAGCAGGAGGACCAGGAAAGAAATGCCCAAGGTCATACCTGATTGCAGATAAAATATTTTATTTTTGCAAATTTACAAAAACTTATGGGGGAGGGGGAGGGGGAGGGATAAATTAGGAGTTGGGGATTAACAGATACACACTACTGGGTATAAAATAGATAAACAACAAGGACCTACTGCATAGCACAGGGAACTATATCTAATATCTTGTAATAACCTGTAATGGAAAAGAATCTGAAAAAGAATACTTATAAATATACATATATCTGTATACACACCTGAAACATTGTAAATCAACTATACTTCAATTAAAAAAAAAAAAACTTATGGCCATGTAAACATATTGCTAGTACCCCTCCCAGGACTTCGGAAGGACCCTGAAACTGAATCTACAAGGCAGAGAGAAGTTGAGTGTCCCAACAAGGAGATAACATCAACAAAATTCCCGGGGGGCTTGATAAGGGGTCACAGGAGTGCCAGTACACGGGCAACAGCAGAGCAAAGGTAGTTCAAGGACACTGAGAGAGCTTGCTCTGTGGTTGATGAGATGCTCAGGAAGGTTGTTTGGGGTTTTTTATTTCCAGATTTAAAAAAAATTGTGGGAGGAAGGGAGAATGGGAAGTTACTGTGTAATGGGTACAGAGTTTGAGTTGATGAAGATGAAAACGTTTGGAGATGGACAGTGGTGATGGTTGCACAACCATGTAAATGTAATGTCACAGAACTGTACACTTATAGATGGTAAGATGGTAAATTTCATGTTATGTATATTTTATCACCAAAAAATTTAATAGAAATAAATTTAAAATTTTAACAAAAAATTTTAATTGAGATAATTGCAGATTCACAGGCAGCTGAAGAAATAATACAGAAAAATTGCGTACACTTTATCTAATTTCTCCCATGGTAATATTTTGCAAAACTCTAGTACAACCAGGATGTTAGCACTAATACAATCTACCCCCATCTTATTCAGATTTCTCAGTTTTACTTGTACTCGTGTTTGTGTGTGTGTGTGTGTGCGTGTATTAAGTATAAACAATTTTGTCCCCTCTGTAGTTTTCAGTATCCACCACTGCAGTCAAACTACTCAACAGTTTCAACACCAAAAGGATCCCTCATGCTGCCCTTTTTATAATCACACCTACCTCCCTCCTACCCTCCTCCCCCATCCCAAACCCCTGTCCTCCATGGACAATGACACAAAATGAAACAAAATGTTATCACTTGAAGAACGTTATATAAATGGAATTGTACATTCACATCACTCAAATATACCTTCTTGGTTTGCCTTTTTACCCTCAGCAGCATTTCTCAGAGATTCATCTAATTTGTTACATTTATCAGTAATTTGCCCCTCGTTGTTGCTGGATAGTATTTCATGGTATAAATGTATCACAGTTCGCTTAACCATTTACCTATTGAAGGATGTCTGGAGTATCAAAGGACAGTTGTGGGGGATTATGATAAAGCTGCTATGAACATTTGTGTATAGGTTTTTGTGTGAACATAAGTTTTTATTCCTCCAGGGTAAATGCTCAGGAGCGCACTTGCTGGTTCCATGGTAGTTGCATGTTAGGTTTTTTTAAGAAACTGTCAAACTTTTTTCCAGAGTTGGACCACTTTACATTCCCACCAGCAACGGATAAAGGATTCAGCTTGCCCACATCCTCGCCAGGGTTTGCTGTCACTATTTTTTATTTTAGCCATTTTAATTGCTGTGTAGTGGTATCTCGTGGTGATTTTATTTCCCTGATGACTACTGATGTTGAGCATCTTTTCATGTGGTGGAGTGTTAAGCCCCAGAGTGGTGTGGCAAATGGGCACTTCTGAAAGGTCACTATGTGGAAGTGGTTTCTATTGAAACCTGATAAGAACCAGTGGGGGCCTGAGCCAGGACATGAGAGTGAAGGGATAGAGAGGGGTGGACGGGGGGATTCCAGCAATGCTTTAGGAAGTAAAGTTGGCCAAATATGGCGACCAGTGAGACAGGGAGAGGCACTATTGAAAGAGAGGGAGGAATCCGGTATAACTTCCAGGTTTCTAACTCAGACAGAGAAAAAAATTGGTCTGGAAATGTTGAGTTTGGGCTGCAAGACATCCATATAGCCCAAAACATTTGGATAAGAGCATTCAAAATCAGGGTCAAATCTGGGCTGAAGATATGGAATTGGAAACTCGGCAATTCCCATCACTAAAATTAGTGAGGGGAGGGGGCCTGATTTTTTCGGCTCGTCTATTGGTTCCCTTGTAGGCCACGCCCCCCAGTGTCTGGGCACTGCAGCAGGGGCCCACCAATCCCCCGCAGACTAGCATTTTCCGTAGCATAGGACACGCCTAACACACCTAAGTGCTATTTTTAACTTGTATATAGGTTCGGTTTTGATTTCACAAATTCATTAAGGAATTTTTAATTATAGATTTTTTTCCATTATGTGTATTTTTCAACCAGATAATAAAAGTGTTAAACGGTGTGAAAGCGTGCAAAATGTTTAATCATTGAGAAGTAGCTGTGACTTCTGACCAGTTGATCTTCCCAGGGACAAGGGTTCTGGGCTCCGAACTGCCGGCTTTCGTGTCCCCTAGGTATTCTTTTGCTGAAGGCGATCTCCCACCTGCTCTCTTTCTGGAGGATTCCTTGGCCTTCCTGCCCGCCCCCAGGCCTCCCGCCCCCAGGCCTCCTCTGCGGGTAACAGGTGGCTGCAAGCCTTCTCTTTGAACTGGAGAGTCCCTCTCCCTAGCCCACCCCCTCGAGGAAAGCCACAGGCCCTAGGGCCGATCAGAAGGTGAGTTGTGCCTGGACCACCTCTGGGGAGTTCAGGGCTGGGCCCTGGCCCTCCGGGGAGACCGCGCCAGCGGCCCTAGAGCTGCCAGGCGCCTCTCGTCCCCCGCGCTTCCAGCCCAGCTGCGGGCTCTCCTTTGCAACCTTTAAGAAGATTTTAAAATTACATTTCCCAAGCCCTTCTGATCTCCAAGTGTACAACACCCAAACACACCCCAGCCCCACCCCCAGGTACTCAGTATGATCGAAAGCTAAGCACCGCCCCCCCCCTCCCCGGGAAGGATAGAAATGCAAACCAAGGGGTCTCGGTGGGGACTCAGCTCTAGAAACTTCGCCTATTCATCTGTAAGACAGCTCTGGGGGGCGGGGAGCGGGGGCAGTCAGGGCCCCAAAACACATTGACTGTAGATTCCAGCTTGCCTCTGGTATTTCATAAGGTTGCTGTTTAAACATAATTCCAAAGAGATTGAGGTTATCCTTGGGAGGGAGGGAAGGGTGGAAGGAGAGAACGGCGAACTTGTCCTGTCCTATTAGCGAACTGCAATCACTGATCCTTTGTGACACAGAAGTCATAGGTCAAATTCAAGATCTTACTGCAAATCGCGCGGCGGGGTGGGGGGACGGGGGAGCAGCGGAGAGGGGGATTGTTCTCCCAGGAATATGAGACTGTCCTCTTATTTCCTAATAACACCTCCAAAGTCTCCTGCCCTGAGAATTAGCAAGGATGATGACACAGAAAGCGATAAGGGGATTCGGCCTCCTGCCATCGTTCTGCATCCATTTAATTGATTACGCAGCTCTGGACTCCAAAAGCTCCACCACGCATTTCTTTTCCCCAACAATAGGGAACATAGTGAAGCTTTCTTTTTACTTATATTTATCTTTTTGATTTATTTTTGGAGTTTTCTAAAATTAAAAATTCAATGTCCAGACGCTGGTTATTTAAAAACAAGCTACAATAGTTAACTTCCGCTGCATAAACTGGCCTCCTACATAATTTCTCTGGAGGCCCCGAGATTCCTAAAATGAATCCATCTGAGGAAGCCACAAGGTAGGAAGGAAGAGGAGAGAACTAGTAATTGAGGAGATGTTGCTCTCACTTTGCCTCAGTTTTCCTTCCAGAATCTTCTCAGGCCTGTGATCAGAGGACCCTCCTCTGTGCCAAGGCAGGTTCTCCCATGGGCTGAGCCGTGCCCACCCCACCACAGCTGCACCAGCCCTGTGGCCTAGGTGAACCCCACCTGAACTTGGCGGCACTGCCGCCTCCTTAGGGTGATGCCAGAGGAGCCCCAGTTCCCACTGTTAGTAAAGAAAAGGCCTTCCCAGCATTTGAAGTAAGTTGGTGTCATTCTTTTGGGGCTCACTGTAGAAAGTACAGCAAGCTTCCCCTTAAGACAGAATACACAGCCCCAGGTCCATGGAGAGCCTGTCACCAAAAACAGTGGATCCAATGATCTGGGGAGTTCACAGATAATGAAAAAAAATGGGGAAACAAATATGCATTTGCTAACTTTTTATTTTACCAAGAGAGGATTTTTTTAATTGAAGTACAGTTGATTTACAATATTGTGTTAGTTTCAGGTGTACAGCAAAGTGATTCAGTTATATATTTTTTCAGATTATTTTCCATTATAGGTTATTACAAGATAATTCAATTTTGTTCCCTGTGCTATATGGTAAACCCTTGTTATCTATTCTATATATAATAGTGTGTGTATCTGTTAATCTCCTCTTCCTAATTTATTCCTCCCCTGCCTCTCTTTCCCCGTAAATTTGTTTTCTGTGTCTGTGAGTCTGTTTCTGTTTTGTAAATAGATTCATTTGTATTATTTTTTAGGTTCCATATGTAAGTGATAGCATATAATATTTGTCTTTCTCTCTCTTACTTCATTCTGTACGGTAATCACTAGGTCCCCCAATGTTGATGCATATGACATGATTTCATTCTTTTTTATGGCTGAGTAATATTCCATCACATATATACATGTATATATATGATGGAATATTACTAGAATATTACCATGTATAATACCACAACTTCTTTATCCATTCATCTGATGATGGACACTTAGGTTGCTTCCATGTCTTGGCTAATGTAAATAGTGCTGCTGTGAACATTGGGGTGCATCTATCTTTTCTAATTAGAGTTTTCATCTTTTCCAGATGCATGCCCAGGAGTGGGATTGCTGGATCATATAGTAGCTTCATTTTTAGTTTTTTAAGGGAACTCCATACTGTTTTCCATAGTGGTTGCACCAATTTACATTCTCATCCACAGTGTAGGAGGGTTCCCTTAAGAAACGATGTTGTTAAAACAATTACTTCCTATTATCACCATTATTTCTTTTAAGAAAGAGTGCTTTAACTCATGCACGTAAATGCCTGCACACACACTCGGAAAGATAAACCCTCAGAGTAAAGAACTGCCCTTCAGTTGATAATGTCGAGCTTTCTGGAAAGCCAACCACTTAGAAAGCCTGGTGTGGGGCATCTGTCTCATCCTTTGGCTGTGCATGGGGACCTAGGCTTCATCTACATCACCTCTCAGCAAAGATTAGTGAATTTGAGAGCCCCAATTTTCTGCAGTGAACTTCTCCAGTACATGAGAATAAATCAACTTCTCTGAAAGCCATCCCCTCCCTGGATAAGGAGCAGAAAGATAAAAGACTAACGACAAAAATCTTGTGCCCATTATTCATCCATTGTTCACCACCACTCCAATGTGCGTTTCCAAAGTCAATTTAAGTCTGAAACTTCTGATTCCATCTCAGTGGTGACAGAGGCCTGGCCCAAAGCTTGGCTGGAGCTGTGGTGTGGCCTGCTCCCAAGTCAGCCGCAGAAGGAAGTGCTATCTGCTAATATTCCACTATTAGACCTAAATCACTCCAAATAACTTGCAAAGACCCAGGAAGCCATCTCTAGACCCAAATTAGACTGGGATGCTTTGGTGCTTGATGGACACCTATCTAATTGCAGTTTGGCTCTGAGCAGGCCTGCAGAATGGAGAAAGGGACTCCTTCGTTCTGATAAAGATACTGATGCCCCAGCTTTGTGCCAAGCGAGAGATCCGCATTGTCATTCCAAAGCAATTTGTAAGGGATTAGAATTATTTGAAGGGGGGGATGCACCCGTGACCAGGGTTGTATAATTCTGGACTCTTAGTCACAGTTGACTGGCCTTCACCAAGGCACATTCCCAAGCATCACACTGTCCAATTTGTATTCTAATGGCGAGGAAGGGGTGGGCCTCTTGGGAGCTTGGAGTGCACAGCAAGAATCAATTTCATTCATCCTTGCAAATGTTCTCCCACCTGAATGTGGGCTTCTGAGGATGAAAGAGGAAGCTGACAACCAAGAAATAACACCAGGAGATGAGGCGCTCATTTTGAAAAGGGGCCAAAGAGACGAACAGGCCATTAGAAAAGGATCAAAAATGTAAATACAAATGGCCAACAAATAGAATTTAAATGTTCAGTGCCTCTGGTAACTTGTGAATCCATACAATGAGATACCATTTTTAGGGCATCTGATTGGCAAGATCAAGTTTTGATAGTCTTGTTTCCCAGGCTCCAGGGAAACTGACACCCCATAGGAGAGAGTAGAAAAAAATTGCAATTTTTTCCAGAAGTCAGTTTTGCTTTACATATCAAATGTCAAAAACATGTGTATCCTTTGATTCCATGATTTCACAAATGTGTTCCAGGAAATAATGGAGAATGCGCAAAGATGTCCCTCTATGAGAATGTTCACTAAATATCTAACAGTGGGAAGTTGTTTAAGTCAGTTATGGTCTCTCTAAGTAGTGGAAGAGTGAGCAGCTTAAATGATATGGTAGTTGTGTTGAAATAGACAGGGATTCAAAATTTACTGTTGTTCTAAAAGGGCTACAGACAGTGAGCATACTTTTTATTGTTTACTCATTGTTTCATTCAACAAATATTACTAAAAAAGAGGAATACATGAAAGATAAAGGTAGTTCCTTGCTCTTATAAAAATTGCATTAACTGGAGTGATGGAGTCTGGGGATTGGATAACAATGAATAAATTACTGAGAAAACTATACAGTTAGTGACTTAATTAATAGATCGTTCTGACATTTTATACTGAGATTTGAATAACAAAGAAGAGAAAGCAATGAGAGCATCTCAGGCATAGAAAACAGCTAGTGCAAAGGCCCTGAGGCAGGAGCGAGCTTTAGATGACATGATTAGATACAGCTGGGTCATGCAGCTAAAGCAAAGTGTAGGAGGGGCAGAGTGGTAGATGAGGTCAGAGACTGGGCAGGAGCTGGGTCATGTGGGTTTGGCAAACCAGGGTAAGGAGCTGGGATTTTATTCTATGTGCTGTGGGAAGACATTGCAGATCTCAAACAGGAGACAATCTCATTAATGTTACTAAACTTCTCTCTGGCTGCTGTGTGAAAGAATAGATTTGAGAGCATAACAATAGAGGCAGAGAGACCAGTCACCGGGACTGCTGCGCTGGTCTAGCCAAGGCTTGGGGGTGGCTTGGATTAGGATAGGAGGTGGAGAGGGAAAGAAGTAGGTGCAGTCAGGATTGACTTTGGAGTTAGAACCAACAGTACTTGCTAATGGATGGATGACTCCTAAGATTTCCCGTCTTTCCTCCTATTCCCATCAAATGCCTCCAGCTCTAATTCTGGTCCTTCCCTACCAAGGTTCATCTATACTTCCTGCCTTAGGTTCTGTGGGATGACTTGGACCTAAACTAAATCTCCCTTTCCTCAAAGCTAACTCAAGCTGGTTTTCATTTCTTGCAACCTTGACGGAGGCCATGCAGCAATAGCCCTCTAAGAAGGGCACAGCAGTTGAAGCAAGCAAAGCTCAGAGAGGTAAGGCAGCTTGTCTAGTTCAGAGCAGCCGAGCAAGGATTCAAACCCAAATCTTCAGGGTCCAGAGCTAGCGCTTCCTCCTCTACGCCACGTGCTAGATTGACACAAAACACCCAGCTGCTAGTTGTCCACCAAAATCAAAGCCCAGCCCCCTTGTTCCATGGAAACAGAACAATGGCTGCTGAGCTACATTAATTTCCCAGCCTCCCTTGCAGCTAGGAGTGAACCTATGTCTTCCTCCAGTGGAATATTAAGAGAAATGATGATGCAAGTAGAAACCATTTATTTATGGCTTCAATTATGCAGATCACAATGAGGCTCTGGGGGATAATGGAACAATGACTTGGAAAGAACCTGAATCATAGAATGACCACATGGATCACCAGCCTGGAGGGCCCCCTGGACTGTTATGTGAGAGAAAAAGAATATAAACTTTATTCTTTAGTTTATATTATTGTTCGGTCTCCTGATTACCCTATTGTTCAGTCCAGTCTTACCCTAAATGATATATTTTTTTTGTGTGTGGTACACAGGCCTCTCACTGTTGTGGCCTCTCCCGTTGCGGAGCACAGGCTCCGGACACGCAGGCTCAGCGGCCATGGCTCACGGGCCCAGCCGCTCCGTGGCATGTGGGATCTTCCCGAACCGGGGCACGAACCCGTGTCCCCTGCATCGGCAGGCGGACTCTCAACCACTGCGCCACCAGGGAAGCCCTGATCTATCTATTTTTAAATACAAGTCACCTCTTTTGTTAAAAAATAATTGAACCCCATAAACAATACCTGCAGACAATGGGTAGATCCTTGAGTCTCCTTACTCCAATCCTTGGCTGAATTTGTCTAATTAGTGGACTAGATGCAATGCCTGGTGCTCTCCCAGGAGTACCTTTAAAACCCAGTTTGGGGGACTTCCCTGGTTGTCCAGTGGTTAAGAATCCACCTTCCAATGCAGGGGACGCAGGTTCGATCCCGGAGAACTAAGATCCCACATGCCCTGAGGCAACTAAGTCTGCACGCTCTAGAGCCCCCGAGCCACAACTAGAGAGAAGCCCATGTGCTGCAATGAAGAGCCCACGCACCACAACAAAGATCCCGCATGCCACAACTAAGGCCTAATGCAGCAAAATAAATAAATAAATATATATATATATAAATAAAACCCAGTTTGGGTTGGAAAACAAAATCAACAAGACCTTCATGCATGAGGTATGAGAATTTTTAACATACTATTATTTATTTATAAAAAATATTTGAATTAAGTATGTATTCCTTGTTCTTAATAAGTGCTAAACAATTGATAAAGCAAATTTTAAATTATGCAATCTAATATTAATTCCACTGGGAAAGAAATAGATTTTTTAATTAAGCTTATTCCAGAAGGGCCAGACTCTGGGGGTCATGAGATCTGGCTTTCATATGTTAAAGAATCATTTTACTAAAGATTTTGGTACATTAGTCAAGGAGCAAGGTGAAAACCCTAGTTGATCAATGAGAATTTATTTATATCAGCCATTGACCTCCTTCCCAAAGGGTCCAAATTTGAATACCATCCTAAGAGCCCCAGAGATGGGTGTGACTCAGTCACTTTGGGGGAAGCACATCTGAATATTGAAAGGAACCCAATGTCTCCCTGACCTTCCTTGTGGTTCACAGACTGACAAAGCTTTCCAAAGTCCACCAGAAGAACATCCCACCAGGAGAACTTGCTCTGTGGACATCAGGTGCATTTGGCTGGAGGTGATAGCACTACTTATATACTCCACCAGCCTTGCCAGCGCTGCAGAAAATAAGGCACGAGCTTGCTCCCCAGAGCTGTGGGTATAGATGTTTCTGGCTTAAACCTAAGCAGGAGAGGTGGAGAAGGACGGTAAGGAAAATGGGCCACGTACTTAGTGGGAAATGCACTGTTTGGGGACTCAGGTGGATATGGATTTGAATCCTGACTCTGCCACGTGTTTATCAACTCATTAACTTCTCTGAATCTCAGTTCTTTATAAAATGAGAATTGCACCCACCCCAGAGAGTGTTATGAGGAGTAAGGAAGCATCTATAACATAGAGAGAATGTGCTGGCACCGTCAGCATTCAGTAAACAATAGCAAAACAAAACCCAAACTGATCCTGCCTTGAGATAAGGAAGTCAGCAAGCCTTGCCCTCCTGGCCACGCCACTGTGACGGAACGCAGCATGCCAGCTGGCCCCAAGGTTTCTGAATTGTCAAGGACAGGCTTCTGTGGATGCTGTTGAGCGGTGGGTGGATGTGCTCGCCGGCCACATCCCAGCTGTTCTCCTGCAGCTGTGGCTGCCCCAACCTTTGAGCTCTCCTCCTGGCTGAGCCAGCCAGCGAAGCCTCACAGAACAGCCTGCTTTCCCACCACCTCATTCCATTGTCCAAATGCGTGGAACGGCAATGAAGACATGTGTTGTTTGCTTTCTATTCCTGAGGCTGACAGTTTGCTTATCTAACCAAAAAAAAAACACCTTTATTTTACCTTATTTTGGTCCTTACCACTAGACAGCAAATGACCGGCCTATGGGAAAGAAAGCTGCAGAGAAACAATGAATGAACTAAGTCTTCTTTTTTCTGATGAGCATAGGCACTGGGTTTTAGCTTAAACACATGTACATACTATCAAATATGGAAAATTGGGTGATTTTCTCAGTATGGTTTTAGGGCTCCCTCCCATGTGGAGACAACGCTGATTGGTCCAATAGCCATCCACCCCCTTCCAAGACTGTCCTCATACCTTACCAGTCTCTATAATGAGCACTTACTCCCTCTGACACTCTGATACTCCTCTGTCTCCCACTTCTGCAAAGCATGTGGGTCTTTCACCAGCCTCATACCTCGCAGTACACTCTTAGCACCCTGGGTCATGCTCCTGACAAAAACGTGCCAAGATTAATAGAAACTTCTGGCTGGTCTTCCACCTCTTGTTTCTCCAAACCATCTTCCATTGACCTGCCTAAAGTGCAGCTTCACTTACATTATTCCTCTGCTCAGTAACCGTCAATGGCTCCCTATTAGTCGTTCTGCAACCAAGCTTTCCCACGTTATCACCCTAACCTGCTGTCTCCATGACATCTCTGTTCCAGCACACGAATTCCAACTAGATTTAACCACTCTTTAATGAACTTGCCCACCTTTTGCTATCTCCAGGCCTTTTTTCATGGCATGCCCCTGCCTGGAATACTCTCACTCCTTCCCTATCATCCATACACTAAAATCAAGTCCATTGATCAGAGACCATCTCAAGCAACACTTCTCTAAAGACTTTCCCAATCCTTCCAACTAGTAATGAACATGCGTTCTAAATCCCGTGACATTGCGCACTTTCCTTCTGTCTCTTCTGCTCCTCTACCTTGCAGTGTCAACTCCAAAGAGTCTGTAGGGCCTTCTGACCAGCAGTCTCATTAGAAGGGAAGGCCAGAGACTGGCCTTAAAGCTGCATTTGCTCCAACAAACAAAAATCCAGGACTAGATGGCTTCACAGGTGAATTCTATCAAACATTTAGAGAAGATCTAACACCCATCCTCCTCAAACTCTTCCAAAAAATTGCAGAGGAAGGAACACTACCAAACTCATTCTATGAGGCCACCATCACCCTGATACCAAAACCAGACAAAGATACTACAATAAAAGAAAATTACAGACCAATATCACTGATGAATATAGATGCAAAAATCCTCAACAAAATACTAGCAAACAGAATCTGACAACACATTAAAAGGATCATACACCATGATCAAGTGGGGTTTATCCCAGTGATGCAAAGATTCTTCAATATATGCAAATCAATCAATGTGATACACCATATTAACAAATTGAAGGAGAAAAACCATATGATCATCTCAATAGATGCAGAGAAAGCTTTTGACAAAATTCAACACCAATTTATGATAAAAACTCTCCAGAAACTGGGCATAGAGAGAACCTACCTCAACATAATAAAGGCCACATATGACAAACCCACAGCAAACATCATTCTCAATGGTGAAACACTGAAAGCATTTCCTCTAAGACCAGGAACAAGACAAGGATGTCCACTCTCACCATTATTATTCAACATAGTTTTGGAAGTTCTAGCCACGGCAATCAGAGAAGAAAAAGAAATAAAAGGAATGCAAATTGGAAAAGAAGAAGTAAAACTGTCACTGTTTGCAGATGACATGATACTATACATAGATGCCACCAGAAAACTACTAGAGCTAATCAATGAATTTGGTAAAGTTGCAGGATACAAAATTAATGCACAGAAATCTCTTGCATTCCTATACACTAATGATGAAAAATCTGAAAGAGAAATTAAGGAAACACTCCCATTTACCGTTGCAACAAAAAGAATAAAATACCTAGGAATAAACCTACCTATGGAGAAAAAAGACCTGTATGCAGAAAACTATAAGAGATTGATGAAAGAAATTAAAGATGATACCAAGAGATGGAGAGATATACCATGTTCTTGGATTGGAAGAATCAATATCGTGAAAATGACTATACTACCCAAAGCAATCCACAGATTCAATGTAATCCCTATCAAATTACCACTGGCATTTTTTACGGAACTAGAACAAAAATTCTTAAAATTTGTATGGAGACACAAAAGACCCCGAATAGCCAAAGCAGTCTTGAGGGAAAAAAATGGAGATAGAGGAATCAGACTCCCTGACTTCAGACTATACTACAAAGCTACAATAATCAAGACAATATGGTACTGGCACAAAAACAGAAACATAGATCAATGGAACAATATAGAAAGCCCAGAGATAAACCCATGCACCTATGGTCAACTAATCTATGACAAAGGAGGCAAGGATATACAATGGAGAAAAGACAGTCTCTTCAATAAGTGGTCCTGGGAAAACTGAACAGCTACATATAAAAGAATGAAATTAGAACACTCCTTAACACCATACACAAAAATAAACTTAAAATGGATTAGAGACCTAAAGGTAAGACTGGACACTGTAAAACTCTTAGAGGAAAACATAGGAAGAGCACTCTTTGACATAAATCACAGCAAGATCTTTTTTGATCCACCTCCTAGAGTAATGGAAACAAAAATAAACAAATGGGACCTAATGAAACGTCAAAGCTTTTGCACAGCAGAGGAAACCATAAACAAGATGAAAAGACAACCCTCAGAATGGGAGAAAATATTTGCAAATGAATCAACAGACAAAGGATTAATCTCAAAATATACAAGCAGCTCATATAGCTCAATATCAAGAAAACAAACAACCGAATCCAAAAATGGGCAGAAGACCTAAATAGACATTTCTCCAAAGAAGACACACAGATGGCCAAGAAGCACATGAAAAGCTGCTCAACATCACTAATTATTAGAGAAATGCAAATCAAAACTACAATGAGGTATCACCTCACACCAGTTAGAATGGGCATCATCAGAAAATCTACAAACAACAAATGCTGGAGAGGGTGTGGAGTAAAGGGAACCCTCTTGCACTGTTGCTGGGAATGTAAATTGATACAGCCATTATGGAGAACAGTACGGAGGTTCCTTAAAAACTAAAAACAGAATTACCATATTATCCAGCAGTCTCACTACTGGGCAGAGAAAACTACCCAGAGAAAACCATAATTAAAACCATAATTAAAATCATAATTAAAAAAGACACATGCACCCCAATGTTCATTGCAGCACTATTTACAATAGCCAGGACATGGAAACAACCTAAATGCCCATCAACAGACAAATGGATAAAGAAGATGTGGTACATATGTACAATGGAATATTACTCAGCCATAAAAAGGAACGAAATTGGGTCATTTGTTGAGACGTGGATGTATCTAGAGACTGTCATACAAAGTGAAGTAAGTCAGAAAGAGAAAAACAAATATCGTATATTAGCGCATGTATGTGGAACCTAGACAAATGGTACAGATGAACCGGTTTGCAGGGCAGAAATTGAGACACAGATGTAGAGAAAAAACGTACAGACACCAAGTGGGGAGAGCCGCTGGGGTGGGGGGATGGTGGTGTGATGAACTGGGCGATTGGGATTGACATATATACACTGATGTGTATAAAGTTGATGACTAATAAGAACCTGCAGTATAAAAAAAAATTAAATAAAATTCAAAATTTTTTTTAAAAAAGTCAGGACAAAAAAAGAAGCTGCATTTACACAAGCACCACGTTTCACTCTAATTACAATATATGAGGAGAGGGGCTGATGAGATGAAAAATGGAGCTGCTCAGGCATCCTCCAAACCGCAACTACTGAGACCTCTTTGCTTTGCTTTTCTTTCTTCCACTGGACTGCAAGTGTCTTACAGACACAGGCTGTGTTCCTCAAGCAAACGCCTACTGCAGGGTCAAGCACAGTGCCAGCCGTAGAATAACTGCTTGACACAAAGCACACTAGATTTATTAGAGCAGGTGATGCCTCTGGGACACAACCAGTTAGCACGTCTTCTCGTCTATGCAAAACAAGTAAGCCCTCAGCACCCATTGCCTCGCTGCGTCTGACTGAAGCCAAGGATGTGGCAGCCGGCCCCTCCCTTTAACAGGCTCCTACGACAGCTCCTGACCTCCTTCTCCTTTAAGCTGCACTTTTACTTTTGAACCTGAATTTACCCAGAGAAACATAATGGGGTGACACCCAATCCAAAGGGACAGCTCCTGGTGCCAGCCCTCAGTGGAGAGTCATGCCAATCACTTCACGTTGTTTTGCCAGCTGGGATAATCAATTTCACCAGGAATCCACTCTCCGAGGGTGCCCTCTCGCCAGCAGGTACCATCTCTCGTTGGAAACAGACAGCACATTGCCCCACCCGCCAGTAGCACAGGCGCTCCCTGCACTGGCGTGGCACCTCCTCCCACCAGCTGAAGCCCCATCAGCCTCACTGACACAGCACCCTTCCTGGAAGACTAAAGCTCTCCGCGGAAAACGAAGGCTTCCGCAAGGGGGTTGGAGGGGCATCCGGGACAGTACCTACCCCTTCCAAACAAGAGAAAAAGAGTGGCCGAGAAATGGACACCCTAGCACTCCTGTTTTCCTATTTAAATGTGAAGCCAGATTTTAACCTCTCCCTTGGCAACTCTGCATGGGACAAGAGAGAGACTAAGGAACATCAGTCTTATGCTGCATTAGACGTTCATTCCCCCCCCACCCCTTATTTCGTAATAGCCTTAATCGTTTTTTTAACTCTTGAACCCAGGTTAGCCCACTTCCTGTGCAACTTTTTAAGGAATTCAAACCCTTTGCAGTAAAGAAAGGCGAGCATTCCCTGGAGCTTGATATTAGGAATGTTTCTAGATGGCTGGTTCAGAGCATGTACATTTGTTAATTTGCAACCTAAACACACCCCACGGCCTCATTTAACTCTGAGTGCTCATGTGTGCATTGCAACTGCCTATGCCTGGTTCCAACTTAATCAAGCACTTAATGAGTAACATTAATATTCGTTGTCTTCTCCATGGGAGCTGATGCTCATCAAGGTAAATAGCTGCTGGCTGTCTCCACAGCCTGTGGTTAGGCTAAGAATCGTCTGTCCTCATCTAGACAGTGGACTGTTTGTCCCCCCGAGATGGAAAAACCCTGCTGGGTACTTTCCAAAGGTTTCGTTTTAAAATGTTTCCACTTACAGATCTTTTAAAAATACCAAGGGATTTGGAAGAGCAGTAAGAAATCTACTATCTGGGTGATAGTCATTCAGAGATTCTTGTAGGGTGCCTATTACATGCCAGGCACTAGAATAAGTGCTAGGGATGTAATGATGACCCCAGGCGGTCCTGGTTACTGCCCTCAAGGCACATACAGTCTGATGGGAGAGGCCCAACTAGGTAAGGGTCATGCTAACCAGTGCATAACTGCAAAGTGAGATCAGTGTTAGGAAGGAAAGCGTGCAGTGCTGGGAGAGCCATCCCTAAGGAGGCGAGGTTAGAGCTGAGTTGAAAGGTGGATAAAGGAAGAAGTCTGTTGTTCACCAAGTATTAGGGCTGGATCTCTCTCTCTCTCTCTCTCTCTCTCTCTCTCTCTGTCTCTGTCTCTGTCTCTCTCTCTCTCTCTCTCCACCCCCAAAATCCAGTACAACTCCTCTATTTATAGATGAGGAAACTGAGGCCCAACAGAGCTAAAACTCTTGCCCAAGGTCAGAGCTAATTATAGAAACCAACGATCCCAATACCCAGTCTCTTTCTGCTAAATCACATGGATTTTATTTATATCCCAGCTATAGATTACCTCAATGCCAATAAAACACAGAATATTGAGTTAAAACCACACCCCTCAAGACCACAAGCATAAATAACGATCGCGCTTTAATGTAGATGATACCTTTTTATTTTGCAAATCCAAACAGTTTTTTCTCATCGTATCAAAATCCAAGACAGCTTGTTTTCTGTGAGAACGCGAAGGCCATAACCCTGTTTGAAATGCACTAGCAAATTTCTCTAACCGTGCAATGCTAATTTAGGCGTGAGCTGTGTGTTCAGGCTGACTTCATGCCCCGGCTAGAGTTTCAGATTTGCACAGGGCGATTGGGTGGCTCTTTGCTGTTTCACTGCAAAGATCTTTCCCTGGACTCCGGAAGCCTCTGGGGAATTTACCGCGGCCGAAGTGGCCGTGTTCTCGCCAGTGTGTGCATGCGCGCTGCATGGCGAAACATTCTTTTGAAAAGCCCGTGAAAATCCACTCGCAATCCGTGCGTGTGCACGTAAAATCGCAGAGCAAGGACCGGAAAGACCCACGGCGGAGCACACTCTGACCCGAGGTTACTTCTTGGGAGCCGCAGTCATGGGGAGGGGATGTGATATGGTCTTCTTTTTACTCTACATATGCCTGAGCTTTGTAAAATTGTACACAAGAACGTATTCGCGTATTACACATTTAATACATTTATGTTCATTTTTTAAAAGAAGATTCTTAAACAAACAAACATCTCAGTACAACAAAGGTGCATCGCTGCAGAGAGCGGCAGCGTTTCTCGTGGATGTGACTGTCTATTCCAGAAACCTCAGAGTAACACCCCGCGCCCGCCCACCCTTGGACCATCATGGAACTGATGATGGAAACGTACTCTCCAGGACATCCCAGCGGGAGATTAGGAAAGTTGGAGGCGCCTCGCGGGTCGCCGCACTTGCCGCCCGCGCCCCCCTAACCCTGCGTTTAGGGAAGTCTTGACTTTGCAGCTTGCGTACCCCACCGCCGCACTGGTGCTGATGCGTGAAGGTGCTGCCGCGGCGGGCGGGGCAATCCGAGCCCGCACCCCCACCTCCTCTCCCGCCCCCTCCCCGCCGGCCCCGCCCGCCTCGCCCCCAGCCTGCGCCCCGGGCGGCCGGCCCGCCCCTTCCCCTCCGCGCGCAAACGAACCTCTCGACGCCGCGTTCCGCGGCTGCCGGCTGGGGCCGGGCGAGGGAGGGGGCTAGCCCGAACAGCCTGACTCTGCAGCAGTCTCCCGAGCGCGGGCTGCGCCGCCCGAGCCGCTAGGCTGGGGAAGCACTAGCCGTTCGCTCACGGGCCGGCTCCTCCAGGCGCTCGCAGGCATGCAGCCCGGGAGCAGGCGGCGCGCCCCGGGCCGCTGCTGAGCCGGCCCGGGCGGCGGGGACCATCGCCTGCCGAACCCCTCCCACCTTGCCCCGGGGCCGACGAGCGGCGCCCCGGCACCCCCTCTTCGCCCGCAGCCCCGCCAGCGCCACCCTCCGCGGGCTGCAGGGGCTCATGCAGCCGCCAAGGTAAGCGCGGGCTGGGAGCGAGACGGACCCGGCTCTTGACATCCCGGAGGCGCCGCCGCCACTTGCTCGGGGCACGACACCGCTGTGGTCCTCCCCAACCCTGCGTCTCATCTTGCTCCCATCTTGCCCAGATTTGGAGCTTTGCTGCGCCTCGATCCCTTTAGCTCTTGGCAGCAGTAAAGTTTTTGTGGTTTGGTATTTGCTCTTTTTTCCTAAAATGCTCTCCCCGGGCAGCCGGCAGCGCGCGTGGTTGGGCAGACCCGGAGAACGTCTGTACCACTGTGCGCGTGCTGGGAGCTCCCTTTCTCCCGCGCGGCCGTTGCAATCGGCCCGCGGAGCCTGGGACTGAGCGTGCCACCCGGCTGTCCAGCCGTGAACCCCATTGGCACGACTCGCCCGGCCCCCTCCTCCTGCTCTGCGCCCGGCTGCCTAACCAGCTGCAGAGTCGCGGCTGGAGCGCCTGCCCCGGGGGGCGTCGACGCGGCGCACTGTCTGAGCTCGGGTCCGAGCGGTCCTTCGCCTGGGAGGGCAGGTGCGCAGGAAGGTGAGGGGCTTGGGATGAGTGTTTAAGGGATAGGATCCCCGAGTGGCTCTGACGTTCCTAAGTGGACAGGTGGGCCCGGCGGCCCGGGCACAGCGACGGCTGCGCGCGCGGCCCGAGCCGTGGCTCATCCCAGGGAACGAGTGGGGCAGGGGAACAGGTGTATTTAGGGGGAGGGCCGATGTGGGGGACGCTCGGATGCAATTCTTGATTGCATCCTCTTAATGTAATTGCATAAGATTTGCTCGGAGGTAGAATCAGTTCCCCCAAATTGAGGTTTTTTGTGGGAGCCTGCGAGCTGCTGTTATGTGGTGTGGTTTCGGAAGGCGTTGGATTGTATTTATTTTATAAATCGGATGTCTTGCGATCGGATTAGGGGAAATCGCGCCATCTAGCGGAAATGGTACGCTGCGCGTTTCTTTTAGGCCGAGAAGTTGGATGTTCTCAAAGTAGGAGATTCCGGCGCGTGGCGTGGAGGCAGGAACCAGCAGGCGGGTCCTGGGATGAGTATTTCTAGGTGTATTTACAGTCCGGCTGAGCGGGAGCTCAGCGACGCCCCCAGCTCCGCGCGCCGAGCTCAAGGGCCAGAACTGCAGCTCGTACTGAGTGGCAGGTTGTCACCTCGAGGAGATCGTCACCTTCTCCTTCTGGCTTGAGGGTCCTCTAGCAAGAACATAACGTAAAATGTTGCCTGCCGGTGAGTCTGTGCCTGTTCTCTGGGCATCTGTCCCAGAAATCGGAAAAACCTATGCACGGACCGTGGTCTTCTCCCGTGTATCACAGATGAGTGATTTTTCAGGCGAATCTTGAGCCGTAACCCCTAGAAAAGAGATTGGCTGTGCTCTAAAGGGCAGCTGAAGGAGAGAATTGGGAAAGAGTCTGGTGCAGGTCTGTACAGGAAAGGTATGATATAACAAAATGGCATTTTTTTTTTACATAAAGAAGAGGCTTCCTGCTGTTCCACTACCACAGCGAGTGACAAGCAGGCCTCCTTTATGAGAGGGACATGGTCTCCAGTTAGCAACTGGGGCGGACTTTGCTGGACAGCCAGCTGAGCCGACAAAGACTGTGGGTGGGGCTCCCTGTCCTTGGTGCCTGGTTTTTGCTGCCACCTTCCAGGCCAGATGATATTAGCACTGAGCTGGACTCTCCCTGTTCTGAAGTGTAGTCTGCTTCCTTGTAGAGCAGTGTGGTGTTCTCCTTGTGGGGAGGACCCTTGCCCCCTTAAGATCCTCTGAGCTGTGGTGGTGGTGAGGGAGGTCCCAGCCTCCTTTTTTCAATAGCCCTGCTCCCATCATTTCCCTCCCAGGTGACAGGTGCTTGTGCTCTGAATAGATGTATGGAGTGGTGAGTGGCTTATCTGCTCACTCCCCACGCTATCTCAAACTGCCTCGCCATTTGCAGGTGTTTATTTAATAACTAGATTTATGACAAAGAGGGTCTTGCAGTAACCTGGCATCTTATTCAAAGAGGGCTTCTCTGACCTTTGCTAAGAAACCTCTGTCTGCTTTCTTTCCTTACAAGCCTCTTCAAGGCGTGACTCGCTCCATCCCCAGTGGGTGTAATAGTACAGAATGGAGGATGAGAAGCTCCTGGTTAATATGACCCTTGACTTGGCTCTTCACCCGCCCTGTGGGAGCCCAATACGGGAATTCTTAGATGAGGAGACGCAAAATAAAATGAATAGGTAGTCAGCATTCCTAACATTGGGACAGGGAGTTTTTCAAGTCACTCTCACAGTGATGCTCGCTGCTTCTAGGAAGCAGGCAGGAAGAGGTGCTGGCATTTCCACTGCTCAGAAGAGGAAACTGATGCCCAGAGAGGTGCAGAGGAGTAGCCAAGGTTCTGTGAGTTTAAAGTGCTTTTTTCCCTAGAGCCTTGCTACCAAATGAATTAAGCTCAAGCACTTGGTTTTACCAAGTATGGCCCCCAAATAGGGCATGCCATAGGAGATGTGTTCACCTATCTCTCCAGAAGCCTGCCATCCAGAAAAAGAGACAGGATATACCCAGATGAAACTGATCATAAACAAAGTTCAGGCTTATTGGAATCTGTTATTTCTGTGAAACAAGGAGGCACTCCTACTTAAAGATCACTGTTCTAGAACTTGACTTACAACCTCCCAAGTGTAAGTTCAAACCACGTTTACGTGTCTGCAGTGTTCCTGTGGCTCTCTGGAGAATGGCTTTGCTTTTCAAACAACATTCATTGTTTATCCATTCAGCAAACATAACATAGACTTGAAGGAGACCCAGGCTTTCTCACCTGTGGTATCCAGCCCCATTCAGATGACAGGCTTCTCTTTTTCTTATTTTGACTGAATGACACCACAGTTTCAGCTTCTCTTCCCTTAGCAACAGAGCTCTGAAGAGCAATGAACAGGGCAATGGAAAATATGAAGAACTGTCTTGCCCAGGTGTGCAGACAAGGTCAGGCAGAAGTCAGTTTCCTTGGTGACAAATGAACATCTTTTAAAACGATGCCAGTTTCTTAGCCAGGTCTGACCTATGAGTAGAAAATGCTGTATCACACTAGAGCCTCTGGGTCAGGAGGCAAGAATACCCACTGAGGTGTGAAACTTCATAATCTGTGGGCAAGAGGAAGAAGAATTTTTGAGATTTGGGCAGAAATCAGAAAAAATGCTAAATGCAAGTACCTTTTGTAGCCCCATTTGAAAGATTTAAAGTCACTGCTACTTGACAAACATAAATACGCATTATGTACCTTATAAAATTATTATATCCAGATTACTACTGTAAAAAATTAAAGTGTAGCAGGCACTGTTTTTGTGGAAAATAATGACAAAATTGCCGGTTGAGTTTACTTCTCATTTTTCAACTGTTTGTTTAAAGCAACATTCCAAGATGGAGAACTTTCAGGAATCAGGACCCTGGGTTTGCCAGAGTCTGAAAATCTGGCAGAAACTTGAAAACAAAAGATTCTGTCAACAGTCTGGTAAAACAAGACCAATCCTTACAGATTCTGTGTCCTCCACAGGGCATAACAGAGATGAGTGGGTATGAGTACCAGTGCCCTAAAACTTGTTGATTGATATCTCACTAGGGTATCATTTAGTAGTTACCATCCGATGTGGTTTCCACTTCTGTTTTATTTTTTTGTCTTTGGAGATGCTCCGAGCTCAAGGTCTCTGCAGCAGCCTGCCCTGGCTGACAACAAGGATCTGTCCTGGTTCCTGATGATACCCACTCTATATCTGCCCTTGTGAGCAGAGATATCCTCCCTCAGTCCTCAGCAAGAGGCTCGGTACCATTACTTATTCTTTTTTTTATTGAAGCATAGTTGATATACCACATTATATAAGTTACAGGTGTACAATATAGTGATTCACAATTTTTAAAGGTTTTACTCCATTTATAGTTACTATAAAATATTGGCTATATTCCCCATGTTGTACAATATATCCTTGTAGCTTATTTTATACATAATAGTTGACATGTCTTAATCCCTTATGCCTGTATTGCCCCTCCCCACTTCCCTCTCCCCTCTGGTAACCACTAGTTTGTTCTCTATATCTGGGAGTCTACTTCTTTTTTGTTATATTCACTGGTTTGTTGTGTTTTTTAGATTCCACATATAGGTGATAGCATACAGTATTTGTTCTTTGCTGTCTGACTTGTTTCACTTAGCACAATGCCCTCCAAGTCCATCGATGTTGCTGCAAATGGCAAAATTCCATTCTTTTTTATGACTGAGTAGTATTCCAGCATGTATATATATCACACCTATGGTTGCTTCCATATCTTGGCAGTTGTAAATTGTAAATAATGCTGCTATGAACATGGGGATGCACATATCTTTTAGAATCAGTGTTTCTGTTTTTTTTCAAGTATATGCCCAGGAGTGGAATTGCTGGGTCATACTGTAGTTGTATTTTTAGTTTTTTGAGAAATCTCCCATTACTTCTTCTTAGCACACTTATTCTTCTTGAAGGTGGATGCAAACAATTTTTCGTCCTCTTTAGGAGTTTCCTCCTTGATGACTTCTTTAAACGAGACCAGGTGGAAGCATAGGAACACACAAAGACTGACCCATGATGGCTTCCTAAACATCCGTCATGGTATAAGCCTTGTCGGTTACAATGTGAACACTCCACCTGAGAATTCAGTCTCCTGACAGACTTTTTAGTACATTTCCCAATTGATCTGGACCACAGTGTGTATTTTCCTCCAGGTTCGCTATTTAAAATCCATGATATCTAGTTGTTCAAGGTGCTTCCACCGTTTTATCCTCTTCATCAAAGTCCAATCCACTTGTGAGACTACCACATCTTCCTGGTTACCCCTTGCAGGAATGCATTTACCTGGCTGTCAAAGAGGCTAGCTCAGGAAACATCTGCTGGGCCATCGCAGTGACTTGGAAATTTGCTGCCAGTGTGCATTTTCGGCCCCAGAATAGAATAGAATAAAATAGAATAGATGACTCTTACAAGAACAAGTCCCTTGGACTGCTGAGGGTGCAGCTAAGCTACCCCATGGTATTGCTGCCTCTGCGTCCATTTTGTTTGGCCAAGTGGCCTGTGAGGACCTTAAATTGACACCAGCCCCCTCATACAAGTTCATGCGCTAGGTAGCAGCCAGCCCTCGTGACCCACAGTCTCCCCTCCTCCCCAGGGCCTACCCCTTGTGCACCCGTCAGCTAAGATCTCCATCAGGTTCACTGAAAGCTCACTCTTTTGGTTTGAATTGACCTATCTGGCCTTAGCTCAGGAACCCCAAAGCACTCTGCCCACAGACCCTAATCAAGACATGTGCCACAGGGCTTCCCTGGTGGCGCAGTGGTTGAGAGTCCGCCTGCCGATGCAGGGGACATGGGTTCATGCCCCGGTCCGGGAGGATCCCACATGCCGCGGAGCGGCTGGGCCCGTGAGCCATGGCCGCTGAGCCTGCGCATCCGGAGGCTGTGCTCCGCAACGGGAGAGGCCACAACAGTGAGAGGCCCGTGTACCACACACACAAAAAAGGACATGTGCCCCAGGTCCTGTTTTCTGTTTGCACTGGGCCTTGACTTCCCCATGGGGCCCCTAGAAGTGCACCAGGTACTTCCTCCAGGACCTGTGAGTAATGAACTTCCCTATTTCAGTTTCTCTCGTGGTCTGTAGTTGAACCCTGGCTCACCATCCAGCACCTTGTGCTCCACTTGACAAGTGTGAATGTGACAGATTCATCACAGAAGAGCGCGTGGAAATGCATATTTCATTCACAGAATCGTAAAAACTACCAGCTTTCTTCAAAACAATTGGTACCTTGAAAAGGATAAGAATTAATTGGAAAGAATAAGAATTAATGTTTGTTTGGAAGTTTTGGTATATAACTTTCATTTACATTTAATTTAATATCCTTCATGGAAAGAGGTAGAATATAAATAATAAATAGATTTTTAATACAATTGCACTTTCTCAGATGGGCTTCCATTTATGCAAGCAAAAAGAAATGTAGTTATAAAGCAGAAACTAACACACCATTGTAAAGCAATTGTACCCCAATAAAGATGTTAAAAAAAAAAAAAAAGAAATGTAGAGCTTATGGGTGTTCCCTGGTGGTCTTGTGGTTAGGATTCAGGACTTTCACTGCCATGGTCTGGGTTCAGTCCCTGGTCGGGGAACTGAGATCCCGCAAGCTGTGTGGTATGGCCAAAATAAAAAGTAGAGAGAGAGAGAGCTTTGAGTGCAGACTCACCTGTAGACGTGATGAGGCTCATGAGGGCTTCCCCTCACAGGTCCAGACCTGCTAATGACCCCTCACTCCTAAGGTGGGTAGGTCATTCTGCCCCAGAGCAAGGGATTCGTGGGAGTTTAATTTGTGTTGTTTTACATCAGTCAGTGCAGCTAAAATAGTTTGAAATTCAGATTTCGGAATACTGATTTCAAAGTGCTTCCCTTACTATCCTGAGGCAACTTGTTTTTGTATCCTTGGGTATCTCAGGATCGTGTGGTCAGGAAAAGCTAGATGCCACCCTCTTCAATGCTGTGGGTTTTACATTGCTTTTATTTTTCTCTGCTAAGAGCATTTTGAGAAAGGAGATCCCTAAACTCCAAGCATCTGCTTTCTTCATGAGCAAGTGGACGCTATTGGCAGAGTCTACTGACTTCGGGGGTTCATTGCTAGGGAGCATACTGCTCCCTACATACACACACCTGGGCCAAGAGTCAATGAGGGCAAAGCAAACCCAAGCCAGAACGGCACCCAAACCAAGATGGCACGTAAGTCCTCCCTTTCTGGGTCAATGACCAATCTCTAGGGGTGGAAGCCCATCTGGCTTTGAATTAAATTAAGACATGCTCTGAATAGCTTGAGGTCTGAACGGACTGCGGTGAATGGATACTGTAGATAGATTTACCTAAACATCTTGTTGTGTTATATTGACCTGTCACTCAGAGGCTATTAAGTCAGGTAAGCACTCTATGAAACCTTGACCTAAAGGTACCATTTAACATCCAAAAGAAAGAAGAAGAATCTATAAGTATTTCAACTTCATAAGTTTTTAGGGGGGTAGGGGAGATGGTTCAGGAAAATTTTTCTTTCCTTAAAACATTTTAATATTTTTGTTTGTTTATGGAAAACAGTGTATCTCTAAACATGCTCACATCTCTGATGAATGACCCATCATTATACATATGGAGCATAACAGGAGAAAGTAAACCCCAGTGAAGATGAGAAGTAGCTGTGATTTGGTGGGAAATACCTTGGACTTGGCATCACAAGGCCTGGTTTTGAGCCTCTCTCTGCCATTTATATTCTTGGTGACCTTGGGCAAGTCACATAATCTCCCTGAGTCTCAGTCTCCTCATTTTGAATTGGAGACAGCTGTGCCCATCGCATAGTTGAGACCACCCTACAGTTACGTGGGAGACTGTGGTTGATCAATAAAACTTGAGTATAACTGATCATGCACTTAGAACCCACCCAGAAGTCAAGGTTATCTAAAAGTCCTTGGGCACTAATTCGAGAAGATACGTGCACCCCAGTATTCATAGCAACGCTACTTAAAATTGCCAAGATGTGGAAAAAACCTAAGTGTCCATCAACAGATGAATGCATAGAGAAGACATGTCATATAGATAGATAGATAGATTAGATGTAGAGATATATATACACACACACTGACATATACATACACACAATGGAATATTAGTCAGCCATAAACAAAGAATGGAATTTTGTCATTTACAGCAACGTGGATGGACTTGGAGGGCATTATGCTAAGTGAAATACGTCAGACAGAGAAAGACAAATACTGTATGATATCACTTATATGTGGAATTAAAAAAAATACAACAAACTAGTGAATATAACAAAATAAAAAGAAGCAGACTCACAGGTATAGAGAACAAACCTGTGGTTACCAGTGGGGAGGGGCTGGCAATACAGAGCTGGTGGAGTGGGAGACACAAACTATCGGGTGTAAGATAGGCTACAAGGATGTATTGTACAACGTGGGGAATACAGCCAATATTTTGTAATAATTGTAAATGGAGTGTAACCTTTAAAAATTGTATTAATATTTTTAAAATTTTTTTAAATTTAAAAAATTAAATAAAAGTCCTTGGGGAACGCTACAGATTTCCCCACCGTCCCCACGCATACAAAGGCTGTAGCAGAATCAGGTACATAGTAGATACTTTGTTACAATCAAAACAATGGTTCTTATCCATGATATAAAACTAACATTGGCAACTACTTATCAACACTTACTCTATGCCAGGCATCTGCTCTAAATTTTCTATTGTTATGTTAACTCATTTAATCCTCACAATAATCCTCTGAGGGAGCCAGAGTCTATCCCCATTTTTCAGATGAGATAACTGAGGTTTAGACAGTCTGTTCAGACTGCATGTTCTTGGCCAGCATGCCATATTGCCTCTGTAATGTAAAAGTGCAGACATTCCCTCAGCCTCCAACAAATTGAAAAAAAGAATACCATCGTGGTAGAGGATAATGTCACATAAGCAACACATTTGTTCTTTCTCGATTGGCACCCTTCCCCACCGCCCATCAGCTGGGGATCTTCTTTATTTCAGCTTTGCATTAGCCATTCTAAACAATTTTGAATTTGATGAATAACTTGGTCCTCTGTTCCTGTTGCTAAATGTCTGTGGTATTTGTGCTCGGCACCGACTTGTTCGTTAATCCAAATACTGCGGCCTTCTGCTGGTTGGGAGAGAGACGCAGACTCGCTGATCAATTCAAATAGTTGCCATTTGGTGGATAAATGGGTCCAAGTTGGTTCTTCTCCCAAGAACTTACTGGAATGGGGAGAAGCAGACACTGGGTGGTCTGTCCTCCCTCACAGGAACCTGGTGCATCTCAGTATGGGTACCCAGAAGTTGCTTTAAAACAAGAGGTTACTAAATGTTTACAAGGTGTGGTTTCAGGTATACAGTAGTATTGCTGGGTATGACTGCTGAAGAATTTCATGCTGACACTAAAACACAGAAGTGTCACTTTTCAAATAACATTTCCTACTTGCTCAGCAACATTTCTCTTGGGAGAACCCAGAAATGTTCCAGATGAGGCCCCAGGATGGGTCCTCAGAGTCAGGTATGGGCAAGGCCAGTTAGTTACAAAGCCAACACTAGTTCACTGAATTCCTAGAGATACCAGACCGTGAAGCTGGGAGACCGCCCTCCCCCTGGGGGTGGGCGGTGGGATGTGGTGGGCAGCCAGGCCACGATTCTGCAGATTGAGAAGCTGCGGGTCCAGAGGTAGGAAAGGACAGGGACCACACAGCTAGAGTTAGAACTGCTCCAAATCCCAGGTCTCTCTCTTTCCCCACATCCACTGCAGTGTCTAAAAACTCTCAATCTCAACACCGACAATGAAGCAATTCACAAATACTATCACTTTCGTACTGGGCTTTGTAGGCAGAAGAATTTGCAACTGTAGACCAGCTAGTAGGTGTGCACTGGAGCCGCAGACAAGAGCTCAAGAGGAAAGTGAGGAAGACTTTCATACATGAAACTCCAGCTATGTACTAGCTTATAATCCCAGTCAGCAAGGAAGGGGAGAGGTATCAAAAGAATAAATGAGGCTGCCCCAGGAGCTTACTGAGAATCTCAGAGGTCAAGAAGGAGAGGTGCGAAGGACGGAAGGAGGGGCTTAAATTATGGAAATGTGGCCTCAGAAACTGTTAGCATGTCATCAGGAGGGCTCCAACCCAGCCTGGGCTGAGGCTGGGGGACCTCAAAGGGAGTCCTTCCTTCTGTTCTGAGTAAGAGGATGAGTACAGAGATGCACGAGGGTCAGTGGAGGCAGAGAGAAGACCAAACATCCCCATGCCTGGGAAGGAGTTAGTGAGCTCATCAGAGGTGGTGTGACAGCTGGGAGTCACCCAGACCTGCCCAAACCCCACTCTGCCACCAAGCCAGCTGGGTCACCTCAGGCAGGTTACTTGCCTTTTGCAGTGTAAGTTGGAGTAAATGAGGGTTGTCTGACTTATGGATGAGAGAAGAGAGAAGACGTGTTTTCGAATGAGAATTGAAGTCCAAGAAGAGAAGAGGATGTAGTTTTAAAAGGCATTTGGCATTCCTCATATGGACTATTTTATTTTATTTATTTATTTTTATTTATTTTTTAAGTGAAGTAGAGTTGATGTATGATATTATATGTTACAGGTGTACAATACAGGGATTCATAATTTTTACAAGTTATACTCCATTTATTGTTATTACAAAATATTGACTATATCCCCCTTGTTGTACGGTATATCCTTATAGCTTATTTTATACTTAATAGTTTGCACTTCTTAATCCCCTACCCCTGTATTTCCTCTCCACCCTTCCCTCTCCTCACTGGTGACCCCTAGTTCTCTGTACCTTTGAGTCTGCTTCTTTTTTCACATGGACTGTTTTATATTTAAGTCTACCTCTACATACATACATCCCCTTTGGCTGGGGAACTCAGTTCTTCTTGGAGTCCTCAGCTCCTGACATAATGGAGGGACTCATAGGGCTATTTCGCTGAAAGTCAGAATAAAAAAGGAAATACCCACTGGGGAGGGAGCAGTTGAGGGCTTGCTAATACTTTTTGGTAAAATGATAGCTAGCTACATAGATAAATAGGTTGATTGATTGGTTGATTTTTATGTGTGCTTATGTGCATATGGAAATATCTAGAAAGATGCACATGAAACTGTTGATAGTTATGGCCTCCAGGGATAGTCACCTGATTTCATTTAACAGGAAATTGATTTTTGAACATGTGTGTATATTACTGTATCAATTTCTTGAAATAAATTTGATGTTAGATTGAAGGAAACAGAAAGTCCAGAAAATTTGTTCTAGCATTTTCTTTTTTTAAAAAATCCCTTTTATATCTTTCCAGCATCATGAATATGCCCATGCCTACCAAGCAGGGGTGTGCTTCTGGAAGCTTCTGAAGTGGACACTCCATGCTGATGTCCCATGCCAACCTGGTCCTCCAAAGTGGACCCCTGAGCAGGGATGTTGCTACCCCACGGAGCAGTCTGATGTGATTTGTCCACAAGGTGGAATTTTGACAGATGTGTACCAGACAGTGTGAGGCCAATGGTGACACAGTTGTCACCAGATCTGGTACTAATGAAGTCTTGCTTTGCAGTCAGTGGTCAAGTTCGTTAAAGAAGCTACTGACAAAGACCCCCCATTCTAAAAGATTCTTCAGCCTGGTAAAGTCCCAAGTTAATTTGAGGCAACAGGGATGGGGAATAAACGTGGGGCTCCTGAGACACCACACAATCACCCCTCTCAGAGTCCTCAGAGCTAGAATTATTTGTCTCCACATCTGCCTGTGCCCCTGGGCTTCCTGGGGTTGGGGGGCGAACTGTCTGCTGCTTATCCGAAAACTCCCAAAACCCACTCAGAGCCTAATACTCAGTGAATGCTTGTTGAATGAATGAAACAGAAAAACAAATAAATTAAAAGAATCTGCCTTGCATGTGCGAGTGGGGCGGGGGGGGCAGGGGGGGGGAGGTCGGGGTGGGGGGGGTGGATCTTAGTAACCTGATCACAGACATTAAAAGACATGTCCAGGAGCAAATAAAATCTGCTAATGTTTTAAATCCATTGAGAGAGTTCGAAGAGAAAGTGACATATCTCTTCAGTTTCTGAAGAGCTGTTGGAATGTCAGGGAAATGTGTGTTTCAAAAAACCATTAAAATATTGGAATAAAATCTGTATGTTTTAATTACTAAGAATAAGCGTCCCTCAGGGTGAGGGACAGAGCTCATAAGCCACGGAAGTAGTGTGCACACACAGAGAAAGTAAAGCTACAGCAAACAAACAAAACCAAGATAAGCCAAAGTGGGAACACATTGGACGGCTTTCCGAAATCAACAGTAAAGAGGTTCCTTGATGCCAGAGTAAGGACAGTGAGACCCAAAAATGCTTTGGAAGAAGAGAAGCAGGGAGATTCCTAAATTGTCATGGAAACAAATAGGTCAAGGACAGCCTGTGGCCCTCTACCCCAGGAACGTCTGGAGAGAAGGGAGCAATGGCAATTAAAAATGGCAGTCATATCCTTGTGGCCAAAATATGCAACTTTCCTTCCCACCCAAGGGCGTACATGCTGGGCCCCCTGCCAACAAAGGAAGCCCACCTATCCAGGAAGGGTCACTTTTAATAACCACTTTGTGGAATAGATACTAAAAAAGTAGTATCAGCAAGCATTTTGTAAAGTCCTAATTAACTGGCCAAAGCACAACACGCTTTCTGAAAAGAGAACATGAAACTGGACCAATCTGTTAGCATTCCTTGAGGAGGTAGAAACAGGTCTGGAGAAACCCAGGGATGAATTATGTTTAAACGTTCAAAATTCCTTCTGACAAAGTTCCACCCCAAAGGTCATTTCCAATAGTAAATTCCTCCAAAACATAAAGGGAAATCTCCATGGATCGGAATTGTCCTTAGAGACAGGAAAAAAAAGAGGATAAACAGGTACTTTTCTAGATGAAGAATTATAAACATTGGGGATCCCCAAGGATCACTGGTGCTCCCAGACTTTGTTTAAATGTCCATAGATCATCTGGAGGAATGACTGGTTCCAGGCCTGCAGATGAAATGGTTCCAGGCTCTCCAGAGAGATGGCAAACAAATGGTGATTAACTGCAGGACCAGTTTATGAGTTTGCAAGAAGATACATATTAAGCTTTTGCAGGGGCAAGCCTCAGTTAATACATTTAGGAAAACAACCCAAATTACAAAAATAACGGACTGTGTCCAGTCTGTTTATAGCCCCCAAGGGATCTTGGGGGTCTTTGCAAAATGTTTGTTTGCCCAAGACTGTGCAGGACCAAGCGTTCAGAAATGGTATTGGAAACTAAGCCAAAAATAGTCTGCTCCCTGGGCTCTACCCAAACCTGGCAGTTTTATGACCTTCTCCTAGAAAAATGTCTCAAAACTGTAGAAAGGTGAGTAATCACCCAGGCAGAAGGCTTTCCTGAGAAGCTGGGCTGCTTTGTTCTTTAAGGACGTCAGTGTGGAAAGATGAAGCCAGAAAGGTGATATGATCAAAGTCTATCAAACCTTAAAGGTTATGCAGAGATTGAGCAGCTCTGGTTCATCAAATCTGAGATGGACAGACCCAGTGTAGCCCTTGAAGTTTGAAAGAGGATTTTGAGGGACAAATTACAAAGAAGGATTGGGTCCCACTCTGAGTTGTCAATGAAGCAACTGAGTTCCTCAAAATGTGGTATAGGGCAAAATTTTTTCAAAGGTGGAGAGTGGAGGGGATGGGAGTAGGCTCAAGAAATTTTGCCAGTAAATGGATAATGGATTAAGAGCCATCAACAACACATCCCTGCACTTCTGAGGATGGCTAAAATACTTCTTGGGACCAGTTGGACCTTAGCTTCCTCCTGATTGGTCAAGAATCTGTGCATAGATGTGAGAGGAACCAAAATCAAACCAGTTTCAGCAAAACAAGGACTTTGTTGGCTCCCGTAGCTGGAGCAGGTCCTCGTGGAACTCCGAGGAGCTAAGAAGGAGCTTCAGGGAGAATTCATGTGCTGAAGAGTGGCATGGGGGTGGTTAGCCCTGAAAATCGCCATCGGTCCCTGAAAAGCTCACCAGACACAATGCAATTTTAGTATAACCAGTATGCCAACTCTGCAAAGACAGCTTCAACCCACAACACTCATCAATACTCACCTTCCCGTCAGATGACTATCCCCAGACCCATCCTATGGAGGAATCAGAGATCAGAACTGGGACCTCCCTCATGGCAACAGTCTCAGGACAGATTCTGATTGGTCATCTTGGGTCATGTGCCAGTCACTGCTTTAATGAAATCAACCATTAGGTTCTCTGTCTCGCCTGGACTTTAAGTCCAAGAGGATAAACTGATTGACTCATCCTGGGTCTTATGTGCACCCACGGTTGATGGAGGGTGATGGAACTTAGAACCTACAAGTCCCTACACATTCGTCACCCAGGAGAGCTGACTAAAAATGCTGATACCCAAGGCTCTACCTCCCGAGATCCAGATTCAGCTGCTCCGAGTGGGGCCTGGGCATTTGTATTATTGTTAAATCCCCCATGATGATCTCCCAAAAGAATATACCCCTCTCCTTTGTGAGGCTCTGGGTGGGGCTCCCAAGTGCTAAAAATGCACACCCTAGCAGAGCATGTGCTGGCCTTTCCCAGGCTTTCCCAGGCTCCTGCTTTCTCTTTCTGCAGCCTCACCTCTTTCTCCTATAGCCATCCTCAAGCTTTTCCAGGTCCTCAGGCAAGCCACACCTTGGTACACGGTTTCTTCAGTGTTCCTTCTACCTGGAAGCCCTGCCCTCCTCCTCCTCCCTTGCCCACCACCTTCCCCTGGCACATTCCCAACTGGGAAAACTTCCCTTCCCACGCTGCACCCCAGGCTGGGCTGGAGGCCCCTGGCGCCCGTGTTCTGTGCCTCCCCGACAGCGTCTGTGTTATGCCTTATTGAAAGTGATTGTTAAGTTATCTGTCTTGACTTTAAGCCCAGTGTGGACTTGCACCATCGGAATGAAAGGCACATACAGCACGTCAGGGGTGGGGTTCGGTGTGCTTGGCTCTGCCGTTTATTAGCTGGTAATTGGGTGTATATTTAAACTCACTCAGCCTCAGTTTCTTCATCTGCAAAATGGGGATAGTAATAGAACCCACCTTAGCTTAAAGTGTCTAGAAATGTAAAGCACTTAGCCAGCACCTGACATAATGTAAGAGCACGCTGAAACATGAGCCATTATTACTATCATTCTTAGTGAAAATGAATCCTTGAAGATACCTCGCAAGGTACACCACCCTTTCGGTAAAGCCCTCCCCAGGTAGTTGTTCACTCCTCACCTCTGTTTTACCCCTCACCTTTCTTTAATATCTGTTTCTACTAGCAGTTCAAAGATAGGAGTTGTCTTATTGATTTCTTTATACCCCAGGGACTAGCATGTACTAGTCCTAAATATGTATTTATTGACTGATGACTCAGGCCCTGCATTTGAGAACACCCTGTTCATACCCAGAGGCAGGGGAAGCCAGACTCCTTCCCCACCGCTGCCCCTGGGAGGGCTTCAACCTTATGTAAACCTGGCCTTTCAGAAGCTCCCTGCTCCTTCATCACACAACCCCACCCCCCGAAAATGGAGAGGGAGAGATGGGGGGGCGAGGGTTCAGTGGTGGGGCCTCCACAGCCAGGACTGGCGGAAAGGGAACAGGAGCATGAAAAGGTCTCTACCCCTCCGCCCAGACTGCATCCAGGGGAAAATGCATAAGTGGTGAGACTCTATAATGAGAGCTGTCAGTCTGAAGTCAGCTACACTTTGCGGTACGCGTGCCTTTCACTGTAGTGGCCTCTCCCGTTGTGGAGCACAGGCTCCGGACGCGCAGGCTCCGGACGCGCAGGCTCCGGACGCGCAGGCTCCTCCGGACGCGCAGGCTCAGCGGCCAGGGCTCACCGGCCAGGACTCACCGGCCCAGCCGCTCCACGGCATGTGGGATCTTCCCAGACCGGGGCTCAAACCCGTGTCCCCTGCATCGGCAGGCAGACTCTCAACCACTGCGCCACCAGGGAAGCCCTGAAGTCAACTACACTTTGATTTAAGTGAGTTTCTATGGCAAATAGAGTGCTGAGTTCCAAAACCCAACATTTCAAGAATTTCTTATTTTTGCAAAGATTTGTGGAGTTGTCAATAAGCTGGTTGGTTTGGCCGGTATAGACAGATTCCTCAAGGTCAACACAACCTCATATTGCTCTATTTGTAGCTGGATTTCTCTTCATAGTCTAAACTGTGTAAAAGCCAAATCTCTACTTCTGTGATGTCCAAATTCAGCCTCACACATTTCTCCTCTGAGAAGGAAGCCCTTTTCGTCCCTTTCCCAAATGATTTGCTTATGCCGTAGGAATTGGATCTCCTCCCAAAATGACAGCCAGTCCCCTGGCCGGAAGGCCGGGGAGCTCCCATGGCCCAGTGCCCCTCCCAGATGGTGCAGGCACACCTCGTTTTATTGTGCTTTGTAGATACTGCTTTTTTTTTTTTTTTTTAATTGAAGGCCTGTGGCAACCCTGTATCCAGTAAGTTTATCCATGCCGTGTTCCCAACAGCATTTGCTCACTTTGTGTCTCTGTGTCACATTTGGGCAATTCTCTCAATATTTCAAACTTTTTCTTTATTGTTCTGTCTGTTACGTGATCAGTGATCTTTGATGTTACTCTTGCAAAATGATTCCAGCTCGCTGAAGGCTCAGATGATGGTTAGCATTTTTTAGCAATAATATTTTTTAAATTAAGGTATGTATACTGTTTTTTAGACATAATGTTATTGCACACTTAACAGACTACAGTATAGTGTAAACATAACTTTGATATGCACTGGGAAGCAAAAAACTGCATGGGACGTGCTTATTGCATTAGTCGCTTTATTGCGGTAGCCTGGAATGGAACCCTCAATATCTCCAGGGGATGCTTGTATTCAGTTGCAGTCTTGGGGTGACAGTATTATCAGCCTGCCCCTTAACAGACAAAGAAACTGAGGTGTAGAGGCTGCAGCCAAAGGTCCACACTCTTGGGCGAGGACAGCACCGGGAGGGCCTGCGTCCAGGCCTTCTGAAGCCTGCACAGCCTCTCTGCTGGATCCTAAGCCACGTTCTACAACCCAGAGATGCTGCAGCTGTGGTGGTGGTGAATTTACAGTCGGGGCTGCTGGGAATGCTAATGGATCCTTTCTCTCTCGTTAGCGAGAAGCTTTAGAACTAACTTGTGTGAGGCAGGATCTAGCAAAGGGTGTTCATTGGTGGACCTCAAAGGTGCCTGTGTGCAGTCTGGCTCTGTGCCTGCCTCAGTGTGCCAGGGCTGTCCTGTGATTCTAGAGACTAAATGGTGGATCTGGCTCCTGGATGGACCAAGCCTGAGGAACGCGAACCGCGATCTGGATTTTGAGGTGGTGGCCTTTCACTGGACAAACCTGTAGCATTTTGCCAACGGGGGCTTAAAATGAATCCTGGTTTGGGGAAATGATAATTAGACAGAGCCTGTTGGACTGAGACCCACTTTTTTTTTTTTTTTTTTCCCTGTACGCGGGCCTCTCAGTGTTGCGGCCTCTCCCGTTGCGGAGCACAGGCTCTGGACGCGCAGGCTCAGCGGCCATGGCTCACGGGCCCAGCCGCTCCGCGGCATGTGGGATCTTCCAGGACCGGGGCACGAACCCGTGTCCCCTGCATCGGCAGGCGGACTCTCAACCACTGCGCCACCAGGGAAGCCCCGTGAGACCCACATTTTTGAGGGAAATACGGTGGCACCCCAAATTGTAAAGCCAGCAGTAGCCATCACAGCACTTTGCCTTAAGGAAACAGCAGCTTGTTTTTGCCCCATGGTGCGGTGCTTGAGGCATTAGTCCCCTTTCGTACTTGTTTTCTAGAAGCCAGATTCAGAAGTATTACTGCTTTGGGTTCCATCTACAGACCTAGGGTCCTCTTCCCCTAGCCCAAAGCTTTCTCCTTCAGAGCTTCACTCCCCTCCCAGCAGGCAGAGTCCTAAATGCAGACGCAGCCCTGCAGCCTCTGTGGCCTTCAGCAAGTGAGGACTGCCATAGTGCTTAAAAGAAACATCTAAATTGGATAAAAACTCAGAATTTTTTCCAAAGAACCAGATGAGTTGGCTTGGAAGTGAGGTGAGGGGGGCCAAAGGAGCAATTGGTTTGACTAAAAACACTTGCTCTGGCGTATTTGTGTTCCATCCAAAAGATGCTTCTCAGGGGAAGTGGCCAGTCTTAAATATCCCAGCAGCGGCAGGAGAGCTGCGGGGCCTAGGGAATCTTGGGGAGGAGACATTTTGCTCCTGGAAAAATAAGTGACCAAGTTAAAGGAAGTCACCACCCTGATGCTCTCCCAAGAGCGGCCTTGGTGGCCTTGCCCTGGCGGCGCCGAGCGTCCAGGCCCTGCGCACCGCGGGGCCCGCTGCATCCACACCTCCTGGGGTGGCAGCTGCCCTGCCGCCTCCGTCAGGCTCGCAGGCCCCCGACTCCGGAGCGCGGCCAGTACGAGTCCTGGGGCAGCAGCGAGGTGCCTGGAGGGGATGCTGGAGGTGGCCGAACCCAGGCGGGGTGGGTGGCCCGGGGCCAAGGGAGGGGCGGGAGGTAGGGAGGGAGCCTCGAGGTGCTTTAGTGGCCGACATCCATTGGGCCATCCCGCCCAACCCCGGACAACTCGGAAGCGGATTTTTCAGCCTCCTGCACTGGGGACACATCTGAGTGAGAGCAATGGGTCGGGGTGTCGGTGGCGTCTTCGGGACAGCAGTCTAGTTGTAAAGGGATCCTGGGGTTTTTCTCCAAGCTCAGTTTCTACTTGGGTTGGATACGTATAGGGAAGATGGGGGAAGGGGGCGCGGCCGTTCTTGCTCTCTGCCGGCCTTGGCTGTCCCGGGGCATTTGGGCCTTTTCTGCGTGGAAAGCCGCGGGGTTCGGGGAGCCGGGGCGCGCCCACCGTCCTCCAGCCCTGGGTTCCCCAGGTCCCCGCGGCCTGCGCCGCAGCCCGGCCGCCTCGGTCCCCGCCCAGCTCTTCTCCCCCAGCCCCCAGCGGGCCGCGCTGAAACCCGAGCGCGAGGGGGCGGAACGCGAGGCGGCTGGGGCAGCGGGGCCGCGCCGACATTGGAGGCGAACTGGGTGATGGATGGCGAGGGAGGGGCGCGCGGGGAGGGGGGGCGCGCCGGGCGCCCGCGGCCGAGATGGACCGAGCCTGCCGGCTCGCTGCTCCCGCCGGCGGAGCGAGGCTGCCCTTTCTCCGCAGCGTGATTTATTTTCTTCTTTTCTTCTGAACTCTTCTTCCAGGGAGAGGCTAGTGGTAACAGGCCGAGCTGGATGGATGGGTATGGGGAGAGGGGCAGGACCTTCAGCCCTGGGATTCTGGCCGACCTTCGCCTTCCTTCTCTGCAGCTTCCCCGCAGGTAAGGCACAGCCCCCGGCCCGGGGACAGCCGGCCGGGCGCGCGGGGCCCGCTCCCCGGGTCTCCTCGCAGCGCCGGGCCACAGGTCGGTGAGTCGGAGCTCAAGTTCGCCGGCCCCCCGCCTCCCATTTCCACGCGTCTTTGTTTCTCCCGCGTCCCGCCGAAGGCGCGATGGATGCGGCAGCGGGGACCTGGGGGAACCCCTCCCAGGCTATAATGAAAAAGAGCCAGGCGGGGAGGTCGCAGGCGCCGGGGACGTCTCCCAACTTCCGAGAAAAAGGGGGTACCGGGATGCGCCCCTTAGGGGCCCCCGAGAAGGGGGAGAATGGGAGGCACGGACTCGGAGCACCGGGGGCACTTTCTCCAGCGCCTCGCCCAGCAGTTCGCAAACCTGCCGGGTGCCCAGGGGTGGAGCTGGGGGCGCCCCTGAGGTCCCAGGCCTGACCCGGACCGCCCCCTCCCGCGGGACCCCGTCCCTCCCCCACGCGCTCGCCCACGCGGGGAAGCCCACGGACTGGGCTTCGAAGGGCCCTTATTCCTGTTTGATAACATTCCGCGTCGCCCCCTGTTTGTTTTTATTGTGTCAGAAAGGGAGAGAATTTCAGAATTAAAGCTGAAAAAGCCCATCTGTTTCCAATGAATCCCCCATAGTTTTTCACAATGTTTTTGGCAGATCGCTGCTTTCAAATTCCTCCGAGCCCGGACCTCTTGTTTTTGTTGGGGGAAGGGAGACCAACTCCACAGAGAAGCATTTGTTCCTTCCCAAACGCTCCAGTTTCTTTACTTTTTTTTCCCCCCCTTTCGGAGGGGGAGGGGGAAGGCACGAAACTTAAATCCCGGGTCTGTTTTCTTTTTAATGTTTCAAGAAAGTTTATTCCATTTTTGCCATATGCTACTCACAGCCTCGAAATGCCAGTTAAACCCTCTGTACCCATTTTCCCCTTGTTAAAAATACAAATAAACCCAGCGTCACGGGTCAAATGGTCCCCGATGCAAGGCGAGATTTCCCGGCTGTTTCCATTGTGCTGCGGGATGCCGAGGTGTCTTTTTTGCAAAAATGAGAGCCTGTTTCGCTCCGCAGGCGGAACGGACCCGCAGCCGCAGCGCTCCACCGAGCTCTGCAAGAACGGACTTGAGTTAGACCGGGATTGGGTTGTTTTGTTTTGCTCCTCAGCCAGCTGGGTTTCAGGAACTGGCAGAACTGGGCAGTCCGGACTCGGCCTGGCTGTAAGTTGGGGCTCCCGGTGGGAGGACATGCAAGGCAGCTGTAAGGGAGGAGGAATCCGTTTACTTTCCCGCCCCAGCCCTGCTCCGGGGCCCCCCAAAACCCACCCGGCCCCGCGTGCCCCAAGGGCGTCCCCGGAGAGTCGCAACCTGCTCGCAGCCCTGGATTCCATTGGGGATGCCCCGGCCAAAGACAAAATGGGGGGTGTCAATGCCTTAAAGAGCCTTTAGACCCGGTGCACCCTCGCCCCAGAATATTACAACCTCCATAGAGGGTCAAGCAGCAGGGAGTCCTACTCTCCCTCCCTTTTTTTTTTTTAAAGGTAGTTTCCCCACCTATAGAAGGTTCCGGCTGAAAGGCTGATTTGGGTCCTTCCCAAGAACTAAGAAACTAAAATTTGAAATGATCCTCTTCTTAAAAGAAGAAATCCCCCTTTTAGAGATGCAGAAGTTTGTAATGTGTGTGCATCTCGGTTTGGTCCAGATAAAGATCCGGCCCATTGGAAGTTTTATCAGATGGGTTGATAAATAGCTTTTGTCCCTTAGCTGCCATGGGGGATGTGATCTCAGCTTGGAGCTGAAATTGAGAAGGGGGGCTTAGAAGCCCTTAAAACAACACCTTCCCGCTCTTAAAGCGGCAGCACTTGTTAACTTCTTGGGCTGGAGGGAGAGGAAGGGAAGGGCTGGCAGGAAGTACTCAGAGGTAGGAGGGAGCTGTCAGGGCTGGGTAGTGGAGTTTTGCTGTTTTCATTTCTCCATCTTAAAAACTTTATTTTAAAAGTCTCCCCCATCGTCTGAGGGAAGCTGGTGGGTTATAGAATTCATAACCCGAATTCCATCACTTGTTTCCAAGAAGCCCATTTCTTTTTGGCTTCAAGGCTGGTAACTAAAACCTGGCAGATAGAGCAGATAGCTGTTGCACTGTCATGCCAACTGGCTAATGTTTCTTCTAATTTGAGGCCTTGACAGCCGCATTTAGTCAAAATTGCCCACCTTGCTGAAAACTGAGCTTCCAGTATGCCCGCATGAAATAATACACTGGGGGCTCTGAAAACGTGTGTGCTCCAGAAACCTGGGTCAAGAAGACGGTTTCTTAAGAGATGAAATGGGTCATTTCCACCACAAAGAGGTGGACTGTCGCCAGAGGGGCTGCTTGGGGATCAAGTCAGAGAACCTGCAGGTCTGCTGGGCAGCTGGGTGGGCGTTAGAGGAAAAAAAAAAAAAAGAAAGCACTGGAGACAGTCAGGGGCCCTGTGTGCCAGCCCCTCCCTCTAAAGACAGGTGGAATCTGGCTGGAGCAGCCTCGTGAAAGCATAGGCTTGTTCAGTGCTAGTCGACTTGAATGGCTTCCAGGAGTAAACCCATAGGACTGCAAATTAAATTGGACATAGTTATGTGGAGAAAGATGCCTTAACCTCCGCTAGACTGAGAGGGTTTGTGTCTTTTGAGAGTGTTTACATGTACTCAGCGTGCGTGGCACACCTCCTGTGGTCCTGACACAGGGACAGCATTCGGGGCCCTCATCCGAGCAAGGTTGGCGTCCTCCTTCAGTCCCGGTGGAAGGACAGGGGCCCTTCGGTGTCCCTTGGGCTCTCAGGGTGTCTGCATGGACCATGCTGTGCCTTCAGCAGATGGACAGAGTGGCCACTGCTGTGGTCTAGCTGGGAGGGGGGGTGGCAGGAGGCCAAGAAAGCCTTCTTAGGAGAGTCTTTCACTAATAGCGTCTGCTTCAAAACACAATTAATAGATACTTTTTTAAACTTTGAAACCACCCTGGCTTAATAAAACAGATTTCTAAGAGGAACCCGGCAAAGTCACATGTTGTAGACATGCTGGCATGTTTCCCATTGGCTACACATGGATGCTATACTCCAGCATGGTGCTTCTCAAAATGTGGTCCTTGGGCCAGCAGCATCAACCCCCTCCCTCCCCCCCAGCCCAGGAACTTGTTAGAAACCTACTGAAGCTGATGTTCTGGGGGTGGGATGCACAGTCTGTACTGTAACAGGCCTTCCAGAGGGTTCTGATGCACCTCAAGTGTGAGGACCACTATTCTAAAAGTCATTGCCCTGGGCCTTTCTTTTTTCCTCTTTCCCCTTCCTTTTAAACCACAGCTGTTTTAGAAAGATTAGTCCTCAGTGGGGAAACTAAGGCTTGCAGAGACGCAAGTCCTCTGCAGTATGCAAGTACATCTGTGTCATTGTAGAGATGAGAATATTTATCTCGGGGCTGCTATTCAAAAACGTACAAGCAAGTCAACCTACTTACCATGTTATTGTCCTTCCAGTAGGACTTTGTGTCCCAGAGGGAAAGACTGAAATGAGTCCCATTGGAAGAGCCGGATGGCAGCAGCGTCAGCCAGTAGGCTGGTGTGTGCCACACCAAGGGGCCTGCAGGGCAAAGCCCTGGCTCCCAGGGAGGGCGGGATGTAAAATCCTGCAGATGTTTGGTCGCTTTGGCCCTGAGGATGAGTTGGAGAGTAAGGAGAGGATCTATGGTCTTCTGGTTTAAGAAGGGAAACCTCTGCAAGGTTGGAGGAATTGCTAGCAGTCACCCCAGTGCCCAAAGGAGAACTGGGGAGAGGTGATCCAGGGGCTCAGATAAGGTTGCTCCATGAGATGGGGAACTGGGGTCCCAGGTCTCTGTGGAAGTGAGAGGATCGCGTGGGGACCACTTTACATGTTGGAGGTCATATGGTTCCTGCTAAAATTTCCCTCTCGGGTGCAATGTGCAAGGCCCTCAGCAGAAGTGGGCAGAAAACCCCAATTTATGTTTGGTTGAGTGATTGGGGGTACCATGCCGTTGTAATGCCTGGCTACACTCAACCTGCCTAAAACTGAAGGCACTGTTTCTTCTAGGGTAACCAACTCATCTCAGTGGACCCAGGACTTTCCACTGTTTCAAAATTGAGAGTCCCGTGTTTTTAGAAGCCCTCTGAGTCCTGGGCACACCAGGATGGCGGGTCTTCCTAGACTCTCCTCCTGTCCCCTGGACTAGTGCCTGGCCTGTGTCTGTTAGACCCCACTGCCCAGAACCGTTAAGTCCTGGGTGTGAAGTGGCCTCTCCCTTCTGTCCGTTCACCCGGCGCTGGGCCTCCTTCCTCCACCCTTTCCTGCCTGTTCCCGTTGTCACCTGCAAGCAGCTGAGCTTGGACCTGCCTCCCAGGTGCCCCACCCTCACGCTCCAAGTTGCCAAATGAATCGCTCTAAAACTCCTGCTCAGGCACTCACAGCTCTCTGTGGCCCTCTTGGGAGCATCCAGAAGGGAGGACCCTCTGGCATCTGGTCCCACACTCATCCCTGGCCTCATTCCCTGGCATGTCCCCAGGCCCCTCCAGGTCTCCCCATACTCTGTCACCACCCACCATACCTTAACAGTGGGCAGCCCCCAGGCCTTGCTGAGGCCCCTGCCCAGTTTGGAATGGGAATGCCCACTAGATTATAGCCCAAGGCCAGTGCCATTTGTTGGGGTCCAGTGCCGTCCCTCCAGTGACCTGGGTACCTGTCACCTTGGCTGCTGACGCCTGTGCTTCCTCTTGGCCTTGTTGCTTCCTGGGTCTTGGGTTTTTAGTCCTCTTCTAAATCACCGGAGCTGTTCATAAGGGCAGGAACCCCATGTCCTGTTTCTTTATACCCTTCTCTTTGCACCCCAAACACACCCGGCACAGTCCTGGAAACTACAGGACCCTTGGGTTTTCTGTGTGCCTGTTTGTTTTCTGCTCAACAGGCAGAGACCACAGGGTTGGGGTGGGGGATGTCCAGATACCCCAATCTTTTTTTCAAAAAATTTGTTTCTGCTTATAAAGACAATACTCATTTTTAAATCTAAAGACCGAAAAGGATAAATAAGAAAATGAAAATAATGCAAATTCCAATCTCCCCCAGACTACCATCGCTAACTGACATTCATGAATAACCTGCAAGACAGAATACCTTCATATTGTTTTCTCCAAAATATGATCATTTGAAGAACAACAGTTTTTAAAGCTCTTCCGTTTATTGAGTGGCCACATATACCAGGCACTCTGCTAAATACTTGAAATATGTCACCTCATGAGATGGTCACCCCTCCCCTGTGAGCATCATTCCCTCTGTATCGATGAGGAACCAGAGGGTCAGAGAGGTTGCCTGACATCGCACAACTTAGTGGCAGAGCCAGGAGTACAGCCCAGACCCCTGCCCTTTTCCATATACCAGATTTTGGGTAAACACTCGTTAAACGTGCTATGTAGCATTTTACACTTTGAGCTACGTAGCGTATAAGGCTTTAAGGTGGGGGGAAAAGAATAAGAAACTTTGGAGATATAATTAGACAGCAGAATGAAGAGTGACCACGCTCTTCCATGGATCTCACCTTGTTGCCTCTTCCCAAAGGCCCTCTCTGCTCCCTGTCTATCCCTGGCTTAGCGTTCCAAAGCACATGCCACCCAGCCGTAGGCTGGGAAAACAACTTTGGCAGAGCTGTCATGGTGCAAATTTTCCCAAGTCACATTGGTGTCTTTTGGGTTTTGCTTATTTATTCATTTCACTCACCACTTCACCTGGGCAGTCAGAATACCGAGACGCCTATTAAAGTGATCCCTCTGCGCCCAAGTCCCTGCAGAAAGGAGCCCATTATTGTTCCCCATGCTGAGGAATGTTCCATGAACACGGGCTCACGCTCATGTGTGCACCAGCCAGGCGTGTGCCTTCCCAGTGCATGAGGAAGGTGGAGGAAGGCCTGCCTGCAGATGGAAGTGGGGGAGAAAAGCCACTTCAAATGAATTTTGACCCGGAGCAACCAAGCAGATGAGCCCAGGGTTACTAGAGGCAGAACCAGAATGGAACATTGTCACCTCTAGAGCCAGTCCTAGACTCAGGAAAAGGGGTTATGCCTCCAAGTAGGAAGCCCAACTGCTCGCCTGCAAGCTTCATTTATACCTGAAAAGTGATGTCTTTGCCCCTACCATCCTTCTCGTGGAACCCAGAGTCGCTTAGTTCTCTGCCCTAAGGCAGGGTGGTCTGGGCATGGAATCCTGTGCCTGGCCCCTGCCCGCCATGGGCCCTCCTAACCCAGAGGAGCCCGCAGCTGCCTGACTGCAGGGCTGCTTGTGGCCTTGGGCCCGAGGGTGAGCACATGTGCTTTCTAACGTCCTCTCAGCTGTGGCTGTTGATCTGGCTCCGTGTGGCCCCAGTGGGTGTGCCCTCTTCCTTGGCACTCGGCCTGGTTTCTTGCAGCGACTTGGCACGTGTGGAGGCTGGGACAGAGCAGCCTGGCTGGGCGTGACGAGGGGGCAGCGCCTCCTGCCTCAGCTTGGTGAGTGGCACTCGGCCACCTGTGCCCACACTTAGCAGTGAGTTAACCGCTGCTCCCCCGTCTCCCCTCCTCCACTCCCTAAGCCAATGCAGATTCTCTGAGAAGCTTCCTCCTGCCCCGGGCTTTCTTCTCGGGTAGGCAGGTCCCTATAGGAAGCCCCTGAGAAAAGTCCCAGTGCTCTCAAGGGGCGAGAGACGCTTTGGAGTCACGGGCTAGGTCGGTTCCTTGGAACGTTCTTAGGCTGAACTGGGAGGAATGCCTCTGAGGAAAGCTGATCGCTTCTGGCTGCCTGTGGGTGAAGTAAGGTAGGGTCGGCTGCACCTGGTGCAAAATCCAGTCCCTCACCTGGGTGTGTTCCTCTCGGTATCTGACGCCAGACACCTGGATGGAGCGACACAAACCCGGCGGCCACAGGCATCTCTCAAGCAAAGAGACTCCAGAACACTGCCCCGGCAAGAGCTGGCCAAATTCTGGCACTAGATCCATCCACTGTCCCCTCCCAGCTTCGGTGCTAAGGGACAGGAGAGGGTGGAGAGCTGTCCACTGCTTCTGCTGCTGGTGCCCAGCCTGGGTCTCCCACGGGGCGCAAGCACATTTCCCACCTCTTTTGGGACCCACATCCCAACTCGTTGCTAAGAGGCGAGCCCCAGCATCGGCGCTGCCTGGGACAGGTGGGCAGTGAGGACAGGGGGCGTCTCAGGCTTCTGTGCTGCTCCTTCCACAGAGGCTGTGCAGTGAATTCTCTTTGAAGCTGCCCTCCCTCTGCTCTGCCTGCTTCTGTCCTAATTAAAGCCGTCGCCTCTTAATGTTATGCCACTTCCTAAAATAGTGTTCTCATCATGCCAGGTACTTACTGAAGGTTATCCAGCGGGCTCCCCACGGTCAGCGGGATCTGGTCTGAAATCCTTAGGCTGGCGTATCGGGGCCCAGTCAGGAAAACAGAAACCACATGGGGTATTGCCACAGAGGGAACCTGATACAGGGGATTGTGTCTAGATGGGCGTGGGAGGACGGAAGAGGCCACAAGGGACCACGGAGGCACACACAGAGTTGCAGGAAGCGACTTCCACTCCTGGGGCTGGAGGCACAAAGGGAAGAGGACCTTGGGGGCCCAGGGCCCGGAGGAGGGCCGCTACCTGGCTGGTCTGGCTACTTCGGAGCAGCGGCTGGAGGGGAAGAAGGGCCAGGGCTGGGTGGTGGTGCTGAGGTTAACCTGGCTGGGCCTCGTCTAGTGCTCCCCGGCGGTGCAATCTAACAGGGAGCTGGGTGAACGGGGAAACGGGGTTTGCTGCATCCCAGCCCCACACAGAGTGGAGAAAAGCAGTTTGAACCTGACGACATTTGCTTCATCGCCGGCTTTCACTCGGGGCTTCCGTGCCTGGCCCCAAACTTGCGGCCACACGCTCAACCATCCGGCATTTCACCTCCGGCCAGTCCCAGCAGGTCTGGAGCCACTTGGGCTTCTGGACCTCTGCCCTGCATCACCTGTCAAATCCCACTGCCCTTCAGGACCTGGTGGAAAGGCTGCTTCCCTGATACCCTCTACGCCTCCATCCTTAAGTCTGTGTTCAAATGAACCGTGTCTTCTTCCCTGCATCCCGGTGGTCTGAGTAGCTGACTCCACCTGAGCACAGAAACCAACGGGGGCTTGTTCGAGGAATGGCAGGAAGCACCGTGCCGGGCACCTAGTGGGGTCCAGAACCTTCAGCAAGTCCATGAATCCAGGCAGTGACCCTGCGAACCACGGAGGCAAAACCATCGTGCCTGTGGGGCTTGCCTTCAAACGCGCCGTATACTCCTTTAAGAAGAGGCAGGTTTTTCTCTCTCCCGGCTCCCCCCACCCCTCCTACACGGCAACTGAAACCTGATCTAATCCCTTTGCTCGAGGGTAATTTATTGGTCTATTGGGTTTTTCTTGGTGGCAAATTGCATTGTCTTTATTCCTGGGTTCAGGCTGACGAACGGCTCCTGCATTCCTAAGACTCCTTTCTCAGGGCCGAGCCTTCACACCCCGTGGCGCTCAGCAAAATAAGTTTTATTGGGCTGCTTTGTTATGCAAACAAGCCGGTAATAATCAGGCTATTATTCTGAAAGATTGGGCTTGATTAACAGTTCAAAGGAGGTCTCTGAAAGCGGCTAATGCCGCGCTGGTGCATAAATATTTTCATCCTGCCTGGGTTGGTACAGCTGCAGCTTCCAGCTCCTGGCTGCCGCCGCCCACCCCCTCCCCCGTCTTTCTGCTCGGAGAGGAGCTGGGTTGCTATTTAAAGGAAGAGAATTAAGTCAGACAAGCCGTGTGTGGCTGTGATTTCTCTCTGCTGCATCGCAGACCATGAGGAAGGCAGTCTGGAGCCCACCTCCTGCAGAAGTGAAAGGTTACAAATGTGGGGTGCCGGAGCACAGATGCTTTGAGCGTAGAGTGTAGGAGTCAGAGGATTCTCGGGATTTTCAGGCAGGAGGTGGCACGCTAGCTGGGGCGTCGATGGTTGACAGTTCAGTGAGCCCCACAGAGAGGAGTGGCCAGAGGGTGAGACCAAAGAAGGTGACACAGGGAAGCCAAGGGGCCATCTCCAGTATTTGCAGGGTTACATTTGAGCCTTTTCTGTGTGGCTCTAGAGAAGGGCTAAAGCCCCACGGATCTCCCTGGGGGGCAGTTGTGGGTCCACAGCTGGAGCTGTCCAGAGCAGGAGGGGCCAGCCCTGCCCAGCAGAGTCCCGATGGCAGTGGAAGCCGGACGCCCACCGGGCAGGGGTGCTGCAGGCAGATTTCCTGCCATGGGGGCTGGCTGGAGGTACAAACTGGTGACCTGTGGCATCCCTCAGGCCCCAGGTTCTAAAATTCCATGGTGCGCCTCGGGAAGCCCACATGGAGTTTGGTGGCCAAGTGATCATTAGATAAAGTGATCTTAACAAAGTCAATTGCACAGAGAAGTGGGAGGCCTGGCCCTACCTGCACAAGTTGGGAGCGAGTGGGTCCAGTGGTTGCCCAGGGTCCCAGCCTACACCCCACCTTCTGAGCCAAGTGTCCGGCACCACGGGGCGCCGCAGGGAATCGGGATTCCTGGGGGTGAGTCTGGCTGGCCACTGTCTTTGCAGCCTCTGCATTCTCTTCTGTTTGTTCCCTAGTAGCTAATCCCAGAAGTCCTACGTCTCGAGAGGCTTGGTCAAATCCAAACGTGCCTAATAGGCTTCCGAGGAGCATGAAGTCTGTGCAAGGGTCTTTGCATTTTCCTGGGTGTCTGAGGTGGAGCTTCAGGTACCAAGGGTCAGAAGGGGCCCCTTGAGAGCCCCCCGTGCCTGAGGACACAGCGTCTGAGATGGAAATAGGAGCTCAGGAGAACTTTAATCACCTGGCCGTGCGCACATGGGCTGCTGTGACACCATGGCGAGGTGGCCGTCTGCAGGAGCCAGGCAGGAACAGGGCAGCAGGCCGCCTTCTGTCGCACTGAAAGCACCAAGGAAGCCGCGCTCAGAAAAGCTTGCTACCTCTTCCCACTCACACGAGTTGCAGTAAGATGTTTCAAACTCTCGGACTTTCCTCTCCTTCCTTCTTCCTTGAACACTCACATCAGAAAAGCCCAAGGTTTACTGCCTGGAATTCAGGTCTTTCTTTCTTTTTTTTTTTTAAGATACAGCACATAAAAATCAGCCCCTCTGGGGTCTCTTTGGCAGGTGACGCCACAGTCCAGAGCTTTTCCTTTTGATGCTGGGCCAGGTTACATTCAGGTCCCTGACCTGGGTTGGGGAGCCTTCAGTCTATGATTTACTGGAGTGGAACACAGGGCGGCAGGATGACTCCATGGGGGTTAGGGCCCCTTGGCTCGCCACCCGTGGGGACTGTCCAGCCCTGGCATCCCCGGCACCCTTCCCTGAGGCCCCCAGGAAATGATGGCAGACGGGCCTGGGAGAGCTGCCTTACCACCTGGAGAGAGGGCAGAGGGGATCTCCCCCAGTTCTGGTCCCAGCTCTCGTTACTCTCAGTGGCCTCTTATACACCATTCCCCCACCCTGATCTGAAGCTTCTCCCTTATGATGGGAGCGCCTGGGGTTCCTCTTAGACCCTTAGGAAGATGTGCAAGGCCCAAGGGTTCGGGACAGCTGGGGAAACCCAGGACATCGGGGAAATGTGGGCCCAGGCATCATGGTCCTGGACTGATCCAGGTGGGCTTTGGGGCTGGGCCTTTGGGTGTGAGTGGGCAGTGGGCAGGAAGAGCTGGCCAGACCCAGCTGATCTGAGTCAAGGCAGAAGGGCAGCCGGAGCGCCAGCCAGGGCCCTAACCCGAGGAGGAGGGTAGAGGGCTGGGAGCAGTCCCTGGGATTCGCTAGGGAAGAGGGAGAGGGAGGGGCTGGCTCCCATCCAATGCCCTTCCATCCCCTGCCTGGTGACTTAACCTCCGACCTCACAGGGGGGTTGTATCTGTCCCCCTCTGAGACCTTTGTCGGGGACCTTATTTGTTGAGTGCCCACTGGGTCCCAGGCATGCCAAGTACATCTCAATCCTCAGCAGCTTCTGAGGTGGGTGTTACCTCCCCTTCACAGCTAAGGAAACTGAGGTCAAGTCCAATTCCCACAACTACTCGTAGGGGACAGAGTGGGACTTTGGGCCAGACACCCTCCCTCCGGCGCACACTCTGCCCGCCATCCCACACGACCAGCGTCGCCTTCAGACTTCCCCACTTTTGGCCCAGCCCTGGACGATCGCATCGAGAATGTTCTCCAGAGGGTTGAGAAATGGGATTGGCAGGACTTCAAGCTCAGCCCCTCTACCGCCACCGCCCCGCCGGGATGGAGGCCGGAGGGAGGCCCTGGGTGCGAGGGCAGCGGGAGAGCAGCCCCTGTCGCCGCCTGCGGGTGGTGGGCGGAGCTGCCTTGCGCCCTCAGGGGGTGGCCGGTTGCTACCGGTGGCTCGGGAGGGGGCGGGGGGAGCAAGGGGCGGAGCCACGGTGAACAGAGAGATGAAAGGCCTTGTCTCCGAGCGCCGACAGCCTGAGTGCCCCGGGCTGCTCAGTGTTGGCAGCTGGGTCGCAGCTGGGCTTGCTCCTCGGGAGGCCGGTCTCCTCACTGCCCCCTCTGCCTGCAGCCCCCCCGCCCCCACCCCCCGAGAAGATGCCCCGCTCACACATTCCAGACCTGCGGGGGAGCCGGGGGGGGGGGGTGACGGGCAACTTGGCCCCTCTGTGATGGGCTGTTGAAGAGAAAATGACCCCCAGAGCACCTGACAGCGATGCAGACCTCAGGCCCACTGGGCCCGGCGGAGGCAGAGCCCGGTGGTTGGTGGGCACATTCGAGGAGTGCGGCTCTGAACAGATCCACTCGATGACCCCAGGGCACTTCGAGGACTCTCTCTGAGGGCACCGGAGTGGGATTTCGGTCATGCATTCCAGACACACCAGAGAGCTCTTTAGCTGAGACACTGCTCTGAGCCCAGGTGTCAAGGCTATGCAGACAGCAGACCCCCCGTCGCCCGTTTGGGGGGAATAGAGCCACGCATGACGGGGGTTGGGAACGGGACGCCCCCAACGCGTCCCACGCTGTGTGCAGGTTGGCCCTGCCCTGGGCAGCGTCCCGACCCCAGCCTTCAAGCCCCTGCCCACCCCTGGCTGCACCCTGAGAAACAGGCCCTGGAAACCAGTCTGTGGAGGCAACGCCGCGGAGCGTGTGGACCATGGGCCTCCTGGCGGGTGGCAGACTCTCAGCGTCGCAGGAGGGGTCCTCAGGGAGAGGCTGTAGCCCACCTGTGGCGGAGTGTGCCTTTGAACCACCCAGCGGCCGGTGGAGGGAATCATGAATGCACCAAGATCGTCCGAGGTCTTGGCATTGCCAAGGGCCTGGGCTCTCAGGTCTGAGGGGCTGGATTCATATCCTGCTTCCTCCTCACAGTGGAACCTCAGTCAGCCTCGCTGAGCCTGGCTCTGCTCTCTGGGAGGCGGGGATGCTGTAGTGCCCACCTGTGAGGCTGCCCGGGGCCCTGAATGAGGTGAGGCCTGCAGGGCCCAGGCCACTGAGCCTGGAACAGAGTCAGTTAGCTGGGACTTCAGTCTGTGCCACCCCAGCTTGGCTCTGGTGGAGAGCTGAGGCCAGCACAGCCCTGCGTGTGCTGCAGTGGTCTGGCTGTAAAGGGACGGGCACTGTCTTTTCTGTCCTCTGGGCAAGGTGAAGGCCAGAGGGGGACCCAGGGCTGGTGGGCCAGTGGGCAGTGGGCAGAGCCAAGGTAGCTGCCACTCAGCATGAGGCCTGAGTCCCTTTGGGATAGTTTCCTCTGAGATGCCTACCTCCAGAATTCTGAGGAAGCAGAATGGCAGGTCAGCTCCCCTGTAATCACCGAGGCTACCGGAGTGGGCATTACGGGGAGGCCACAGGCCAGAGGTGGAGGGTTGGCAGCTGCAGCGGCCAGTTCCCCTGACCTGTGTTCCTCCACACTGCTTGTTCTCCACGGCATCCTTTCCACGCACACCCCCACCTCGAGGCCCCCTTTACCGTCTCCCACTCAGGGCACAGTAGCATTTGCCGCCCACAGGGATGTTGGGCCCTTGGGCATCTTCTACAAGTTGGGAAATCATGAAGATGACGGGGCCGGAGAATCTTCTAGCCGCCTTTCAGAGGAGACCTGGGCCAGGAACATGGCTCTGGGAGGGCGACCACACAGGGGGTCTCCCCGGACGGGCACCTCTTCACAGCGGTCACCCCCTATCGTTTACCAGATCTGCTTCTCTAGGTCAGCATGCTGCTTCCACTTAAAATGGGAAATCTGTAGCTCTTCTATCAAATCTGTTTTATTTTTCCTAATACATATTTAAATATGTGACTTCTCAAGTGAAAAGAAAAATGCTCACCGAGATACCTCCTGAAATGACCTTGTTTACCAGAGGTGTGACAAATACAGGTCAAGTTAGGGGAAAAGCCTGAATTTTAGGACAAGCACCGTGTTTACCAGATATACTTGGGGCAAGTCACACCAGCTCCAGGAGAACGGCGCCCGCACCTGCAGAGGTGGGAGAGCTCCCTGAGCTCGGTGGCCCAGGCATCCAGGTACGGGGCCTGGCAGCACAGACCAGGGCCACACAGGGCAGCTGCCTGGATGGTTCTTTTGCTAGCCTGCCCTCATATACTTCTGTCCCTGCTTTCAGGCACAACTTGATTTTATAGGTAAAAAGCCAGTAACAGAGAAGTAGACTGACTTTTCCAAGGTTAAGGGCCAGATGAGTGGCCGAGCCAGGAGCGGCTGGAGCAAGCGCCTCCTTCCCCTCTTGATTGGGCGGAGACGCCAAAAGCTGCAGCTCGCAGCTGGTCTGCCGGCCCCTTTGCACCTGGAAGCCCGTTTAGAAACGTACCTCCTGCTGCCACTTCTGGTCACTATGGGCCGTGCAGAGGAATCCAGGAGGCCGGGAAAGGGCAGATTCCATGTGTCTAGGTACAAGATGCAGGTGTGTTGAGGTTACAGTTCTCAGGCATGATAATTATCTGTAGCTAATTATCACTAAGGTCTCAACGCTTAAAGTGACCTTAAAAAAAAAAAAAAAAGCATGAATTAGAGCCGATCCAAGGTTGCCACTCAGTTGCCTCCCAGCTTGCTCTCCTGAGCAGAATAATGGGGGATGGAGCCCCGGAGTCCAAGAGGGAAGCTGCCTTTCATCTGCAGACGAAGGGACAGAACCAGGCCCTCTGTGACCAGGGCTCATATAATGATCACACTAGCCAACATTCATTGAGCTTCTGCTCTGTGCCCGGTGCCGGGATCAGTCCTTTAACACTTTCAGCAACCTCATAGGGTGGATACTATATTACCCCATTTTCTAGATAAGTAAAATGAGGCACAGAGAAGTTAAGTGATTTGTACAAGGTCATGAGATCAGAACACATACTGAATAGTGGGGCTTAATTCCCTGCCAGATTTCTTTTGCTGTGCTGAAATTCTTGGCGGTAGTTGTGAAAGTGTCAACAGACGCCAAAGGCCCAAGGGTGGGCGGAGAGCTTGAGGCGGTGGGGGGTGGGGGGGCGGTAGTCCTCTGCCAGGCCTTTCAGCCTGCAGGTCCGCAGGCCTAGCCACTCAGGGTCATTACGGCTGCGCAGAAGAATCGGTAAAGTGGGAAAGGCAGGTTCCGCGCCTGCAGGAGCTCTTCCAACGCCTGAGATGAGGCGTCCTTTGTCCCTTGCACGTGTCCCGCAGCCCTGGCCCACGGGGGTGGAGGAGGCCTGGGCTCACCACTCCCAACGTGACAGCTCCTCCCTTCCTGTATCCGCAGCCACCTCCTCGTGCAAGATCCTCAAGTGCAACTCTGAGTTCTGGAGCGCCACGGCGGGCAGCCACGCGCCGGCCCCGGACGACGCCCCCGAGTTCTGCGCGGCGCTGCGCACCTACGCCCTGTGCACGCGGCGCACAGCCCGCACCTGCCGGGGGGACCTGGCCTACCACTCTGCCGTCCATGGCATCGAGGACCTCATGAGCCAGCACAACTGCTCCAAGGATGGCCCCACGTCGCAGCCGCACCTACGCACGCTGCCGCCGCCACCGGGGGACAGCCAGGAACGCTCGGACAGCCCCGAGATCTGCCACTACGAGAAGAGCTTCCACAATCGCGCGGCCGCCCCCAACTACACGCACTGCGGCCTCTTCGGGGACCCGCACCTCCGGACTTTCACAGACCGTTTCCAGACCTGCAAGGTGCAGGGCGCCTGGCCGCTCATCGACAATAATTACCTAAACGTGCAGGTCACCAACACACCGGTGCTGCCTGGCTCAGCCGCCACCGCCACCAGCAAGGTACGGGGGAGGGGGGCCGGGGGTGGTGAGGCGGGTCACGGCACCAGGCCCTGCCGTCAGGAGGGCCCGGACTTTCCTCCCCCCAACCCAGACGCCCCCTGACCCGCCATGTTCCTCTCGTCAGTAACTGAGCAAATTATTTAGGAAGGAATGTCCTGCACGTCCTTTGTCGTCAGGTGAACTACCCTGGAGCCACCTCTGCCCTTTGCCCAGAGTGCGGTGTTTTTCAAACTGCTGCTGTACACCGTCCACTAGGGGTCTTTGAAATCAGCCTTCTGGCGTCAGAAGCTAGCACACAGGCATAGTTTGGGGGTGGGTCTGGGTTGCGGGGCGCAGGGTAGAACAGGATAGCCAAACCTAGCCTATATTAAGGCAGTTTGTGAATGCTTTCCCAGTGCAAGAGTAAACGTTTAGGAAACTTAGTTTCTGTTGTGTGCGTTTGTTCACGTGCGTGCACGTTGGGTCTAGCTGTAAGTAAGATGGATTTCTTACTAGGGTTAATGGTCCAGAAAGTTTAAAAACACTCCCAGAGCATTCAGTTTCAAACTTCTGGGATAGTCTTTTCTTGCCCCAAATTATATTTTCGTAGAACTCCAGAGTCAAATCCCAATAAAGGGGAGCCGATATGCAGGTATGTTTCTGTCCTTATCATCGCGGAGCTTACTGTCCAGTGGGAGTCAAACCCCGCCCCAGACAAGCGGACCCAACAGCCTCCTGGAGGTGACGGTCCTGCCCAGGGGTTCTCATTGTGGCTGTACATTTACGAACCGAGCGGATTTTAGAAGATAATGGTTCTGGACCCCCAGGCCGCTCTGACACCACATCTCTGGGTGGGGGTCAGATGTGTTCTTTTTTTAAAACCACCAGTGATTCTGGGGCATGGAGGGCGTTGAGGACGCCGGTTGGAGGCCACGGCTGCTGGATGCTGCTGGTGCCAGTCGGGGCTGCAGGGTACCATCCTACCCTTTGTCTCTGTCCCACGCTGACACAGTAAGGCTGCAGCCTCAGAGCAGAGAGGGCCGTGGTGTCTGGGCACAGGGAAGATGGAACAAGTGAGGACAGGGCATCAGCCCACTGAGCACGCCCAGGGCCACCCATGCAGCCTGTCTGTCCAGGGCAGCTCCGGAACCTGAGGCTCTAAGAGGGAAAGTGGCCTCCCCACCCAAAGTGCATTCGGCTGGGAACCAAGCTGGGATTTCACCGGAGCCTGGGGACTCCAGAGCCCAGCGTGTTCTCACTGCCAGGAGAGGAGGTTCCCATCTGGAGCCCCGGAGGCCACCGAGAGCCAATCATCTTCTGACCCAAGGAGGCTTCAGTGTCTGGGTGGCAGGACTCAAGTCCTACTCACAGAGCCACAGCCAGAGGCAGCCATGACGTGGCCCAGGCAATGGGACATTCCTGTCCACTCCAGATTCTCCCTCCCATTTTTCCAGGAGGGTCTCCCATGACCTCACATTCAGACTCGGCCGGAGAACGTGGTCTCAGGTCCAGGAGGCTGCTGGATGATTAGCGTCCAGGCCATGGGGACAACGCTACCTCCCCGGGGCCTGGGCCACCAGAGCCCCTGGAGTTTCCGGTTTGGCAGCGGGTCTGTTTTCCCAGGAAGAGCATGTTGCAAGGCAGTGTGTGGGGTAGTGCCAGGCTGGCCCACAAGGGCGTTTCTGTTCCTTCTCGTCCCTCCATGCCCCAGAGGAGGACACTGAGGTGACCTGGCAGCCAGGAAAATTCCTGCCACCTCCCTCTGCTCCGGTGGCCCTTGTGTGCCCACAGGGCTCTCTTCCTGGGACCAGCTGCTGGGTAGGAAACAAGCAGGCCTTAGCCCCATGGATGCTCTTACAGGCCTTTGGCAGCAGGCCATGAAGCCTAGTGGGCAGCAAATTGCGGCCAGGGCTCCCTCCTCCCCCTCCCCCCTCTCAGCCCTCCACAGACGAAGGGGGGCCTGAATCAAGGTGCCGGCCGCCTTCTGTGCAGCGACCGCCTTCACCTACCCGCCTCCCTCCCTAGAGCCAAGATAAATGAATGTCTGGAGCCTGAGGCCACGGCTTCCAAATTCAGCAGCAAACACACTGTGCAAGGGGGACCCCGCCTCCCTGTCCCCAGCTGGCAGGGGGGCACACAGGAGGTCTGAGGGCGTGAGGGGGCTGTGGACCTCAGGAGGCCTACCCCTCCTGACAAGGGTGGTGTAAGCATCAGATGTGATAACAGACCTGGGAGGAGTTGTGGTTAGTGACCAGCAAGGGGGGCTTGCTGGCCCCTTTGACTGGGGGTGAAAGCTAGAGAAGGACCCTTTGGGTCACATACTAGTGGGTCCTGCAGGCCGGGGTGAGGTGCCTGGGCTTAGAACCCCTGGATACCACCCTCAGCTCTCTATTGGCACACAGTGGGACCCTGAGCTCAGCGAGGCCGTCCACAAACCAAACGGCTTATTCGTTCATTTGTTCTTGTATTCCATTCATTCACCTAGCCCACATATTTCAAATGCTCACTCTGTTTCAGGCTCACTGCTGGGCACTGGCCAGCAGAACTGCCCAAGTAGGCATGGGAGCGCCTCCCTTCCTGTCCCAGCATGAAGCTTCCAGAAGGGTCTGGGGCTCTACAGCAGAGCCCCTCGATCAAGCCAACCCATTTCCGCGGTGACCTAGGGCCACCTTGATCTTCCCAGCAGGTGAAGAGTTTTAGCAGCCTTCTTTTATCTCCCCATCAGCCAGGAGGCAGCACAAGGCTCTGCTGGAGGCCGGGCAGTGAGTCCGTGTCTGTGGCCAAGCCAGCTTCAGGCCTCAGGGCCGACTGGGGTCTCATGGTACCCGGGTGAGAGACATGGGTGGCTGGTTCCCCAGTGCCCTCGGCCTGCCTCTGCCTGTTCTCTTGGGCCTCCATTACTCAGGTGTGTGTGTTCCTTCGCTGATTCAGAAAACATTGACCAAACAGCTCTACTGTGCTAGCCTCTGTGCTCGGCGACGCCTCCGTCTCAGCAGCTCCCAGGCTAATAGTGGAGCACAGAGATAGCCACAGGATGCTGGTGATGGGTGCTGGGTGGGGGCAGCAGGATGCTGAGGGCCTTGGGGCGGGGCACTGGCTCTGCACAGAGCACCGGGGAAGGCCTCCTGCCTGCCCTTGCCCTGAGCTTGCCCCCGAAGGACAGCACGGGAGGGGGCAGCAGCAGAGCCAGGCAGAGTGTGGGCTCTTATCCCCAAGGTGGTGGAACCTGGGCTTTTGTGATTTCCCATCCCCTCAGCGGTGGTGCCTTGCCCAGGAGCACGGTATTCTCACTGTCCAACCCTGCCTAGCCCTCTGTTCTTGTGGAGGGTCGAGATCTAGTGTTTCCAGCCCAAGCTGACATTTCAACTTCCTGTTCCCGTGGGACTGCCTCCCATGCCCGCCCCCTGCTCTGTCTTCCTCTTTCTGGCTGCGCTGGGGGCACCCCGTTTTGAGCCTCAGGGAGGAGAGGAGCTCGGATCTCAGTGCCTCCCCCCACAGCGGCCCCCTCGCATGCTCCCCGTTGCACTTCCATTCCATCACACGGCATCCTTCATCCGCTTAGTCTGTGACATCACCTTCCACCCCCGCAGTGTGAGCACCGTGAGGACAGGGGTCTTGGGCTGTTTCCTCCCCTCATGTGGACACAGCCCCCAGCCCCAGGCCTGGCACACAGTTGGCGCTCCATGAATAGTTCTGATGACACTCGGGCTCTGCCCTGTGCCCAGCAGTGGAGAGGGCGCGAGCCCCTCGGGGAAGGGGGGCAGCCGAGGCGGGAGCGGCAGCCACGCCTGCGGCTGTGTGGGCAGTGAGCCGCCTGGCTTTCGACAGGCCCCCTTCATGCTGTTCCTTGTGGTTGAGTCCCTGGCACCGGTGCCAGGAAGAGTCAAGCAGCCTGTCAGCCTTCCAGGAGACTGTCTCCGCAAGAGATGGCGGTTAGAGCGAAACCAGCCTTTCCTGTTCCAGGGAGGCTGATGGCACTGGGAACGCCACCCCCCTACACCCCCGCCCCCAGTGTCTGTGTGGCCCTGCACACCAGGCAGGGACACCAGAGCCCCTCATTGCACACCCCTCCCCCCATGGCAGGACCACCCACTGCCCAGACCACCCCGGCTGGCCCACCTCCCGGCCCCCCGCAGGCAAGCAGGCAGGCAGGCGGCCTCATCAGGGCAGGAGCCTAGGATGGAGACAGGAAGCAGCAGGAGGTGGATCCCTGTGAAGTCGCCACGTTCATAGGTCTGGGCAGTGAAGGAGCGGCAGTTTCGTGGGGTTTGATGATGCGTGGGGCTAGGGGCAGGATGGAGGGGCTGCAGCCACCTTGGACATCCCACAGCGAAGCAGAAGAGCCTCGTCCCGGGACCAGCCTGTGACCTCCAGGGAGGAGACGAGGAAGCAGAGCCCCGGGCTCAGGGAGCTGTGCACGCGGGCCTCCCGCTGTAGCCCGCTGTGGCCTCTGGCGGGGCCTCCGGCTCTCGACCTCAGAGCACCAGCCCCTCCTCGTGTCCCATGAAGACCGCGCAGAGTGCCCCCTGCACACCCGTCAGGCCCCACAGGCGCGGTCCCTTGGCCCCAAGACTTCTAGGGCCACGAGAAGGCTTTCCTTCCTTTTAAAGTCAGAAGGAAAAAGCCAACATGATCCAACCTAGACTATACTAGTCTTTACGCCAGTGCAGTCCCAAAATGCAGCGTCTTTCTTTTAAAAGAATTTTGCTGGCCTATAGTTGACTTACAATGTTGTGTTAGGTTCAGGTGTACAGCAAAGTGAGTCAGTTATACATATAGCCACTCCTTTTTGGATTCTTTTTCCATATTGAGTTACAGAGTATTGAGTTCCCTGTGCTACACAGTAGGTCCTTATTAGTCATCTGTTTTATATATAGTAGCGTGTATATGTCAATCCCAATCTCCGCCACGAATGTAGTTTTTAATGTCTCTGACGGAGGAAGGGACCCAGGTGCCCTGGAGTTCCCAGAAGTCATACTGTGGCCTGCCCCTCTCAGACTTCCTCTCATCCTTACATCTCTCAGGAACGGGGTGAGAAGGGCTGGGGTCTTCTCTGCGTGCCCTCTGAGGGGCCCTCGTACACTCCCTGCCTGGTCACCCCTGAGCTTTATACTGGCGTGAGGGGACGCGCGGAGCAGCCGTGAAACAGAGCCGGCGACACCTCCAGCCCAGCTCTTGCTACTTTGTGGGTTTGCTCAGCCTAGAACTTTCTGCAGCCCCTAGGCTGCCCCTCTCCAGTCCTTAGGCGTCTCAGCACCTGCTCCTGGGGCCCCCAGCCAAGGCCACCCCCTGCCGGCTTCCCCCTCCTGGCTGTGTCCCCAGCCACCCCGGAACTGCAGCCAGATACTCCCTGGCCCATGCCCCACCGGCACCTCCCCCTCCGCCTGTCTTGGCCGGCCTCTCCCTGACCCTCCTGCCTGAGCTGAGGTCCTGTGGCAGCTCTCCCCGCCTTCCCTTCCCCATCGGAGCTGCTTTGGGTTTCCTCTTTGGTTTCTAGCAAGTCTGGGGCCTCGCCTTTGTCATACACCCACTGTTCGGCCAGAAATTCCCCTAGTGCTTTGCTGCATTGCCCTCAACCCCGAGAGCTGTCCAGGCCATCTTCATGCCCCTCAACTGCCACGTCCCCCTGGGGTGCCCAGGCAGAGAATTCAGCCACGGCCGACCATACATGTCGTCAGCAGCCCCCCGCCCTTTACTAGAGCCCCTTCGGCCTACAGACGTTATGAGGAGGTGTGGTACCCCAGCTGGTGAGGCCCTTCTTCTCCAGGCTTGGTGGCGGGGATGAGGGGACAGGGCCTGGGAATGGTGGCTGGGGGCCGTGAAGAGGTTGGGGCCGGGCCGGAGGGGGGTGCTTTTAGCGGGAGGTCCCAAGATGCCTGGGCACCATCTTGCCCCCATCGCCCCACCTCCTTTCCTGGCTTCAGGCTGAGAGTCCAGCAGGAACAGGGCAGGGGCGAGTTTCCCAGTTTCACTCCTGTCTCCACCCCATCTTCCTGGTTAGGGTTACGGAGGAAAGAACAGCCAGACGTCTCACCCAGGGTGACAGGGGAAACACATCACTCCCCGGACTGTTGGTCTCTTGTCCTTCTGCCAGGCCTCCCACCCTATGACTTTTTGGCCAAAAATGCCCAGGGACTGGAAACCAAGAGCCTAATCCCAGCTCTGCCTCTTGCTGGCCGTGTGACCTTGGGCAAGTCACTTTACTTTCTGAACCCGAATTTCCTTGTCTATAAATCCGAGGTAATGTCACCTTCCCTGCAGCGCCGCACAGGCCCAGAAGTAATAAATGCAGCAAGTCTGTGGTTTGCAGGAGGACAGTTACTGATGGAGCCGCTTAGCCCTCTGCTTCTCCGGTAGCTCAGCACAGCCCCTCACCCCGGCTGCAGGCTCCAGCAGAAATGTGCCTCGCTGCTCCCCTGGCCAGGGCTGCCCGTTAATCTGGAGCCCCCGTCTCCCTTTTGCTGACTGGCACCTCCCTCCCCTCCCTCTGCCTCCTGCTACTGCCAAGGCCTGGCGGGAGACCCCGCAGGGCAGCCCTGCTGCGGTGGCCTCTGCTGGCCTCTGCCTGCCTGCCTGCGTGGATCTTGCCTGCTCGTTCTTCCTCTGAACATCAGTCTCTTCCACCTGCTGTTATGTTCGGCCTGTGGCTTATGGTCCTTTGGTTGTGGTCCATATTCGTTTCCTATTGCTGCTGTAACAAGTACCACAAACTAAGTGATTCAAACAAATAGAAATTTATTCTCATACCTCTGAAGGCGAAAGTCTGAAATGAGTCTCAAGGGGCTAGCATCGAGGTGTCAGCAGGACCGATCCTTCTGGAGGCTTCAGGGGAGAGTCTGTTCGTTGCTTCTTCCAGGCCTCTGCTGGTGGCCAGCATCCTTCAACTTGTGGCCACAACCCTCTGGTCTCTGCCTCTGTGGAAACCCCGCCTTCTCTTCTGCCTCCCTCTTATGAGGACACGTGTGATTACATTTAGGGCCCACCAGGATAATGTCTTATCCTTAATAAGTTAAGGATAATTTATCCTTAACCTAATCTCAACTGCAAGCTCCCATTTGTCATATAAGGTAACATTTACAGGTTCCAGGGATTAGCGCCTGATATCTTGGAGGCCATTCTTCAGCCTACTACAGTGGGTAACGACCTTTCATTTTTAATTAGCCATGCTTTTCTTGTTATGTTTCCTCTCTGTATATAGTAAATGAGCTGGTTTTCTATTTAGGAGAGGAGTATAAAGTTCCCTAAGTCAAAAAAATTTTTAAGCAAAAATGCAAGTTCTTTTAAAGAAAAATATTAAATGAGTAGGGCAGGTGGCACTGCACAGTGACCACAGTGGGGAAGGGGCGGTCTGGGACATCCTGGGGGCTCTTGCCATCCCTCCGCTCAGTCCAGAGCATTGTAAGTCTGGGGCTGGGCCTTGTCCCCTCCACAGTTCCCGGTACTGCCTCACCCCCTCTCTTTGCCCCCTTGCCCCACAGCTCACCATCATCTTCAAGAACTTCCAGGAGTGCGTGGACCAGAAGGTGTACCAGGCCGAGATGGACGAGCTCCCTGCCGCCTTCGCCGACGGCTCCAAGAACGGCGGCGACAAGCACGGGGCCAACAGCCTGAAGATCACCGAGAAGGTGTCGGGCCAGCACGTGGAGATCCAGGCCAAGTACATCGGCACCACCATCGTGGTCCGCCAGGTGGGTGGCTACCTGACTTTCGCGGTCCGCATGCCCGAGGAGGTAGTCAACGCCGTGGAAGACCGGGACAGCCAGGGCCTCTACCTGTGCCTGAGGGGCTGCCCACTCAACCAGCAGATCGACTTCCAGGCCTTCCGAGCTGGCGCCGAGAGCCCCGGCGCCCACGGGCTACCAGCCGCCAGCCCCGCCCCCTCAGCCCCCGACACCTTCCCATACGAGACGGCCGTGGCCAAGTGCAAGGAGAAGCTGCCCGTGGAGGACCTCTACTACCAGGCCTGCGTCTTCGACCTGCTCACCACAGGAGACGTGAACTTCACGCTGGCCGCCTACTACGCCCTGGAGGACGTCAAGATGCTCCACTCCAACAAGGACAAGCTGCACCTGTACGAGAGGACTCGGGAGCCGCCGGGCCGGGCGGCTGCCGCAGGGCTGCCCCCGGCCCCCTGGCCCCTCCTCGGCAGCCTTCTACTCCTGCCCCTGCTTCCTGTGCTGCTGGAGGCCACCTAGGACCGAGAGCGAGGCATCACCGAACTGGTCAGCGGCTGCACGAGGGCCGGTGGTGGCCTCCCAGTGGCCCCGCAGTCCCTGCAGGGGTCAGGAGCCCCGACGGCCACGCACCTCCGCGCTGCCTTGGGCTGCCTGCTGGCAAGGGCTGGGGGCGTGGGACGTCCCCTCCCCTCCCGCGGGGCCCGGGACAAGGTTGTGGTGACCAGTGCTGTGACGTTTGTGACATAGAGCTGTGCAGAGGGAGAGCTGCCCCTCTCCGCCCGCCCCGCCGTGTGAATGTGCAAATCAGAGCCCCTCAGGCCTAAGCCCTCACCCCAACAGAGACACTGGGCGTGGGCAGAGTCGACCTGCCCTCACCCCTGCAATGCACTGAAACAGGCCCGGCTGACTGCTGCACACGCATCCCGGGCCACCTGCGCCCACCCCACGCACACACACTCGTACACACTCGCACACACAAGGCCGGGGGGGCGGAGGTAGCCTCGAGGCTGGACCCCTGGGCCGGGCATCCTTTCTTCTTGGGCTTTAGGACACCCCCGGGGTGCTGCTTGGCATCTTTAGAAAACTAACGTAACCCTTTGGCCAAAAAGTTGTGTCCTCCTGGTGCCTTCCCGCCTGTGGCCTCCCTGCGAGCCAAGGAGAGACCACCGTGTGCCCTGGCTGGGCACAGGCTCAGGCCCCAGTTACCAGGCCCTGCAGGTGGGGGACGACACGTGTCGTCGGCACGTGCTCTGAGCAGTGCTTGCCCTGGCGCCTTCCCCCACTGCCCATCCTCCTGTCCCCCGGTCCCCACTGTTCTTTGGAAGTCGAGTCTTTGCTTCTAAATGTCTAAACAGAGAGCTACCCCCTTGATTTCTGTTCCTTCCTCCCCAGCAGGTGGCAAGAGGCGGTGAGCAGGGGAACTGAGGCCGCAGGGTGCGGGCTGGAGACTCAGCGGATGGGGCCGGCTGGCCTGCCCTGATCCTCTGCTTTCTCCTCACCTGCCCCCCAGATCCTTGCTCCCTGCCCTGTCCACCCAGGTCTGCATTCTGGGGAAAGGAGCAGGGCCTGGAAGGTGTCTCAGCCTTTAGCATCCCTGGCAGGATCTCCTCCTTCTAGGCCTTTCTCTTAAGCCCCGTGGCCACACAGCCAGGAGACTTTCCCACCTCACCTCAGCCAAGCTGCCCATCCGCGGAGCCCCGAACCAGTCCCACCTCTGCTGCTGTTTCAGAGAACCCCGGGGACCAGCACCGAGCTGGGCTCCACTCCTAAAGGCGCGGCCTTGTCCCGGAGGGCGATCCTCCCAGAAGCCCCGCAGGCCCCACTGTCCCCGACCGCCCCTCTGCTGTTGCCCAGGGACCTCTCATACACTGGCCCGGGAGGCTGCGGACTGGTCCCTGCCTCCCCCTCCGAGAGGTTCCCTCTCTCTGCCAAGCCGTGGGCTAGGCGGGCAGGTGGGTGGGAGGCGCAGCCCCAGCCCCTCCCTGCTGGTTTTTAGATGGTCCCTATGTTGGAAGTAAAAAGTGAAGCACTTTATTTTGGTTGTGTTTGATCACGTTCTGCTTGGAAGTGGGGGCCCCTCACTGTGTCCCGTGTCTGCGACCTGTGTGGAGTGTCACCGCGTGTACATACTGTAAATTATTTATTAATGGCTAAATGCAAGTAAAGTTTGGGATTTTTGTTTTGTTACTTTCTTTTGGACTACGTGTTGGAGTTTGTTATCTGAACGGACTTTGGTTCCTTTTGGGGTGGAGGGTTGACTTTGGTGGTGGCTGCCCCCTTACAGTGTATCTACCAGGGAAAGGGGAGCGGGCAGCGCGCGCACGCTTGTGTGTGTGTGTGTGTGTGTGAGCTGAGTGTTGTGAGTGCCTGCAGAAGGAGAAGCAATTAAACAACCAAAGCCCCCTGCTTCTCTAAAATTACTTTTTCTCCTTGTGATGAGCTGCCTTTGGGGCTTGAGGGGTCCAGGTTCCCTTGCAAAGCTGGAACCGTCTTGGAGACAGATGGTCACGTGGAGGGAGGGACATGAAGGGCCTTCTGGGGCGAGGTTGGGTGGGCTGGCCTGAGATCCAGGAGGAGTCCATCAGTCTAGGACCCCAGATCTGGAACTGTGGCTGCCTCCCTCCCCAAAGGTCCCCCTCCTTGCCTGCAGCCCAGGGAAAGGGTGGTGGCACTGCAGAGGGTCCATCAGTGTGCACAGGACTGAAGCTTGCTTCAGGTCTTCACATTTCATCTTTTAAAGTTATCCAGGGTTTCCCTGGTGGCACAGTGGTTGAGAGTCTGCCTGCCGATGCAGGGGACACGGGTTTGTGCCCTGGTCTGGGAAGATCCCACATGCCGCGGAGCGGCTGGGCCCGTGAGCCATGGCCGCTGAGCCTGCGCGTCCGGAGCCTGTGCTCCGCAACGGGAGAGGCCACGACAGTGAGAGGCCCATGTACCGCAAAAAATTAAAAAAAAAATAATAATGAATAATAACAAAAAAATAATAAAAATAAAGTTATCCAGTGAGTCAGGAACAAATGCATGCCCGTTTTACAGATGGGAAAAGAGAGACTCGGGGAGATGGACTGACTGGCCTAGGGTTCCTTAGCAAGGGCAGGGCCAACATGTACACCTAGGCCTGTTTTGCCCCCAAAGTCCCTGCTGTTCATACTAAACGCCAGGCAGCAGAATAGCAGCCCAGTTAAGCCAGGCCACGTCCCAGCTTCTCCACTTTCCTAGCTCTGTGACCTTGGGCGAGTCAACCTCTCTGAGCCTGCATCCCCTCCTTTGTAAAGTGGGGAGTGTCCATCCCATAAGGTTGTTTGAAGATTCAGTGAGTTAATTCCTGTGAAGTACTAAGGACAGGGCCTGGCACACAGTGAGTGTCCAGTGTTGGTGTCACTAGTATCCCAAAGCAAGAGGGGTTGAGTAAGACGGTGGGTGAAAGGACAGGGGAGAGGGCCACGTGGACCCTGGAAGCTCGGCGGGGAGGTGAACCGAGAAAACCAGAGAGTGAGCATGTACACCAATCCCAAGCCGAGGAGGAAGATAAAAATAGGAAGGGAGAACTTTCTAGAGCCCTGTTCTTAAGCAGGCTCCCAGAGAGAACACAGGAGTCCGGGCCTTGGGAGGAAGAACCATCCTGGAAGGGACGAAACAAGGCTGGGACATCCCCACGCATCTTACCCAGTCACCCAAATTGATAGTCCTCTCAGCCTCCCTAGAAAGTGGGATGAAATGAATACTCATGCAGGGGGTGGGGAACCAACGAGGGCTGTTGGCACTTGGCCAGCGCAGAAGAACAGATTATTGAGAAGCCAGGGCCAGGGCACACGGGAGAGAAAAAAAGAAATCTCGTTCACCATCAGATGAAAAAGCTGCGGCACTGGCCAGAAAAGAGTCTTGGTTTGGAATCTGTTCAGGACCCTAAACTTAACCAGCTGGAATTCTTTTCCAAGTACCATGCTACTAGTTGCCCTCAGTGAACATGGAAATTTGCATTTCATCATGAATATGGAACACAGAGTCGTGCGCTAAACGATTCCCAAGAAGCAGCTTCATCTTACTCCGCAGGCTGGGTTTGGAGCAGGGACGCTTCTGTGCCAGCTCAGCCGAGGCCAGTCAGCCTGGAGGTAAACGCATTAGCAGATGGAGCTGCGGGCCCCTCTCCGCGCTCCACCACCCCCGCTTACCGAGAACCCATTTGAGCCAGGCCAGAATGGGGCTCATCAGAGCAATGCCGGCGCGCAGGGTGGAGCCGGAGGTTGCACGGACTGGGGCCGGGGGGTGGGGGCACCTGGTCTCAGACGGCAGGCTGACTTGGCATCCAAACTGGCTCTGCCCGTCGCTGTGTGGTCTCCCTTGGATATTTTGAACCTTGGATTCCTTCTTTGTAAAATGGAATTAGGAGTACCTACCTCCCAAGGCCATTACAGAAATCCAATGCGCTAACGCTCATAAAATGCCTTGCACACGGAGCCCTGGCGCCCTGGCAGCATGCAGAGGCCACCAGAAATGGCCATCTCCTCCCTTTGCAACTGCCCGTGTTCCTTGATTCATTGGATAACTCTTTCGTGATTGCGGGTGCTGGGGGGATGCGACAGAGATCTGTACACACTCCCTTCCGTTCTTGTTGGCAAGACGGGTCCCTAACCAAGCAGTTACATCAGCGACTGTCCCATGTGACAGCAACATGAAGGAAAGGTTCATGGGTCAAAGGACCCGAGAGAGATGCACCCTGGATCGGGGGATGGTGGGGAGAAGCTTTCCTCTCCGGTAGGGTCAGCGGGGACCTTGTACTAGTTCACCTGCGTGAATCCGGAGAATGGGCCGTGCAAAGATCTGGGGAGAGCGTTCTCCACAGGGAACGGTGAGTGCAGAGACCCTGGCACAGCAGCAGCCCAGAGGGTGTGGACCGCAGGAAGCCAGGTGCATGGATCAGGGTGCAGGGTGAGGTCACAGGCAGCTGGAGCAGGACAGGCCTTGTTATTCTAGCTGCCATAGGAAGCTGCTAGCAGGCTCTGAGCATGGGGAGACGGTCTGGACTCTGGTTTTAAAGGAATAATTCCAGCAAAGAGCGAGATCACTGCGGGGAAGAAAGGCCGTCAGGGGGTGCGGCACAAAGCCAGCCAGAAGTGGGAGGGCAGTGGCAGAGCCAGAGGTGGCACGAGTGATGGGCTTTGGGGCTCACTGTGAAGGTGGAGCTTTGGGGCACGAGAGGACTTGAGAGCGGACCAAGGTGTTGCCTCCAGGTGTGTGGGCTCAGCACCCGGGGAAGCTGTGGTGTCACTTACCAAGCCCGGGAGGACCACAGGAGGAACAGGTCCGGGACCCCGACATCCAAATCTTACTTTAGGACACGTTAGAAAGCACACGCAGCTGGGTTGTTCTTAATTTTTAAATTTAAATGACAAAACTTCCAAGAAAAACTCCCAAAGGGAAATGTGTTACATTTGAATGAGCCGATTGCAAAGCCGTGGTCGGTAAGAGGACTGGCAGGGGTCTCCCGGCTGTCACTCAGGGGATAAAGACACCTGAAGGCCACGACCCAACAGAATCTTGGGAACCTGGTGGGTTGGGTGGCCCAGGACAGCTGGCTTCACTAAGATTGGGCTTTACGGCAAACACCCAATTACACATGGACCAAAGTTCTGATCCTGATGAGGACAGCAATGCTAAAATTTGAAAAAAAGGAAGTTAAAAGAATAGGAGGGAAGCCTGGGAGGCCCATACTTACTCCCCACAGCTACCAGACGATGTGCTGGAGCCCCTCTGGGCTGGAACAAGTCCGCTTCAAGTGGTGGCCCAGCCACTTGCTGGCCGCGGGACCTGTGGCCTGTTTCCTCATCTGCCGGATGAAGCCGGTGGTCCTGCTGCAGAGGTTCTTGGGAAGACAGACAAAAATGAGAGAGAACACGGAAGGAAGCACCAACGAAACCACAGACCCCAACTGGTGTCAGCCCCTCCCCATCTCCTCCCCCCAGCTCACACCACCTTCACGGACTCCCTCCTCCAGTAAGCCTGCTTGGGGCAGCTCCCCCACCAGGAGGGCCCCTGCACCCGCCCACTCCCCGGCTGACCGATGAGGTCCGGAGAGAGGGCACCTTGAAGGAAGGGCCCACCCTTAGCCTCACTTACCTGTCTCCCACCAGACACTCAGGGTGGGGACCCTGCTTGGTTCACGGTCCTTTACCATGTGCTCATCTCTTGAATATGGCCCAGGAATCACATCTCTTTGGTCTGATTGGCCTTAAAACAATTCAAGAGCTCTTCATCTAGCTCCCACACGGGCTGAAGAAGCTTGGTGTTCTGGCCAGTGGTCAGTGGGAACCCCCGGCAACCAATCAGGAGCCTAAGGACCCCTAATCCCAGGGAGGTGCCCGTTGTCCCTGGGAAATCATCACCTCCTGGATCAGTGGGACCAAAGGCTCTACCACCTGATTCCACAGCTCCCTCTTAGCTACCTTCCCCACCTTTCCAGGCTTTTCAGCACCTTTGACCATTTAATCCTTTCCTGCCTCTGACGTGGGTTTGGTGCAAGAGCCCTGAAGGAGAGGAACAGAAATGAACACGCTCGGAAGGTCCCAGAAGGATGGACTTAATTAAGAAACTGCAACAGGCAGCAGGTGTGCAAGGCATGATGTGCTGGGGGCGAGGGTGTCTCTGGAACTGGGGGACGCAATCCCAGGCAGCCTGGATCCCCGAGGCCGAGGCAGGTGTGTCGCTGGGCATCACTCCATCCTTGCCCAGAGCAGTGCTGGGAAGGCTCACAGATTCTTCCGCATTTGAACTCCTCCTGCCGCTTCATCCCTCCCTCCCGCAGGAAGCAGAGCCCTCCCCAGGCCGGCCCCTTTAGCCAGAGCAAACTGTCTGGCCAAGCAGATCTGCCGGCAGGGAGAACAAAGACATGCTCGGAAAGGTCTGCTGGAAATGGCCTGAGGCCTGGGTCTCAAGTTCACTCCAAGCTCCTTTTGTGCACGAGTCCAGCCACAGTATCCGCCGTCTCCGGGGCTGGGCACTTTATTAACGTGGATGACCTGGCTGGGGCTGAGGGGGACACCCCTGAAAGCAGGCCTCTGAAGGGATTGAGAGGGCTAGAAATGGGTGGAGAGGCCGTCCCCAAAGCACGCCCTCAAGGAGGCAGTGCAAGTGCTTGGTCCATTGGACCAGCCCCACCCTGCCCAAGGCCAAGCCCTCACCTGGGGGCAGGGGGTGTGTGCCTTGGGTTGGGTGGGCCTGGATGACCAGGGATGGGCAGTGGTGTGGGCAGGGGGACACCCGGGCAGAGGGAAGAGCCCAGGCTCCAGGACCAGACCTGGCCCAGGATCCCAGCCCTGTCACCCACCTACTGACTGTGTGACGTAAGGAAATGAGGGAGTGAGGATTTTAAATTCTTCAAACATTCTTCCAAGGAGTTTTGAGAACTTTAAATGAAACAATCAAATAATTTAAATGGAGTAGTCCTGTGTTGGGAGAATCACGTACCTGCCTCATCTTCATGGTTGGGGGTGACGTGTGGTCATTCTCAGCCTCAGCTCTCCCAGCCACGAGGGATGATGACCACGTGTCCTCACGTGGTCTTCCTGCAGACAAAATGCGTACGCCCACACCTGCCCTGAACTTGCAGTTCCTTTGACCATTTTCACAACAGCCCTACCAGGCAGATGCCATCGACCTGGTTTCCAGGTGAACCCCATGCCACCCACCTGCTCCTCCCTTGAGGAGCCCCAAAACAGGGCTGGCATCAAGCCAAGGCTCTGGTCCTGGGGGAAGCAGGGGACCAGACCCCCACCTGGAGTCTGGGCAGGTAGGGGGACCTCAACAGACCCTGAAGAGAAAGAGGATGGGAAAGAAGGTACGCCAGGCCTGAAGCCTGAGAGGCTTGGGGTCGAAGGAGGAGACAGCCCGGGCTGCCTGTGGGGTCTCGGCTGGGTCACCCCAGGCCAGGGGCGGCCATCAGCTTTCCCAGGTTGGGGTCAGCCTTGTTGGCAATTCCAGACATGATCCAGCTGCTGGCGTGGACCCCACTCCCAAATGCATGGGGACTGGAGTCTCCAGCCAGTGCCATGACAGCTACCTGTTCTGGACACCTGCCGTGTGCCAGGCGCCCTGCCAAGTGTTTGATCCAAGGACTGATTTGTCACAGCGGAGCCCCCTTCCCGCCGCCTCCTTCCCGCCGCTCAGGGGACTGGAATCCTGGGCTCCATCAGAGGGGCTTGGTCAGCAGGGCTCCCAGGTGGCCCTCAAGTCAAGGCCGGGGACCTGGACCACCAGGGACCAATGCCCAGGGGAGCCGGGCAGCGCAACTCCAGCATCTGCCTTGGTGAGTTGACACATCCTGCCCTTTGCTAATGGTCAGGGTGGAAGTGGGCGGTGAATCCCTCCAGGAAGTGCCCAGGCCCCTCCCTCTGGGTGCTGACCTTCCCTTCTCTCTCTCTTCGGTCCTTGCACAGACACCAGCTGGTGCTTCCCCTGTGGGTCCGGTCATGGTGTGGGTTTGGGGACACATTCATTTAGTCCACACACATTCACTGAGGCCTGTGCCGTGTCTGGGGCTGTGCTTCGTGTTGAGGACACAGCAGTGCTCCAGGAGATGAGTGTGGCCGCCCTCCCCATATGACTTACAGAGGGTGTAATAGAGTAGGAAGGGGATGAGAATGGCGGCGGGAAATGGCCCTGCGCTGGTCCTCACGTCGCTCACCTTGTTCTCTGGCCTTGAAGCAGCCACACGCTGCCCCTGAGCCTCTCTCTCTAGTCCTGGGTCACAGGGCCGTCGGGAGAATAAGATAATACCAGTCAAAGGCACTTGGGTGACAGTCGGAGAAGCCATTGCACAAGGCAGGGACAAGCTCGGCCTTTAGAGGCAGGAGGAGCCACGTTGGAATCTGAGCTCCACCATTGAGCTGTGTGATCTTGGGCAAGTTACTTCAAGTCTCTGGGCTTCAGGATCCCCACTTGGAAAATGGGGATAAATCCGACCTCATGGCAATTTTTTGAGGACTCAACGAGAAAACACAATAAACAGGCCCAGAGCCTGGCACCCAGTAACCAACCAACCCTCTGTGGGTGGTGGCTTCTGCTCACGGGCCTATCACTCAAGCTGCTTTATTCACTCACACCCAAGGCAAGGCCGTGACCAGCTCGGGGTTCCCAAAGATACATGACATATGGATGCTTTCTAGGGGCCAATATTTCCCCAGGCCCTCCAGGGCTGGAGTTCATTGTGTAATTTATGAGTTTAGGGAGAGAATCTTTGTAATTATAGCTCCTTTCAACTATAAAATCAAGACATTTATTAATTAAGCCCATACAAAACTACAAAACCAATAAAACGCAAAGGGACAGCATTAATTTAAGAAATGCGTGATGTTTTGCAGACCCTAAGTGGGCCCTCTCCGTGCGATGGAGGGGGGCGGAGGTGGGAGCGTCCGGGCCAGGCTCTCCCCAGCTCAGCTGCCTGTCATCTGTCCCCCTGCCTTTCAGTCTTCTGACCCTGGGAAGCTCGTCTGGGGTGTGAGTTCCCTTGTCCCCCCGGGGAAGTAGCACTGATTCCTCGGCTCCAATACACCCCTCCAGTCCCGGCTTCCTTTTTCCCTCCTGCCCTTCCCAATGACCCAGGATTCGCTTCAGTTGATTGAAAAAGATGTCCATCAATATGAAAATATACAAAAATTTCAATTCTTCTAGAAATCTCAAAGGACTACCCTCCCCACCATACATCTGTTGGCCCCAAGTTCAGGAAACACTGAACGAGGACCTAGTTGGGTGACAGTTAGCTAATCTGATTCCCAGCCACACCCACTGTCAGAGCAGAACTCAGGAGGTGAAGGGGGCCGTGAGGCTCCGTGCAGGGGACAGAGTGACGTGACACGGGGCTCAGAGGGCTAGGCAGAGAGGCCCCGGGTGGGGGGTTGGGGACCACAGGAGCCCAGAGCAATGTGGGAAGAGGTGGCCCCAAAAGGAGGCAGGGAGGCCCGCAGAGCCTTAATCTCCAGTCTCTCCAGGGCAGGGAGTGGGCTGGGCCTCGGGACAGACCAGATCACCAGGCCCAGGCCAGGCTGGTCCATGCTGAGGACCAGCAGCCCCGAGGAGTTGGCCACAGCAGTTAAGGCTCCCCCTGCATGGCGCTTAGCACGGCCGGGCACTGCTCCCCCATCAAGTGGGTGACACTTCCCACCCCCACCCCGAGAGGTTAACACCTGGCCCAGGTCACAGCAGTCGGGGTGCAGCCTGATCTGAAGTGAGATGTTCTCTCTGGTACCCATGCTGTCAGCCAGACTGCTATGAGGGCCCTGGATCTCCTCCCCGGGCCTTGGGGCCCTCCTGTGTGAGTCCACTAGGCTCTCCACCCTGCTACTGCCACCGCAGACCTTGCTGCCTCTTTCACCCTCCTGCCTGGTACCGTGAGCTCCAGGCCGGGCCTGGGTACCTCCCTCCGCAGGTGAGGCAGCCGGAGACCAGGAACCCGCATGCCTGCCGCAGCATAGCCACCCTTCCAGGAGCTAGCTGCTGAAATAATACCATCATGGCTAGTAAATTGCCTCTACTTAATATTTGCCCCAGGCTTCTAAAGCCTCATCGTGCTTCCAGTCCGTTCCCTGGAGAGTCTAAAAATCCAGCAAATGAAGGGTTAGTGCCCTGCAGGCCAGGAAGCCTTGGGGAAGTTGTTCTACTGCCCAGAACTGGCTTCTAACTGCTTTAAATGTCCCCCTGGTCCAGGAGGCCTGCCGACTGGGACCTGAGCTCTGGCCCGAGCCCCCAGCATGCTCATCCTCCAGGGAAGGGAGCACCCCGGCCCTCCTCTCCCCGGGTCCCCTCTCTGGGCACCTCACAAGAGAAGGCTTCGAGCCCAGCACCCACAGGGCCCATGCAAAGTCAGGACTCAGAGCTGGAGGTGGAGGAAACCTGGTCCCTGCTGGGAGCCCCACTTTTCCAGGGGGGCATGGCGGCTATGAGAACATGGGGGCAACAGAGTATGCCAGGGGCTCTGATGGCGTCTGTGGGCACCGGGAAGGAACAGAGACGGGACAGGGAGAGCAGGGTCAGAGGAGGCTGCTCAGAGGAAACCAAGCTTGAATTGCATCTTGAGGTTGAACAGGATTCACAGGCACGCGGAGGTGAAGGAGGTGGAGAAAAGGGGGACGGTGGCCTAGAAGCAGACCCTGAGGCTGCAGGGGCAGTTTGGGCTGACTGCAGCCGGGGGCTCAGGGAGACAGAGAAGATGAGTGTGGCCAGCAGGGCAGGTTGTTGCCCATGGCCTCGGACCCAAACCAGTGAGCTTAGAGCTAAGGGGAAGGTCACGGGGGAGCAGCAGAGTGATGCCTGGGCCTTGTGGCTCGGGGCGGACCCTCTTCCTGCCACACGGAGGTGGGAGGGAGGAGATGCTGGAGCTGGGAGGAGCCTGTGTATCCCTGAAGGATGGCTGGAGGTGACCGTGAAGCAGGGCTGCCCTGTCAACCCTGGGGGGCAGAGAGCCCACCCGGCTGCCTGAGGCCCCTCCTGAGGCTGGGTGGTGGCGGTCAGCACGGCCCCCGGGCCTCCTGCTGGTGTAGGCAGGTGAGGCCAGCCTCTCCCTGCAGCCTCTAGCCCTCTCCTGTGTCCCCGCCCCGTCGCACTTCCGGCAGGGACCAGGTGCCTCCAGGTCTCTGGCTCCAGTGTGGGCTCACAACCAAGGAGAACAGCCCCCAGGGGGCAGGGGAGTGACGGCTGAGCCCTCCCAGGGTTGGGTTCAGGTGGTGGCGGAGACAGGCCGTTTGTAGTGGAAATCTGCTGCCCCCTGCAGGAAAGTTCTAGAACCATACTTGCTCAGGGCCCTCCATCGGAGAACGGGAGCTGATCCCAAAACACACAACGCAGACCCCAGCTGGGTGGCAAGAATTGTCTCCCAGGTGCAGTTCCCAGCACCGCAGGATGGCCCAACATCCCCCTTTGATAATATCGACAGGTGCCGAGCCCATCAGGGACCCCTCAGGGACCTCACTCAGGCCACCAGAGCCTGACCAAGGGCTCTCATGCGGACTTTGAGTCGGAGGCTTGGAGAGGCAGCAAGGTCGCCCAAGAACGCCACCTGGTTCAAAGCCAAGTCTGTGCAGCTCACAGACCCACGCCTCCCATTGGTCCTCACACCTTCCCTGGACCCCTGCCCTCTACTCATCTCCTGGCTCTTTTCTCCCTGGTATTTGTCAGACCTTGTGTCCTCTTATTGTTCGCTTGCCTAGGGTTTGCCTCCCCAATCACCCCAGCTAGGAAATCAACTCAAAGAGGGCAGGGCCCCGTCCTTCCTGTGCGTGTCCACACCACCTAGAACAGGGCCCGGCCCACAGGGAGAACCTCTCTCTCATGAATGTCTAGTCCCAGCTGTGTCTCCCCCACCAGACTGGGAGCCTTGTCTCTGTGTTTAGATGGTTCCAGTCCCTGCTGGGCCTTCCTCCTTGGGTTTAATCGCCCAGAGCAGGCTTTGCAGAAGCCCCTTTCCCGGGCTCCCAGGACAGGCAGCTCCAATTATTTGGCCGGCTCCAGGGTGAGGGCTGCTACATCCTAGGTACCCCTGACCTCCCCTCCTCTACCTGCACCCTCCCCAGCTGAGAAGTGATGGATGCTGTCTCCTTCCAGGTGGTCCCCGGGGCTTGCAAACCTCTTCCTTTCCCACAGCTGGAGCTCTCACTTACAAACTACATTAACCCTAGGAGCTGCCTGGTTCGTGTGCAAATGAAGGTGAAAAATCCACCGGCCCTACTGCACACAGGGAAGGACCAAAGTAGACAAGGCACCGACTTCCCTGCCCACCTCCTAGACCATCCTTGCCCCCCAAGGCCAACCCAGTGCAAGGGGTCAGTGGGGACCATGCTTTAGTGATGACAATTCCCTCTTGGATCACGAAAGACGTTAAGAAAAAGACAGCACGTATGAACCCTCTGCGGGGCAGCTCTGGCCTCAGGAAGTGGCTGTCATTCTGCCCATCTTCGAGGTCAGAAGTCTGTAGGTCAGAGACTTGCCCGTGTTCCACATAAAGCCCGGTCACACGGCACAGAACCGACCAGGAAACCCCAAGACTCAGCCCAGGTTAGGACCCCACCACCAGCAGCAGAGGCAGACCCACCAGGGCCCTGCTTTCTACAGGGTAAGAAGCATTTATTCCGATGAGCCATGTCTCTTCCCCACTTCCCAAAGCAGAACAAATGCAGGTTGGGAGGTGACATGAGCCCCGTAGTTTTCCAGTCTCAAAACGTGATGGAAAGGCTGCCTCCAAGACAAACCTGGTCCTGCTCCTTTAAGAGCCACAGGTTGGAACCCAGAGCCACAGATCTGGCAAACTGCGGGGCCTTGTGTTTCAATAAGTGACCTTTCTGTTGGCGCTAATTGAGAAGGACTTGCCTTGATGCCAGATGTGTGAGGCCCTGCCAGGGAGCGGGGAGGGGCCTGGGCCTGCTCCTTCCAGTAAAACGCAGGCGTTTTTTGGCAGCGGTCAGTTTAGAAGCCTGGTTGCTATTGTAAATCATAAGCTGATTATTGCACTTGTTCTTAAAATTTCCCAAAGTTGTTCCAGCTGAGCTGTGAGTTGCAACACGATTGTGAGCTAAGTTTATAGGCAGGAAGACCCCTCAGCTCTTGAGTCTCTGACTCCCACTGCATGCACTAAAACCCCGGCACCACCAGGCGGGCGAGGCTCCCTGCAGCCACGTGTCCTGGGCTGACAGTCACAGGAGTTAAGCCCTCAGCCCTGAGCAGACACACGGGTTTATTTGGTTATTAGCAATTAAGACCTTCACAAAGACTGAAGTTCGGTTTCAGAGTCACCTAAGTATTAGCAAAACCCTTTGGGTCTGGCAAACTTCTCCGCCTCCTATTCAGACGGCTCGCCGGCCACGGCTGTGCCACCCTTCCTCTGTCTGGGGCTCGCAGGAGCTGGACCAGCCCCCGTGCCAAATGCTCAAGTTAACATTTGTGTCAGTGTTTCCATTATAAAGTGCTCTTTTCCCCCCTTCAAGAATATACAGCCCAACCGTAAAATTACCCTCAAGGCTGCAGGCTGGCGGACCCGGTGTTCTGATTTCCTCTTGACGGGGCGGGGGGGGGGGGAGGGGGGGGGCTGCGGGACCCCTGCTGATGGGCACCTGACCGGCACGGGTCTCCCCGGGATCCTCCCCGCCCGGCACGACCAACATGGGAAATTGAAGGCGGCTCTGCTCAGCCACTGGCGACAGCTCCTCATCAAGTGCAGGGACTCGGGCTAAGACGACGGCTGCTGGGCCGGGGGACTGTCAGCCTCAGCTACTCAGAGAAAATCTAGAACGTGTGGTGAAAGGACCTGGACCCAACAACACAACTGGGCCTGGGTAGGGGGAAGAGACGCAACTTTAAAAGGCTCCATTTCGCAAGCTGTCAATCTTGACGACCCAGCAACCAAGGGAAGGGAGACGAGGAGGCATGCACAGTCGCGGGTCACGCCAATGCAATGCAACGTGTTCGCCCAATTCTAAAAATCCTTAGTAACACTTTTTAATATACAAGAATCAAAAGTACAGCAGTTTTACAATGTAGGAAAATTTAATACATACTATATAAACAACATTATTTACATCAGAAATCACTAGGACAGTGGCATTTTTCACAAATATAAATTAATTACTGTTTAGTCAACAGGTTTTAAAAGTCCACAATTTTACAATAAAGAAAAACCATCTGTCCCCAACCGAGTGGGATACAGATGGACTAAAGCAGCCTGGACCCTTGGCCTGGCTCTCCTCGCCCGACACGGCAGCCCTCGGATGAGCCAGAGGAGCGAGCGCTGGCACTGGGCCCCGGGCCACCGCTCCTGCTGACGCACTGGTTTTGGTCTGTAGGATTTCAGTGTCACTGTGTGAATTCATAACTGAATCGTGTTTGCACCGCGCACCCTGATGCGGCTCTCAGACATCAGGCTAGAGTGTCTGAAGCAGGACGTGAGAAGCGTTCCGGGTTCCCATCAAAGAGCGTTAAGGAATGCCTAAAAGGAAGGGGAGCCCGGGGCCAGCGACAGATGGCGGGGACGAGTCTGGAGTTACCGTGTCCTCTGCCAGGACTAGGACATACACGTGAATCCGGGTTTCTGTTCAACTTCCCTCTTCCTCAGGCCCTGCTCTTTCTACCTAATAACTAAATCTTTCAAAGCTAGGCTCCACGGAATACCATCCTCACAGATTCCGGGGGCAGCTTCTCCCATCCACAAGTGAGAGAATTCCTACCTGTGCAAATTTCTGGTTTTGATATAAGCATACAGTATTCATACTGATTTAGGACAATGAGGAAATGCCTTTCTCCCAACCCACCCTTCAAACATACTCCGACACCTAAAATAGATGCTTTTATGGGGATACTGTACTTTTCATAATCAATTCAACACTGACCTGGCTGACACTGCCTTTTGCTACATCATATGGCACTAAAAATCCTGAATGTGAACAAAAGGAAGTTCCTTTTTCCTCATGAGGAGACATCTTTGGGAATAACTCACATCTCCTAACAAGAACTTCTGGGAAAAAAAAAAAAAAAAAACCTTGATGAGCATTGAAATGCAGGCCCTCCAATTCCTCCTCCTGGCCTCCTCTAACTGAAAGGACACGACCCAATTTCCCACAGGGGAAGCCGTGCTGGGGCCCACCCTGCCCACCTCCAGGGCCCGTGGATGGCTCAAGGATCTGCAAGCCAGGCTGCCCGTCCCCTTTGGCCTGAGCAAGACAAACACAGGTAGTGTCAGTACTGTTGGCAAGGAGCCCAACCTGTGGCCAAAGCAGAGGCATGATTTCCTATCCTCCCCCACGGGGCAGTCTCACACGTCCTCACTGGGGTGACGGTGGCCGGGGGCTCCACTGTGGTCCCTTGGGGCTGTGCTCCGGGCACGTGTCGTACAAGCCCAGGGTGAACGACGCCAAGTACCAGGAGGAGAAATAGATCAGGAGGTGGTGGGCCCACTGAGCTCCCCTCACGAGCTGTGCAGACCCAGACTCTCATGTGGACCTCAGCACAGGCGAGCCCAAGGGAAGCAGAGTGTGACGGTCCCCCAAAGCCACCTCTGCTTCACTGTTGAGGCAACAGTAAAGGCATTAATGGTGCTGCCCAGGATACCAGCATGTAAGTGATAATGATTTTATGAAGTCCCCTCGGGTTAGTGCGGGGAGTTCAACCCTGTATACGCCCAATGGAAGGGTTTCCAGCAGCTCTGAGCCTGGACACGTATAGGCACACTGTATGTTCAAGTCAGTTATTCTGTCTCCATCTAGAAAGGCCTTTGGATACTCTAACAATTACTGGCAAGTTATATTTAAAGTGAACAGAACGGAAGGCCCCAGAACCAGTAAAATGAAAGGAGCCTCCTTAACGAATGTAACCAACTTGCCTCCCATCCTGACTCAGTTCAACTCTAGTCTGACTCTCACTATCTACAGCTCAGTTACCCTGTCCTTGGATGTTTCCTGTTTTGGAAAAAAAAAAAAAATGAACTGAGGTTTACACTTAACTTGATTTCATTCTAAAAGATACTGAGTTCAATTCTAATGATCTCCAACTAGCAGTGGAAACGTGTTCACCACAGGCAACTTGTGTCTGTCCACCCACCACATGAGCGGCAGGAGATGTGTGACTCTGCGGAATCTTACCTCTTCAAGCTGGGCGAAGGCAACTCCGACGCAGCTGCGGATGGTGACCAGCTGCCACGCTGGCCCTCCCCAACTTGCCGCACTACCAACCCCCAGGCTGGGAAACCCGTCCGCCCCTCCCCAGCAGCCCGCCCTGGTGCTGCCAGCAACCAGCTCGTCAGCAGGCCTGCTCCCTCAGCCCCCTCCTCGCCAGGCCCAGGACCGTTACCGCTCATCCCAGGAATCGGAATCCACCAGGGATTCCCGTGCCCTGGCCACACACACCCAGCCCTCGCCCCGCCTGCCCTGCATGCAGCCCACTCCCAACCAAACAGGACCCACGCCCACTTCAATGCTGCCCGACTCACAGTCCTCAGAAGTCAGCTGCACAGGCCCTACTTTCCCTGGCACAGGGGGTAAGCGAGGCCCACCTGGGAGACCAAACCTTTGAAATGTACAGTGTGGGAAAACTTAGTGTTGGTGGGGAAGCGGCCGCTGTGGAAGTGTTTCCCCCTCAGTCCCCCACGCCCCCAGCACCACAGGTGTCTCATGATGAGGCCGAGTGTCACTTCTCCCAAGAACACGTTTGAGGGGGGTACCTGCTCCCCTTCAAGTCCTATGATGCGAGACCCCACCCGCTCGCCCCCGCGCCCCGCTCCCCGCTCCCCAACAGCAGCATCTGTCACGTCATGGTGAACCAAACCCCGTGCTGTCCAGCAGGTCCCAGCAGCCTTCGTGCACACGCGCCTTCCCCGACCACGCGCCAAGGTCCAGGGCGCGCCAGCCCTGGTGATAAAACATTCACGACTCTAAGATCCTTTCTTCCTTCACTGGGGAACAGCCCGTGAAGCTGGTAGACAAAACGTCACCTCTTCCTCCTAGCACCCATCAAAGTGGGAGGCCAGGACAAGGCTGGAATGGGATGGGGTGCCCAAGTGCGGGAGTGGTGACCCAAATCAAAGCTGGACCGAGCGAAAGGCCCCCCACTCCCTGAAGTGCTCCTTCAGCGGCGAGCTGACAGCAGCAGCGTGTCCAGAAACGCCATCACTGGTCTAGGTAACTGGCTCCTGTGGATCAGACCAAAAACATCCAGGTGCTTAATGACTCTTGCACTCCCCTTCTTTCCAAGCTGTCCTTTATGTTTTTCTAACATTCCAGTTATAATCTGGGTTGTTTTTCTGTTCTAGTGATCTCTCCAAAGGAGACCGATGATCCAGGGGTGACTTGGAATCGTGAGGAGATTTCTGAGAAGGGGGCGAGCGAGGATCTGAGACTGCGGGGTGCAGCGGGGGAAGGGGCTGTTTATACTCCCCCAATTTGTCTGTGTGGAAAGAGCGGTGATGGTCCGAGGGTCCCTGGCCGTGGTAGCCCATAGGGGGGCGGTGATCAGACATTCGTCGGAAATCCTGCTGGTGGTAATTTTGAGGCCTGAATTCATCGGATCGCCTCCGTTTGGAGTCGTGATGGTGCCTGAAACAGAGATGCAAGGATCAGCTGGAGACCAAAGCCGGATTCCCGCCCCTCCTCCGTCATCCACTGGCTCTTCCTCGTGCACTCATATTTAAGGACGCTTCCAGAAACTCAGATGCAAATACTTACATTACTAGGAATCGAAAAAAACAAAACTAAAGTAGTAACAAAGGGCTATTTTATACTTATTGGCGAAACACAGCCTATGAAATGACATAAGCCTCATCAGGTCTGCAGTGAAACAAGTACACACTTGAATCACTGATGGCTTTGTAAACTCACATTCCCTTCAGGAAAACCGGCAAGATCTACAAACATCCTCATGTTCCTCGACCCAGCCCAGGAGAAAAAGAGCCACAGAAATTATTTTGTAAGTTATTAGTAACAACAAAAATTATAACCTAATATGCAACAATAAGTGCAGGGTTAATTAAATTATTTTAACACGTACTCAATGTGAAGAATATTAAAATTTTTAGTCAGGACCATGGCAAACTGCTTGTTATGCTATTAACAGAGAATCTGTATAAGTCAACAACAAAAAGACAAACAATACAACTCAAAAATGGGCAAAGGAGCTGAATAGACATCTCTCCAAAGGAGATACACAAATGGCTACTAAGCACATGAAAAGCTGTTCAACATCTTTAATGGGCATTAATCACCAGGGAAATGCAAATCAAAACTACCACGAGATACCACATCATACCCATTAGGATGGCTACATTCAAAACACTAAAAATAAATGTTGGTGAAACTGTGGGAACATTGCAATTCTAACACATAGCTGGTTGGAATGTAAAATAGGTCAGCTGCAGTAGAAAACATTTTGGTGGTTCCTTAAAAGTTAAACATAGGACTGCCACTGACTAACAATTCCAATCCTAGGTATATACCCCAAAAGCACTGAAAACAGATATTCAAACAAACACTTATATACCATGTTCACAGTAGCACTATTCACAAGAGCCAGAAGGTGGAAAAACTCTAATGCCTATCAATGGATGAATGGATAAACAAAATTTAGCATGTACATACACTGGAACATTATTCACCCATGAAAAGAAATGAAGTACTGATACATGCTACGATGTGGATGAACCTCTAAAACATTATGGTAAATGTCAAAAATGCCAGTCACAAAAGGCCACGTACTGTATGATTCCATTTATGCAAACTATCAAGACTAAGTAAGTCCACAGAAACAGAATGAAGAAGACTGGTGGTTGCCAGGGGCTAGGGAGAGAGAAGAATGGAGAGTGACCACTTAGTGGTTACAGAGTTCTCTCTGGGGTGACGAAAGTGTTTTGGAACTTGACGGAGGTGGTGCTTGCACAACACAGTGAATGTACTAAATGCCTCTGAATTGTTCACTTCAAAATAATAAATTTATGTTATGTGAATTTCACCTGAATAAAAGAAAGGGAGGGAGAGGGAGAGGGGAAGGGAGGAAGGGAGGGAGGGAAAGAGAGAGACTGTCCATGTTCCAGCCAAGATGGAGTAACAGGGGCTACACTTATTCTCCTGCTGAAACAATCAGAAAGGGACAAAATGTATGGAACAATGGTCTTCAAGACACCAGATGTCACATAACAAAGAACCGCAATCCCTACGGGAAGAGAAACTAATGAGATAAGCCTTACAAGCACCGGCTCAGGAGAAGCCCTCACTTCCTGCGTTGGGGTGGGGGTGTTCAAAGTGTAAAGTGCAAGAGAAGCAAGTTCTACAAAGAGAAAGAAGTTCAAAGACCAGCAAAGGTTCCCCCTCGAGTGTTCAGCTGGATACCGCTCAGGGTGTATATGTGAGGAAACTACCCAAAGGCCAGGAGAAAAAAAACACTGAGAAGGATGAGATGCCAGTGCTCTGTGCTCACACAGAGTTGGAACAGTGCCTGTTCTCTTCTCACCAGCCAGATGGGGAAACCTCAAGATCCAAGGGGCACTGGTAGAGTACCAGGAGGGTCCTGGCCTCAGTGCTGGGAAATCATGAGCCTTTGCCTGAGCACTGCTCCAGTTCTGCCTAACAAATCCTAATGACAAGATCTGAAAGAATCAAACTGTTTCCAAGTAACCTGTGTTTCATAACAAAGCTCCAGAACGTTTATAGGAATACAAAAATGTCCAACACTTAACTAGGTATCTAATCAAAAACTACCGGCATAGAGAAATAATAGCAAAAATAAACAAATGGGACCTAATCAAACTTATAAGCTTTTGCATAGCAAAGGAAACCATAAACAAAACGAAAAGACAACCTATGGAATGGGAGAAAATATTAGCAAACAATGCAACTGACAAGGAGTTAATTTCCAAAATATACAAACAGCTCATACAACTCAATAACAAAAAAAAAAACCAACCCAATCAAAAAATGGGCAGAAGAACCAAACAGACATTCCTCCAAAGAAGACATACAGATGGCCAATAGGCACATGAAAAGATGCTCAACATCGTTAATTATCAGAGAAATGCAAATCGAAACTATAATAAGGTATCACCTTACTCCGGTCAGAATGGCCATCAATAAAAAGTCTACAAGTAACAAATGCTGGAGAGGAGTGGAGAAAAGGGAATCCTGCAACTGAATTTAAGTTGGTACAGCCACTATGGAAAACAGTACAGAGGAGGTTCCTTAAAAAACTAAATATAAGAGTTGCCATGTGATCCAGCAATCTCACTGCTGTGCATATATCTGGACAAAACTATAATTCAGAAAGAAACATGCACCTCTATGTTCATAGCAGGACTAGTTACAATAGCCAGGACATGGAAACAACCTAAATGTCCGTTGACAGATGAATGGACAAAGAAGATGTGGTACATACACACAATGAAATACTACTCAGCCATAAAAAAGAATGAAATAATGTCGTTTTGCTGCAACATGGATGGACCTAGAGATCATACTACGTGAAGTTAAGTCAGAAAGAGAAAGACAAATACCATATATCATTCATATGTGGAATCTAAAAAAATGATTCAAAGGAACTCATTTACAAAGCAGACAGAGACTCACAGACACAGAGAACAAACTTATGGTTACCAAAGGGGAAAATATGTAGGGGAGGAATAAATTAGGAGTTTGGAATTAGCAGATACAAACTACCATATATAAAATAGATAAACAAGAAGGTCCTACTGTATAGCACAAGGAACTATATTCAACATCCTGTAATAAACTGTAATGGAAAATAATATGAAAAAGAAGAGAACCAGGAAAATAAGACCCATAATGAGGCAATAAATCAATGAACTGAAACTGACCCAAATCATAGAATTAGCAGACAAGGATAGAAATACCATGTTGAAACTGTATACCAGATTTCAAAAGGTCAAAGAGAGACATGGAGGATTTAAAAAAAGGACCCAAATGCAACTTCTAGAGATAAAACTACAATGTAAGAAATACAAAATATACTATCAATAAATGGGCCTCGAGGCAGATTAGACATTGAAAAAGACAATATTAGTGAACCTGAAGACAAAGCAACAGAAACTTTCCAAATGAAACAGAGAAAACAGAATTAAAAAAAGTAAACCTAGCATCAGTAAGCTGTGAGACAAATTCAAGCAGCCTACCACAGGTGTAACTGAAATCTTCAAAGCAGAGTGGGGGAACAGAAAACAGTATTTGAAGAAATAATGGTAAAAAATTTTCCAAATCTGATAAAATGATAAAGGTGCAGATCCAAGAATTCCCAAGCACAAGAAACATAAGGAAAAATATACCACGGCACGTTATAATCAAATTGCTAAAAACCAGTGATGAAGAAAAAGAAGTATTAGTACAGAGGAATAAAGATAAAGTGAAAAATGACATAAAAAAAATGACATGAAAAAAAAAATCTGTCATGAAAAATGACAGATTTTTCATCAGAAACAATACAAGTAGAGAATAGAGGAACATCTTTAAAGTACTGAAAGGAAGTGTCAATCTATAAATTTATACCCAAAAGAAAATATCTTTCATCAGTGAAGACAAAATAAAGATTTCCTCAGACATACAAATGCTAAAAGAACTTATCACCAGCAGACCCACACTAACACAAAAGTCCTCCAGGCAGAAGAGAAATGATACAAAACGGAAATACAGATCTACACAAAAGAATGTAGGGCAAATGCCCACTGGAGTCAGACAAGATGGTACAGAAGGGTGGGGGGTGAGGGGTACAGACCCCTCCTAACAGGCTGCTGCTACTTGGCCACAGCTGCTGTGCTAAAGCAGCCTGGTATTACCAGATCCTCCAAAAGAAGGCAGGACACAGAGATGTTTAAATGAAATTTTCCTATATTAATTTCAAGGTGCAGTCAAAGCATGTCTTTAGCCTAGGGGAAACCAAAGTTGCTAGGAAGCTAAAATACAGCTAAGTCCTGAAATTAAGAAGAATAGATAAAACCTCTTCAGCCCTTCCTGTACTTAGTGCTAACTCTCACAACTACTCTCACAAAACCCTGGCCCATCATACCATGATATTATATAGTTGTAGAGAAGGGACAACTTCAAAAGACTTTGACCGCTAAACTGTGGGCTCCTAGCATGAAAGGACCACAGGCTGGTACCCACCTAGTGTGGCCGACACCATAGCACAGAGCTTAATCATTTTGGTTGCAGACTCTGATACTTAATGGCTACCACTTCTCTAGATTTCCTCAGAGGACGGCAGAAAACTCTCCCTGCACAAATGTGATGATGAAACCATAAATGGCTCCTTGGCCCAGAGAATAAAACTTAAAACCTGTAACTTGGCATTCAAGCCCCACCCCCACATCCAACCTGTTCATCTTCTGGGCATCCCTTCCTGGGGGCCTATCCTTGGCCTGGGCCTGTGACGCCTAGTCCACCTCTCTCTGCTTAGCTGACTCTCCAGGGCCCAAACCAAGAATCACCAGCCTCCCCTCTTCCTCAGCCCTCAGGAAAAACTCAAAAATCCATTCTTTCAACCGTCCACTCAGCACACAATGTCAGCTGCCTACATCATGATTTCTCCCCAACATTCTGAAGATGCCTTGATGGCAGAAACACAGCACCAGACTTGGGACCATGCCTGGCACAGGGTAAGAATGAGCATCTGACTGATAAATACATGAAGTTTCTGTTGCTTGTCTCTCCACCTATAAATAGTAAGCCCCTGGCAGAGGTCAGTGCCTGGTGTCTGAGGGCCCTCTGCATACCGGTCATAATAATCCCTGTGTCCCCGGTGGTCTCGGTCACTGCTGTACTGGTCATAAGGTCTCTTTCTGGACAGGTTGTTGGGTCGGTAGCTCCCTGAACGGTGGGCGTCCATGTGTCGCCGGTCCCCGTAATGGTGGTCCTTGTACCAGTGCTGCTCATACTGATGGTGCCTGTCACCACCCCAGGGCGGATTGTTATTGCCACCACCATAGCTGAACTTTCTTTCCCTCTGCCAGTCGCCTCGATCTGCAGAAAGAGAAATAATGATCTCGTGATTCCAAGAACTGGCTGCATTTCACTTCCACTAAAGTTTAAACTGAAAAGGCCTGACACATGTTACAAACACTACACTTCTTCCTTCTTGACCTTTTTGCTGCTGGTTATCATACAAGTAATGAGTCCAAAATTCTTTCCCCAAAATTTTAAGGCAAAAGAAAATTCACCTTTCTCCTTCTGAAATTCAAGAACCACTGTTTTTCATTTTCTTTCTTTCTTTCTTTCTTTCTTTTTTTTTTTTTTTTTACTGTTTTTCATTTTCTACACCTGCTTACCTTCCAACCTGGGGCTTACCCTTAAAATGAGATTTCACTAAAACAACAACAAAACAAAACACCACACCAAACATTAATTTGGAAAAAGGCACTGCTGAGTTTCACAGCCACAAGGTAATACCCTCCATTTACACATCTAAGGTTTATTTACCTGCAGGTACCATCAACTGTGCCTGGTTCCTGAAAATCTTTCCAGACTATACCTACTGATTCTACTCTTCTTCCTTAGCCCACACCAAAAGAATGACACTCCTCCTGTAAAAAGTGATTGCTCTAACTCTGGATTCTGTAACTCTCAAGGATAGAGCCAAACTGAAATTTGTTTTAGCTTCAGTAAGCCTCCCTTTTCCCCTGAGGAGAAGAATCACACGTATCTGAATCCAAAAAGGCACTGAAGACACAGAAGTAGAGGAAAGGAAGCTATGCTGTATTGAAATGTGGTCTCCAAAATGTATGTCCACTTAGAACCTCTGACTGTGTCTTTACTTGAAAATAGGGTCTCTGAAGTTGTAATGATGGATCTTGAGTTGAGATCATCTTGGATTTACAGTGGGCCCTAAATCCAATGATAGAACCTGTTAAGAGAAAGGTGTAGGGAGATTTGGGAGAAAGAGACACAGAGAGGAAGGCCATGGAGAGATGAAGACAGAGAATGGAGAGACATTCACAGTAAGATAGACAGGATGAAAAGGCAGAGGGCTATGTACCAGATGAAGGAACAAGATAAAACCCCAGAAAAACAACTAAATGAAGTGGAGATAGGCAAACTTCCAGAAAAAGAATTCAGAATAATGATAGTTATTATTATCCAGGACCTTGGAAAAAGAATGGAAGCAAAGATCGAGAAGATGTAAGAAATGTTTAAAAAAGACCTAGAAGAATTGAAGAACAAACAAACAGAGATGAACAATAAAATAACTGAAATGAAAACTACACTAGAAGAAATCAATAGCAGAATAACTGAGGCAGAAGAACAGATAAGTGACCTGGAAGACAGAATGGTGGAATTCACTGCTGCAGAACAGAATAAAGAAAAAAGAATGAAAAGAAATGAAGACAGCTTAAAAGACCACTGGGACAACATTAAATGCAACAACATTCACATTATAGGGGTCCCAGAAGGAAAACAGAGAGAGAAAGGACCCAAGAAAATATATGAAGAGATTACAGTCGAAAACTTCCCTAACATGGGAAAGGAAATAGCCACCCAAGTCCAGGAAGCGCAGAGAGTCCCATACAGGATAAACCCGAGGAGGAACACGCCGAGACACATAGTAATCAAATTGGCAAAAATTAAAGACAAAGAAAAATTATTGAAAGCAGCAAGGGAAAAATGACAACATACAAGGGAACTCCCGTAAGGTTAACAGCTGATTTCTCAGCGGAAACTCTACAAGCCAGAAGGGAGTGGCATGACATATTTAAAGTGATGAAAGGGAAGAACCTACAACCAAGATTACTCTACCCAGCAAGGATCTCATTCAGATTTGATGGAGAAATTAAAACCTTTACAGACAAGCAAAAGCTGAGAGAATTCAGCACCACCAAACCAGCTTTACAACAAATGCAAAAGGAACTTCTCTAGGCAAGAAACACAAGAGAAGGAAAAGACCTATGATAACAATCCCAAAACAATTAAGAAAATGGGAATAGGAACATACATATTGATAATTACCTTAAATGTAAATGGACTAAATGCTCCCACCAAAAGACACAGAATAGCTGAATGGATACAAAAACAAGACCCATATATATGCTGTCTACAGGAGACCCACTTCAGACCTAGAGACACATACAGACTGAAAGTAAGGGGATGGAAAAAGATATTCCATGCAAATGGAAACCAAAAGAAAGCTGGAGTAGCAATTCTCGTATCAGACAAAATAGACTTTAAAATAAAGACTATTAGAAGAGACAAAAAAGGGCACTACATAATGATCAAGGGATCGATCAAAGAAGAAGATATAACAATTGTAAATATTTATGCACCCAACATAGGAGCACTTCAATACATAAGGCAAATATTAACAGCCATAAAAGGGGAAATCGACAGCAATACATTCATAGTAGGGGACTTTAACACCCCATTTTCACCAATGGACAGATCATCCAAAATGAAAATAAATAAGGAAACACAAGCTTTAAATGATACATTAAACAAGATGGACTTAATTGGTATTTATAGGACATTCCATCTAAAAACAACAGAATACACATTTTTCTCAAGTACTCATGGAACATTCTCCAGGATAGATCATATCTTTGGTCACAAATCAAGCCTCGGTAAATTTCAGAAAATTGAAATTGTATCAAGTATCTTTTCCAACCACAACGCTATGAGACTGGATATCAATTACCAGAAAATATCTGTAAAAAATACAAACACATGGAGGCTAAACAATACACTACTTAATAACGGAGTGATCACTGAAGAAATCAAAGAGGAAATCAAAAAATACCTAGAAACAAATGACAATGGAGACATGACCACCCAAAACCTATGGGATGCAGCAAAAGCAGTTCTAAGAGGGAAGTTTATAGCAATACAATCCTACCTTAAGAAACAGGAAACATCTCGAATAAACGACCTAACCTTGCACCTAAAACAATTAGAGAAAGAAGAACAAAAAAACCCCAAAGTTAGCAGAAGGAAAGAGATCATAAAGATCACATCAGAAAGGAAACGACAGCAAAGATCAATAAAACTAAAAGCTGGTTCTTTGAGAAGATAAAATTGATAAACCATTAGCCAGACTCATCAAGAAAAAAAGGGAGAAGACTCAAATCAATAGAATTAGAAATGAAAAATGAGAAGTAACAACTGACACTGCAGAAATACAAAATATCATGAGAGATTACTACAAGCAATTCTATGCCAATAAAATGGACAACCTGGAAGAAATGGACAAATTCTTAGAAATGCACAACCTGCCAAGACTGAATCAGGAAGAAATAGAAAATATGAACAGACCAATCACAAGCACTGAAATTGAAACTGTGATTAAAAATCTTCCAACAAACAAAAGCCCAGGACCAGACGGCTTCACAGGCGAATTCTATCAAACGTTTAGAGAAGAGCTAACACCTATCCTTCTCAAACTCTTCCAAAATATAGCAGAGGGAGGACCACTCTCAAACTCATTCTACGAGGCCACCATCACCCTGATACCAAAATCAGACAAGGATGTCACAAAGAAAGAAAACTACAGGCCAATATCACTGATGAACATAGATGCAAAAAACCTCAACAAAATACTAGCAAACAGAATCCAACAGCACTTAAAAGGATCATACACCATGATCAAGTGGGGTTTATTCCAGGAATGCAAGGATTCTTCAATATATGCAAATCAATCAACGTGATACACCATATTAACAAATTGAAGGAGAAAAACCATGTGATCATCTCAACAGATGCAGAGAAAGCTTTCGACAAAATTCAACACCCATTTATGATAAAAACCCTGCGGAGAGTAGGCATAGAGGGAACTTTCCTCAACATAATAAAGGCCATATATGACAAACCCACAGCCAACATGGTCCTCAATGGTAAAAAACTGAAAGCATCTCCACTAAGATCAGGAACAAGACAAGGCTGCCCACTCTCACCACTCTTATTCAACATAGTTTTGGAAGTTTTAGCCACAGCAATCAGAGAAGAAAAGGAAATAAAAGGAATCCAAATCAGAAAAGAAGAAGTAAAGCTGTCACTGTTTGCAGATGACATGATACTATACACAGAGAATCCTAAAGATGCTACCAGAAAACTACTAGAGCTAATCAATGCATTTGGTAAAGTAGCAGGATACAAAATTAATGCACAGAAATCTCTGGCATTCCTACACACTAATGATGAAAAATCTGAACGTGAAATCAAGAAAACACTCCCATTTACCATTGCAACAAAAAGAATAAAATATCTAGGAATAAACCTACCTAAGGAGACAAAAGACCTGTATGCAGAAAATTATAAGACACTGATGAAACAAGTTAAAGATGATACAAATAGAGAGATATACCATGTTCTTGGATTGGAAGAATCAGCACTGTGAAAATGACTCTACTACCCAAAGCAATCTACAGATTCAATGCAATCCCTATCAAACTACCACTGGCATTTTTCACAGAACTAGAACAAAAAACTTCACAATTTGTATGGAAACACAAAAGACCCCGAAGAGCCAAAGCAATCTTGAGAACGAAAAACGGAGCTGGAGGAATCAGGCTCCCTGACTTCAGACTATATACTACAAAGCTACAGTAATCAAGACAGTATGGTACTGGCACAAAAGCAGAAATATAGATCAATGGAACAGGATAGAAAGCCTAGAGATAAACCCACGCACATATGGTCGCCTTATCTTTGATAAAGGAGGCAGGAATGTACAGTGGAGAAAGGACAGCCTCTTCAATAAGTGGTGCTGGGAAAACTGGACAGCTACATGTAAAAGTATAAGTATGGTGTTAGGGAGTGATCTAATACCATAACACCTTACACAAAAATAAGCTCAAAATGGATTAAAGACCTAAATGTAAGGCCAGAAACTATCAAACTCTTAGAGGAAAACATAGGCAGAACACTCTATGACATAAATCACAGCAAGATCCTTTTTGACCCACCTCCTAGAGAAATGGAAATAAAAACAAAAATAAACAAATGGGACCTAATGAAACTTAAAAGCTTTTGCACAGCAAAGGAAACCATAAACAAGACCAAAAGACAACCCTCAGAATGGGAGAAAATATTTGCAAATGAAACAACTGACAAAGGATTCATCTCCAAAATTTACAAGCAGCTCATGCAGCTCAATAACAAAGAACAAACAACCCAATCCAAAAATGGGCAGAAGACCTAAACAGACATTTCTCCAAAGAAGATATACAGAGTGCCAACAAACACATGAAAGAATGCTCAACATCACTAATCATGAGAGAAATGCAAATCAAAACTACAATGAGATATCATCTCACACCAGTCAGAATGGCCATCATCAAAAAATCTAGAAACAATAAATGCTGGAGAGGGTGTGGAGAAAAGGGAACCCTCTTGCACTGCTGGTGGGAATGTGAACTGGTACAGCCACTATGGAGAACAGTATGGAGGTTCCTTAAAAAACTACAAATGGAACTACCATATGACCCAGCAATCCCACTACTGGGCATATACCCTGAGAAAACCGTAATTCAAAAAGAGTCATGTACCAAAATGTTCACTGCAGCTCTATTTACAATAGCCCGGAGATGGAAACAACCTAAGTGCCCATCATCAGATGAATGGATAAAGATGTGGCACATATATACAATGGAATATTACTCAGCCATAAAAAGAAACGAAATTGAGCTATTTGTAATGAGGTGGATAGACCTAGAGTCTGTCATACAGAGTGAAGTAAGTCAGAAAAAGAAAGACAAATACCATATGCTAACACACATATATGGAATTTAAGGGGGAAAAAAATGTCATGAAGAACCTAGGGGTAAGACAGGAATAAAGACACAGACATACTAGAGAATGGACTTGAGGATATGGGGAAGGGGAAGCTGTGACAAAGTGAGAGAGTGGCATGGACATATATACACTACCAAATGTAAGGTAGATAGCTAGTGGGAAGCAGCTGCATAGCACAGGGAGATCAGCTCGGTGCTCTGTGACCACCTAGAGGGGTGGGATAGGGAGGGTGGGAGGGAGGGAGACGCAAAGGGAAGAGATATGGGAACATATGTATATGTATAACTGATTCACTTTGTTATAAAGCAGAAACTAACACACCATTGTAAAGCAATTATACTCCAATAAAGATGTAAAAAAAAACAACAACCATATGATCATCTCAAAAGATGAAGAAAAAGCTTTTGACAAAATTCAACACCCATTTATGATAAAAACTCTCCAGAAACTGGGCATAGAGGGAAACCACCTCAACATAATAAAGGCCATATATGACAAACCCACAGCAAACATCATTCTCAATGGTGAAAAACTGGAGGCATCTCCTCTAAGATCAGGAACAAGACAAGGATGTCCACTCCCGCCACTATTAGTCAACATAGTTTTGGAAGTCCTGGCCACGGCCATCAGAGAAGAAAAAGAAATAAAAGGAATACAAATTGAAAAAGAAGTAAAACTGTCACTGTTTGCCGATGACATGATACTATATAGAGAGAATCCTAAAGATGCCACCAGAAAACTACTAGAGCTAATCAATGAATTTGGTGAAGTTGCAGGATACAAAATTAATGCACAGAAATCTCTTGCATTCCTATACACTAACAATGAAAGATCAGAAAGAGAAATTAAGGAAACAATCCCATTCACCACTGCAACAAATAGAATAAAATACCTAGGAATAAACCTACAGACCTGTATGCCAAAAACTGTAACACACTGATGAAAGAAATCAAAGATAACACAAACAGATGGAGAGATATACCATGTTCTTGGATTGGAAGAATCAATATTGTGAAAATGACTATGCTACCCAAAGCAATCTACAGATTCAATGCAATCCCCATCAAATTACCAGTGGCATTTTTTACAGAACTAGAACAAAAATTCTTAAAATCCGCATGGAGATACAAAAGACCCCGAATAGCCAAAGCAGTATTGAGGGGAAAAAACGGAGCTGGAGGAATCAGACTCCCTGACTTCAGACTATACTACAAAGCTATAGTAATCAAGATAATATGGTACTGGCACAAAAACAGAAATATAGATCAATGGAACAGGATAGAAAGCCCAGAGATAAACCCATGCACCTATGGTCAACTAATCTATGACAAAGGAGGCAAGGATATACAATGGAGAAAAGACAGTCTCTTCAATAAGTGGTCCTGGGAAAACTGGACAGCTACATGTAAAAGAAGGAAATTAGAACACCCCCTAACACCATACATAAAAATAAACTCAAAATGAATTACAGACCTATGTAAGACAGGACACTATAACACTCTTAGAGAAAAACACAGGAAGAGCACTCTTTGACATAAATCACAGCAAGATCTTTTTTGATCCACCTCCTAGTGTAATGGAAATAAAAACAAAATAAACAAATGGGACCTAATGAAACTTAAAAGCTTTTGCAAAGCAAAGGAAACACAAACAAGATGAAAAGACAACCCTCAGAATGGGAGAAAATATTTGCAAACGAATCAACGGACAAAGGATTAATCTCCAAAATATATAAACAGTTCATGCAGCTCAATATTAAAAGAACAAACAACCCAATCTAAAAATGGGCAGAAGACCTAAATAGACATTTCTGCAAAGAAGACACACAGATGGCCAAGAAGCACATGAAAAGTTGTTCAACATCACTGATTATTAGAGAAATGCAAATCAAAACTACAATGAGGTATCACCTCACACCAGTTAGAATTGGCATCATCAGAAAATCTACAAACAACAAACGCTGGAGAGGGTGTGGAGAAAAGGGAACCCTCTTGCACTGTTGGTGGGAATGTAAATTGATACAGCCACTATGGAGAACAGTAGGGAGGTTCCTTAAAAAACTAAAAATAGAATTACCATATGACCCAGCAATCCCACTACTGGGCATATACCCTGAGAAAACCATAATTCAAAATGACACATGCACCCCAGTTCACTGCAGCACTATTTACAATAGTCAGGACATGGAAGCAACCTAAACGGCCATCGACAGACGAATGGATAAAGAAGATGTGGTACATATATACAATGGAATATTTCTCAGCCATAAAAAGGAACGAAATTGGGTCATTTGTAGAGATGTGGATGGATCTAGAGAGTGTCATACAGAGTGAAGTAAGTCAGGAAGAGAAAAACAAATATCGTATATTAACGCATATATGTGGAACCTAGAGAAATGGTACAAATGAACCGGTTTACAGGGCAGAAATTGAGACACAGATGTAGAGAACAAATGTATGGACACCAAGGGAGAAAAGTGGCAGGGTTGGGGGGGGATGAATTGGGAGATTGGGATTGACATATATACACTAATATGTATATAATGGATAACTAATAAGAACCTGCTGTATAAAAAAATAAATAAAATTAAATTAAAAAAAAAAAAAGAAAACAGATTGGAGCAGTACAGCCACAACACCAAGGCTTGCTAGTAAGCAGTATAAGCCAGGCTACAGGCGTGCAACAGATTCACCCTCAGATCCTCCAAAAGAAACCAACTCTGCTGACACCTTGATTTCAGAGTTCTGCCTCCTAAACTATGACAGGATACATTTCTGTTCTTTTAAGCCACCCAGTTTGTAGTACACTTTGTTACAACAGTCTCAGGAAACTAATACAGAGGCTTAACTAGTAGGAACTATGTGGCCTCATGGGAAATCCATCTTCCAGCTACAATTTGTTAAGATCAAAGACGTGCCACCGGGCTTCCCTGGTGGCGCAGTGGTTGAGAGTCCGCCTGCCGATGCAGGGGACACGGGTTCGTGCCCCGGTCCGGGAAGATCCCACATGCTGCGGAGCGGCTGGGCCCGTGAGCCATGGCCGCTGGGCCTGCGCGTCCGGAGCCTTTGCTCCGCAACGGGAGAGGCCACAACAGTGCGAGGCCCGCGTACAGAAAAAAAAAAAAAAAAAAAGTTTATTTAAAGACGTGCCACCAAATATCTCTCTACTCATTTTGTTGGCCTTCTAGCATTTTTTACAGAGCCAGAGAATAATACCATAAAGGAACCTGTGTAGCTTAGAAATTTATACCATTAAAACAATATATAGTCGACCAGTGGCTTAAATTCATTGCTGACCCAGGGTGGAGCAGGCCAGGGAACCAAGAAGTAAAACACTTTTGACTATTCAACCTAAAAATTAACAAACAACAAAAAGAGACACCTTCACAACATGAAAGGATCATCTAAAGATGGCTTCAAACTAAATAGAAAGGTAGGCTTCAAACAGGGTGTCAAGGTCTGTGGTACTATGGAGATGGCCAAGTCATTTATTTCCAGAGAAAGTAAAAGGCGCTTTTCTTTCTTCTTGAACCCTCCATGGGGTAGATAACTGGTTAGGAAGTACTGACTATTAAGGAGAGGGATGAGAAATCCAAAGTTTAAATAAAAGACTACCGTTAGCTTAATAAGAAGAGTCCTTTCAAAGGATCAGAATATAAAATCAGTGACATCATATGAATGACATAAAACCAGTCTAATCCCAGGAGAAAAATCAGTACAACTGATACAACTACATCTAAGAACATGGAAACATTTCCCAGCCATCTTTTTGTACAGTCATTACCTCCCCCCACTAATAAAATGGTGTTCAATTAATTGAACTAAGATTTTTAAGATTAAAAGACATGGAACCTCTGCTTCCAGGTAATTCAGAGTAGCTGCCACAGAATTACACTCTGCCAAGAACAATAAGAAAACACTAGATAAACAGAAAATAATCTGCTTAAAGACATCAAAGAGCAGCCAAAGCAATGAAGACTAGAAGCACTAAGATTCCGAAGAGCAAAAAAAAAACCCTCAGAAGTAATCATAGTTGACTTGACTTCTGCAGCCACTGGGGAGATCTGTGACTCTGAGCCTGGGCAAGAAGCTGAATATCTGGGCTTTTCCCAGCCGAGAACCACTGTTGGAGAAACAGAGACACCGGCAGAGCTTTTGGTGGCCTTTCTAAGCTAGAGGGACACTGGACACTTGAGGGACTGCAAACACACAGCCAGTTTTCCCTTAGAACATTTGCTGAATCTGCAGGGAGCAGGAGGCTAAAAAGCTAAGCTAGATACCTTGTGAAAAGCAGAGCCGTTCAGGGCTGTCTCACGGTGCTGAGGAAACCAAGATCCTAGTTTGAGACCTGCCAATGGGGTGGGGCAGAGAGTGCAGCAGGCCCTCCGTCCAGTACCCTGGATAGCCAAACCCCAGGAACAGGGGGACCAAACGAGAACTAGATTAAGATGACTGTCTCCCACTCTATGTGCCTGGGGAGAAAAGAATAAATCCTCTCTGGGGTAGAGTGACATCATCTGGGGCTTCTACAATTTTTAAAACACAGTGCCTACCATCTAATCAAAAATAACCAGACATGCTAAAAGATAGGGCTGTATGACTGAAAACCAAGGGGAAAAAAAAAAAAGCATACAATACAAATGGTTCACAATAATTCAGATATTAGAAATAACAGTCAAGAATTTTTAAATACTTATAATTAATGTGTTCCAAAAAAGAGGAAAAGATGGAGAAAATCAATTTTCCTAGAAGTTTGAGAATTTTACTGGAAGATTAGAATGTACTTAAAAAAAAAAAAGGAAATCCTAACATTGAAGTTTAGAAAAAAATGTATACTTCATTTTGATTATGGAACACTTGACTCTGTAAAATTTTATACTATGCTTCTATATATACTATATTCTTTTAAGCTTTTGTTCTATATGTTTTCTTTTTATTACTTTTATCTTTAAAAGTAATTCATGCTCATTGTAACCAGTGAAGTAACAGACAATGGAGAAATTATTAATTTCCTCCAATCCGTCCACATTTTTACCAGCCTAAGGTAACTGGTATATGTATGTTTTCACATCCTTCTCTATGCTTATACAAATATATTATTCAAATATATACAACAGAAATATATAAAACAGAAAACAGGTGTTTTCTTGGTGGTTCCTCAAAAAGTTAAACATAGAATTATCACATGACCAAGCAATTCCACACTCCTAGGTATACATCTAAAAGAATTGAAAATAGGTACTCAAATAGTTGCATACAAATGTGCACAACAGTACGATTCACAATAGCCAAAAAGCAGAAACAACCCAAACATCCGTCAACTAATGAAAAGACAAATTCTAGTCTAACCATACAATGGGGTATTATTCAGCCACAAAAAGGAATGAAATACTGATACATGCTACAACACGGATGGACCTTGAAAACCGGATGCCAAGTGAAAGCAGTCAGACACATATTGTACAATTCCATGTGATTCCTTTAATACAAAGAATCCAGAATACGTAAATCTATAGAGACACAAGACAGACTGGTGGTAGTCGGAAGCTGGGGAGAGGGGAGAATGAAAACTGTTTTTTCTTTGGGGTGAGCAAAGTGTTTTGGCACTTGATTTAGGTGGTGGTTGCACAACATTGTGAATGTACTAAATGCCGCTGAACTGTTCATTTAAAATGGTTACGTTTATTCACGTTATGTGATTTTCACTTCAATAAAGTTAAACACACACACAACAAAGATTCTGCTGTTGCTGTTGCTCTTTTTTCCCTCCAATTTTTTTTTTTACCTATAAAGCCAACTCATTTTTTTAACAACTGCTAATAATATAGAGTACAAATGTCCTATTATTCATCTAACCATTTTTCTATTAATGGGCAATTTATTTCCAGCTTTTTGCCATTATAAGGCTGTAACAGCATCCTGATACATGTATGTGTTTGCATTACTACAGGACAGACTTCCAGAAAAAGGGCCTACGTATTTAGATATTTCAGATTATTTTCTGGAAAGACTGTAGCAATTCACACTCTTAGCAGCTTGTGTGCATTTAACCCTTTAATTTTTGCAGATCTGAATGGGTAAGAAATTGGTTTAATTTATTGTTACTTTAATGTACATTTCCCTAGCAGCAACTGTTCATCTTGTCCTACTGGCCACTTGAATCTCCTCTTCCAAATGAATTCCCTATTCCTAACCTTTGTCCATTTTTCTATTTGGTTATCCTTCCGTTATCAATTCATAAGGAGTTTTTCAATATTAGCAGTTTTAATCATTTAACTGTCATATATAACGTAAATTGTTTCCCTGAGTCGTTCATTTGTCTTTTGCTTATTCATGTTGGTCATGTTCTTCTTAGATTTGAATTAACAGCCTTTTGGATCTTTGTCTCATGCTTCATCTCACTGAGAAAAAAGAGGACAATAAAGTGATGGAAGAGAATAAAGCACAAAGGTCCAGCTACTGTCTTTGGGAAAAAAAAGTGATTCTTCTTTCGGCACCTTTTTTTTTTTTTTTTTTTTTAAACAACCAAGTTCTGTTTTGTTTTGGTTTTTGGTATATCTATTTATTTATTTTTATTTATTTATATTTGGCTGCGTCGGGTCTTAGTTGCGGTGCGTGGGCCCTTCGCTGAGTCGCACACTCTCTATAGTTGTGGCGTGCGGGTTTTCTCTCTCTAGTTGTGGCACGCGGGCTCCAGAGTGCGTGGGCTCTGCAGTTTGCGGCACGTAGGCTCTCTAGTTGAGGCGCCTGGGCTTAGCTGCTCCGCGGCATGTGGGATCTTAGTTCCCCGACCAGGGATCGAACCCACATCCCCTGTACTGGAAGGCAGATTCTTTACTACTGGACCACGAGGGAAGTCCCCTGGGCACCTGCTTTTAAAACTTCACTTAATGACTCACCTGCATTACTGAAGTGTCTCTTGTTGGGGTGACTATAGTTATCTCTTGGGTGTCCATGCATCTGTGGGCCATGAGAGGCAGGCAAATGAGGCTTCTGAGGGTGAGGGTTGTGCGGGGTGTGGGACTGAGACATCAGGGAATCCCGGCTTGAACCCGAGGCCTCTGGTCGAAATGGTTTTTTACCACCAATCGCATCATCTTTCTTCTTCTGCTCCTGTAGAGTAAAAGGAAACCAAAGACCCTCAGGATCCCAGGTGGAATTCCCAAGAACAGTATAAAGATCATCACCTTTAAATATTCCCCTCTTGACTTCTGACAAGTCCCTCTCGGCTTCCCTGCTGTTTACTACCTTCTTAGGAAAAATATGCTCGTAAATTCCACTGAGCTCCCAGGGCATGGAAAGCCTCAGAGCTCCATCTGCTGCTCAACCTGCTAGGCCACTACAAAGAAGCCAATCTCCAGTGACCTGCAGCTGCCAGAAAAGGGCCCAGGCCGCTGGATGTCACTGCACGGGGCGAGGAACAGGGGTCAGGCCGTCAGCACTCTTGGAAATTGCTCTCAGGCCATGTAAAACTGGGACCACCAACTTCTTCAGGCTAACTCGAACAAACAACCCCTGACTGGCCCAGTGGGAACTAGTTCCCATGCCAAAGTCATCAAGCTAAACATCTGAATGTTTAAGTAACACCATACCTTTACCACACAAGTGAAATATTTGACATAAAAACATCAGAAAACATAATAAGGAAAAAATAAGAACTGTGAAGTGACCTAAAATTTTACCACCAAGGGAATTACTGTTAATAATTTGGTCTATGTCTTTCTGAGCCATTTTGCGTGTTTATACATAATACAGTAGACCCCCCTAATCCATGGGAGATACACTTCAAGACCTCCAGTGGACGCCTGAAACTGCAGATAGTACTGAACCCTATATGTACTATGTTTTCTCCAATACATACATGCCTATGAGAGTTTAATTTATGAATCAGGCACAGTAAGAGAATATCCGAATTGCCAGCATCACTACTCTTGTGCTTTGGGGCTACTATTTAGTAAAATAAGGATTACCTGAACTCAAGCACTGCAATACCACAACAGTCGATCTGACAGCCAAGAGAGCTACTGAGTTACTAATGGGCAGGTAGCGTATAGTGTGGATATGCTGGACAAAGGGATGATTCACGTCCCACGTGGGAGAGGGCAGGACGGCACGAGATTTCATCACGCTACTCAGACCAGTGCGCAATTTAAAATTTATGAATTATTTCTGGAATTTTCCATTTAATATTTTCAGACCATGACTGACTGCAAGTAACTGAAACTGTGGAAAGCAAACCACAGTGGGGGGAACTGCTGTGTGTGTGCGCATGCGTGCGTGCGTGTGTGCGTATTTTTTTAAACAAAAATATTATTTGATATTCTTTTTTTACTTAATGTATTGTAAAAATCTTATGTGAATACTTCCTTCCACAATATTATATTTATGGTTGAAAATTCCCTGATATGGATATATCGAGTCATTTCCATATAATCATGTTTAAACCCTTAATTATCTCCTTCGACTAAATTCTTAGAAGGAGAATTACATGTTTTAGTCTTTTGGTAAATCTTACTGAACTGTCCTCCAGAAAGGTTGTGAATGTATACTATAACCCCAACTAGTGGGACCACTACTTTGATTATTCACCTTATCCTAACTTCTGATACCTAGACTAATGAAGCCCTTTACCCTTTACATCATTTGTCCAACTTCACTCATCCTAACTTTCACTCTTTCCTAGAGGGCCTTTCCCCAACCATTTCATTCCCTCCTGGGGCTTTTCCTGACTATTTTTTCAGAGACTTTTTACAATGTATAAAATTCACAGTAACATTCAGCAGTATTACTATATTATTCCTGTGTATTACTGTTCTACCATATTCTTCCATGTAAAATTAAATTATAAACCACTTGAGGGTGCTACTCCACAGCTCAGCACAGTGCTGGGCACAGGATATGCTCATGCAACAAATACTTCTGAGCACCTGCCCTGCGCCTGGCACCATTCCAGGTGCTGAGGATACAGGAGGGGATGAGAGACATAAGACCTCAGCCTTGACACGGTAGTGAAGGAGGTATTAAATGTTCCTAGACTGGCGCTACATGGCTAATTGGGGTAGGGCCCACGTGACAAGTCACCAGATCTGCAAAGGGACATGCCTGAACAAGGAACGCTGCCCCTGCAGCATTGGCCAAATCACTTCATGCCCATGCCCCTCCACCAAAGAATGGGAGGCAGCTTCTGGGCACCTTCTCATGTTTGCTCCTTTACATGAGTGGTTGGGACCCTACGTACAAAAGCTGGAAGGACACCAAGTACATGTGGCCCAGAAAAGAACAGAAAAATTATGTGCTGCCCATAACTGTTATCTTTCAGGAGCCACATTTATAAGCTACCATAAGACATGTGCATATGGAAGAAAAGCCCTGGTGAATAAATGATTCCAGGATGTAAGAACACAGAGGAACAACTCCTTGTCAGAATTTCCACACTGTCTGGTTCCAATACATTGGCTATTTTACCCATCGGGTCTTAAGTGTTAGTTTGACTACTCGTGGAACATGTGGAGAAACTGCACAGCTAACACAGTGAAAGAGCCCACCATCCAAGACAGGCTGGGCTGTGGTGGGCTCCTGCACCCCCTCTTGGACCTAGACCTCCATCTGCAAAGTAAGGGCAGAGAACCCATGCCCTTTCTAGCACCAACAACCTATGAGTCTATGATCATCTCCTCAGGAAAAAAACAGTAATTAAGGAATTTTTCTGTGGAAATGGTTTTTATCTGTTTGTATGAATTAGGATTAAGTTTGTATTTTACCTCTTCTTCTTGAGACCTTTTCTTGTGAGCCATCTTGTATAACTTATGCAATTTTCGAGCATCAAATTCTGTAAACTTGGAAACAAAAATCCATAGGTTCCTTAAAAAAAAAAAATTTGTTCTGGTGAATTACAGGATTTTAAAAATAACTATTCTCTTTATAGATGGCAAGTTATTGAATTTTGCTGTGGAATACTCTCCAAGTATAGAAAATAAGTTACAGAAATAATCTTTCAGGTCTTGGCAACAGTAATAAATACACCTTTAAATGCTACTGTCAATAGAATTTGACCTAGGGGTCTGGAGACGAGGGTCTGTCTCACAGCTAAAACCCCTCTAATTTATTTCACTGGCACCTAGGACTCCGGACCTAACGTCTTCCTCCACCTTCTGCACTCCCCGGACTCTGCCGGGCAATGTCATCGCTGCCATATCCCAGGTGGGGATCTATGTATGGTTGGGCACCTCTGCATTGCTGCCCCTTCTTTCCTCCCAGTCGTCACCACCAAGGCCTGTCATTTCTACCTTAAAACTTCAAGGGATTCTTCTCCTCCAATTCCATTGCACTCACTCTAGTATGCCATTACTGTCAACAGGGGAGTGACTGATAAAACGGGTGTGTAGGACAAGGAGTCACAGGTAACCTCCGTGAGCTGGAACGGAAGGCTCACATCCTCCCACACTTCCTGGAGAGCAGTCACACCACACCGCGCCATGCCACTCAGAGGATGCTGCCCTGGCTCCGGACAAGTAAACCTGCTGCACAGTGTGGAAAACCACTGACTGCCTTTCTAAAGCCTTCTGTAATAGGGCTTCAGTCATCTTAACGAACTGCCTTTAAACCCTAAAACCCTCCCAGGCCCTTCACTGTCCCACTTTCAAGGCTTTGCTGAAGCCTGAGACCTCTCCTCATCTAAGCAGGTCCACTCTGCTATTCCATGCTGGCTCGAGCGTACCTGCCCAGCCCTCAGAAGACTTCCCTCCCTCACTAATCCTCTGCATGTGCTTATTCCTTCTTGGAATTCCTACTATACTTGATCTTCCAATCACCACTTCATCGTGGACAGTTCCTCACAAGTGGGCAACGAACTGCTTATGAACCACAAGCAGTCCAGGACCACAGTATCCAGCCCAGCTTCGTGGATCTATACGTTAGGATGATGCATTTTCGTTACAGAAAGCCAGATGGCTAGATACAGGGATCTGGTTTGGGAACAGTGTAAAAGGAAAGTCAAGCCACATTTCAAAACTTAGATCTTCTTTTTTTAATGGGTGTGAAGCATGCTATGGATAGCATCATGACAGAAGGTTTTCTTAAATCTCTTTTTCACTCAAAAGCCAATCCACTGATATTAGGTATATTATACAAAGATACTTCATTAACCATGAATTATCAATACATGAGTTCAACGTAACTGTGGAGTATGGAAAGAGACTTAATGTTACAATTGTCTTTGAGAAATGCCAGTCATGTTTTCTTAAAACATCAAAAGTGAGTATATAAATGAATATATGTAAGTCATAATGCCTTACAAACTGAAGTTCTGGATTAACTGCCTTAATCCAAATTACTACTAGAGCTCTTCAATTATTAAAGAGAAGAGAACTCATAGCTCTGGTGGTTTTAGCCTTTGCTTCCTCTCATGAGGTTAGCAGAGAACTAACCAATTAGTTATTATATTATCTCTGAATATTAACCTGAGATGGGTGAAGTAGTGAAATTATAGATGGTTTCTATCCCTTCCAGGTCTAAAGACTGAGTCTTTATTCTGAGGACAGGCCAGCAAATCCAGTATCACGGTATTTCTCTCATAAAATAATGACATCATCCTACCCATTCAAAAGACTGGTCTCAGAGGAATGGCCTATTTCAGGAAAAGAAAACTGAAGCCTGCAGGTATGCTGCTAATAGACTGCTTTTGCTGGGAAAAAAAATATTTCATTAGGTGGCTGTGTCATGTTGCATAAAACAAAACAGAGCCCCTAACACACACTTTGTCATCAAATCAAACCAGGCAATTCGAGGCTGTGGCTGCTTACCTCCTCCACAGTTTGATGTGCTCCTGGTCTGAGTAAGCTTTAAGGCACTCGGCTATCCGGTCCCCGATTTTCAGCAGGCAGTTCCGGGTGTGCTCCAGCTGTTCCTGTACACTGAGCCCCTTGTCGGGTTTATCCAACTGTTTCAGTGCCTTTTTCACAGGCCTCATCCTCTCCTTACACTGGAACAGACCAAGAGTAGAGACATAAAACATCTGCAGCAAAGACAGCTTCAGCTGTGCTTACTGGGCCCTAAATTCCCAGAGAACACACAGCGCCCCCCAGGCCACATAATCACTAGAGGAAAAGCAGGTAATGGCAGGGGAACAAGTATAAATGTTAGAGTCGGAAAAACCTGAGGTTCAAGTCCCAGCTCCATCGCTCAGAGCGATGACTTTTACAGCTTACTTGGCCTCTCAAAACGCTGCTCTGTTTCCTCATCTGCAAGAGGGGCATGATAATCTCCCAAGGCCATTATGAAGATAAATGAGAAGCAAAATTATAGACCCAAGCTGAAAACCTCCCATCACAAACTATCTAAAACTACAGGATAAAATATTTATAAGTCCTTTAGACTTGTAAGAAACTGAGGGAAAGGTTTCCAGACAAAGATAGTAGACTGAACACAAGAATCTTTTTCTCCCCCTCCCCATCCACTAAAACAACAGTAAAGAAATCGCCATAAGAAGAGATAAGCCCACAAAGACATGGAAAATGAGAGGAAGCAACAGCAACAAAATATTGGCAGCAAGCGAAATGACTCAATAGACCTGAGACAATGAAATCCTAACCCAGCAGTGGAAAGAGCTGAGAACCAACCTGATTTATACTGCAATTCCTGCAGAGGCTAGCTAAGTATCTCTGGAAGTAGGGATAAGGGCTAAAAATAAGGATTTTGTTTTGTTTTGTTTTGTTTTTTTAAGACTGCCTAAGAGGAACAGATTTATAATAGACGCCCAGACTTCCAACTCTGCCCGACAAAAGATATGGAGGTTTATTCTTTGGAGAGGATAAAAGAAATGTCTCTGAACTGGGCTACACAGGCAGTTGAGAGGCAAGGCTCCTACACTGAGAATAGCACTGTATGAATATATGCATATTAGATAAGCCACTGCCCAGTCTATTTATTTATTTATTTTTTGCCTCTCAGATTCTAGAACGAAGAAAGCCAGGCCTTAACCCTCCAGTCAGGAGACTGGAGGATTCTCGTCCCCAAAATCCGACCACCCAAGAGGAAGAACCAAATGATGCTGACTCCCCACTGGAAGTTTTCCAAGGAAGCAGCCCAGCCAGATCACCCTACAGAGAACACTGTCAAAGTCGATCAAGCCCAACCCACATGTTCAGAGCTTCCAATCAGATGTTTAGTCCCTACTCTTAGATACGAGCAGACAACCAAGGATTACCAAGCCATTTGAAAAATATCTAACATGAGCAATGGAAAACAAATCTAAGAGAAATATAAAAACATTCAGAGAACCATATGGGGAAAAAAGATCTTGGAAATAACACATGACAAGAGAAATGAAAACCTCAAAAGAAATAATGGCAGATAAAGCTGAGGAGATCTCCAAGAAAGTAGAGTTAGAAAAGAAGAAATGGAAGAAAGTTTAAGATAATATTAGGGACCACTCCCAAAGTCCAACAACCAAAAAGTAGGATAAAATTAAGAACTGAGGAGGAAATTATCACAAAATAATTTAAGAAACTTTCTCTGACCTGTAGGGCACGGTTGTCAGCCACTAAGTATCTAATATAAGGAACTATTAAGGCACATGTCCATGTAACTTCAGAAGAGTGAAAATCTGACAAACTTCCATCACTTTGTGATAATTTCCATAGCTATATACTTACGATTTATTTTTCAGTATTGTACTTAATTTTTTTAAAAGTACACAAAATAAACTGGAAGATACATGACTGTAACAGATAAAAGATTAGTATTGCGAATGGATACAGGATTCCTATAGAAAAGGTAAGAAGAGAAAAATTACCTGGAACAGGCAAAGGATGTGAAAAGGCAATTCACCAGAAACATGAATGCCCAATAAATATGAAAGTAAATGTTCAACAGCACCACTGGTCAATAGATCATACCTCTTAGATTGGCAAAAATTAAGAAGGTAGAAATTACCAAGTGTTTCCGAGACTGGGAAGCAGTTGGAACTCACATTCGTTGCTGTAAAGAGTGCAAATCTCTACAATCACTTTGAAGACTAATTCCACAACATCTAAAAGCAGTAGATGTGCAGACCCAAAGAAACACCCAGCTTTTCTGCTCAAGCTACACACGAGCGAAGCTCTTACACATGTGTATAAGAAAATATTTACAATTTCACTGCAGCCAATTTGTAGTAGTAAACATTTGGAAAACCCCAATGTCCATCAATAGGAGAAAGAATGAATCGTGGAAGTCATAAAACAGAATAATATGAAACACTGAAATCAGAGACATAATTATCAACATGGATAAATCTCAAAAGTGTACATGCTGAGGGAGGAAACTCAAGTTACAGGATACACACAGTGTGGCATTTACTGATAGGTTCAAATTTTTGCTCTACATCTTGGACAAGTTACTTAACTCTCCTCACCTTATTTTTTAAGGGGTAAAATAGAGATAATTACCTACCTCATAGGTTGTTGTGGAGAAAAAACACAAAAAGCACACTAATAATGCCTGGCTGTTTATATGAGCTATTACTTACTGTCTTTAGAGACATTAAGTAGTAAAACTCTAGAACCACGCATGAGAATTACGATTTGATCTACAATGAAATCAGAATTGTGGTCACTTCTAGGGAGGTAACAAACCATGACCAGAAGCTTCAACCTTATAGCCTGAGCCTTAAAAAATTCAGACCTGACAAAACTTGATGGTACCTCTATCAATGCCTATTACCTTCCTGAAATTTTTCTGTATTTTTAGAAGATACCATAATATAAAAACAAGAGTAAATGAGCCAGTATGTAAATGCGATTTCTTTTTTTTTTTTAATTCAAGTATAGTTGATTTACAATGTTGTATAAGAGCAATTTTTTAAATAGTATGGTACCACAGAAGCGTTAGTTATGACTTTCTCTTTTAAACACTGGGCTAAGGAAGAAGCAGGAAACAGATCAGAGAGCTGGTTGTGTAATGAATTTATTCATTTACTCATTTATTGAGCTACTTCTAGCATCTACACGTACTTTATATAAGACACAGTACTTGCCCTCAGAGAGCTCACAGGAAGAAGAGTAAAGAGATTTAAGAAAAATGAGATAAGTGCGAAGAGAAAAAAATATACACGTATGCATACAGGTTTCTGGGAACACGGGAAAAAAAGGGTAAAAAGAGAGAAGACTGCCTTACAGGATGAGGTCAAAATTCTATGCTTTGCTTCCCCAGAGCAGGAATATTTTGAGATTTGGAAGATCACTTTCTCTCTGAAACTAAATTAACTATTCAAGTGAACAGTGATGTGTGGAAGTTTGGGGAAAGGAAAAGACCTCAAGAGAGGAGGGGAAGGGAAGCGAGTGCAACACAATGAAATATACACATGCAGCTCCGGTAAGGGCCTAAGTCCCTGAGGACGTACTGGCCTGTTTCCACCCCATACAAGGCTTGGTCCATGACTCCTCCCCTCACCTGCCCTGTCTCCTATGAGGAGATGAACCACATCCTAGGCCACGTCTTGGCTCCTAGCCCCACAACACGGGAACACATAAGACAGGCCCTGCTCGCCACCGCTCCAGCTCACGCAGCCAGGACCCCAGCCTCGTCTCAGGTCATGCTGCTTAGACCGATTGAGGCTGTGTGGCGGGAACTATGAAAGGCAAAGCCGCAGCAAGCACTGTGGCTGCAGACCCCAGAATTCCTCAACTTCAGGACTTACTATGCTGAATGTCTCCTGGTCCAGATCATCATCCTCATCCTCTCCAATGGGGACAGGTTCGCTTCCTGCTGTAATATGGACAGGACCCTGAGATCGCTTTGATTTACTTGAAGATTTGGCATCACCACCTTTAGGCTTTTAAAAAAGAGTTACAAGGAATCATTGTCATTTGTGTACTCCTGTCTTGCAATTTGGACTTCTCAGCTATGTCACATCACTACAAGTGGGTACACAGGATGGCCTCAGTTTTGAGACATCATGAAGCCAAACCTATTTGATTAACAGTTTAATCATATGTCATTCCCACTTCTGTCTCTAAACAGAGCCAATTATAATTTTGGCTTCACCAATGCTATTCTGGCTTCTATTCCCTAATCCATAAAATGCATAAAAATGTCATCAAGCGGTTAAGATTGTGAATTGGCAGAGCCCTCACAGAGTAGCTTGTAGCAACTTCAAAATGAAAGTACACTTTGATCTTGGAAACTGTATTAACTAAAATATTTCAAGTGACTGAAATTTACATAAATCCACATGGGTAAAGCTCATTTATCCATGAAAGGGTGCAGAAGGATGGAGACAGAGATACATATAAAAAATTTTATGTATGAACATTTAAAAACATAAAACAATACTATGCTTTGATTACGATTATGTAATATGTAGTAAAAGTATAAAAACATGGGCAGGAAGGTTTCACACGAACTTCAGGGCAGTGTTACGGCGGAGAGAAGAGGGAGGAGAGCAATGAAATTGGGAGAAGAAACAGAGGAGAGTCCCAGTAATGAGTGCATGGATACCAAGTACAGTAGCCCAAAAAAAAACCCACTTGAAGTAAACATGAAAAATGTTAACAACAGCTGCAATATCTGGGTAGTGGACACATGGATGCTGGCTAAATCATTCTTTGTGCTTTTATTTTTTAAATATTTCACCTTAAAAGATGAATACCTTTCTGCAGAAGCACAGATGCAAAGAAAGGTATCTGTTACAATACAGTTTATAACATTAGAAATCTGAAAGCAATTTCAATATGGGAAACTTAAAACTGTTTCCAAAATGTTATAATCAAACAAAATCTTCCTTATCTATTAAAAATGATTTTAACTTTTATTCACTTGGAAAGCTGTTTGTGATATATTGCTAAGTGGGGAGAAAAGGTTATCCATACAGTCTGGTCTGATTTTTATTTTATATTTGTTCTTATATGCATAATAAAAAAGTTCCAAAGGTGCTCATCAAGAAATCTGTTAGAGCTATGACTGGATGGTTGAATTAAGGCAGTTATTTGTTTGTATATTTTAACAATGATTAAAGATTAATTGCAAAATAATTTCATCAGAAGTCAGCAAGATGCAACACTGTACCAGAATTCTGTGATTTGGAATGAACTTCATAAAACCCCAACATGAAGATTATATAATAATAGTAGGGCTTTCACCCATTTCTACTCCAAAAGCTTAACTCTTGATAGTATTTCACATATTCAGATTCATCTGTGGACTGTGCTTTTCTACCATGAGTCTGAGAACATGTATCAAGTAGTTACCTGTCCTGTCTCATTCCAACACCCCCTCTGAAGTGTGCAGTAAAAGAGCAAATAAAGGCTTCTATATTAAAGAACACCACAACTCACACACTCCCCTCTCTCTGCAGGAAGAGGTGCAGGCATCCCTCTGACAGCCCCATCCTTCCTTCTGGGATATACTCATAAAATGACAATTATTTCAGGGCCCTCAAACCCCATTCTACTTCTAAATCCTAGAAGGGAATTTCAAAGGCTGCAGGCATCTCAGTAAGCAGAATGACATCGATACCTTCTCTTTCTTATCTTTTGATTTCTTCCTTTCCTTGTCCCCTTCCTTGTCTTTCCTAGAACTCATTTGTTTCTCCTTGTTCTCCTTGTTCTCTTTCTTCTTCTGTTTCTTTTTCATTGGACTTTTTTCTAAGCCATCATCCTAGAAAACAAACAAGGTTATGAGCTTTTGCCACAAACTTTGCATTTCCTCGTTTACTTTCTAGAAAAAAAAGCACTGCCCCCAATGGTTCATCACTGTGTCCACAGAAGCATGTTCTCAAGCATACAGCCTTAAAGCTATCTGCTTAAAGTGAAGCCTGTAGAGGCAGATGCTCTTCACTTATATCTTCTCTTTATTTCTCATAGCAACCCTTCAACACAGGCATTATCATTCCCATTTCACAGATGGAAAAAACTGAGGAACAAAGAAATTATATACCTGCCAGGTAGTAATTGGTAAGGTTGCTAGTATTTGAATTCATGCATGCTTGACTCAAATCCATGCTAGTTCACATACCCACTGCTGATCTTCCTGGAAATAACCTCAAAGGGCAATTACACTTGAAGAGTAACAAAATAAAATCCCATAAAGTTTTCAGTCACGGAAACAACAGACTGAATGCTAGCAAGTTACTTTTCCTTTTGCTTAGACCAGAGGTTACAAGTTGACAGGCCTTGGGCCAAACCTGATCCACAGATGAGTTTTGTTTGGCCCAACAATGAACTGCATAACAGCTGCCCCTATATATTAGGCATGAGCTCCCTGGTTAACCACAGTCTCCACCACTCCCTATCGCTCCCAGCAATGAGGCTGAGTGTCAATTGCCATTTATTACTGAAATTTGCATGGTTCCCTTCATTTCCTTCCATTACGAATTTACTTCTATTATGAATTTTCAATTGCTGATTTTAAATGAACAACTATATTCCTCTCTCACAGGTTAAGCGAAGACATAACATAGTTTCTATTTTTATTTTATCTACTCTGGAATGTAAACCAAACACAATTCAGATAATTTTATACCACTTGGCACAATAAATGTAACTTAAAAATAATCTCAACTGAAATCCAGCCTCATACCTTTACTTCTCCCTCTTCTGATGGATTATCTGAGTGTCTAGGAGATGAAAACTCAATTCCATGCTCATCTTTCAGCCTCGGTGCTTTGTTTTCCTTCTTTACTCGAGGCTTCCGCTTCTTTAATTTGGCCTGGAAAGGGTAAAAAAATGATGATAAATCAAGTCCCTCAAAAGCATGACCAAATAACATCATGATTCTTTGGAACAGCAGCAGCCATATAATTCAAACAAGGAAACTCAGAGAAAATTCAAAGGAGTGCAACCAATTTTACCTGAAGTAGAAAAAAAGAAACTATATAAATCTCCTATGCCACACAAAAACATCCATATCCTTGAACCTACTGATTCCATTTTTTGGAATTCAATCTAAAGATAAAATTCAAAAGAAGAAAAAAAACCCTTACGTACAAAGATATAAATAAAGATAATATATAAAATAAGAGTAACATTAAAAAAACTAGAAGCATGTTATATCTAAAAATAATGAAAAGGTATTCATCTACTCAAACAGATACAGTAATTTAAGCAAGTAAAAACATGATGCAGGGGCTTCCCTGGTGGCACAGTGGTTGGAAGTCCGCCTGCCGATGCAGGGGGCACGGATTCGTGCCCCGGTCCGGGAGGATACCACGTGCTGCGGAGCGGCTGGGCCCGTGAGCCGTGGCCGCTGGGCCTGTGCGTCCGGAGCCTGTGCTCCGCGACGGGAGAGGCCACAGCAGTGAGAGGCCCGCGTACCGCCAAAAAAAAAAAACCATGATGCAATCTATCTCCCCAGAGCCTAACTTATAGAATATCCTCAACACACTATGTGAAGAATGACATTAATTATGACACTACTACGCAAAAAAGGACAAGGTATGGGATTGGATTTTTTTCTAAAATTTGCTTTCTTTATAATATAGGGAAATTAATACAAATGGCATAGCTCTAAGAGCACTTAAGGAACATGCACACACAAAGGCTGCTACTACTGGCTGTAACTTATAGTATCTCCTAACTGTGATTCTCATCTTTTTAAGCCTGAATTGAAATGAAAAGTTGGGGAAATAAAAGCTAAAGCTCAGATGAGTCCATTAGTAACTCGGTTGGAATTTTTCACTGAGCAAGTAAGGCAACTGTAACTGAAGTCCAGTTTCTGAATTAACCTGTGTATCCTAATTACCCATTTTATCCCTGGGACCCATGATTACAAGTAGCCGAGTATTAGCTGTAGTAACAGGCAAACCCAGTGATATTCACGCAGTACTGAGAACTATATTCCAAAATTGAGGAAGGAGCATAAAGATACAGCAACAGTATGTCTAGACCAGTGGCACTGGGAGAAATGAGGACTATTTTGAGGCAATATTTGAGGAGAATGCCAAGATGTTTAGGTCAATTACTAAATGAACATTACTATCATCACCCAAACCAAACCATCATTACTGGAACCTCAATACCAACACCTGACAAGGAGAGGGTTAGCATTCTGTGGAGATGCCTGGAGAGGGCATCTCTTCCCCTACCTAACCCTGCAGGGCTGGAGCCTCAGACCCCTGGACGGTGCCCGGCTGGCAGCTGCACTCACCTCTTCCCCGCCCGTCACGGCCCCCTCCTTCTCCAGACTCTTCCTGAGCAGCTTCAGCAAGTAGTCCGCTCGGGTCTGCAGCTGCTTTCCCTGGGGCTTCTTATCTGTCTCCACTGGCAGGATCTTCAACAGGAAAGGAAGAGAAGTACCCGCCACGGCCCACGGCCCGGTTAGTGGATCAGGATAAACAGAGATGACAAACAACTGAGCAGTCCTTTCCCTCCCCACCACCCAAAATACAGATAAAGCCTCAGATCCTATCTCATGTCCATGGCTCCCAGTCACTGAAAATCCCTTATGAGCCGTTCTCGTTTTACAAAATGGGATGGAGAAATCCAGCTCTCCCACTGGCTCCTACCTGTGCTGTTAACAGGGTAGAACAACTCAGGTAGGAGGGGCTTGTTGGCTTCATCTGCTAGAGCATCCCAGCCGTCGTGGATTTCCTCCTTCCAGGAGCAGGGAATCCCTGGAGCTAGGTTAAAGCTTCGTTTTAGATTGAAAATGCTTCTTAGAGCATTGCTGGAAAGCACTGAGCTATGCCAGGACACAGCTGGACCTCTCAGGCCAGACTGGATTTGGTCTCAGTGCTTATGGCAGGGTGCTGTCACCCTCTGAGAACATTGCACCTGGGATGAGCATTGTTTGACGTGCCAGGAAAAGCCCTGCCAGGAGCACAACATGGAGCGCATCCTACTAAAATTTGAGCCAGCTTTCCCTGCTTACAGCTCTGAGCACGGCCTTACTATACTTGGTAGCCTGATGTGCAACGGATAGGGTGGGAGGCTCGATTTTGTGGGAGAAGTACAGCCACAGTTTAATTCCATTACAAAAAATACCAAGGTATGGCTCATTCTTTCTTCATGTGTAGAACTGAAATATGGCTGTTTCAAATATCGTTAAAGAAAGTGCCAACAACTAAGGCCGAGGAATGCTCTTATTATTATTAATCTTACCCTGGTATTTGTTGCAATGAGATTTGACCTACAAGAAAAATCAGAATTTGAAGGCTTCTCCTGTAATTTCCCAAAAATTTCACCTGGCTATAATTGTCATCTCTGAAATAGTGCCACAGTCCACTAAAGATGGTAATGTTTCCAGGGATAAAGAAATCCCAGGAATTTACTATTGTTCTAATTTCCAATTTGATCCCCACCCCCCAGAAAATAGTTAAAAGTAAGTAATCAATATAAAAATATTATACAACAAATCTTCTAGACATCTCCAGCATCACAGAAATACTTACTTTGTCAGTTAACTTAAGCTCTGGATCCGTTTTAATTAGCTCCCAGTTTCCATAGCCGTGTTCATAAATTCCCAGCAATAGGCGAGAATCATCCTCTACTCCCCACTCGACATCAAAATGTGCAGCTTTGACACGACAGGTTAAGCAGTATCTGAAAAGATTTCCAAAGCAGGAGGACATTAGAGGAAGGGTCTTTCTGATTTGGGAATAAACACCAATGAGCAAAGCACTCTGGTATGTTAGAGAAAAAATAATGAAAATACTACATAACTACACATAACTGTAACTTCAAATCTGTTTTCTAATGGCACAACCACCCATGCATGGTCATGTATTATACTCACTTTTTTTTTTCTTCAGGGTCTACAGGGATAGATTTATGCAGCATCTCAAACTCTTCTTCATGTTGGATAATAGATTTCACATTAACCTGAACCCCAGATATCTTGATAGTTGGGCCTCTCTTTTTCCCTGGTCCTTTCCCTAAAGAACACCAATTTCATATTCGTTAAGTGAGAATTCGCTGAAGTTTCACAAAAAGCATAGGTCAACAAATCCTGAACTCTTATTCCCTCAGCGTATATCTCTGGTTTATCGTTAATTCAAAGATATAATCAAGTAAGGCAGAAAATTTTCTCAATTAATGTTTGTAAAATAATCTCTAAACAATTCAGTTTTTTAAGATTTAGAATTTTTTAATCCAGTAGTGTTTATAATTGTATTTTAATCTTCTTATTCCTGTTTTATACTTTGGCTCTAAAATTAATAAAATTTATGAAAGAAGATTTTAAAGGAGTAATATTAATGCTGAAGTTTTTTCTTTTCTAACCCATCAACAGATTTTTAAGTGCTTTAAAAGATGATCTTCTCTACTAAAAAAGTATGAGATCAAGTTAATACCTAACACATTTGAAATGATGAACAAAAGAAGTCATGGAAAGGTTACCCTAGCCCGAGTTTCCAATTAAAGTAATCCTAGAAGTAAAAACAAAGCAGTCAATTCTAACCAGAGTCTAAATCGAAATGCATGATAATGACACTTGTCTGTGAGGGAAAAGATGGCTCAGAGCCTGAGAAAAGATCTGTTTTTTTAACATTCAAGTCGATGAAATGGCACTACAATTATAAACAATTATTTAGGGATTCTCATATAATCCACAAGAATTTCACTTGCAAATGCTATTCCCAACAATACTGATGAGTTCTGGAACAGAATGTGGCAAAACGGGAAAGGCACCTCCTCCGAAGATCAGAAATCTGGGATTTATTCCCGGATCTGCACAAACTACCCCCTGTCCCCTTTCCCCTCTCACTTCTAGTTATTAACCTCTCTGGGTCTGTGTTTCCTCATCTGTAAAATAAAAAGATTGCAACAGAAAAATGGGCAAAGGATAAAGAGACAATTCACAGAAAAGGAAATACAAATGGTTCCATGTGAAAAATACTCAACCTCATTCATGGTAAGAGAAATGCAAATTAAATACATAGACATAGCCTTTTTAACCTCAGGCTGGGAAAATTCAAAGATTTGAAAATATGTCGTTGAGACTAAGAGGAAACAGACACTGCCATTCTAGTCAATGCTGGTGGGAGGATATGGCGCAAATGGCATACACACAAGATTATTTACCACAACACCGTAAAGCAAAAGATTGGAAAGCTAAACGTCCATTAACAGGATACTAATATTGTAAATCCATAACAGATTATGTAGCTCTTCAAACAAAAAAAAAAATCAGGCAGTGGAGAAAAAGATCAACCATCTTTAATGAATGGTGTTGAGACATATAGTAGCCATATAGGAAAAATCCAAAATCCAAAAAACCTGGATGCAATACCAGGAAAAACTCCAAGTGAATCAGAGATATAAAAGTAAATGAAATCACATAGGTATTGGTGGTGGGGGGGGGTGATCTTAATGACTTCCTTTATATCCTCAGAGTAGAAAAAAAAATTTTTTTTTAGTTTGTTACAATATATTGAATATAATAGGTTCCTTGTGCTATATTAAATCCCTGTTGTTTACCTCTTTTATATATAGTAGTGTGCATCTGCTAATCTCATACTCCCAATTTATCCCTTTCCCCTTTGGTAACCATAAATTTGCTTTCTATATCTGTGAGTCTGTTTCTGTTTTGTAGAGAAAATGTTTTTAACTAATCAAAATCCAAAACAACAATAGGGTAAAAGATTGATAAATCTGACTATATAAAATTTTTTTAAGTTTTCTGTACAAAATATCATAGCAAAGTGAGAGGACATATCACAAACTGGAGGAGAACACTGGCAACTTTTATCAGAAAAAGAGATCCTGGGACTTCCCTGGTGGTGCAGCGGTTAGGAATCCACCTGCCAATGCAGGGGACACAGGTTCGATCCCTGGTCCGGGAAGATCTCACATGCCGCAGAACAACTAAGCCCGTGAGCCACAACTACTGAGCCCGTGTGCCACAACTACTGAAGCCCGCATGCCTAGAGCCCGTGCTCTGCAACAAGAGAAGCCACCGCAGTGAGAAGCCCACGCACGGCAAAGGAGAGTAGCTCCCGCTCGCCGCAACTAGGGAAAGCCCATGCGCAGCAACGAAGGCCCAACACAGCCAAAAATAAAATAAATAAAAAAAATTTTTAAATTCCTTGTATTAAATCTTCTTAAAAAAAGACAAGAAAAAGAGATCCTAAAACTTAAGACCAACAGCTCAATAGAAAATGGGCATAATATATGTACAGACAGTTCACAAGTGGCCCTCAAAAGATGCACAACATTGCTCATTAAAAGAAAAGTGAGATGCCATTTCCCAATAGTCAGTTTGGCAAAAATCCAAACATTTGACAATACATTCTGTTGTGTATGAATATACACTGTAGGTGGCAATGTAAATGGTATCAGATTTATGAAGAATTTGGCAGTATCTAACCAAATTACATATGCATTTTTCCCAGGACTCAACAATCCCACTTCCAGAAATTTATCCCAAAGATATGCTGGCAGAGATATGAAACAGCATATTCATTAAACTATTTATTCATTGTGGCTTTATTTATAGTGGCAGAAGACTGAAAACAACCCAAATATTTATTACTAGGGGACAATAAAGTTTGAATTAACATCTATCTACACAGTGGAATACTGTGCAATTGTAAAAGGAAGGAAGTATGAACTTTACACAGTAAGACGGAGTGACGCCATATGTAAAAATAAGTAGATGCAGAACAGAATATAATGTATGGTATCTCCTGTATAATAGAGGAAATACACACACACAGACTTAAAATTTTAAAAAGAAACAATGGAAAGATAAGCCCAAAACTAATCGAAATGATTACCTACAGGGGAGGAAGAGAACAGTACTGGGGGGACAGGAATGAAGGCAAGATTCTCTCATCGTGTTCCTGGTTTTATTCTGACTTTGGGCCATGCAAATGTTTTACATAATTAAAGAAACAAAGTTTCATCAAAAGGAGAAAAGTAGTCCCTAGAAACTGAAAGGAAAAGAAAACAAAAGATACTAAACTGTATATTAAGTTGGTGGCATAACCACACAGAGAAAAGAACAATTTCAAATAATTTTAAAACATAGTACTTTGTGTACTGCTAATGAGGTGTATTTTAAGGACAAAAAGAAACACAAAGAAATCAAACTCTGCATTAAGAAGTCTTATAGTTAACAGTAAAATCGGGGGATTCCCTGGCAGTCTAGTGGTTAGGACTTGGCGCTTTCACTGCCATGGCCCAGGTTCAATCCCTGGGCAGGGAACTAAGATCACACAAGCCTCATAGCACAGCCAAAGAAAGAAAGAAGAAAACAAACAAATAAAAACAGTAAAATTGGTACTAATATTTGGAAACGTGTATAATGTATAAGACAAATACATGATTATGTTAACATTTTTAGGAACAAAATTTTCAACTTAAGCAAAGAGATATCAATAATCTTACATTAGAATTGGAAATGTTAACCTGGACTCAGGAATATGCTAAATGCCAATTTACAGAAAATACAGGTAAATGGAAACAAGTTAAGCAATGCCAGAAGGAAGCAATCAACCAGATGCAGAATGTGAACATGCAGAGAAAAGAAACATGTGGAAAGGAAGGGACTGTTACAAAGAAATATCTCCAAATATGCTGTGAGATGGACAAAGCAAGGTACAGAACAGTCTGCATGCTACAGAACCCATTGTGTTAAAACAGTATCTATTCATTTTTTGAACATATGTATTTTTATATTTCTAGAAGGAGACAAGAAATAGGGATACCTGTTTTTCATTTTTGAGCCATGTGAATATAATACTTATTCAAAATAGTTACACGGAAAAAAAAAACACTGTAAAGTTAAGATTTACTTTTGGATGTATTCTTGGCGCTATAAAAGCACATATTTGGATCACTGTCCAAACCACTCAAGTTATTTAGGGTTTTTTCATGGAAAAAAAAATCTAAAAATGTTTCTGACTATATTCAAGAGATTTAAAAATTCTATTACTTTTAGTAACAGCCTTAAGAAGAAAATTTCAAAGCACAAATACTTCTTTACTTAATGAAATAGCTAATACTGCAAGCCAGATGTGATGACAAGCACTTCACATGTATGGAATTATTCAAGTGACCATCCAAACCCTTTGAGGCACAGACTACTACTCTATTTTGCACATGAGTCTGTTAAGAGGCTATCACTTGTCTCAGGTCTTGCAGCTAAGAAATGGCAGGACCAAGATTCCAGGTAAACTGGCTGCCTCCAGGGCCTGAATACTTAACCACAGATGACAGAGCCTCCTGTAACGTCAGTGAAGGGTGACAAAAGAATGGGGGCAATGGCACAGATAAACCACAGTCCAGTGAACTGTGGAATGACCACACCCTCATCTTTTTGTTTGAGGTTCAACTATAAGGGTGTCCTTTAACAACAAGGACCTCAGCTCTCTCCTGACACCTCCTGCTTTTAAAGGACAGGCAAAAGCACTCTTGGTGTATAAGACAAAACACACTACAGGTCGAATCGAATTACAGCAAATTCTAGTGCCAAAGAGAGTCTCATTGCAACAAAAAGGTTTACAATATTCATCTACTATTTTTATTCTAACTAATTCTGTAAATCCTTTAAGTTTATCACAACAAAACAATACATGTATGTATATCCAAGATAATTACTGATGTCTGTGGTCTGTAATGTCCTCACTTACAGCCAAAATGCAATGTGTCCACTCAGCTTTACCCACTCACGTCTTTACATCATTCAAACCAATCTAAACTTTCTACAGTAACATTAAAAGAAATCATTCATCTTGTCCATTACTTTGCACCTTCTGCAAATCAACTTCATTTGTGAGTAAATCTTTGGTATCTTAAAACTGACCTCACGGGCTTCCCTGGTGGCGCAGTGGTTGAGAGTCCGCCTGCCGATGCAGGGGACACGGGTTCGTGACCCGGTCCGGGAGGATCCCGCATGCCGCGGAGCGGCTGGGCCTGTGGGCCATGGCCACTGAGCCTGCGCGTCTGGAGCCTGTGCTCCGCAACGGGAGAGGCCACAACAGTGAGAGGCCCACGTACCAAAAAAAAAAAAAAAAAAAAAAAAAAAACCCAAAAACTGACCTCACGTAAAGGCAGGTGAGAATACACACCTCAAAAAATTAGGGATGCATGGGATATAAGTGTGTTCATCTTAAAAAAAAAAAAAAGATGCTTAGCAGCAGAGATCCCAATCCACAAGTGCCAGGTCTTTGAGAATCACTGAGGGAGACATGCTGACTTACCCTCGCTGGCATTTTCTTTCAGCTGCTCTTCGTATTCTTGCATTGCTGACACACAGCTGTTGTGAATCAATTCCCCTAGGCGCTTCAGATCTGCTACAGACTTATCTACCAACTCAGCATCACGTGCTATGCACTCCAGCCTGAGGAAAGACAAATACGGGGATACCTCAAGGCCCTGTGCCCACGTTTCTAATGTCACGTGAGCTACCACTTGGTTTCACATAAGCTTGCTCCTGCAAAGACACTTTCTCTACATGCCTTAATTGATCCTTCCAACAAGAACCCTCGGACAGTGACTGACGACTTACTTTCCATCATAAAGAATTTGACTTGGAATAGTCCACAAAAACAGACTAATTTCAAAAAACAGAGGAGAAAGGGTTCATCTTTCTTTATTAACTAAATGCGCTGTCTGATAACAGTAGCAGGTGAAGTGCCCCAAAGCTATTTGCACTAGTTTGTTTCTTTGTGCTCACTTTCCTTTCTCTAGCCTACTTTCATTCACTGCAATGGTTCCTAGAAGCGAAGTACAGTTACATGTACAATGTGTTTCGTTGATCTCCAAGTCATCTGGAGCAGGTGAGTAAATTAATGTCTAAAAGCCAGGCTGTCAAAAGGTGCCAGACCTTAAAAATGGAAAGTAGAACCAAAAAAAGAAACCTCTACAATACAGAAGTGAAAAAGAGGCGGATAAGGAACTATTATATTACTAAGCTTACCGTTCAAGAGGGAGACCAAACTTCTTATACGCCTTGATGAACCTAAGAAAATAATCAATAAATCACATTAAAAAAAAAGACTTCAGCTATATTAATGCAAACACATCGTGTGATGAAATATGAGCCATAAAAACTGTCAAAAAGAGACTGGGCCCAATCCTTGCAACTGCCACTAAATGAACTAAAGGTGGCCTTTGAAAATGGCCAGCTTAAAATAGTGAGTGCTAAAAATCTATTCAAACCAAAGATTAACTTTATTCTCAGTGACCGCTCATGAAACTGCTTAGCGACATAATTGAGAATGGTGACTTAACTCTAGTACTATCATTTTTAGAAGGTACAAGTTTATGGAGTTCAATAATAAATGATTTAAAAACCACAACCTCTTATAATAAAATCCAGTACAGTTAAGTGGTCTATTCAGTCCACTATTGTAACTTTCAATTCCACACTGCAATATTTTCCGTTACTTTCTGGTCAATAATACAAATATAAGGTTTTTAGGACTGCCTCAAATACTTTTTGTAATGAGGCAAAGTAAAATAAACATATGATTTTAAACTTTTTAGGCAAAACTCTTTTGGAAACTCTGACTCCTCCTGCCAAACATTGTCTCCAGCCAAAAATCTAATCTATCCTTCCACAAGTCTCTAGCCTAAACCATGCTATATGCCAATCCATGTTTAATCCACTCCCCTCCCTACAGCCAACCACTAGACTTTCACTAAAAAAGCAAGATGCCATGATATATCAAGGGCATCACTGTAACATGCCAAACTACCTGGTTAGATAAAAATGAAGGGAGAGATACTATGGAGAAAAAAAATGAAAAGAGAGGGCACAGCAATTAAAGAAAATGGGGATGAATATAACAATAGCTAAGAAACAATATTAAAGGAATAGCATGGATTAGGAAAGTACTATATGTGAAAGCAAACCTGAGAATTATTCCTCCACTCTACGTTTCTTCTTCTTGATATATACTGAAATATTTTACATCTGAAACAATATGCCATTTGTGATTACTTCAAAATAATATTGAGACAGAGAAGCATTCCAGGAATGGTGGAGTAAGGACCTCTGAAAAGCCGCTCCTCCGTAAAAGCAACAAGAACACTGGCAAAACTGTCAAAATCAACTTTGTTAGAATGCTGGAAATTAACCAAAGGCTTGCAGCCATCTTATGAGCATTTATTCAAGAAAATGGCTGAATCTCAGTATGAACAGTGAGCTCTCTGGCATTCTGACTTGCTCTGTTTCCCATGCCCTCTCCCCAGCTCCATAACTGCCTTGAAAACTACACCTTCCCAACTACTGCAGCTGTGCAAAGAAGCAACACAGCAGCCACTAGAGGGAGCAGAACAGGCCTAGAGCTCCCCAAAAGCTCTTTCCCCAGAGAACAGTGCTATTTTGACCTGACTGACAGCACCCTGAGAAGCTCCATTCTCAGACTTGTCTTCATTTGACCTGACTCTGTATGAAGAACACTGTCTGTAGTTCATCGGTCAAAAAACAATTAGAGGCAAAGGTTTAACACCACAGCTGCCTGAGGCAGCATTATAAGTTGGCAATATGAACAGGCTGACCAAAAACTGCAATGGAGAAACCTGGGGGAAAAGATGTGCACAGGGATCTTTGAAAAGCTCAGGCATATTCCTGGGTATCTAGAAGGCTGCATATATGCAGGGCTCTGTGCAGGCACAGAGAAGACCTGAGGAGCTGTGAATCTCTCACCTCCGGCTGGCATTGAGGCTCTGCACAAACAGGAGCTGAAGGCTAAGGCAGAGCTGTAAACCGCCTATCAGAGCATTGAAGACATCCCCAAAATACACAAGTAGCCCTTCAGCAAAGGCTGGTAGATTTACTGGTTGGTAGACTTAAGGTGTTTAAGGAAGTCTCTGTCCAATCGTTAGCTGACCACTAAGCTAAATGAGCAGAGACTTCAAAAGACAGAGAAGACAGACTTCGCAGAACTAGTCCAGAAAAGTTACTAAACAAACAGCAACAACAACAAACAGCAAACACAAAAAACTCTTGCTGGCAGGGGGAATCTGATTTCCAGACTTGCCACATTGTATTATTTAAAATGTCTAGTTTTCAACAAATATTACAGAAAACAAGAAAGTATGGTCCCTATACAGGGAAGAAGATGGTTTTCAATGGAAATAGACCCTGAGGAAGTCCAGAAGTTGAACTTATTAGACAAAGGTTTTAATCAACTATTATAAATATATACAAGAACTAAAGGAATCCATGTCTGACGAATTAAAAGAAAATTTGAGAATAATATATCACCAAATGGAGAATATCAACAGAGACAGAAATTATATAGAGGAGTCAAATATAAATTCTGGAGCTGAAAAGTACAATAACTAAGATGAAAAAAATCACTAGAGAGGCTCAGGATTAGATATGAATTAGCAGAAGAAAAAAAATCAGTTAAAAGATAGGTCAACTGAGGGACTTACTTCTCTGGTGGCACAGTGGTTAAGAATCTGCCTGCCAATAGAGGGGACACAGGTTTGATCCCTGGTCTGGGAAGATCCCACATGCTGAGGAACAACTAAGCTCGTGCGCTGCAACTACCGAAGCCCATGTGCTCTAGGGTCCACGTGCCACAACCACTGAGCCCACATGCTGCAACTACTGAAGCCCGCGCACCTAGAGCCCGTGCTCTGCAACAAGCCACCGCAATGAGAAGCCCACGCACTGCAATGAAGAGTAGCCCTCCTTCCTTGGTGGCGCAGTGGTTGAGAACCTGCCTGCCAATGCAGGGGACATGGGTTTGAGCCCTGGTCTGGGAAGATCCCACATGCCGCGGAGCAACTGGGCCCATGAGCCACAACTACTGAGCCTGCGCGTCTGGAGCCTGTGCTCCAAAACAAGAGAGGCTGCGACAGTGAGAGGCCTGTGCACCGCGATGAAGAGTGGCCCCTGCTCGCCGCAACTAAAGAAAGCCCTCGCACAGAAACGAAGACCCAACACAGCCAAAGATAAATTAATTAATTAATTAAAAAAAAAAAAAGAGTAGCCCTTGCTTGCTGCAATGAAGACACAACACAGCCAAAAATAAATTTAAAAAAAAACAACAACAAGAGATGCATTTAAAAAAAAAAAAAAGGTCAACTGAGATTATCCAATGTGAAAGACAGAAAAAGAATAAAGACTAGCCTTCAAAAACACAGGAGAGGGCTTCCCTGGTGGCGCAGTGGTTGAGAGTCCGCCTGCCAATGCAGGGGACACGGGTTCGTGCCCCGGGCCGGAAAGATCCCACATGCCGCGGAGCGGCTGGGCCCATGAGCCATGGCCGCTGAGCCTGCGCGTCCGGAGCCTGTGCTCCGCAGCGGGAGAGGCCACAACAGTGAGAGGCCCGCGTACCGCAAAAAAAAAAAACACAGGAGAAATTAAGACATTCCTAGATAAAGAAAAAGACAGAATTTGTTGCTAGCAGACCTGCCCTGAAAGAAATACTAAAGAGAGTACTCTGGGCAGAAATGAAAAGACACGAAACAATAACTCAAATCCACATGAATAAATAAGAGCCTCAGGAGGATACCTGAGTAAGTAGATAAAAAGACAGTGTATATATATTTTTGTCAGTAACTCTTTTCTTCTCCTAAATGATGTTAACTATCAACTGCATAAGGCGATAATTATATAACTGTGTTGGTGGGCTTATAAAGATATAATCTGTGTGACAATAAAAGCACAAAAGAGGGGGAAGAAACGTACCTAAACTGGAGTGAAGTTTTAGAATACCACTGAAATTAAGGTGGTATTAGTCCAAACCAAACTGTTCTAAGTTAAAACATTAAATTATAATCTCCAGGGGGCTTCCCTGGTGGCACAGTGGTTGAGAATCTGCCTGCTAATGCAGGGGACATGGGTTCGAGCCCTGGTCTGGGAAGATCCCACATGCCGCGGAGCAACTAGGCCCGTGAGCCACAACTACTGAGCCTGTGCGTCTGGAGCCTGTGCTCCTCAACAAGAGAGGCCACGACAGTGACAGGCCCGCGCACTGCGATGAAGAGTGGCCCCCGCTCGCCGCAACTGGAGAAAGCCCTCACACAGAAACCAAGACCAAACATAGCCAAAAATAAATAAATAAATAAATTTATTAAAAAAAAATTATAATCTCCAGGGAAACCACTAAGAAAATAACTTTTAAAATATAAAAGAAACAAGAGAATTAAAATAGTATACTAAAAAATATGTAATATAAAAGAAGGCAGTAATGGGGGAATAAAGGAACAAAGAAGACCCAAGACATAAAAAATGAACAGCAAAATGCAGACATAAATTCTATCTTATAAGTAACTGCATTAAATGTAAATGGTTTAAAGACTTCAATCAAAAGGAAGAGATCAATAGAATGGATTTTTGAAAAACATCTAACTATATACTACATACAAGAGTTGCAAGCTAGATTCAAAGACACAAATAGATTGAAATAAAAAAGGAAAAAGATACTGCACATACAATACCAAAAGAGAGTTGGAGTGTCTACACTAATATCTAACCAAGTTATAAACTTTAAGACATAAATTGTTACTAGAGACAAAGAAGGACATTTTATAATGAGAAAACGGTCAATTCATCAAGACAACAGATTATAAAGCATACACACCTAACAGCAGAGGCCCAAAACGTATGAAGCAGAAACTGACAGAACAGAAGGGAGAAATAAACAATACAGCAATAATAGAGCCTTCAATACCCCATTTCCAATAATGGATAGATCAGGCAGAAGATCAATAAGGAAATGGAAGATCTGAACAATAGTAAACCAAATAGACTTAAAAAACATCTACAGGACACTCCACTCAACTGCAGCAGAATATACATTCTTCTCAAAATAACACTGAGGGTAGGGGAAAATAGAAATATGGCACACACGCAAGATTGACTACAAACTCATAATGGTTAAAATAATACCCGGGGAGGGGGTGCGCTAATATTCTAGCAATGTTTATATACATTTACATTTTTCCATAATAAATTAAACAAAGAAAGAATAAAAGAACAGGTATAACATTTAGTGGGAAACAAAGACCTTGTGATTTCAAATACTGACCTAAAAGGACTATTTGATAACAGTTAAAATTTGGGTTAGACCATAAAGTTAATCATTTTCATATTTTCTACTTTCTTCAGCTTTTTAAAAAATAACATGGCAGCTAGGGGAAAAGTGGTTTGGAAGCAATAATTTTAGATTTTTCTGGAGGGAAAAGGGGTGTAAATCAGACACCAACAAATGTGTAGTAAGTACTGACATAGAAAGATGCCTAAAATTGGTTATAAGTGACAAGAAGCTGCAGAACAGTATGTTGTATATACCAATAAACCAAACTGATATCAGCACTAACACTGATGGAAAGTAAACTGGGGTTATCTGTACTACTTTAATTTTTTATATTTATACCATTTCTTTTATACACATTGATACATACGTATGTATGTATTTATTCATATTCTTCAATAAAAACAAAAAAGAAAGTTTCAGCCCAAGTTTACCTCCAACAGCCTCTTTCCTCTTGGCTGGACTTTCTTTGTGAAATGTTCAGAACCCAGAACAAGAAGTAAACAAAAAGAAAGAGCTCAACTGAGGAAAACCTTGGAGAAGGGAGAATCATCCTGGGGCCTTGGAGCATGACTCAGTCCCCCTTGCCTTCCTCTGACCTCCCTGTCATCAATGTCAGGGATCCATCAACCTGAGGCTTACAGCATGTCCTTCCAAATGTGAGGGGGAAGGAGAGCAGAGCCCCCACTAACCTCCGGATCTCGGCATCAGTGAATCCCTCCACGAGGTCCTTCCGCACACTTCGGGGGCGCCCTCTGCGCTTGGGCTTCTTGTCGTCATCAGAGTCATCTGTCTCACTCTCAGAGGCAGAGGATCTCTGGGCCTGCCTCTTAGACTCAGTATCAGAGTCACTGTCATTTGTCTGAGCCTGAAAAGGCAAAGTCACATTGTAGCAAGTGCCAGGTCCAAAAGATCTAAGGACTAAGACCAGCCCATCTTAACTCCTTAATACTCAGAACTTCCCATCGTATCAGGCAAGTCAATTTCCCTTTAAGAAAGAAGGAGGCAGATGGCATGTGATGAAAGAAGACCTGCTTGGGACAGTCATTCTGCCAGACATACTGTAATGTCATTAAGTAAACTGGAATAAAAATATTTGGATTGTGGCTTCATGCTTACTTCCTTGGGCAAATTACTTTACTTCTTCATGCCTTTGTTTTCCATTTGTAAAATGGGGACAATAGCACCTATAATACAGGGTTTTCATACGAATTAAATGAGTCAGTAAGTGGAAAAGCACTAACTTATGCCTGACATACAGGGAATACTCAATGATAGCTACTATTAGCTAATACTGATTTACTAGGATCTCAGACAAACCTGAGTCTGTTATCTCCAACAACTGGGTAATAAAACAGTCTATCTACTTAAATGTTGTTGCAAAAATCAAATTAGATAGTGCCTATGATAGAGCTTTGTAAACTGAAGCACCTTTATATAATCTCTTACTAAGTATTTATGCCAAGTGCTATAAACAAACACTTAAAGGTGAAAAGAGGTTTGACTCTGAAAGGCAAAGGCTTTGCCAATTAAAACCAAACTCTTAGACTTACTGGTTCTAATCTCAAGGGCAAAATGTAAACTTCTGTCAAACTCAAATCCTGTCCAGCCATCTCACAAAGAGCCAATCTGCAAAGATCAAATGGCTCATAGGTATGCGCGTGAGCCTTGTGCATTTTTCCATTTCCCTCTGCTAGGTTTCCTATAACTCTACCCTGGAACCCTCCACACATCCGGACAACAACATAAGGTGAACAAAATAAGAAGTATCAATACTTCCATATCTTTCATGTTACTTGTTCACCTTTTTAGTGGAACTCCGAATTCGAGGCAACATATAAATTTCTTCCAGCTCTTTCTGCCGCTCTTCCTCCTCTACTTTCTTCCTTTGCTCCTCTGGAATGATCTCATCCCAGTCCTTGTGAGGACGCTCTTCTAGTTCTTCTTCATCCTCCATTGTTGCGAAGTTGGCAACCTTAAAACAAATGGACAACCCATTGTCTGACATTTCCCTATTTCCCAAACACCATCTACTAACACACCAACTCAAGCACTGTTTTTAATTTAACATGCTATGAATGATAATAGGACTCCTGTGATATTACATAATCAAATAATCAATTTTCTACTCATCTCTCCCTTATCGCCCCCCTCAACAAAATCTACTTGCCAAATCCTAAAGTTCATCAGAAATTTTACTGAAAAACAGGGAAAGATATAAAGCTACAAACTGCCTTATAAGTTTTATTGAAAGATTTGCTGTTAAATCATACATACTTTCTAATGTACTAATTAGAAATTTTAGATTTATTTAGATTATAACATTTGAAAACCTAATACTAATCCATTACAAACTTACAGTCCTATACATTATAAATCGCTACTGAATAGAGCTCATTTGAAACAACCCATAACTCAAAGCAGTAGCTATTGGTTACCTTATTCATTTTTATCAGAAGTATAGAAGCTAAATGTCTGTAAGAATTTCATATGCTCAAAACTGCATATTAGTCTTAGGAATAAAAACAAGAACACAAAATGCAAAAAACTGAAACAAACCTGGAAGAATATTCCATTTATTTCATATCAAATATTTAATATATTTAGACCAGGACACCATCATGAGGATTACATCTGTTTAAGAAGGAAGCAGTAGCCATAGAAGTGAAATCCAGTTGAAACGCTAACAATTCACCTCCATCCTCTGCATCCACAGACACATTAACTCTGATCCTAGAGCTCTGTGATCCACTCAACTCCTTCCTTTTTCTTCCACTAAGACAACTTCTACCTGTGGCCAACCTTGGACTTCATCACAAAATAATGCTTCCTTTCAAACACTTCTTCCTCAGCCCTTACGGGTCTACCACACATAACCATCAATGTAACCTCCAGGTCTTCCCTGCTTCTCTAACATGCATGGAACCAAACCATGATGAATCCATTCAACCATGTTCTCACTGGAATCTGGGAAACTTTTGCCACTTTGATGACTCTTCGATGCCTCCCAAGCCAATTCTCCCACCTTGGGATGGCCAACTGATTCAACTTCTCTGACCTCAAGTATTTCTGGAACAAGTCATATGATCCTGCTGACTGGCTCTAATGTGAAGCCCCATCTTCTAAATTCAGCTCTACACCCTAAACCAAGTTCCTCCTGGCAACTCCTGGCCCCTGGATGGGACTATCCCAAATCTTTTCCACTTCTCAGCTAACACCTCACTTAATTTACTGGTAATTAAGGTCACCAGTTGGAACTCCTACATCTTCTCTCCCGTCTATTTCCTGAAGTGTATACTTTCCTTTTTCTTTCAAAGGCCAGTGCCTCCATCTGTGCTTTTGATTATATCTGTTCCAGTCTCCTCCTGGGCAATGTGCAACCAAATTTTCCTTCTTTCCTTAGCACCTTCAGTATTTCCCTATTCTCAATTTCTTTCCTCAACCTAGAAACGTGGTAACACCTTTAAAAAACTTTGCCTTGCTTGATCCTTCTATCCTCATAAATTACTTTCACTGTTCTCTTCACTAAGCTTTTTAATAATGTCTATACTCAATGCTGTCATCTCCTACTCATCAGGTGCGCAGCTTCTGCATTTAGTCCTGATCTCATTTAATTTTCTATCAAATACCACTAACTACCCCACAACTGTCCTTAAAAAAAAAAATCCCACCAAGTCAAGAGCTTCCCAACTGTCACCTTAGATTTTCATACCTTTGACCTCTCTTTCTTATGATTCTATTAATGTCTCTCCCACAACCTCTCCACCCCTCCCAGAGCTCCACACTACCAAGTTCTCCACCTATCCCACTGACAGCTTATTCTCAGCCCTTGTCACAGCGACTTCTTTTCCTCTACCCACTGAATCTGGGCAGGATGGACTGCTTCAGTGGTGACCCTCATGGGGAGGACTATATGGTCTATACCCACATCATACTTGGAACTCTAGAGAATGATTTTGAGGGGTATGAGTCAACTTCGGTAAATAGAAAAGCAGAGTCCCTTGCACCCAGAAAGTACTGACAGGCATTACTTATTATTGCTTCATGAATCAATGCCAAAGACTTTCTCAGACAATGATTTTCATACCTTAAATTGTGACAGAAGCTCATCTGTTGCACTTGTTGAGACTTCATTCTCTCTGGTTTCAGCCAAGCGCAAAATTTCATCTATATCCATTTCCTAAAAGGACAAGAGCAACACAAACATGGTAAAAAGGCAAGCAGTGGTAAGCATTTACTGAAAATGACTGGTGCAAATAAACCGACTCTCTTCTCTGATATTCCATTTTCTTTCACACTCTCAGTTTCATGTCCTTTACATCTAATGTTTCAAACTACTATTTATACAAATGATAAGATGAAACTTCAGAAATTATGAGAAATAAAATTGGAATAAAAAAGACCAAAGACAAAATCCTCAAATGCTTTTCTCATTCTTTCCTAGTCAATTTAGTAAGAGCTTTTAGCCCTGTAAGAAAAAAAGAGAAACTATGTTCTGCAAGTAACTACTATTTCCTTATAAAAGCCTCAGACTCAGAATCGCTTCCAGAAAATTTCAGACTCTCACAGATGATACTTATCAAGAAATTTTTTTCCCTTATTGTTGACTACCTGAGGCTCTGATTCCTCCCCTTCGAGTTCTTTGAAGAGATCCTCCGCTCCAAATTTCAAAATCGCTGTCAGCTCTTCTTTATTAAAAGGATTTGAACTGCAGAAATAAAATGTAGTTGTAATCTTTTAGGAATGTCAGATAACCTCTATGGAGTTCTAAATATCTATTCTTCATAAAGAGGTCAAATTACTGGTGAAGATATAAATTCTGCCACAAGAAAAATGATCTCACAAATATTTCATGTTTTTTAATCCACAGGATGAGTCTGCAGTGGTAAACCTAACCTAACAAAAGATTAAGAAATCAATTATTTTCCTGTTGATTCATCTGTTACATGGTTAAGCAAGAAAGATAATTAGCAACATGAGAGAAGGGAGTTCTCTCTTTGTCCTTTGACTCAGAAAGCTATCATTCACCATGAATTTTCAAACTCCTCATCTCTGGTCCAAACTAAAAGAAGAAGCTTTTTCTGCCTAGTTTCCTCTTTAATGGAAAATTATCATCATCTAATTAGGAAGGGCTCATTTGATCTCACCTGTAACACAAGTTGCAGGACTGCCTCAGAAGATACTCAACAATTTGGTCAAAATGTAAACTCTCTAAGAGAAATAGTTGTGTTTCCAAATAAAGCCAACTAAAACTTAACTACTTTCCTTTTATAGCCTTCTGTTTTCAATAGGAAAGATAATCTCCACACAAACTTTTTTACCAAGAAATAGATACCAATTCAATCTGGTGCATTCTCACTGCTGAAAAGTCCAAGGCAACACTGTGCCAGGATGAAAGCCCAATGGGGAGCACACAGCTGCCACTGCTGCTGCTGTGTCATATGTCACAGGTAGAGCCAAAAGCAAAAGGCAAGAGAGGAGGGCAGGAAAGAAAGAGAGAGGGCACATAAGAAAAGAGCTGATATGGAAAAAAAAAAAAAGAACCCGAAGAAGAAGGAGCAACAGGGAGAGCAAAATAAAATGAAAATGCCATCTTCTTGCAGTTCTGGCTTGGCCTTTTCCAGGTAATTAATGGATTAATGTCTCTTGTAAAGCATCCTATTAGAAAAATGAATTATACCAAATGGTGACATAAAATTGACTCTGCTACCTCTCCCATCTTTCTGGCACTTACTTGGACCTTCCAGAGTTGTTTTCCAGAACTGTCCGGCCAGTGGTATCCATGCGCTGAATCACCAGATGGTCCAATACCATCTTCTTTTTGGCCCGTTCTATGATCTCTTCCTCCACGGTCCCCTTTGTAACCAAGCGGTAAATATTTACCTGTAGGAAAAGGAAATGTTATGCTTATGCCTGATCACACATACAAAAAAGTTACCTCTGCCTAAAACCAAGGGGGAAAATAAAAAAATATTTGTTCTCTGCTATGGCATATCACTTGTAAGCCATCCATCCAAGCAGACAACTTAAGTATTGTACGTGCAATATTTTTACTATTTGCAGCACGTTACATTCTTAAATAAAATAGCCTCTAAGGAATTATTATAGCCTTGTTCTAACAATAAAAATGCTGCTAAAGAATGATCTGTCTCATTGAAACTGAATCTTTGGCCACATATGAAACTTAAAGAGGTACCCAGTACTAGAGCAGACTTTGAAATTCATCTACGAAGGAAACAAGTGTGTACGTTTCCAACATACCACAGAGCTAATACTGTTCGTGTGTAATAAAAGTAGACCATCTTGAACAATGTTAGAATATTTTAACAACTTTTCCATAATAAAATAGATGGAAAATTTCAATTCTAAGTCTATTCATCATATATCTTTGAGTAAGCTAGAAAGTTACTGGTGATATACTTTTCAAACAGCAAAAGAGAATAGTTTCATATCTATAAGCTCATCTCAGCTCCAAAGACAGCTTCTCTGTACTAATTAACAAACAGACATCTACCCTTGGGGAAATGAAGACAAAACAGGAAAAAAAAAAAAAAAAAAAAAGCATTTTACAAACATCCTGAAAGGGCTGAATAACCTCCCCTGCCCCCTCCCCTCCAAGCCATATCTAGAGGCCCCTCTCCACTGACCTGCTTCTTCTGACCAATTCTGTGGGCTCGGGCTTGTGCCTGCAAGTCGTTCTGGGGGTTCCAGTCAGAATCAAAGATGACAACTGTGTCCGCTGAAGCCAAATTGATTCCCAGGCCACCAGCCCTTGTCGAGAGCAGGAAACAGAAGTCCTGTACACAATGCAATATACTACTTTATGCAGTGGCCTTCTCAGAAACAGTTTCACAGTCCAATAAGCCCTTATACCTGGAAACCCCTGCAGGTGTGAAGAAAAGTGAGATATGATGGACAAACTTTATGGAGGCTACAAGAATGTCAGGGACTTGATGGCAGAGTGAATTTTCATTTGATTAAGAGGTAAGAGTCAGTGCAATGAACTAAGGAGTAAAGTAGAATCTGATAAGGCAACAGGAGCAAAAGAATTGGTGTTCTCTCCTGGCTAAAACTAGTATACAAGCAGTTAACAGAAACCAGACAAACTTAATTATCATGAGGATTGTTTCAGCAAGTTGCTTAGATACTTATTTCCTGGGTAAAGGTGGATTATGCCATGTAAGGCAATCAGTATGAGCAAGGAGACTTTATTGGGTAAATGTCCATTCATTTGTTAGGCTGGTGAGGAATACAGAAACACTGTACTAAGAGATCACATGACTGAACCACTGGACAGCACAGGATCCTCAATCACCACAGAACATGCACAAAGAAAACCAGAGCAGGTGTGGCCGAACAGCAGTGTGTGGGAAAGACCCAGGCACTGACATATTCCAGTTTCCATAGCAATGATAATAGAGACTGGGCAGGAACAGTACACCAGCCTGCATCTGAGTGCTCAGAAAAAAAATGGGCAGGAGGCAGAGAATAAACTCTGAGCCAGAGAAAACCAAAGCCAAACAGATTTCTATTTCCAGGGAATTTGGTCATGTATCAAAGACTGACACCTTTCTGGCATGGAAATGGCACTCAAAAACTGGTAGTTCTGAGTTACATTTTGATAAATGGGTGTATTTAACACATATACACAGATGCAATGAAAAGGTCTCCACATTCTAAATAACAGTCACATTCACCAACATTATGCCGTAGAAATGAAAATGGAGAGAGCTGTCTCACAAGAGCTTTAAACAATTCCAATAAAGAACTGATCAACAGGGGGGTTGAAGCATAGTCTGTGAGCCTTGGTGGAGATACCAAGCAACACCACACTCTGAAGAGAAGCCTGCAGGTAAACACTTGAGAATGAGACACCTAAAACTTAAATGAAATCTGGGCTCTGAATGATCATAAGAAATATTTTCAATGTCACTCTTTATCAAAGACAACATGAATTATATTAAGATATTTGTGCCTATTATCAAATGGTAAAATGGAAATATTCATACATAAACATTATGAATATAAATTGTTTGGAAAGAGTGATTTAGCAAAATGTATCAAAAATCTTTTTTATATGCTCATATCCTAGCTAAACGTCTGAGAACAATAAAATGGTCAAATAAATGATGGAACAGGCATGAGAAAATATTAGAAATTAGTTTTTTTAAATATTTAATGACACGGGAAAATGCTCAGAGTAGAATTTTGAATGAAAGGCGAGCACAAAACTATATGCAGTATGATCCCAATTGGGCAAACATAGAAAGAAACAAAGGGTTTCTTCCAGGATGAATGGAAATGCACCCAAATAATGTGAATAGCAAGCTTTCTCTGGGATGGAAGTTTTCTTCTTTGTATAGTATTTCTTCTTTGTACTCTTCACCATCTTCCAAAATTTCTAAATATGTTTATAATACTTTCCCCCAGTAATAAAGTAATTTTTTAAATTAATTAAAAAAAAAACTCAGAGTTGCAGAAAATGGTAAAGAATCTCTATTCTATATCTAGCCATCGGACAGGGGAATCAACAGAACTATGAAGAAAGCCACTTTAGGTTTTTCTTGAGAAAGGGCGATATGAAACATTCAACTCACACTGTGTTTTAAACTAACAGTAGGGACCACAAAACCAATCTCAACAAATACTGAAGAAGAGAAACAGGTAACACTGATGGGGTGCTTGTTGTGTACCAGGCCCTGCGCTCAGTGCTATGTGTGGAGTATGGCACTCAGTCGTCACAGCAGGATTATGAAGTAGGGCATCATGGTGCTTTTACAGTTGAGAAAATAGGGAGGAGAGAGAGGACGATGGAATTAGATGGTTATCAATGTTTTTAGTAATTACATTCCTCTTCTCCTTGACCATTCAGAGCCTTGGTTCTGAAGAGATTAGTGCCCAAAATTCCTCAAGGAGAACTAAAATTTTAGGCTGGAGAAATAGGCAGAATACCATAGTCTAACTAGGCTTATGTGCTACTCAAGGGACAGGAGTCATACCATTCTGGACTGACAGACAGACATTAAGAGTGTTCAAAGCTCTTGAGAAAGCAGAAAGTTAAGCCTGGTCTATTTATAGAGAATAGTGGCCCAGACTTCAGAAGCTCTAACGTTCTCTCCAAAACACTTCTAGTTCTACCTCTGGCCCTCACCACGGCTTTCTTAACTCCTCACACCACTATAGCCTTACTTACACTAAACTTCTTTTCGCCTCTTCTCTCACATCCCATGGTATTTAATAGTTTGATATGCACAAATTACAAGGTTACCACGGTTTCTAACTTGTCCTAAGTGCTCTTCCACATGTACCTTAAAAACAAAATACTTTATAATGCCAAATTCAAGTTGGATACTTAACAGATTAACCAATGTTGCTATTAGCTCAAGCAAGGGAATTAAGCCACATCCTGCCGGGGTCCAACAAATCTGAGACATAGCAAACATACTTTTTAAGACTCAAGTCAGCAAAAAAAGTATAGATCAGAACCTTCTGATGTAACATACATGTCAAAATTAATCCTACCAGCCAGCCCTCCCCAACCCTCGCCTTGCGGTTCTTCTAGGCCCAGAAATTTGGCATCTGAAAGCCACCAGAGAACCCTCAGTTGATGCCGGAACTACTCTGTCATTAATCCAGACCAGGGGAGATAAACAAGCATGCATATGCTTTTCTGGATTGACAAACAACAAAATTAAGAGGCATCTTTAGTGATTTCTCCTTCCCTTATCAGGTAGGAGAGTTGCACTGTGAAATGTTTCTGAAACAGAATACATTAAGCTAGAAAGGCTTTCCCGTTGATACAGAGCCCAAGCTGCCCAAATAACAAAGCCATGCATGCTATACCTCAGACCCATCTGCATTGAAGTGGTCCAGTGCCTGTTTTCGGATTTCTCCCTTGATGGAACCATCCAGACGCTGTAAAAATAAACCATAAGAAAATCATAAGGTAGGAAGATCAGCTACACTCAAAATAGAACACCAGACTTGTAACCTTCATCACTCCAACACCCACTGAGTAAAAATAACCGGAACACACTGGCAAAGTGCTGTCCAGGGGCTGTGCTTCAGCAGCACACCCAACTTTGCCCCAAGCTCTCCGGTTACAAACTCAAGGTCAGAAGCTTCTGATTCTAAGGGCCATCTAGGTTTATCCAAGGATCAGAATGGCCACCAGGACATAAGGAGAAAGGTGGCAACCCAAGCTGTGCTTAGAGGCTTTGTCTGCTTCTACATCTGTGCGTACCAAAGAGATTAGGAAATAGTACCACTGGTCACCTCATAATTAGCTCCTGCAGGAAAATGGTGCTCCTTAGCTACATGGCTAAAAGTTGCCCTGTTATTAAGTGCTCCATAAACCAAAAAATTATTTACATAATTTTGTTTGGAAAACATTTTCCCATAATATTGAAAATGTTAAAATTAAGTGAGTCATATATCCCAGCTTTTCTGAAAATTACACTCTAAAATCAGAGCAAAGTGTTCAAACAGCCAAAATGTATCTTCAAGAGAGCCTCTGGCATTTACTAGCACATACAATTCTTACATTAGACTATATGTCAATTCTAGGTCCAAAACAATGTCACCATAGAGAAACCATATAATATGTAAATACGGAAGAATTCCTACTTGTATGCTATATATAAAGCATTTCTGACTCTTTAAAATCATTTTCACATTACTTCCCCTTAATCACCACTTGAGATAAACTACCTCATTTTACCGAAGGCAAAACTGACCAGGCAGATGTCAGCTGACCAGTGATCAGTGACAGGGGAGGGGTGGAGTCTGTGGAAGGACCTACAGCTCAGCGCTCTGTCCACCAAACCCAGAGCCACCTGATCACAGGTAGAATCACACATGGGAACCCCCTTTCTTCTTTCTGACTACCAACTCTACTGAGAGCCTTGACCCTTGAAAGATAAGTCTAAATGGCAGGTTCACAACCAGTATTTGAAATGAGAAAACCCAAATGCCCTCTTTTCAATATTCTAAGAGAAGACATTAGGCATGACAACCTGAGTAGACACCAGACTACTCATTCCCTAGAGAGAAAAGTAACATATTCTTATTTTACTTGATACCCAAATGATGAGCTAGACCTGAAAGCTCCCAGGGGTCAGATGTACTGAGAGATCACTGACTCTCTGTACTGTGCTATTTTTGGTAACAACCACGGTATTTAACTATATTCTAAGACAACTGCTGAAAGACCACACAAAGTATTGTGGATATAACAACGCCTTTCAGGGTATGCTGAAAGAAAACCTGTTACTGAGTTTTAAAGCTTGGCCTTCTTAGAGAGACTCACTGCCTTCAAGTATCCTCAGTATCAGCATAACTGCATGAGTCCATCCAAAATTAAAGAAAAAGTTCATTTAATGCAAGGCAGGACTTCCCTGGTGGTACAGTGGTTAAGAATCCACCTGCCAATGCAAGGGGACACGGGTTCGAGCCCTGGTCCAGGAAGATCCCACATGCTGCAGAGCAACTAAGCCCGTGTGCCACAACTACTGAGCCTGCACTCTAGAGCCCACAGGCCACAACTACTGAGCCCATGTGCCACAACTACTGAAGCCTGTGCACCTAGAGCCTGTGCTCCGCAACAAGAGAAGCCACTGCAATGAGAGACCTACGCACCGCAACGAAGAGTAGCCCCCGCTCACCGCAACTAGAGAAAGCCTGCGTGCAGCAACAAAGACCCAACATGGCCAAAAATAAAATTAATTAATTTTTTTAAAAAATCAAGGCATTATAAAAATATTAGGCCAAAAGTCAAGGTAAATTGCACACGTCTATAAATAAATCAGAGATAAGTTTCCCATTGTCTAACACATAGAAAAATATTATGCTGAAGAAACTTTTTCCCCCTTATTTTTCTCATCTTACAAGAGATTAATGAATGAAGACAAAAACCCAAAATTATAATTCTGCAAAGTATATTCAGGGACGAGCAAGGTTTCAAGTATACTGTTCTCCTGAGTTCCCCAGCCTCACGGCCAGGGTCAGCTTCCTTTGGGGTGAAATATAAAACACTGTCACCTCTCTTTTTCTTTCTTTCTTAGGATTTGGGCTTCTGTCATCAGGTTCACACTTCCTTCCTTGCTACTTTTACCACAGGCTCAGAGATGTAAGATACCATCTAAGAACACTTCTATCCCCATCCCTCACCCACCAAAAAAGAATAATCTCCCATGATCTTGTTCATTACAGGGTAGCCTAAAGGCATGGAAGTAAAAATTAAGACCCGCCTGGAACCTTAATCTCAATTTGTTTGAAACAAGAAAACTCTTGTTTTCTCCTTTAGGATAATTTAGCAAGCAAAGCATACAACCTAGAGGGAGGGAGGGAGGAAAGGAGGAAGGGAGAGACCCCAAGTACCAAGCATCCTCACCTGGAAAGGATAGTGCTTAATAGTCAGGTACTCAGCCAGGATATCCAACATTCTCACCATCTGAGAGAAGATAAGGACTCTGTTCCCTCTTTCTCGAAGTCTTGTCAACAGTTTATCTAATAGAATCAGCTTCCCACTGCTCCTGATCAAGGACTGAAGATTGAAAAGACATTCTAATCATCATGTTCAAAAGCATACTTCAATTTGCCCTTCCTCTCTAATAAGAGTTCATATTTTTAAAATCATCTTTAAGCTTTTGGAAGACTTCTGCAATCTAGCTGACAAGCAATTCCTAAAATGCTCTTTATCTAGTATCTGTGACAATATACTTTCCAGATTTTTCCTAGCTATTTGACTTTTCTCACCTGTTTTTAAAGCTTCTTTTGATGCTCCTTGAAATTACCAAGGACGAAAAGGAGCATTTTGATAAAAAGCATCTATAGAAACTAAAGTGTCTTTAAGAAAGCAATTACAAACAAGGTAAGCACACACCAGAAGAATCTCCTGTCCATTTTCCCTTTCGTTTTCTTCGGGAGGTTTAATGAGATAACAGTGGTTGCAGCACTTTTTCAGTTCCATCACAATATTAAGGAAACCAGATGTGCTGCCTCTTGTTCCTTTGGCAAGAGCCTTGTAATTTCTAGTCAGAATCCATCTGCAAATTAAGATAATAATGATATTATTAGATTCAAAGAAAGAGAGTTGGGGATACCAGCAGATTATAAAAGGAAATAGTGTTACTGAGGGTGGGAGGCGGTGGGGGGGGGGGCGGTTAAAAAGGCAGGGAGGGATGCTTTATTTTATATCTCCTGCCACCTACCCAGGAACCCTCACACATCTCCAGTCAGATTCAGACCATTAATCATTCTATTGGCTATTTCAACCTGGATGAACACAGGAATATTAAAAGAAAATAATAGCAACAAAATATATATATTCATAGAACATATATTACATATATGTATTTTATATAAACAATGACTGTCACTGAAGCAGTCTTTACTGTAGTATAAAAGTGGAAATTAAGCTGTCTCAAATTAGAATATCAGTTAAATAAATTAGATATACCAAAGATAGAAGCTACAGGGACTTCCCTGGTGGTCCAGCAGTTGAGACTCCACGCTCCCAATGCAGGCGGGCTGGGTTCCATCCCTGGTGAGGGAACTAGATCTTGCATGCCTCAACTAAGAGCCTGCGTGCCACATCTAAAAGATCCCACATGCTGCAACTAAAAGATCCCTCATGCCGCAACTAAGACCCAGCACAGCCAAATAAATACATAAATGTTTAAAAAAAAAAAAAGAAGCTACATATCCATTTAAACTGTTGTAAAAGGGTATTTTACATAATACAGTGTTCATAACGAGTATGTTTTATATCCCAGTTTGAAAATATTAGAACTGCTTTTTTTCTGAGTAGTGAAATTTCTTTACACTTTTAGCAATCACACTTTTAGGAATCCATCTCAAAGAGGAATTCTCAAGGATTCTCACCGTAGCACTATTTATAAAAGTATTTGAAACTATCCAAATGTCCATCACTAGGAGACTAGTTGAATAAACTATGCTACAGATCCACTATTTAGTTGTAAAAAGAAAGGACTGTCTCTATAAACTACTATGGAGTGCTCTCCAGCACAGCCGATTCCCATCACTAAGTGAAAAAAGTAAGGTATAGAAAAATGCATACAGCATGCTACCACTTGCACAAGGAGGCAATAAAAAAAGTTAACATCTGCTTATATTTTAAAAATTAAAAAATAAAGGAAAGATAAACATTAAGATTTTTAAATATAAAAGTAATTATTACCTAAGGAAAAGAGGGACTAGAATGGGGGAGACAAGGATAGAAGCCAGATATCTCTGAACATACCAGGCATGGCAGTTTTGCCTTCGGAACTCTATAAATATTAGAAATAATCATGAACAAAATTAAACAAACCAATCTCTAAAAAAAAAAAAAAAACCACTAAAATGAAGTAAATAAACTATTGTATCCAGTCAGTACCTAACCAAAGAGAAGAAAAACCATCTCAAGTGCTTTAAGCCACTTACCATTTCTAGTGGGAAATACCTTTAAAATCAAACAAAAAAATACTATTTTAAAAAACCTTAACCTGTTTTTGTTCTTCATCTTGCTAGTGGTAATCCTGGCACCATTATTTTAAGACTGTGTGTGTAGTGTGAATTAGGCCGGTGCACTTGAGAAGTCGAATTTTTGGCATGAGCATAAGTTCATTAAGGTCAAATAAAATTTCTGTAGTACTATTTAACTGGACAAAACTCATGATGTATTTTTATCTTTAAAAACAAACAAATTTCCTAACTCTGTCCACTTTAATGACCAGTGAATAATGTCCACTGCAGTTGCAAAGAGCACCCCCAGTGCCGTCTGTGACCTCCAAATATCATTTTCCAATGAAACAGGATGTGAAGCTTTTTGGCTGACTCTAGTTCTGGGGCAGGAAATGAACCAGACGAATCTGAGCATTTTATCATTCCAGAAAGCAAAGAAGCTATCAACTACAACTTGGATTTTGTCAAAAGAACTTGAACAAGCTCCCACTGGCTAAAACTGGGACCATTAGACCATGAGTATAGATAATAACTGCAACAGAATAAAACAGAAATAAATATGTTTATTGATGAGTCAATAATCATACAAAAATATTGAAATCATACCAATAAGTCTCATTGGTCAAACCTTTGAAGGAAGATAGATAATCCATTTTTTTCTTTTGAAAACGTCAAAAATTCAACATGGATGAACCTTGAACACATTATGTTGAGTGAGATAAGTCAGACAGAGATAGACAAGTAACGTATGATATCATGTATATGTGGAATCTAAAACAGCCAAACTGAAAGTAAAATAGTGGTTACCAGGGGGTGGGGAGTGGGGGATAGGACAGATGTTGTTTAAGGGTACAAACCTGGAATGGGTAGTAAATAATCCCTAGAGATCTAATGCACAGTACAGTGAATACAGACAACAACAATGTATTCTATAATCATCAACCTTGCTAAGAGACTAGATTTAACAATCCCAACCACTAAAAAGAAGGGATCATCATGTAATGTGATAGAGGGGCTAATTATCACTACAATGGCCATCAGATTAAAATATATAAATGCATCAGATTAACATGCTACACACCTTAAACTGTACAACATTATATGTCAAATGTACAGTCAGCCATCCGCATCCACAGGTTCCACACCTGCAAATACAGAGAGCCAACTATACTTTGCCATTTTATGTAAGGAACTTAAGGATCCATAGATTTTGGTATCCGAGCGGAGGGCCAGGGGGATCCCTGGAACCAAACCCCTGTAGTTACCAAGGGACAACTGTATTTCAATTTAAAAAAACAGTAAATAGATGAAAAATTTTAAATTCGAAAATCAGAAAGAACCATGCATTTATTCTGTCTTTCCTATATGAACTGTTCCTCATTGATGTGGGGAAGTTTCTTTTTACATAAGTATTCCACCTAATAAACAAAGGAGTAACAAAAGTTGAATATTACCACTTTGTAATCCCTAATGAATTAATGATCTAGGCAATGCTCATCAACATTTGCTAATATCACAAGAAGACAACCTCCTATGATAGACTCTGCATTCTGTGAAATACACAGATTCTGGGTCTAACCAACCTTCTACACTTATCTGTGAATGTAAAGGAAACAATGTGTTCTCAGGAAAATATTAAATGATGCCATGGAGCTGGAATGAGCAAAATCCAGGCTGTGAAAAAAATTTATGGAACACAAACCCAGTTTCTTCACTCAAAAATTTACAAGGACGGAGGGGAAAATGACTTAAAATAAACTTAAGAGATATGTCAACCAATCATAATGTATGGAGCTTACTTAGATCCCAATGCAAACAAGCAAAATGTGTGTGTGTGTGTGTGTGTGTTTGTGTCTAGGACAACCAGGAAAATGTAAACACTCACTGTACATTACAAAAATAGTAAGGAATTTCTGGGGGGGTTTTTAGACATAATAAAAATAGTATTGAAATTATGCTTAACTTTTTTTTAATTGAGGTATAGAACGTCATATTCGTTTCAGATGCATAAAACATGATGAGATATTTGTATACATTGCAGAATGATCACCACAATGTCTAGTTACCATCCATCACCATAAATAGCTACAACTTTTTTTCCCTTGTGATGAGGACTTTTATGATCTACTCTCTTGCAAATTTCAAAAAAAAATGCAATTCAGAATTATTAATTATTGTCACCATGCTGTACATTTCATCCCCGTGACATATATTTCATAGCTGAAGTCTGTAACCTTTTGACTCCCTTCACCCATTTCTCTCACCATCCTCAACCCCTGGCTCTGGCAACCACCAATCTGCTCCATGAGCTTGGGGGGTTTTGGGGGTTTTGGGGTTTTTTTACTTAACTCTTAAGAGTCCTTATTTTTTAGAGATATACAGAAACACTTATGATTTGGACCTGGAATATGTTTCGTATGACCTGGGGGTGGAAATGGGGATGCAAAAGAAGATATAGATGAACTAATATATTTACTGGCCAGGAGTCAGTAAATATAAAAGCTGGATTATGGATACACACCATTCTATTTTTGTATGTATTTGAGATTTCGCACAATAAAAAGATTTTTAAAAATCAAGGCAGAAATAGTTAATCAAGTCCAGGAAGCACAGAGAGTCCCATACAGGATAAATCCAAGGAGAAATATGCCAAGACACATATTAATCAAACTGTCAAAAATTAAATACAAAGAAAACATATTAAAAGCAGCAAGGGAAAAACAACAAATAACACACAAGGGAATCCCCATAAGGTTAACAGCTGATCTTTCAGCAGGAACTCTGCAAGCCAGAAGGGACTGGCAGAACATATTTAAAGTGATGAAGGAGAAAAACCTGCAACCAAGATTACTCTACCCAGCAAGGATCTCATTCAGATTTGATGGAGAAATTAAAACCTTTACAGACAAGCAAAAGGTGAGAGAGTTCAGCACCACCAAACCAGCTTTACAACAAATGCAAAAGGAACTTCTCTAGGCAAGAAACACAAGAGAAGAAAAAGACCTACAATAACAAACCCAAAACAATTAAGAAAATGGGAATAGGAACATACATATTGACAATTACCTTAAATGTAAATGGACTAAATGCTCCCACCAAAAGACACAGATTGGCTGAATAGATAAAAAATAAGACCCATATATATGCTGTCTACAAGAGACCCACTTCAGACCTAGAAACACATACAGACTGAAAGTAAGGGGATGGAAAAAGATATTCCATGCAAATGGAAACCAAAAGAAAGCTGGAGTAGCAATTCTCGTATCAGACAAAATAGACTTTAAAATAAAGAATATTACAAGAGCAAAGAAGGACACTACATAATGATCAAGGGATCGATCCAAGAAGAAGATATAACAATTGTAAATATTTATGCACCCAACATAGGAGCACCTCAATACATAAGGCAAATACTAACAGCCATAAAAGGGGAAATCAACAGTAACACATTCATAGTAGGGGACTTTAACACCCCACTTTCACCCATGGACAGATCATCCAAAATGAAAATAAATAAGGAAACACAAGCTTTAAATGATACATCAAACAAGATGGACTTAATTGATATTTATAGGACATTCCATCCAAAAACAACAGAATACACATTTTTCTCAAGTGCTCATGGAACATTCTCCAGGTTAGATCATATCTTGGGTCACAAATCAAGCCTTGGTAAATTTAAGAAAATTGAAATTGTATCAAGTATCTTTTCCGACCACAATGCTATGAGTCTAGATATCAATTACAGGAAAAGATCTGCAAAAATTACAAACACATGGAGGCTAAACAATACACTACTTAATAACGAAGTGATCACTGAAGAAATCAAAGAGGAAATACAAAAATACCTAGAAACAAATGACAATGGAGACCCGATGACCAAAAACCTATGGGATGCAGCAAAAGCAGTTCTAAGAGGGAAGTTTATAGCAACACAAACCCACCTTAAGAAACAGGAAACATTTCGAATAAACAACCTAACCTTGCACCTAAAGCAATTAGAGAAAGAAGAACAAAAAACCCCCAAAGTTAGCAGAAGGAAAGAAATCATAAAATTCAGATCAGAAATAAACGAAAAAGAAGGAAATGATAGCGAAGATCAATAAAACTAAAAGCTGGTTCCTTGAGAAGATTAACAAAATTGATAAACCATTAGCCAGACTCATCAAGAAAAAAAGGGAGAAGACTCAAATCAATAGAATTAGAAATGAAAAAGGAGAAGTAACAACTGACACTGCAGAAATACAAAAGATCATGAGAGGTTACTACAAGCAACTCTATGCCAATAAAATGGAAAACCTGGAAGAAATGGACAAATTCTTAGAAATGCACAACCTGCCAAGACTGAATCAGGAAGAAATAGAAAATAAGAACAAACCAATCAAAAGCACTGAAATTGAAACTGTGATTAAAAATCTTCCAACAAACAAAAGCCCAGGACCAGATGGCTTCACAGGCAAATTCTATCAAACATTTAGAGAAGAGCTAACACCTATCCTATAGGCCAATATCACTGATGAACATAGATGCAAAAATCCTCAACAAAATACTAGCAAACAGAATCCAACAGCACATTAAAAGGATCATACACCATGATCAAGTGGGGTTTATCCCAGGGATGCAAGGGTTCTTCAATATACGCAAATCAATCAACGTGATACACCATATTAACAAATTGAAGGAGAAAAACCATGTGATCATCTCAACAGATGCAGAGAAAGCTTTCGACAAAATTCAACACCCATTTATGATAAAAACCCTACAGAGAGTAGGCATAGAGGGAACTTTCCTCAACATAATAAAGGCCATATATGACAAACCCACAGCCAACATCGTCCTCAATGGTGAAAAACTGAAAGCATTTCCGCTAAGATCAGGAACAAGACAAGGTTGCCCACTCTCACCACTCTTATTCAACATAGCTTTGGAAGTTTTAGCCACAGCAATCAGAGAAGAAAAGGAAATGAAAGGAATCCAAATCAGAAAAGAAGAAGTAAAGCTGTCACTGTTTGCAGATGCCATGATACTACATACAGAGAATCCTAAAGATGCTACCAGAAAACTACTAGAGCTAATCAATGCATTTGGTAAAGTAGCAGGATACAGAATTAATGCACAGAAATCTCTGGCATTCCTATACACTAATGATGAAAAATCTGAAAGTGAAATCAAGAAAACACTCCCATTTACCATTGCAACAAAAAGAATAAAATATCTCGGAATAAACCTACTTAAGGTGACAAAAGACCTGCATGCAGAAAATTATAAGACACTGATGAAAGAAATTAAAGATGATACAAATAGATGGAGAGATATACCATGTTCTTGGATTGGAAGAATCAACATTGTGAAAATGACTCTACTACCCAAAGCAATCTACAGATTCAATGCAATCCCTATCAAACTACCACTGGCATTTTTCACAGAATTAGAACAAAAAATTTCACAATTTGTATGGAAACACAAAAGACCCCGAATAGCCAGAGCAATCTTGAGAATGAAAAACGGAGCTGGAGGAATCAGGCTCCCTGACTTCAGACTATACTACAAAGCTACAGTAATCAAGACAGTATGGTACTGGCACAGAAACAGAAAGATAGATCAATGCAACAGGATAGAAATCCCAGAGATAAACCCACACACATATGGTCACCTTATCTTTGATAAAGGAGGCAGGAATGTACAGTGGAGAAAGGACAGCCTCTTCAGTAAGTGGTGCTGGGAAAACTGGACAGGTACATGTAAAAGTATAAGTATGGTGTTAGGGAGTGATCTAATACCATAACACCTTACACAAAAATAAGCTCAAAATGGATTAAAGACCTAAATGTAAGGCCAGAAACTATCAATCTCTTAGAGGAAAACATAGGCAGAACACTCTATGACATAAATCACAGCAAGATCCTTTTTGACCCACCTCCTAGAGAAATGGAAATAGAAACAAAAATAAACAAATGGGACCTAATGAAACTTAAAAGCTTTTGCACAGCAAAGGAAACCATAAACAAGACCAAAAGACAACCCTCAGAATGGGAGAAAATATTTGCAAAAGAAGCAACTGACAAAGGATTAATCTCCAAAGTTTACAAGCAGCTCATGCAGCTCAATAACAAAAAAACAAGCAACCCAATCCAAAAATGGGCAGAAGACCTAAACAGACATTTCTCCAAAGAAGATATACAGACTGCCAACAAACACATGAAAGAATGCTCAACATCATTAATCATTAGAGAAATGCAAATCAAAACTACAATGAGATATCATCTCACACCAGTCAGAATGGCCATCATCAAAAAACTAGAAACAATAAATGCTGGACAGGGTGTGGAGAAAAGGGAACACTCTTGCACTGCTGGTGGGAATGTGAATTGGTACAGCCACTATGGAGAACAGTATGGATGTTCCTTAAAAAACTACTAATAGAACTACCATATGACCCAGCAATCCCACTACTGGGCATATACCCTGAGAAAACCAAAATTCAAAAAGAGTCATGTACCAAAATGTTCACTGCAGCTCTATTTACAATAGCCCGGAGATGGAAACAACCTAAGTGTCTATTATCGGATGAATGGATAAAGAAGATGTGGCACATATATACAATGGAATATTACTCAGCCATAAAAAGAAACGAAATTGAGCTATTTGTAATGAGGTGGACAGACCTAGAGTCTGTCATACAGAGTGAAGTCAGAAAGAGAAAGACAAATGCCATATGCTAACACATATATATGGAATTTAAGAAAAAAAAATGTCATGAAGAATCTAGGGATAAGACAGGAATAAAGACACAGACCTACTAGAGAACGGACTTGAGGATATGGGGAGAGGGAAGGGTGAGCTGTGACAAAGAGAGAGAGAGGCATGGACATATATACACTACCAAACGTAAGGTAGGTTGCTAGTGGGAAGCATAGCACAGGGAGATCAGCTCGGTGCTTTGTGACTGCGTGGAGGGGTGAGATAGGGAGGGTGGGAGGGAGGGAGACGCAAGGAGGAAGAGATATGGGATCATATGTATATGTATAACTGATTCACTTTGTTATAAAGCAGAAAGTAACACAGCATTGTAAAGCAATTATACTCCAATAAAGATGTAAAAAAATTTAAAAAATTTTAAAAAATCAAGGCAGTGTTAAGCAAAGAAGTTGGATAGTAATTTTTGAAAATTAAATTCTTGTTTTTATTCAGTTGTATTAATTAATAATTAAGAACAAGTAGGGAGTAAATCGGTACAGCCACTATGGAGAACAGTATGGAGGTTCCTTAAAAAACTAAAAATAGAACTACCATACGACCCAGCAATCCCACTACTGGGCATGTACCCTGAGAAAACCATAATTCAAAAAGAGTCATGTACCACAACATTCATTGCAGCACTATTTATAGTAGCCAGGACATGGAAGCAACCTAAGTGTCCATCGACAGAGGAATAGAAGATGTGGCACATATATACAATCGAATATTACTCGGCCATAAAAAGAAATGAAATTGAGTTATTTGTAGTGAGATGGATGGACCTAGAGACTGTCATACAGAGTGAAGTAAGTCAGAAAGAGAAAAACAAATACCACATGCTAACACATATATATGGAATCTAAAAAGAAAGGGTGGGGGGGTTCTGAAGAACCTAGGGGCAGGACAGGACTAAAGACGCAGACATAGAGAATGGACTTGAGGACACGGGAAGGGGGAAGGGTAAGCTGGGACAAAGTGAGAGTGGCATGGACATATATACACTACCAAAGGTAAAATAGATAGCTAGGGGGAAGCAGCCGCATAGCACAGGGAGATCAGCTCAGTGCTTTGTGACCACCTAGAGGGGTGGGATAGGGAGGGTGGGAGGGAGACGCAAGAGGGAGGGGATACGGGGATGTATGTATACATACAGCTGATTCCCTTTGTTATACAGCAGCAACTAACACAACATTATAAAGCAATTATACTCCAGTAACGATGTTAAAAAAAAAAAAAAGCAAGGAATATCATTAGAAAGATTACCAGACCTCTAACTTTAAAAGACTGTAATTTTCATGACAATACAATTATTTCCAATCATTCCAGGTCCAACTTTAAATCATCAAAACTGAAAGCCCATGACAAGTACCTTATATACCACCCTCTGTCTCAAACCCACCATTTTACCTTTAACATATTATAACCTAAACCAAGTCCATAACCTGCCCATGCCACTTGGAGTGCTAGAAGAAAAGAGTCTTCACCCTTTGGTACAGAGGTGAGTGCTTTTCCTTCTGAACTTCCACACTCCCCTGCATATGCCTCAGTTATAAACAACACTTTGTATTATTTGTCTCTAGTCTGTCTTCTCTACTAAACCACAGGCTTCTGACAGGAACACATTCCATTCACGTTCATATTTCCAGTATCTAGCAAAATGCCTCTCATGTTGCAGAACTTGAAGCAAATGACTGAATGAATGGCAGAGAAGAGAATGAGTAAAACATGCCTGTTTATTAGCAGGGGGATAAGCCTAAGAACATATATTTCAGACCACTAAGATAATGAAAAGTACTGTGCAAATTCTCACCTAAAAAAGAAAGAACAGTAAATCTTCCTCTTTCTGACCATAAATAAATTGCTACTTAAATCTGTCTTGAGGCTTCACTGGAAAAGGCAGTTTATTTGTCGGTTATGTATCTCATGGCTTCCTGGTACTGATCTTTTTTTTTTTTTAATTTATTTATTTATTTCTTATTATTTATTTTTGGCTGCGTTGGGTCTTTGTTGCTGCGCGCAGGCTTCCTCTAGTTGCGGCGAGCTAGCGGGGGATACTCGTTGCAGTAAACGGGCTTCTCATTGCAGTGGCTTCTCTTGCTGTGGAGCACAGGCTCTAGGTGTGCGGGCTTCAGTACTTGTGGCACGTGGGCTGAGTAGTTGTGGCTTGCAGGCTCTAGAGCACAGGCTTAGTAGTTGTGGCGCACGGGCTTAGTTGCTCCGTGGCATGTGGGATCTTCCCAGACCAGGGCTTGAACCCATGTTCCCTGCATTGGCAGGCAGATTTTTAACCACTGCGCCACCAGGGGAGCCCCCTGGTACTGATCTTTTTTTAAAACAAAAAATTTATTTATTTTATTTATTTATTTTTGGCTGCGCTGCTGCGTCTTCACTGCTGCATTTGGTCTTTTTCTAGTTGTGGCGAGCGGGGGCTACTCCTCACTGTGGTGCATGGGTTTCTTATTGCGGTGGCTTCTCTTGCTGTGGAGCACGGGCTCTAGGGTGCACAGGCTTCAGTAGTTGTGGCTCGCAGGGTTAGTTGCTTCACAGCATGTGGGATCTTCCCGGACAGGGATCGAACCCGTGTCCTCTGCATTGGCAGGCGGATTCTTAACCATTGCACCACCAGGGAAGTACCCCTGGTACTGATCCTAATCCCACTCAGGCTTAACCCAGCCAATAACTTACTTGTAATACTGTTTCTGAAGGGCTGACATCTCCACCCTGAGAATCTGTTCCACTTTGGCAGGAAGGGATTTCTCCACATCTTTTTTCACTCTCCGGAGAAGGAAAGGCTCTAGCACCTTATGAAGACTCTGATAGCCATTCTCTCTCCCTTTCCCATGGTCTTCCTCAAAATCTTCCCAGAACTCAAACCTAGAGATGACATAGTATAGTGTTACTTAATTACAAAGAAGAAAAAAAACATTTTTCCAACTAAAATTTCTTTTTTAAGGAACCAAATAGGAAAAAAAATCTGTTAAAAAAAATGAGTCTTCCCTATAAGGAAAAATAAATTTTATCAGTCACTAGCTCTTGAATACAAGAGAGGGGAAAACAAAAAGGCAAGGGAAAACCAACTCAATCAATTCCATCAGTCTACACTAGATAACAGCAGGTTTCCAATTCTGAGACTGGATCTAGAGTTCACAAAATATTTCAGTATATCATGCAAGTAGTATGTAAGTAACATAATAAGTTACTGTGATAAAATGTTAGGCAGAAAAATTAATCATAAGGTATCTTTTAATAAGCTGCAATTTACTGGGAAAACAAAATTCAGAGGTCAAAGAATAATTAGTGGTGATATTACAGCTATCACTAGTCAGAGGTACAAGTTATACAGCTTCCATCAGTAATCCTCACTGCTCATAGATTAAAAAGTTAATGGATTATAATGACAGTAAACAAGTGACAGCCCCCAGACAAGAAGAGCAATATAAGTGATACAACTTAATACTAATAGAACTTGGAGACACAAAATTTATTAATGAATTTTAAAATGTTATCACCCGTAATAATTTTGCCTGAACTCTACAGATAAAAGTTTCTCCTGTTTAAATCTTAATTTAACCATCTTTGGGTCACTAAAGGATTTGTGGCAGAAATCCAGTACGGGACATTATGATCAAATTTCTTTCAAAAATAAAAACTGAAAGAAATTTATTTCATGAGGCTTAGGAAAATATGCTCTGACTTGCTACTAGAAAGCCAGCAAAGCACTTGGAAGAAGTTGTTTAGTTTTGTGTGCAGACTGGAGCCCAGTGGGTGAGGTGCTGCCCCATGGTCTGCTTTCTGACACCAGGAGGCCCAGCTCTGCTGAGGCCAGTGAAGTCCCAGAATAATAAACTCAGTGACTCGACATTACCAAGAGCTATGTAATACGCTCTCTGAGAAGACAGAAAGTCAAAGACAGCAAATGCCAACACTGTCACCGGGCTAAAGGATGTCCAGAGAGTCTGCTGCCATTGTCATTTCTGAACTCATGAATGGCCAAGCATTTCACCAGGCACTAGGGGCATCAGTATCGGCCCTAGTGACAGCTGGTAATGCCTGAAACAACCGTGCTCGGAGAAGCAGACAAAATGATCTTTTGGGGTAGAGATCTAAAAACATAATTAATGCTTCTAGCTCAACAAAACTAAAGTAAACTGTATTTTGTCACACTGCTATGAAGATACTCTAAGAACATAAAATAAAATGAGGAGTTAAAACTGATAAGAGGATTAAAAGGAACAATGTAAACTAAGCTATCTTAATACCATCTCACCCACAAAATGCATGAGGCAACTGGAAATGAGGGACCATCACTATATATCAGGCCATTTTCTGAAGAACTGGGAGATAATTTCAAGAGAATGTTTTAATTTATGTAACACATATTATAATTAATTAAAACTTTACTAGTCTAAAAACTTAAATAATGAACTTTTTTTTTTTTAAAAGACTTACTTCCCCTACTGTTTTAGGGAACAAATATTTTCACCCACCTAGTGTACTCTTACTACGTTAAAGGAGTTAATATGAGATACTATTTCTTTATATACACATTGAATTGTTTATGAACTACCTGTGGTTGCTTTCTGTCTGTACAGCAGATGAGTAGCTGTGACAGAGACCATAATGCCTACAAGTTGAAAATGTTTACTACCAGTTTCTTTAAGAAAAAGTTTGCTGTTCCCTGCAATAGACAACCGTCAATTTATAACACCACATATATAAAAGGTATATGGTCATCGTGGTGAACTTATAATGATATAATGATACCACACCACAGCCTAGAGAGTCATTATTTTAGTTATTTCCCTGTTAATCAACTTCTGTATTTAACATGTCTCTCACCAAAGTACAAACAATTTTGATCATTTAAATTTTCCAGACCTTGGGATTTTAGAAAAATAGAAGCTCACTCTACTGAGGAATAGCAAAGAAAAAAATTAAATCAAAGCAGTGAGAATGTTATACTAGAAGTCATGAGATAAATATGTGAAAGGAAAAGTGCAAAAAAATTCACAGACTGGCCTAGACAGCAGAAGCAAAAGTAAAAAAAGATTTCAACACTAAGAGGTAAGATCTCTGAAAATTATCAAACTGAGTTATTTTGTAGGGTGGGCATGAAGTACATATTTGCACATGATTATCTTTATAAGCTGAACTCTTTGATGTAGTCATAGCTCTATCTTTAATACCAAGCTCCATGCTTTGCAAAATACTACATACAAAACAAAGTGGCTCACTGATATATACCTATATTAAGGGTACTAATAACATACAGTAAGGGTAGGCTCCCGGCCAGAGCCGCCATGCAGGAAAGGTGCTCAGACTGACTCTGCACAAAGGAAACAGCATTTTAGTTGGTTAAAAAGACGACTAACTTTTGGATGTTGAGAACAACGGCCTATCACAGTTGAGGAGGGGAGAGTCCAGAAGTTACCTGAGCAAACCTAATTCTCTTCTGTACAATAACAATTCTTCAGTGGATCATTTCCTTAAAAAGAACAAATGGTTGTATAGAGCCATAATGAACCTCAGAAACTACCGCTAAGGGTGGGGAAAATACTTCACAGGATTTGTCATCCACACAGTAAGCTCAGGCAGAAATAAAGGAAAATCTCCACTCCTTCACTAATGGGTTTCCTTCTTATACACGCATCTTTGTGAAAAATAATGTTTTTTTAAAAATGTTTGAAAATAATAATGTTTTAAAAACAAAGTTTGCAAAGAGAAAAGCCTCTCTTACACACACACACAGTGCATCTCTAACCCCAATCCATCCTTCAATAAGTAATCCAACTGGCCATATGGAAAACTTTGGCAGACACTATCTGAAGGATCATCTCTAATGGAAAAAGTAATTCAAAGTTCCTCTCTTTCCAAAACGTAGCCCATGCTGGGTGGAATGCCACAGGTGCTTAACAGCAACAAAAAATGAATTATGGCCATTTAGGAGCCAAAATCCCTACCATCCACTTCAGTAGCCAAGTACAGAAGGGCAAATCTTAGCTAATCATTCATTGGAGGAAACCAGGCATCACATTTCTTTTTCTAAATATCAAGCACATATGTTCCCACAGTGCCTCAAGATCCCTACTACGTAGAATGCTTTTACTTCATCTCAGTGGTGCTATGAAGGATGCACTATTTCTCTTAGAATTTGAAGTTTAAAAGACATTGGCCTCGGTCACAGAAGACCAGAAACTGAACTCAGTCCACCCACTTATTAACCGTGTGATATGAGACACATTTTCATCATCTCTCTACGATAGCATATTCTTATTACAATCTGAGGCTAAACGTATAGAGTATATCAAAAATCAGATATGAGAAAACAATATAAAAACTATAAAGTAATATACATGAAAATTCTCTCATCCATTTCAGAAAACAAAGATTAATAACTAATAATTGATACCCCCACTGTCTCTAAACTTTTATACATTATCTATTTGTTTTACAGCACATATAACCTTTGAAAAGCACACTTTATAAAAACATGGGCTTCTGCTAATACATGATGGACAGGGTATTCATTACAGAATGGATACAAGTTCAAAAAGAGAAGGGAGCAACTGCCTCCCTCCTCAGAAAGGTGACTACTGTTGACTTAACAGAGCTCTATGGAAGGAACAGAGGATCCAGGTGAGCAGGAAACAGGACAGGCAAAAGATTAGCAGTGAGACGGGGTGGGGAGGGTGGAGGATGACAGAATGAGCAATGTGGGAAGAACTGAGGAACCCGCTCACATAGTGCTTCTCAACTAGTGGTAATTTTGCCCCTCTGGGGTACACTTGGCAATGCTGCAAGACATTTTTGGTTGTCCCAACTGAGTCATTTCTGGCATGTAGTGGGTAGTGGACAAGGATGCTGTCAAACATCATATAATGCAAAGGAGAGCCCCCACTGTAAAAAAGAATTATCCAGCCCAAAATGTCAATAGTGCTAAGGTTGAGAAACCCTGTTCTAACGGAAGGCATAGGGAGCAGGGGTGCAGACGGGCCTCCTCTCTCAGAAGCATACTATAGTGAGGATACCTGCAAAAAAGGAAACAGTCTAGGCCTGTTCTACTAACAGCTATAGTGAGTGTATGCATAATCAGAGTAGTCAAGTTTCTCTATCCATCTTCTGAAGAGTCTTAAACTACTCTTCAAAAATAAAGGTGAAGGGGGCTTCCCTGGTGGCGCAGTGGTTGAGAGTCCGCCTGCCGATGCAGGGGACACGGGTTCGTGCCCCGGTCCGGGAAGATCCCACATGCCGCGGAGCAGCTGGGCCCGTGAGCCATGGCCACTGAGTCTGCGCGTCCGGAGCCTGTGCTCCGCAACGGGAGAGGCCACAACAGTGAGAGGCCCGCGTACCGCAAAAAAAAAACCAAAAAAATAAAGCTGAAGGGACTTCCCTGGTGGTACAGTGGTTAAGAATCCGCCTTCCGAGGCAGGGGACATGGGTTCGATCCCTGGTCCAGGAAGATCCCACATGCCTCAGAGCAACTAAGCCCATGTGCCACAACTACTGAGCCTGCACTCTATAGCCTGCAAGCCACAACTACTGAAGCTTGGATGCCCTAGGTTTACAACACAAGGAAGGAGGTGAAAATGGAACTATGATGCAGAAAGTTCCTATATTTTACCAAAATTAAATCAGTATTAATTTTAAGAAAATTGTGATAAGATGTATATACTAAAAACCTTAGAGCAACCACTACAAAATAAAACTATAAAAAATCAATTAACAGAAGAATCTAAACGGAAAACTAAAAACTACTTGTTGAAACAAAAGAAGGTGGTAAGAAAGAAACAAAAAAGAAATATGACATACAGAGGGAAAAAGCAAAATAGCAGACATAAATCCAACCATATCAATAATTACATTAAATGTGAATGAACTAAATACTCCAACCAAAAGGGAGAGATTGTCTAACTAGAGAAAAAAGGAAGTTCCGACTGTATGCTGTCTATAAGAGACACATTTTAGACCCAAATAAACAGGTTCAAAGTAAAACAATGGAAAATAGTATTCCATGCAAACAGATACCAGAAGAGAGCTGAGGAGCTATAAGAAAATCAAAATAGACCTAAGGAACAGGAAATATTACTAAAGATAAAGAGGGACATTTTATAATGATAAAAAGGTCAATAAATCAGAAATATCTAACAAATACAAATGTGCACATACCTAACAACAGAACCCCCAAACTGACAGAACTGAAAGAAGTAGGTCATTCAACAACTGTAGTTAAATATTAAAATACTTCACTCTCAATTACTGATAGAACAACTAGACATGAAGTCAGCAAAGATACAGAAGGAAGACTATTAACCAAGTTGACTTAATGGACACTTATAGAATTCTACCCAACAAAAGCAGAATAAACATTATTCTTTTCAAGTACACATGGAATATATTCTCCAAGACAGAAAACATACTAGACCATATAACAAGTAACAATTCATTTAAAGCATGTTCTCTAAGATAAAAGTAAACTACAGATCATTTGGGAAATAATTAATAATTTCCAAATATTTGGAAATTAAATAACATACTTCTCAAAAAAAAAACCTGCCATGCATGAAAGAAAAAATCAAAAGAGGTATTCAAAAATAGGTGAAACTGAATGAAAACAAAAACACAAGATATCAACATTTATGGGATGCAGCTAAAGCAGGACATGGGGGGAACCTATACTTTTAAGTACCTATATTGAGAAAAGGAAGAAAGAGACTTAAATCAATAATCTAAGCTTCCATCTTAAGAAAACAAGAAAATTAAATGAAAAACAAAGGAAGGCAATAATAAAAATGAGAGTAGAAATAAATGAAATTCTAAAATAGAGAAAAAAAAAAATAACGTCCAAAGCTGGTTTCTTTGAAAACATCCCCAAAATTGTTAAAAGCTTTACCTAAAAAGACCAAGAGAAGAGACACAAAATTGCCATAATCAAAAAATTATTTAGATCAGTATTGATCCTTCAAAAATTAAAAGGATTATGAGGAAATACTACAGCTTTATGCCAACAAATTAGACAACTTAGATGAAATAAACAAATTGTCAGAAAGACACAAATTAACAAAACTAAGTCAAGATGCAATAGAAAACCTGAATAGACCTATAACTAGAAACAGAAATAGTCATTAAAAATTTTCCCACAAACAGAAGCTAAAGCTCACAAGGCAACACTGGTGAATCCCAATCAAATATTTTAAAAACAAGTAACATAAATCTTAAACATTCTGACCAACTCGGATTTATCCCAGGAATAAAAGGTTGGCTTAATCTAAAAAGGAAATAATGTTACATACCACACTGGTAGAATAAACAGCAAAAACCACATGGTCACCTCAACAGGTAAAGAACAGCACATGACAAAATCCAACACTCAATCCATCACTCACTAGGAATTACAAGAAAACTTCCTCAACCTTATAAAGGGTACCTAACAAAAATTCTGTAACATCCTACTCCCACCAATTCTACTCAACATGGAGGTTCTAGCCAGTACAATAAGGCAAAAGATAAAAGGCATCCACCTGCATTGGAGAAATGAAGTATTACAGCCTTTACTTAGAGAAGATCTGAGTCTAATATAAAGCACTTCAATATAGACTACTTAAAAAATAAAAATAAAAACCTCTTCAACTCAGAAGGCAAAAAATCCAATTGAAAAATGGGTAAAAGATTTGAACAGATATTTCACCAAAGATATACAAATGGCTAATGAACACAGGAAAAGATGTGCAACATTATTAGTCATTATACAAATGCAAGTCAGAACACAATGAGATACCACTACACATCCACCAGAAGAGCTAGAATCCAAAAGACTGACAATACACCAAGTATTGGTGATGATACAGACAAACTAGAAAAGTCAAACATTTCTGCTGAGGATACAAAATGGTACAGTCTCTTTGGAAAACAGCCGGTAGTTTCTTAAGTTAAATGTACACTTTCTGAACAACCTGGCAATTTCACTCCTATAGATCTAGTCATACGTCCACACAAAGACAAAATAACCCAAAACTGAAGCAATCCAAACATCCATCAACTGGTGACTGGATGTGCATACAATGGAATATCACTCCATAATAAGAAAATAACTCCTAATAAACTCTGTAACATGGGAGAATCTCAAAATTATTATGCTAAATAAAAGCAGCCAAAATCAAAAGACTACTTATTAGGATTCAATTTAGATGAAATTTCTAGAAAAGGTAAATTCTCTAGAGATTAAAGCTGATTCGTGATTGCCTACGGCTAGAAGTTGAGGCAGAGATTAACTACAAACAGACGAGAGGGAACTTTTTTCAGTGAGGAAGATATTCTAAAAGTAGATAATGGTGATGGTTGCACAATTCTATAAATTTACTAAAAAAATATTAATTTGTATATTTACAATGGTACATTTTATGGTATGTAAATTATATCCCAATAGGCTATTTAAAAAAAAAGGTAACACATGGGGAAAGGGACCATTTCTCTATTTGTTCAGTTTATGGCATACAGTAGGCACTCAAGTCTTTTCTAAATTAAAAAAAAAAACAAAACTGTGGAGCATTTACCTGTCAATTTGACAACTCTCAATTTAACTGTTTACTGCATGCCAGGTACCATTCTAGGCAATGTGGATCACGGATGAATAAAGTAAATAAGATCTCTGCTACTTCTGAATGCATAATTTAATTAATGACATGGTATGAATGAGGAAATAAATGAAAAAGAGAGAGGTGCCATATAGAAAATAAAACGGGGTATGGATGATAAGCATGTCTGACAAGGAACTTGAGGTTCAGTGGTCTGAGGAGACCTCTAAAAGGAGGTGGTCATATAAGCTGAGGCAAAGATGTTAATAAGTGACTGGCCATATGAAGATAAGGAGGAGAAAAAACATTCCAGACAAAAAGAATAGCAATGCTTGGCATGTTAAAGGAACAGAAAGATGGCCAGAATGGCTGGAGCACAATTAGTAATGGAGAAAGTGGTATGAGATGGGTCAGACTAAGTAGGGTATTCCAAATCAGGGTAAAGAATTTAGATTTCATTTTAAGTATCATTGAACACCAATGGATAATTTTAAGTTTTATGAAACGTGCATACCATCTTCCCCACAAAAATCTTTTCAGTAAAGACATTCCACAATTCTTTACTAAGTTAGATTTTAATGAGACCTAAACCCAGTGCTATTGTTATCAAAAGATTAGATTTAAGATATTTTTGAATACTTGTCAGATTGTGTACCTCGTATACTTTTTCCAATTATATTGATCACCTTATAACAACAGGGAGAAGGTGTGATGTTTCCTATTTATCAATTATTTCCCCCAAAGCATTAAATGATTCAAATGTTTGGTAGACAGTATACTTTCTTTCTTAACAGACTGATTTCTGAGCTTTCTATCATTTGTTATGAAACATTTTACTACTTTTGTTGCTGCTTCAATGCTTTGCTTTCCCCAAACCATGCCATCTGTTTTCCCTAAGGTTTACTAAAAAAGTTAAAGAGCATTGGCATTTCAGACATTCTAGCATCTTTTGAAACACATAGGAAGGAGCTTACTTCTCCGGCATAATAAAGTGCAGCAAGGACCAGAGCTCTTTGAGGGAATTCTGAAGAGGGGTCCCCGTAATCAGGAGCCTATGGTTGGACTTGAAATCAATCAGAGTTTTATACAATAAAGAGTCATCATTCTTCAACCGATGGGCTTCGTCCACTCCCAGAAAGGCCCAGTTAATACTGCCCAGCACAGTCTAAAGTAAAAACAAAACAGAACGAGCCACCAGGTCAGAAGGGAACCCAAAAGTACTTTCAAGTGTTAATTATCTCTGTACAAATACCATCACGAAGGTATACATAGAAACATTTATTCTTCACTGACTTAAAATATATCAGGACTCTTCTGTTTATTCCGTTAGTTAACAGATTGGCGTCTACTCAAAAGAGCAGGTCATCCTCTAAAAGCTACAGGGGGGTCTTTTAGGCCAGGTTTTGCTGCATGCCTCAAAGTGAAAACACAAAAACTGGTATGCTGGGCAAAAACAACACAAAAACAAAAAATACATGATTTTGCAGTCTCTCCTTAATCAAGATTCTTCTCTGCCTATTCTCCACCCCAACCTTGAAGCACAGAAACACCAAGAGCCACCAAATTGCACTTGTTTATGCTTATTATCACCACTGGGATCACCTGGCACATACGTTTCTTAGTAACTGTGGGAAGGAGATAATTTTAAGAGATTCATTTTTCTGTCCTCCTCCTCAGAGACCCTTACACAACATCTGTTCTGGAGAAATGCTTAATAATAAGATGGGAAGTACCTGAGAGGGCACTCAAGACCAGCTTCCAATGACTCACTAGAATCTCCAGTAAGTTACTGGCCTCAATACCCTTTCACCTATTTAATTCAATTGGCTTAGGTGACCCAAGGTCCCCTTCAACTGTAAGGTTCTGTTTATTTTTTAATAACCTTAATATTCTTCATGGATTTTTTTGTTTGTTCATTTGTTTGCTTTTTTTAAATACGAAAAGAAAAGTAACATGGCAAGGGGGAGGCAAAGACCCCATCATTTGGACAAGTCACACTCCAAAATTTAGCCTTTTGGTTACCAATTACACACCTTATCTTTTAAGAGGATCTCATATGTTGTTATAAGTGCATTGAACTTCAGCCTTTTGGTCTGACAGTGAATCCATTCATATTCTCGTATCTGTAAGAGAAAACAATCATTAAGATATAATTTCTACCTTTACCTTTCTATATCACCAGCAAGTCTTATGACAGATGCAATAAATATACCAAATAAAAATTAAATCTGATTAGAATTTAATGAATACCTTATACATTCTAAACTGACCTAAGCAACCAAAGTATAGAGCAATATGAGTTAGAATTAAAAGATCTATCGTGGAGCAGCAAAAACTTTATTGCCAGAATTCAAATAAATTGTCACCTCCCTCTGCCCCCCTCCACTCCCAATATATCTGACCACAAAAATGCATTTCATCAGCAATTAAAACCCTGGTAACTTGAACTTATCTAGGGAATCTCCCAGAATGAGAACTTTCTTAAGGAAATACAATTTGATCATTCTTTGGGTAGGGCATATTTTTATTAGTAAATAAAACAAATTCCAACCTCTGGCTTGGTCAGAAATTTCATTAATCATACAGCAGAAAGATGTGGCCCCCAAGAAAAAGGAAAGGGAGGCTTACAGGATGAAAATACAATTTAATATGAATGAAAATCACGTCAACGCAAAGGAACACAAAAACTAACATTCGTACTGAGGTATAATATAATGTATTTAACTGGACACCCAGCAAGCACAATGGCCCATGATAGAGCTCCTACAGCTTGGTTGTCAAGTTAAGAACTGGAGGACAAGTCAAGGAGAGCTGCAGGGACTCACCACAAAGTGGGAAGAAGAACAAAGAAAAGGAGTACTGGAAAGAAAAGAAAATGTCCCTGATTTCACAGTTTTTTAGAGTTCACTTTCTTTGTCTTCACCTTTCAATGCAGTAGTGCTTGAAGCAATTCTGCACAATCTAGAGCTTTTTTAATGGTTAACGAATGGATTAACAAACTTAAGAACTACTATAGACTTAGAAACTCAAAATTAGAGCAATGAAGTCTGCCAGAGTTTAGGTTAGAAAATTTTAATGAAAATATTTAATAAAAATGAATTTGCATTAGCATGGTAATATATGGTTGTACATCTCTCTCAAACGTTGAGGACTCCTGATGGCTTGCTCTTATTATAAGCAATCCCCTAGAAACAGTTTATTCCAACATACACACAGTGGTAAAAAAGCAAAGGTCTGGGACCAGACGTGTCTTTGTCCCAATCCCAGCTCTGTCACATTCCAGCTGGCCTGGGGACGAGTGTTAAACTCTCTGAGTCAATTTCTTTAACAGGAGATTGGAAAGAATATCATCTACTTTGAAGATTATCATAAGGATTATAGGTAATATACATAAAGCACCCAGCACAGGGCCTGGCACATAGTAAGTACCTTAAAAAAAGTTGTTATCAAGAAAAAGATTTGCCAGACAAAGACAAACTTAAGCCCATGTGGTCTAAGTTCCTGATGCTCAAGTTAACTTTGATATCAGACAGATAATTCTCTTTTCTGCAGCTCTGAAATGGCTCACTGTCCTTTTATTTCTTTCTTGTAAGTTATGCCACCTCACTATTTTAAAAGGTTAGGAAACAAACTCTAAGAACTCAATTATTTTCAGTAATATCTCTCTGCTCAAATAGCAAAAATAATATTAACATTCCACAAGGCATTAACTCTATCTTATAATCCTTTATAAATAAAGTGGTCTTGAAAGTACAGGGGAAAGAAAAACTTAATACTGCAATCCAACTAAAAGAGATTCCCATTCATGTACTGCTGTTGCTGTTCTTTACAAAGTAAGCATATGTTTTTAAGACTAACTGAATTGTATTTTTGGGATACATCAATCTCCCAATATCAGGGGCATAGCACCGTGTTAGAATCACAATTTTACTGAAGGCTATAATGGCTTTAGGTCAATTTCCAAAAATACATTTATAACACAGATTCTATCCCAATTCTTTTTGTTTACACACCGTATTTCTGCTCATCAGGTCACCTATGTAAACCACTACGTTAATCTCTGGTGCCCAGATTTCAAACTCCCTCTGCCATGAGGTGAGGGTGGATAAAGGGACGACTATAAGAAAGGGGCCATACAGCTGGTGTTGGTGGAACAGGTAGGAGAGGAATGATATGGTCTGGATGGTCTTTCCTAGGCCCATTTCATCAGCAAGGATTACACTGTTACTTCTGCAGAAAGAAGAAGATAAAAACAAAAAGATCATTAGTTCACAAAAAAACAGTACGTGCACAAACAGCAAAGGCATCAATGCCTCACAATGTCACCAAGCAAGACATGGGTTGTGAGCCTCTAATGTCTTTCCTCTCCTCTGCAATTAACTCTCCTACATAAGACAGTCGAGTAACAAGTAATCTAAGTATTATCAAGGTTTGGATTACTACAAGAGCCTATTCAGACTATATGTTCTTTATCTTGCATTTTGGTCTTTTACATCTATCCCCTGTAACAGAGAAGGCAGGTTTTGTTATATTGGTGTATGGAAGCACATGACCTTGGGTTCCATCAGTACAGAAAGCAAGGGCAGATGGGCTATCCCCACTGCTGATGAACCCTACAGGCTGACAGTCATGTGCCTTTGTTCAAAGTGCCCACCCATTCCACTGCAGGCCACTGGGTTGTTTAATGCTACATACACTACTCCCTAGACCTAAATGCTGGAGCTTGTTTTAAATACACTACTCTGCAGCAGGGGTAGGCGGCAGATCAGATCTCTGAATCCCACCCCAGACCTACTGAATCAGAGTATCTGGGGAAGGGCTCAAGAATCTGTATTGTTTAACAAGTACTTCTGGATATTGTGCTATGGGTCTATGGCTTGGACCACACTTTGAGAAACAAGGCTCTAGGAGACAGGCAGGAGGCAGGATTTCAACAGGATCCTAATAGAAAAGTATTGTAAAGATATTAAGAAAAAACCTTTAAGTAAATTAAGTTAATTTAAACTGAAAGAAATAGAGTTAGGAAAGTATGTTCCAGAAATAGAAAAGAGCCCATTTGACAGAAAACCAGGACTGCATGTATGCCATAAGTCTGAAAATATTACAAGGTTCTTGAAAATCAGGCCATGGGAGGTTTACACATATATAATACATGCTTAATCAGTGGACCGGAGAGAACTAAAACCAATATTCAAGTCAAAGACAACTTAATCGATTAGAAAAACAAGACATTTAATTCACCAAGAAGAGATTCCTTTGAGTAATTTTCCTCATATTTCTCTCACCTTTTCACACCACTGGGGAGGAAACAGGGTTAATTTTCTCCAACATTTCCTCTCCCTAGCAAACTGCCACTGTCCATTTATACACATGAAAGGAAGTTTGGATTGATTTGCCTGCTTTTCTGGAACTAGACCAAAACAGCATGTTACTTAACTCAAGGTTCCCATGACCAGGGCCTAGTAGCTGCCTGCGCCCTTTTCAGCTGATTCTGAATTAGTCAGTTTAAAGTAGAAAATGCTGGCTCAGGACTCTACATGGTGTGACTTTGGACAAGGGCTCCTAAGAGCCCTCAACTACAGAACAAGAGGGTTAGTTAACAACTCCTTAAGGCTCTACCTAGCTTATAACCGTCCTTTAGGAAGATCAGGTCTCACTATTCTCTGAAACAAAAATAACTTTCAAGGAATTTAGAACATCAGACCTCCACTCCATTCTCAGTCACAGAAATTGAATCTCCTCAAGATCTCTGATTCTCATATTGAACGTTAAATATTACATAAATTTTTACAAGACAAAGAGTAGTACATGGTTCAATTGGGAAAGTCATTGTAAATGCACCTCTGTAACTTAAAAACCATCTTTTCGGCATTGAGAAAAGAAGCTGGCATGTTTTTGTCTTCAGGCTGTAGTCTAATTCTGAAATAAGAATTCTTGCTTTGCCATAAAACACTAAGAAATTAAGAGTTTACATGTGGGGGAAGGAATCTGGAGACACACATTAAAGGTACTTCTCACACCGTATGTTCCATGAAGACAGGGGAATCCTGTCTTGTCTTGGTTCACTATTAAATTCTCAAGGCCTGGGACTTCCCTGGTGGTCCAGTGGTAAAGAATCTGCCTTACAATGCAGGGGACGTGGGTTCCATCCCTGGTCAGGGAACTAAGATCCCACATGCCTCGGGGCAACCCGCGCACCACAACTACTGAGCTCACGCACCTCAACTAGAGCCCACGTGCTGCAAACTACAGAGCCCGCGTGGTCTGGAACCCGTGCACCACAACCACAGAGCCCACATGCTACAACTAGAGAAGGGAAAACCCGCATGCCACAACTAGAGAGAAGCCCGCGCACCACAACAAAGAGCCCGCATGCCGCAACGAAAGATCCCACATGCCTCAACAGAGATCCCACGTGCTGCAACTAAGCCCCAACACAGCCAAAAATAAATAAATAATAAATAAAATCTTAAAAAAAAATTCTCCAGGCCTACCTAGGTCCCTAATACATAGTAATTAGGGACTACTTGAATTTGCGATTGAATTTGGTGAATAAAATTTATGAGTACAGCCTCAAAGTACCTTTAAACCTCATTGTCTCATCTCTCTTTTTCTTTTTTCCAAGACTATGGTGATCTTGTTACAAAAAAGTAAAGGATAATTTCACAAGTCCAACTGTCAGAGAACTTCCTCTACAAGGGATGGCCTGTACAGCAATAGGGGGGGTGGGGGTCACATCACTCTTCAGCACCACTATGTAAAATTAAAGGTTTCCCTGGCTCAGAAAGACAACTGAATGGAAAAAAGACATTTTCTTCTTTCTTCTGAGAATAACTCCTTCCCCACTAAAGATATGGGCAAATTACCTTGCTATTTATACTCATAAATAACATAGTAAGACATAGGTCTCTGGCTATGAGAAATTAACCCCCAAATAACTAAATAACAAAGTACTTTTTACTTCAGACTAAACTGGTAATTATACATACATAAAAACTCCCAGAAGTGGCTCCTTTCAATCACATAATTTTTTTATTTCTATAATGTACAAGAAAAGGAAGTAATTCTTTATACCAAACAGTTTTAAAAAGCCAGAAACAGTAGAGAAAACATCAAACATATTTTTCTACCTACTTGCACCAAGAATGAGCAAGCCAGTTGAGACCTTCTAGCTGATAATCTCGGAGCTCCAGATTCTCTCCTCCTAAATATGCCGGCTGTTTCTTTAAAGCCACAAATCGTGGTCTCTGCTTCAGGGCCTGAAATGCAAAATTTAACAAAGCCCAGGTTTGAAGAAAATCTTCCTCCTGTTCCTATGTTAAAATGCTAGCCATGATTTCTGTGCTCTACACCAAAGCGTAAGAATTTAAATTTCACATCTGAATCACCAAACACACCCAACCCACCACGAGCTCTTGCATTGTGGTCTGCATTCCCAAAGCCAGATTGCATCCCGAAATAATGTTTAGTCATTGCTCCTTTCCTGAAGTAAGTTTGCGAACATCATTAAATAGCATTGGGAAACAATGGATTAAAAACTTATATAAATTTCACGGCTCATGACTTTTCAACATTCTTGTGTATGCTGTGAACTTACAGGAGAAACTCATTCAGGAATATTTCCCAAAGTTATTTGGCCACAATAGTGTTTTTTTCTGGGAGCATTTCTCTGAAAATTAGCACTCTCTGGAATAGTGCCCCATTATGAGAAGTGTCGTCCTAATAACGTATTTGATAAGGTAATTATTGTTAGTTGCAGCTCTCCTTTGTGAGCAGCGGGCAGTAAATGGAATCAGATGCCTCTGGCTGTCCACTTCTGCCACATCTGCCCCACAGTGCTTCTCCCATCCAACCCCCCAGCTGCTGCCACTTCCCCCATCCTCACACTAATTCTCCCTCTGTGGGCTTCTACGACACCTTCCTGGTGGGACCTTCTGGCTTTAACAACTGCTTACTCTGGTCTCCAACACATGGCCGTTAGATGAAACTTTCTAAACGAAATACTGTTTCCTGCCTGCTGCTCTGCTCAGGAGGGTAGGCTTATGAAGACCCACAGAATAAAATCCAAATACTCTCCAAGGTATTCAAGACATACACACTTTGACTCGCCAATATCACCTCCCTCTCTTCCTACCCTGAGGTCCGGTGGTCCTCCTACTGACTCTAAGAACATCTTTCTCTTAATATCTTTCACGGGAGGCCAATAACCTGGGCCCCCTTCTGTCTGTCTAACCAGCTCCAATCAAGTCTTCAAGGACAGGGCACTTCAAGCACCACAATTTCCTCATTTTAAAACCACTTCAATGATCCCTGTGGCTCAGTGACTCCTACTTCTGGAATAGTCTTTATCACACTCATTGACCTTCAGTTACACACTGCTTTTCACAGATAGAGGTTTGGTGCCATGAATTTGAATGTCAGCCTCTTGGAGAGAGAGGCCATGTCTTACATAAACATTTACTACTGAGGACCCAAGCATACCAATTTACACAGGGAATGAATTCCAAAGAAAGAAAAGGAACTGTACAACCAATCTAGCAAATAAAAGAGCCTATATATTTAGTTTATAACCTAGAATTCAGACACTCCCCTTTCCCGTCACTTCTCTTTAAAGTGCTTTAATTCTTTCCAGTATTCTCTACAATATCTCCATATTAGATATATCTGATTGTGTAAATAAGAAGATTAAAGAAGTCAGCAAAGCCATTATACAACTCATCCTCTCCTTTTGTTTTAATTATTTTCCTTTGATGTCAAGGTTAAGTCATTTTCTTTCACTTCAAAATAGGAATTATCACTTACTTTTGTGGTATTCTCTCTTCCCAACATCTATCTATGTGGCCAACCCTTTGTAGCAATACACCTTTCCCCTGAAAATTCAAAAGCCAGCAGTCACCACACCTTGCATTCTCTTGTTGGGATGGTTTTTGAGTTGTTCCGACTATGGAAGCTGTCGATGCAGCTCTGGAATTTCTTTCCAATCAAGGCTTCATCTTCCCAGCTGCACTCTGAATAGGGCAGTCCCATCCATTTGCATAGATATTCAGGTTCGTTGGAAGGTGCCGGCTTCCGACTGTGAGCTATTTCACATATAAAAATTTACAGATCAGCAACTGTCAATTAAAGGAGAGGAGTGACATTCTGTTTTATGTATAACCAAGGAAACACCATGTGGCAAAGCTGTAAATATTCTGCAAAACATGAACTGCTCTTAAATGCTAAACAGTATTTATAAACAAGTTGTCTTGCTTACCTGGAAAATCTGTTTGACCCAGTGTAGATTTGCTCGTCTTCACTGCTAAATAAATGGAAAGCTGGGTAAGTTATCACCATAACCAAGAAAACGGTGACATTTTAGGTCCTATGAATAAGAGTACAAATATACTCTACTATCTCACATCTTAACAAAAGAAAAGAAAAAGCAGCCTATCTAGCACTTACCCCATCTCTCTGTTCCCCCTTTACAACAAGGCTCCCCGGGGGAGCTTTCTTCATACTGTCCCCTCACTCTCCCCTGAAGCCACCCCATCAGGCCTGTAGCCCCACCACCTCATGGGTCCATCTCCCCAGGGCCAGGCCTGCTGCCAAGCTGAAGGATCAAGTCCCAGTCCTCTTTGACTGGCAGCGCCTCCTCCTGCCCGAACCGCGTGAATCACCTGGCTCCCAGCACACCTCCCTCTCCTGGCTCTCCCCCTGTCTCACTGGCTGTCCTTTCTCACTCTCCTCTGCTGGTTTCTCTTCCTGACTTCCGAAAGCTAGAATGCCCTCTGACTTCTACTCGCACCACGTACACATTCTTGATTATCTCATTAAACCTTAGGCTTTAAATACCATCTACATATGGATTATATCCTCAAATTTAAATCTCCAGCCCGGACTGAGTTCTAAACTCCAGACTCATATATGCTACAGCCTTCACAATACTATCCACTTAGATGACTGAGAAGTATATCAAACTGACAAATATCAAAATAAGTTCTTGATTTCCATTCTTTCTATTTCAGTAAATGGTACCTCTAGTCTCCTATTTGCTCAGGTCAAGAATCTTGGCACCATCCTTGCCACCTCTTTCTTTCCCCCCCAGTAATCTAAAATCTACTGGCAAAGCCTGTTAGCTTTTCCTTCAAAATAAATCTAGGCATCTGTCTATTCTCCAAAAGTATACCTACAAAAATGCATTTTTTAAAAATATTTATTTATTTATTTGGTTGCACTGGATCTTAGTTGCGGCAGGCAGGCTCCTTAGTTGTGGCATGTATGTGGGATCTAGTTCCCTGATCAGGGATCGAACCTGGGCCCCCTGCACTGGGAGCGCAGAGTCTTAACCACTGTGCCACCAGCGAAGTCCTGCATTTTTTCAATATATATACATTACTCCCAAAAGAAAAAGTTCTATTATTCCTGGAGCTCAAACACTGCTTAGATGAGTTTCCATGTACTTACCTATTACTCTTTCTACTATCTGATACTGTTTGTTCAGCTCTGAGGCCAACTCTTGTTGGCAGTTGAAATATTCCACATCTTCAGGAGAAACTTTCCCTAACCTGGACAGAAGACAGAAAAAATAAATACTTATTAGATTTGGGGGATCCATATACATCTGTCAATGCAAAGTCAAGGTAGGAAAGGAAACTTAGTCTTTACTTTCATATGCCCCTTAATAATCTTCTACTAATAATTAGGCCAGAGATTTTAAGAAAAACACGTAAGACTTATAGAAAACACTAAAAACCTTAGACTTCTAGGACACACCAGTTGTTCTCTCTGATGTGGCCCATTAATAAAGAAACCTAAAAATAACTATTTTGGGTGATGAATTCATGTGATAAATTCATATATCTGAATAGACAAGGACAATAAAACTCTTCCAGATTTACAAGAAAACCTGCCTTTTTTCAAATATGTATGGGCTTTAGGCGTGATTAAATGTGGCTTTTTTTAGAAAACCAGTTATTCATACTTATAAAACGACAACACCAGCAACCTGAAATTGAACACTACTATAGCTTTCAAGCATTTTTAAAATTCTAATCGCTTTACAAACTGCCCATATCTTAGGGATACATATTTTTGTTTTCAACTCAAAGAAAAAAATTTCTGATTTACTGAAGCAGCATATTTTGCATAGTAATAAAACAGGAATTGGAACCCATTTGTCCCTATTCCTAACACAAAATAACCTCATCACATGACACTGACACATATGTCTTCGGGGGGAACTTATGCTTCTTTTTGTCAGTTTAGTTGTGTGTATGCTGTGACCCCACGTATGTCTCAGATGCAACCTAACATGCTCAAAGCTGTAAGTAAACTACAAACAACAGGCTATCACAGTTTCAGAACATCTCTGTCACATCCTTTCTGTAAACTGTGTAAAACCAAGATTAGTTTTAAGTATATCATAACCCAGAGAGTTCTAGATTATTAACTCCTGACATCCAAGCTACCCCCCAGGACAACCACAGAAAGTAACAAGGTGCTTAAGTACGTTAGCCTTGGACTCAGGCTACCAGAATTCCAATCCTGGGCCCTCTCACAGAGTCGTTCTGTACCTCACTCTTCCCACAAAAAAACATTTTGTTCAACAGTACAAATCTCATAGGATTACTGTGAGGATTAATGAGATCATGTCCGAAAAATGCTCCATAAGCTAGTTATTATTAAACTCTACAGACTTGGTGGCTACACACAAAAATATATACTATCTTCAGCTCTCAGTTTTATAAAACGTAATCGTGGATGCCTCCACGTCCATTCAGATGCTAAAGGCAAAATTTGATATTCTAGATAGCTGTGTTCTCCATGGATTAGTTAAAAACCTTCCCTTCCTCCAGGCTGCAAATGTATTTCTTTTATCCAGGATGGATAATGTACCATTGCTTGATTTCATCCTCTTTCTTCTTGAAGTTCTCTAGTTTTTTTAGGCCCTTCACTTTCTGCTGCTGTAAGGACTCTTCACTCTCCCACGTGCTATGGATATACGACCAGCCCTTCCACTTGATGAGGTACTGGACTTCGCCTTCATCCTTTTCAGGGTCAAAGTCGCCACTAGGGTCTCCATTAGCTTCGACTGCATATACAGTAGTAGAAGCTCCAGTGGCTGAAAAAGGATTCAGTTAAATTTTAAAAAGCATATTAAACCAGACATTGAAAAGCTTCCCAAATACACAAATGTCTAAAAAGTCTCTTTATGGATGAAGCACCGAAATCCTTTGACTCGAAATAAGCAGAAATTCACAAACAATACAGAATGTACAGAATGAACATGTTCAACAATTTCAAATATTTTCATGATGCAAACCCAATTTTCACTACTTAAAACATTACAAAATTTGCTGGTGAAATCCAAGAAATCTCTGTATCCAAACACAATAAAAATGGAACAGCAATATCCTTTTGTTTTGGTCCCTACTAACTCAGAAAACAAATCTGTCTCTCTCTCCAGGAATATTAAGAACAAGGTAAGAGAATTTAAAATCTCCCCAATTACTCAACCACCCAAAACTCCCTGTTGATTCTCTTAACCTCAAGTAAGCCTGGATGAAAAAAAAAGACAAAGAAAAATGAATTATGTATCATTTTGATATTTCCTATATGGAAAGGTTACTTTAAAAAACTGAGTTGTGAGATATCTCAATTTGGATATAAAAAATTCTTCACTACTGTCCAAATATGTATTTAACACGTTTGACACTTATCACAAGGAGATTCAGAAACAAGTAACTAAAGGTAGATTTACTTAATGTTAATAATCAAGAATCTCTGCTGCATCACTGGTTTTTAAGATATTAAAACATCTTTAACCAGCTCAATTTTAAAATCTCAAAGACATATGGGACACAGCCCTATAGTCTCAGGTCAGTTTTTCTGTGGGTCAGAAAAACTTCCACATTTCACAACAAATAAGGGCATGGACTGAAATTCATCACTTCAGAGCTCAATACATAAAATTTGGGCCTTACTGAGCAGATATAAAAACTAATTTGTTAGCTTCCAATGGCAGGGAAGGGGCAGCAGGTGTCATGTCTGGCCGCAAAGGTGTCAAGAAGCCCCTGAAGCAACCCAAGGATCAGGCTAAGGAGATGGACGAGGAAGGTGAAGCATGCAAGCAGAAACAGAAAGAGCAGAAGAAGTAACTCAAGGAGCTAAAAGCAAAGGCCAAGGGAAAGGGTCCCTGGCCACAGGTGGCATTAAGAAATCTGGCAAAAAGTAAGCTGTTCCTTGTGCCTGAGGCAATGATGATCCTTAATTCTATTCCTGTTTAAACATCTGGACTCCCTGCCATAACATCTGTTGCCACCTATGGCAAAAATGAAGTGTTGTCTTCACATACCTCCTTTCTTTCCCAGCCTTGAATCTAAGACCTTTTCAATAGTTTCACTATTATCCTGCTGTTCATCAGCTCCTTCTCCAGTCATTTCAATGAGGTCATCTGAGTCAGTCTCAAAGTCATCGTCTTCTTTATAACTGCATGAGGAATAATGCCGAATAAATGCGAAACTATCTTTTCAGATTCAAACACCACCATACATAGTATCATTAGGACGAGGAACCATACCCTTTTGGCTGCAACATGCTGTTGTGCAGATCAGCCACGATAAAATGGGCTCAAAGTTCATTTTTTTTTCCTGCTTAAAGTATTAATGCATGTTCACAGATAGCTGCAGGAAGGCTAACATATTTCAAAATAGAAACTGACTACAGTGATTTCTGTAAGCAAGACATAGAAAACTACTACAAAGACACTCCTATGTTTTCTTTTTTTTTTTTTTTTTTTTGCTGTATGCGGGCCTCTCACTGTTATGGCCTCTCCCGTTGCGGAGCACAGGCTCCGGACGCGCAGGCTCAGCGGCCATGGCTCACGGGCCCAGCCGCTCCGCGGCATGTGGGATCTTCCCGGACCGGGGCACAAACCCGTGTCCCCTGCATCGGCAGGCGGACTCTCAACCACTGCGCCACCAGGGAAGCCCTGTTTTCATTTTTTAATGAGGTCATTACTATGTATAAACAAGGAAACAACTACAAAGAAAGAAAATGCACGATAAATGAAAAAAATTACTAGTATTCCATTAGATAAAAGCGGAGCAATACATCTAAGATTGAATGTATCGACCCTGCATTTTGTCTCCCAATAACAAGAATATGAAATTTAAGTATTCTCAAGTTACTGAGCATACTTCCTGGTAATAAAATATTAAAATGTAACCTTCCACCATATATTAACAACAAATGGTTTGGGGGTTACAGAAGAGAAAAACACAATTCTGGATGCAGTACAGCTGTAGGAGGAAAAAGTGCTAAGCTACATATTAACATACTCAAAACCTAGTCCTAGCTTTCAAAGTATTAACTGGATACATTGAACAGGTTATTAATAACTCCAGGACTCAGCTTCACCATCTTTAAGTAGACCAAAAGAAACCTGCATATCCTCTAAAAGGAAATTAAATACCCTTTGATTCATATAAAGTAAAATATTTATGTTTGCATATATCTATTCCTTTATTTCATTTTCTATTAATGCTTCATATCGTATCGTAAGCTTGATAAGATTATTATATCCAAATAATACATAAGCTGAAACAAAAGAATTTGGCTGATTCAAACAGCAATTCAAAAGTGAAAATACAATCCTAATGTCCTTCCTAAAAAAGGATGTCATGAAATGAAGATAACATCACTACCACCTCAACGAAACATGGACTTGAAATAAAGCAGTTCTCTTCATAGGAATGAAGGCTTGAAATGAGTTATCACTATTCTTTCCATATTCCTATTGGCCAGAACCATTCTTTTTGCAAGAACCCTGACCAGATTTCCGAATACAACCTCAAGACACAGGTCATTATTTTTACCTATCAAATGCCTAATCCTGGACTTATCAGAACCAGGCTCTAGCCAACTACACTATCACCTTCCCTTCACACTAATGAAAACCTTCTGGGGCATCACCTACCTAACATTTTTAGCCGCTCTGCGGCGAGTCTGCCTTTTGGGAGCTTCATCATCTTCATCCTCATCATCAGAAGAATCTTGCTTTTTCCTCTTTCCACGCTGCGTCTTAGGTTGCTTTTTAACACGAGGTTTGGGCATTGCTCTAAAATGAGAAAAGAAAAAATGGCGAAGTCCTTACTTTATCATCTGTTGTCTACTTCAAATCTATATAACTGTTATTTCCCAGAGCAGGGTTCATACATAGGAATTAACCCGGGGAATGTTAGACATGAATATTCCCAGGTCCCATTCCCTGAGATTCTAATTCACTAGAGATCTGCTTCACTAGAAACATGAAAGTGATTCTACTGCTAACACCCTTCAGTCATTTATAGGAATACAGTCAGCCCTCTGTATCTGCAGGTCCACATCTGCATATTCAACCAACCATGGATCAAAAATGTATTTGCAAAAAAAATTCCACAAAGTTCCAAAATGTAAAATTTGAATTTGCTGAGCATTAGCAGCTATTTACGTAGCATTTACATTGTATTAGGTATTATAAGTAATCAACAGATGATTAAAAGTATACAGAAGGAGATGCATAGATTATACGAAAATACTATAGCACTTTATATAAGGAAGCGACTTGAGCATCTGCAGATTCCGGTATCTACAAGGGTCCTGGAACCAATTCCCTGCAGGGAAGAAGAGAAAACTGTACTGTGGGTTCTGAGGCAACGGTTCTCAACTATTCCTCAAGATCACCTGACATAAAAATACACATGCAGCACGCTACGGATGACAGCTCTCTGGTGGGCAATTTGGAAATATCTATCAAAATGACAGGGCTTCCCTGGTGGCGCAGTGGTTGGGAAACCGCCTGCCAATGCAGAGGACACAGGCTTGAGCCCTGGTCCAGGAAGATCCCACATGCCATGGAGCAACTAAGCCCGTGCACAACTACTGAGCCTGCGCTCTAGAGCCCGCAAGCCACAACTACTGAAGCCCTGCGCCGAGCCCGTGCTCCGCAACAGGAGAAGCCACCACAATGAGGCATGCACATGGCAAGGAAGAGTGACCCCCACTGGCCGCAGCTAGAGAAAGCCTGTGTACAGCAACGAAGACCCAACGCAGCCAAAAATAAATAAATAAAATAAATTAATTTATTTAAAAAGAAATTACAAATACAACAATTTTATTTCTGGGAATTGACTTTACAGATATAGACTGATACAGACACAGTAAGGTATTCACTGTGGTATCTGCAATAACAAAAGATTAGAAAAACTAAACATTCATCAACTGGGAACTAGTTCAATAAACAGAATACTACGCAACCATAAAAAAGGGAGTTTTCTGTGCATTGATAAGGAAAGATTTCCAAGATAATGAAAGAAAAATGCAGAAGATGATGCATGGAATGCTATAATCTGTATAAAGGAAGTAAAGGAAAAGAAATAACTACACATATATTTTTCTCCTATGTACATTAAATATACCAGGAACGCTACCTGAGAGACTGTGCCCTGCCACAGACCAATGGAACGAACTGAGGAGGTGGCCCCTCTATTGACTTCCCTGCAGCCAGGACTGAGAGCCACAGACTAGGAGCTCTCAAAAGGAAATCCCCAAGTTCTCCATCAGTGGTAAAAAGGTGAAAGGAGAAAGAGGGAGATGGAAACTCACAATCATTATCACCTGTTTCTCTCATACCTGCCATAACCAACACTACACAGACAGATGACCAGAGACTCAATAAATGATGGGTAAAAATCTAGAAGACAGAACTGGAGTGGATTCCAGCCCTGAGAACTGAAACTGAGAAGAAAGGAGACAAAACTCACTGATGAATTTCCCTGCTGGGGTGGGAGGTGAGGGGTCAAGTACAATGTCCTAAGCCAGGGATAGACACATGTCTGCTGTAAATGGCTAGAGGATAAGTATCTTTTACTTTCTCAGACAAGAGGCAAAGTTGAGGCCACTAAATAGGTACTTATATAACAAGAGAAAATAAATGTTAACAAATATTTTATTGACGAAAGTCAAAATAAAATAATAATAATTGAGTACTTTTTTGTGTGATACAGCATTTACTAATGAGAAGAACAGAATTCTTTTTGAAGGGATAACATTTCACTTCGCTAGGGTTCAAATTTAGTGTTCCCCATCACCAAACTACAAATGTTCACCTATAAAAGCTATATTGAGTTCGCAGGCCATACAAAAATAGGTGGTGAGTGGGATCTGGCCCAAAGTCAATATTTGCCAAAAGCATCCTAAGCAATACTGCAAGGAGGTAAATTTTCCTGGGGCCTCTCTGCCTCCTGCCTTCCGTTCTCCATCACCAGTACCTTTCATTGCCATATGTCTGATCAAAAATTACCAGTTTCCTCTCATCTCCACCTACTTCCTTCCCTGCACAGATTCTCTGCTTAACGTTATAAAGATTATGAGAACAGGATAATAAACAGTAAAGTATGCTTTGAACCAGCCAATTAAACTTAACAATTAGTTCTCCCAAAAAGAACTTGTACACTAGTCAAATACACAGGGAGCTTTTTTTAAGAGTGGAAGATACATTCGTTCCTCATAACTAGTCTGCCTGGAGTATGAACAGTAAGATCCACTCTGAGCTACATACCATGCAAACACACAAAATCAATATAAGTAGCTCAGTAGTCGAATTACTTGCTAATGATGCAGGCTGGCAAGAAGTTAACCAGACATTCAAAATCCGGAATCACAACACACTGTACCCCATCAATTAAGGCCTTCGGGCTAGCACTACATCGTCCTTCTCAATCTAACACAAACTAAGCTCGACCAGAAGCAGAGATGTTCAAGCAAACACTGCACCTTCTGGGGACAGGTCTTCTGGCTTTCACTTTTTTTTGCTCTGGTTCGCTCTCTGCACTGGTGCCTTGTTCCTGTTCATCTTCTGAGGGCTCCCGTTTCCATTTTTCTCTGTGATCAAAAGCAAAGCAAAATTTTTTTTTCTAAAAGAATTCTTCAAGATTTGTTTAGCTTGAAGAATCTGACAAATCTGACAATCTGATTAGCCAAAAAGGCAGAACATGTATATTTTAGATATTATGCTAAAAGATTCGTTCTAGCTCCATTTAAATTTTGGTTGTGTTCCTTCCTAGGCTGTGTAATATCTATTCCTATTTTATATCTGGTATCAAAAATAAATGAAAATGGAAGCTAAGGCTGTATTTTTTAAACCGTTTGTTCTGAAAAAAAAAATCCTGCTAAATCTCTAATATTCTATTTTTATTTACTACTATCATTGACCAGATTGAAGCCATAATATATACTAGATCAGAGGTTCTCAAATTTTAGCATGGATCAGAACCACCTCAAGGGCTTATTAAAAGAGATTTTTGGGCCACAGCCAGTTTCTGATTCAGTAGGTGTAATGTGAGGCCTAAAAATTTGAATGTTAACAAATTCAGATGATGCTGAGAGACTTGAGAACTACTATACTAGTTATTTTAACATCTTTAGAATACACTGAGAAAACAATCCCCAAAATTATTTTTCAATGATAAATCTACTACCTACTAAATAACCTGTTCAACTAATGAAGTAGTTTTTAATAATTATTAAATACAGTAGGTATTCTTTTGCTCCTCAAGATCGTAGAAGACTTGGGAGAGCCATACCCTATAGGTGCCGTGCCCTACTATCCCCAAACAGTTTTTGAAATTTACTTGAATACCAAACAAGACATCACATAAACTCAGCTCATTTCTCACCTGCAGGGAAGAAGGAAGGAGCATATTTAATAGCTACTGGGCATGAAATATCTAGAGGAAAAAAAAAAAACTTAATAGGCAAGAACCTGGGGTTCTCTCTAAACAAAACAATTACCATTGTGTCTCTGGGTCTGTGTATAGAAAATGAGGTTATGCTAAAGACAACGCTTGCCAAGTTGCAAAGTCAAATCAATATTCTTCATGGGAGAGTAAGTCCAAGTAATAGTGGAAGAACCTTCCTAAAAGGTCCAGGAGCCACCCTGCACTTGAATTAGTGGAAACATCACAGGAAAAAATGTTTTTCAAGCCTTCCATGAAAAGGCAGTGGAGCACTTCTACGTACATTACTCAAGTTCTACTGGCACTACCATTTCATATCCATTTACCTAATAGTAGGTCACTACATGTGGGCAGGGTATCTTTGTACCAGAGCTTAGCACAAAGGCAGGCAAATGGAGATACATCTTTGTTAAATAAAGAAATAATTAAAGAATGAGTCCTATCAGACTGTCAGACAGGTAGGGTGCTTTCGGAAGCAGACTGGTAAGATATTAAGGCCTACTATTGTCACCTAATATCCTTCACTCTCTCTTTAAAGCGAACTATACTCTGGGAACCTGCTTTATGCTTCTTGCCTAGAGCCTCGTACAATAAATGTCTGCTAAGGAATCCAAGGAATAGATGGTGACGACCAGGAAGGAAAAAAGGAAGATGTCTCCAGCAATTGGGAGATTGGCACCTAAGGCTACAGTCTCCCTTGGGCCAAGTCCAGAACAGTTTACCCTTTAGAAGGAACTCACACAGTCAAACTGGAGAGAAGTGGTTTCACAGGAAACAAGCTTGAAAGAACATGCACGTAAGACCTAAGGGAGAGCAGATCAGATGAGAAAGATCCACAGTCAAGTATTATTTGTAATTTATATAACTCTGCCAGAAATTGAGAATCTTTATCAGGGTAGCTAATAAGGACCACTTCCATAACTTTAGGAGACTAAACTGGCAGTAAACACTGAGAGAATGGATGTTGAGTCTAGTTTTCCAGTTAAACTGCAGATTTGTAGACTTACAGACAACCAGGAGGACTTAGAATCTCCCAATATAAGAATGTACAAAGGGCTTCCCTGGTGGCGCAGTGGTTGAGAGTCCGCCTGCCGATGCAGGGGACACGGGTTCATGCCCCGGTCCGGGAAGATCCCACATGCCACAGAGCGGCTGGGCCTGTGAGCCATGGCCGCTGAGCCTGCGCGCCCAGAACCTGTGCTCCGCAACGGGAGAGGCCACAACAGTGAGAGGCTCGCGTAATGCAAAAAAAAAAAAAAAAAAAAAGAATGTACAAAAAATTAGCAAATTGTCTGGTTCAAAGGCCTCTTCCCAGGTAGGGGGAAACTCAAGACCAGGGAGAACAAGCTGTTTGGTACATGTCAAATCCCCAACCCTGCCTACTCTCAACCATAACCTACTGAAGACCACAGAATCTGCAAACATTAAAGCCAGGGTTACACATTCTGGGAGGATCTGAACAATCAGAGGCCTAAAAGATCTAAATGAGTTTTATGTATGTGTATTTGAAATTGGCTGGATTACTTCAAACTTCATTTTAATTTTCCAGAATAGAGGGGGAAAAAAAGTAAGTTACAACCAGCAATACTAAGTCATTTTGTATAAAGGGTGAAAAAGGCAATCAATTACAAAAAGATTACTGCCCAACCCTGGCTCTCCAACGGTGAAACCGATGTCCACTTCTAGTTTGCTAGCTTCTCATATAATGCAAATTTTATGAGGGAGACTCCCTGACTAAGCTGTATTATTATATGCTGGGCTACAATGAAGAGAAGTCTAAAATATAAGATCGTGATTAAAATATTTTTCATACATTAAAGGAGACTTGAATTGCCAGATTCAGCTCTAAGAGGCCATCAATGGGATTCCCTAAAAGGGAATCAATGGAATTTTTGCCAAAATTTTGGGAACTGGGGAGAAAACTACCAAGATTTGGCCACTGAGGCCTCAAGGCAATATAAATAGATAGGAAAAAGTCAGAATGCAAGTTAACTGGGTATAGTTTTCTTCCTTTACTAAGAAAAGGTGGTTGGTAGGACACAAATCAAATCTGAACTGTAAAGGAGGGAAGGAACAAAAGCCATTTTTAAATAAAATGGGCCTAAACTCTGGTCAAGAGCCATTGAGGCTTCCTATTAACTGTCTCTAAGAGCTCAAAGAAGGGAACTCCTTTCTCCTCCACTTTAGAAGGCAGGTAAGGAAAAGAGGGAAAGAGTTGCTTTAACGTCACTGATTTTCAGTAGATTTTCCCGTAGAGAATGCCTTTCAGTACCAATTCCCAGTGAAAAGGGGAAATCTGGGGCTAACGAGGATTCTCTTCCACTGTCACAGGACTGTGACAGACTTTCAATTCAAAGCAATGGAAAGGGAGAAATAACTATAATCCCAGGAGAATAACTTCAAATGATTACAGCTGAAATACTTTTTTAGATTCCAGTTGGGAGAGAGGGCTTTGGAACCACTGTACAGTGGGCTTAAGCTTTACTGGGACCGTAACGAGTCAGGAGAAATCCCATACAATATTTCACAAATTAGGATAACAAGAATAGCGACTACATAAAAAAGGGTTCAATGATCAAAACAGCATGAGTGGGTGAAGCAAAACTCAAAATTTTGTTTGTATGACTTTAAGTCAGGGGTTACAATCTCAAATACCCACTGGGGCCAGGTAAGGACCGTAAATGGGGTCAAATGGAGAACTCACGGCCTCTCCAAAGGTTTCAAAGACCAGTGTTATATGGGGCAGCACCGACAGCTTTTCTCAAAAACTAGAAATCTAGATTCTTACATACCATCCCTCAATTTTCAACACTGCCAACTAATTCAAAAAATGTTTTCCTCTTCTAAGCTTTTAAAATGCTAATTCACATGACTCAAGGAGAGTTACTCCCTTCCAAGACTGTACCTTCAGAAGTGTCAATGTCATAAAAGCAAAGAAAGTCTGTGAAAATGCTCTGGATTAATGAAACCTGACAACATATATTTAACCCTAGATTGGATCCTGTCCTGGAGGTGGAAAAATATTATGAAAGACATTATTGGGTTGACTGACAAAATGGGAATATAAATTAGACAAAGGGGTTGTAGCAATGTGAAATCTATTTACGTTAAAACCGTATTGTGCTTATGAAAGAAAACATCCTTATTCTTAGGAAATACACACTTAGAACTCGGGGGTGAAAGACCTTGATGTATGAATCTTAGTCTGAAACATGTGTGCAATATATAAGGAGAGCACCCACCAACGATAAAGCAAATGGTGCAAAAATGGTAACCAACGGTAAATCTCAGTAACGTACACAGGCATTCTTTGTACTACTCTTATTCTTACAATTTTGCTACAGTTTGAAATTAATTCCAAGAAAAAGTTTAAAAATGGCTCCTTTTAAAAATTTTAAAATCTGTGATACAATCTGCAGGGCAGGGTTTCAGAAAAACACTTTTCTGTGCTAATATTTCCAAATTTCCACTCCCTTTGAGTGAGTCTCTCAATTCTGAAATTCATGTGCACACACACTGGGTTCTGTTACCGTTGCTCAGATCACAGAGGCCCCTGTAGTGCTATGCCTTGCAACCTGAGCCTTAGCAGTTGTAGGACCTCCTCTAATTAATGTTAGAAGGGAAGAGGTCCCCATAAGCCCTAGTACTCTCCAGCTGCCCAGAGGATGACAAGAAGTGAGGCCAGCCCAGGGCCCAAATAAACAAGCATGAGGAGAACCTCAGCTTCTGCTAAGTTCCTATGGAAGCGGCCAGGGGTAGAAAAGCAGCATCACAGAAGACACAAACCCCCCACAAGGAATGAAAAGGTTCTACTCAAGGGAAAGAATGGTCCATGAAGGCCACTGAGAGTTGCCAACTTTGGAGAGCTCTCAGGATTGATAGGAGAGGGAAAATAAATATAGAAGCCAGTCAAAAGAGTAAGTCCGATGTGTTACACAGGGACTGAAAAAATGGAAGGCTTCTCCACACCCAGATAAAGCCATTAAAATGAGGAGTTCAGGGACTTCCCAGCGGTCCAGTAGGTAAGACCCCACGCTTCCACTGCAGGGGACACGGGTTCGATCCCTGGTTGGGCAATTAATGCAGCACAGCCAAAAAAAGGAAAGAAAAAAAATGAGGAGTTCACGTTTTCAAGTACAGCCCATTTAGATTCCAGCCAAGAGACCAGCAGAATGTAGCCAGACGGTGGAGGAAAAAGCACATGCATGGACTTCCCAAAAGCCCCCAAAAGGCCATTAGCCTGGGAAGCTGAGAACAGAGTCTCCCAAGCAGGCCCTGGGACTGGGGAACAAGAGCCTTCTGAGCTGCCAAGAAGTACAGGCTTGCCTACAGTTATCATTTCTCCAACTCTAACGAAATATTTAAAACACAAATGAAAATCATACGCCCTGTGGGCAGGGCAATATTAAATACTACTTGACTTTCCTTAGCATAGTTTCTAATAACCCTGTTAGGTCAGCAGAATAAGTATTACTCTATTTTGGAGAGGAGGAAATGGATTTTAAAAACTCACATTACTTTGCTTTAGGCCAAACACTTAAATTAACGATCACTAATACTTTAAAACAGAGAATATATAACTGGGGCTCTCAGTGGGAGCCAAGGACAATCGTTTACCATGAGAACCCCCTGAATTTGTGTGCAGGGTTTTGAGTATTCTTCTGAGACAGGCTGTAGAATTCAGTTTGTCAAAGGGACCCACACATCCCCCCAGGAAAGGTTTTTTTAATTATTTCTCCCCCACCAAAAAAAAGTCAAATTTTTTTTACCGTAAGTAGAATTTTTTAAGTTTTAAAATAACAAATATATAATCTATATCATAAAGGGATTTCATATTAAGCCCATGAATTAAAATTTTCTGGCGTATGAACTGCAATAGTAAAACTACATGGAAACAACAATGTGAAATTTCATACTAAAATGGGTGTCCAACCAATATAACTTTGCCATGCCAACACAAAGAACAAATGAATAGGAAAAACAGCCAATTTAAATGTGTTCCTTGTTTATCTACAATAGAATACCAAATGCCTATATGTTTGATATTTGTGCACATTTTTAAGAAAAAAAATAATTGGGCTAACTGGGCAAATCAGACAGAATAGCTGGGGTTTGCCCAATACAGTAGCCTAACACCTACATGTGAAAAACTAAGAATCCTGGGCTTCAAATGCCACTGCTGCTGCAGCAGATTCAGATGAACAGGAATCCAGGATAGCAAGAGACAGAAGTGGACTCTGGGCCCTGGGGTGCGCTACAGACACAATGAAGGCAGTCCCAGAAATGCTCACATGCTCCAAACTACGAAATTAAGTAATTTCCCCCATGAAAGACTTACTGTTTTTTCAGCTGCCTCTGGCCTCTTCTTTTTGGGCTCCCACTCTCAGACCCGCTACTTGCCTTCAGTGTGTGAGGGGGAAAAAATGATTACAGACTTTAATTCACAGTTCTTAGGGATAACACTACCCCCTGGTTCAACAATCTACTCAATATATTCAATATGAGTTTTTAGACAGAAAGAAATCTAAGCATCTGATTGGTGGTGCTCCCTTTTCTTTTGCTTTGAAAATCAATTTGTCTGTTACTGCCGAGTTACTTCTAACGCCAGGAAATATTTCTTTCAGCTTGACTTCTGAAAGAACACAAACGCCAGGAAATATTTTTTTCAGCTTGACTTCTGAAAGAACACAGTCCAATAAAATTTTCTGTGATGATGGACATGTCCTGTATCTGCAGTGGCCCACAGAGCAGCCAGCAGCCACATGTGACTGAGCCCCTGAAATGTGACTGGTGTGACCAAGGAATGGATTTTTCATTTTACCTAAATTTAATTAATACACATTTTAAAAGACACATGTCTAATGGAGACCAAACTGGATGCTGCAGATATAGACTGTCACACAAAAATGCCACACGTTTAGTGTGCCATTAAAGGCGGTGACTACGGACCTGTTTCATTTCAGACTCATTAAAGAGCATGTTCAGTCATGAGCCAGCAGCCCTCTGCTAAAAGCACAAGGCCAAGTAACTTTACAGTCACAGACATTTGAACAACTCTTTTTTCTCCCAAGTTAAGCAAATTGGCAAAGTACTCCCGTTGCTGTTAGTCTTGTGCCCTACAGAGAATGTGTTAATTTATACACAAAAGAGAAAAGATGCGGCTGGTTATAACAAACATGGAAAAAAGAAAGGTAGCTAAGGTAAACCAGCTCAGAGGTCACTGAAAATAAAACACCATAAACGCAATGAAGGTGTTACGGTCAATTAAATTTTTTAAGTGTATTTACTACCCCAAACTCACTAACCTTTGGCTACTAATATTTAACTTCCGTCAGAAAGATATTATATATTTAAGAATAGCAAAGTTCTCCTAAGAATGCAGAGAGGGGACATTTCACTGAGAGACCAAAGAACGTGTCTTCAGAATGCAGTCTATAAACCTAACATAGAGGTAAAACTTAAGAGGATTTCCATAAAAACATCACACAAACTGAGAAAAGGTCTGATTCTATAGAAACAACAGAACCCAGTACATAACACTAATTTTAAAAACCATTAATCTATTCAATCTCTGACAATTTGATCAGAGAGTAAATATGTGTTAAACATTTTATACTGCACATTAAAAATGAACTAGGAACCAAATTTAAACCATTTAGGTAAAATAAAATACTTAAGTTAAGCAAACTCTCCTTCCTTTCTCAGCAGTAAATCTGAAACTACTTCCATTGTTACATGTGCTTAGTTACCCAGGTAACAAAATCTAGAAGATTTAGAAACTAGGTATTTTAAAAAGTAAACTTCTTGCTATAATCAAATGCACTATGAGAAACATTAAAAAAAAGAGAGAGAATTTGAGGCCAGTTCTATATAATACTCTAACTCTCTACTAGAGCATTCACATGACATGATCTAACTCTCTCAATGATCTAACTCTCTACTAGAGCATCACAAAACATGATCTTTCTGGTAATTTTATTTTTTTAAAAGCCACGTGTGGCTTTTCTTCTGTATTAGATTGAGAAAGCTCACTTTCGAGTCACTTAACTCCCATGCCTGAAGTTCAGTCTCGTTAATGGTAATACATATCAGAGTCAAAAAGGATAAGATAGTTAAGGAGTCTGAATGTATCACCTTGAAACATTTTTTTTTTCTTACCTCCTCCTTAATATTAAATCGTGATGGTTCTTGTCTGCTTCGGTTTGACCGCCTAACCCCATAAACATCAGGATATTCTTCCCACATCTGTAAAATTAATAGACCACGCGTGAATCGTTTTTTCTTGACCCCCATTTACTATTTACATTACTGGAATACGTATTTCGATTTAAGAGAATTCAATTAGTTATTTGGTTATATATCAAAAGGGGTTTTTTGTTAGCTTTGTTTATGAGACAGTGAAGGACCATCTTTAAAAAGAATAAGGCGTATTATCCGAGAACTCATTAAAGTGGTAACGATGCCTCTTCATTACTAAATGGCTTTAAACTAGAGGTCACACTGCTTACCCATTGTTAAAATATAAACTTACAGTTGAATAATATGGCAACATAAGAGAACAACTGCTTCCACTAAAGACAAAATATTTACTGATGAATTCTAAGTCCCTAATGCTTTCAGTTTTAGCTTTGACTGCACAAGACTCATCTGAGAAACTCAAAAAAATCAGCAGGGCCCCACCACCAACTCTCATTAAATAAGAATCAGTGCATTTGCATATTTTTTTAATTCCTCAGGATGTGTGACATGCCAGATACAGGCAAATTCGGTATTTCTTATGTTTAGTTAGAAGTTCTCAGAATGAGACCCAGTGGCACCCTTGCTCTAGCACACTTCATTTTATTCTCTAACAGTAGTTAACCCTTTGCCTTTAAGACCTGATTTTTAGTAAGGATCCTCACTAGTGATCAAACAAAGTTTAAAGAGGAATCAGTTGAGGAGAACATTTTTTTCACAATATACTGACACTATTTTATTAAAAGACTCAAATCAATAAATATAAAAAATTATAAAAGGCCCCCCTTCTTCCACCTCTAACAATTAAGTCTGACCCCTAGCCTCACTCTCCTTCCCACAGATAACTATTAACAGGTATGTTGTGTGTTCTTTTAATGAAATCAATCACCTACAGGCAAAATGAATTTGAACGGATTGTGGAACAATGAAGTGAAGATGCTCAACAGGAGGTAAACACAGAAGAGATGCTTGAAAAAGCCAAGATTAGAAATGTGGGTTTGTCATCGAAACACGGGTGACAGCTAACGTCATGAAAATATTTGGAGTGAAGCAAGAGGAGAAGCCACAGGTTGAGGCTCATCGTGAAATGTGTGGAAAGTGGACCCCCAAAAAGACAAAAATGATGAAAGACGATCCAAAAACACATAATGTCACTAAGCCAAGGAAGGACATAATCAACAGTGCCTTTAAAAAAAAAAAAAAAAAAAAAAAGCCAAGTAAGCTGAAGAAAAACAAGGCCTCCGAAGGTAACAAGCATGATGTTCTAGGAAGAGGCATTTTAGAACCAGAAGCCATATAATCATGTAATCCAGCATCCTCAGTTTATAAATTCAGTTTATAAAAGTAGAAAATCCTTAACAACCTTAGAATAATATGAGTTGGAGGACAAAAGGCCCAACCAGGAGTCAGTAATAACCAAGCAGAAAGAAATCTAGGCAAAAGAGGCAGCACATGCCAAACACTCTGAACAAATGGGGCAGAGAAAGGAAGGCAGCAAAGAGCTTTGCTCTAGCGCTGCCTGCCAACCCCTCCCCCATCCTTTCTTGGACCTCTCCTAGAGCTATGAAATGACTCAGCACAGGTATTTATGGAGCTTTTATTAACTGGGTGGCTCAATGCTTTAAATGGCACTACATCAATTAGTTTTCCCATTTAAAAAGACAGGCATTCTGGCTCACCTGTTGGGACTTCATCACAGTATATACTGTAATACATACATCCTAAAATCATCTTGTGTTCCTGTTTGTCCTTTTAAGGGCTAATGATATCTAATTCAACTATTCAATAAAAAGCTACCATGTGAAAGGGAAGTGTGTACAGAAAACAAAGAGCTTTCTTTAGAAGCTCATTTTAGAATAATAATTTTTAAAGTCACAATCCAGTCATTCTAACTGGCTAGTACATTCATCTATGTATTTATTAACTTTTTGGAACTTATCACCTTAACTTTAATATTTCTGCCTAAAGCTGTACTTCTATCTTAAAATTCAGTCTTATTCCCCTTTATCTCTTTAAAGAGAGTTTCATATATATATATATGTATATGGTCTTACAGTTAAACTGTGAATTCCAGACAGTGAGCATGATTTCAGCAAAGTTTTAAAGACCTGACGCAAGTCGTGTTTTCTATGGCTTCTTTTACTCTCTGCAAGTAAAGAACTCTCCCCTGTACAGAAGAAAGTTAAAAGGTGGCCAAGCAAGACCTTCTGCAGGTAAATTTCTGAGCTGAATGACACTCAGAGAAGATCTCTAAGTGGTACTTCGACATTCAGGGTCTTTCTGAAATAGGTCACCACCTGAAATGTCTCTTGTGAAAGGTCACCACACACTGAGCAGACAACAAAGCACAACACTTGAGTGTTAGAAGGTCACTTCTCTGGTGATGAGTTAATTAGCAAGGACAGCTTTCATTTTCCTATCCCTAACACTACTATCAGCATTCCCCAACCTCCCACCAGCTCTTAAGCGTCACTTACCATTAAGCAATGACTACGCTGGGAATAGAAGAAATGAAATAACACAGTTAATCCCAATTCTGTTTCAAGAGATAAAAGCAGTTTTTGTTTTTTAATTTCAGGATTGTTGAAGCTATTTTGTAAAACTTGCAGGTAACTTTAAATTGTTTGTATCGCTACAAAAATCTTTGTGTGCAGATGTAGGTTTGTATTTTAGAAGAAAAACTGATTTAGCATAAAGCTTTTAGTTTCTTTAAGACATTTTACTTCTAAATTTCTAAAAGCAATCTTTTTTATATTTTCAGTGATTCTAACTTAATTCTCTCAAAAGGGAATTTTAAAACATCAGCTGCATTTCTCACGACTAACTAGACCAAGTCATTAATTCTTCCCCAAAAAGGATGCATCCCAAAGTTTGGACATCAATGAAAAAATGCTATGCAACTCAATTTTTGCCTTTTTGCGTCCTCTGCTGGAAGATTCTCGTTAAGCAAATACCTACATTGCCTAGGTACAGATAATTTCTTTTCTGTGAGGAGTATTTCTCCTTCCATTCTTCAATAGAACAAAAACTACCCTTATTCTTGAATTGGGATTATCCATCACACTACAACTGCATTCCACAATCAGCTGTGAATGACTTTCTCTGGTATAATTCAGTGCTGTATTAAAAAATACATATTTTAACCACCTTTTTTAATTTTTTTTTTTTTTTTTTTTGGCTGTACGTGGGCCTCTCACTGTTGTGGCCTCTCCCGTTACAGAGCACAGGCTCTGGACGCGCAGGCTCAGCGGCATGGCTCACGGGCCCAGCCGCTCCGTGGCATGTGGGATCTTCCTGGACCGGGGCACGAACCCGTGTCCCCTGCATCGGCAGGCAGACTCTCAACCACCGCGCCACCAGGGAAGCCCTTAACCACCTTTTTTAAATGTTAAAAACCAAAATAACAAAAATTGGTCTTTCTGCCCTATAATTTGATGGTTTATGTAATTATTTTCCTTATAGCCCTGTGTCTAACGAGTAGAGCAGAAAGCACTCCCCATTTAGACCCACAGACAGTATATTATTAGAAAAGGTGGCTGTAGATGAGTTTTCATTATCAAGATACACTAAGGAGTTTTCCATGGGAAACAAAGGTCTGTCAGCTGGTCCTAGCTGACAGCACGTTTGTACTGTACAGCAAAGCCGATACCTTCTTCACATCAGCTATCCGTTCCTTCTTAGAGGCTGGCTTCTCTTTGGCTTCTGGAAGAACTGGCTGGGATTTGGAACCTCCCGATTCACTTTCAGATTCTGACTGACTCTCCGAAGATTCAGAACTACTGTTTGACTCGCTGCCATGTCCACTTCCTGGATCGCTGCCCTGCTCACTCTCCGACTGGCTGCCTGAGTCTGAACCCGAAGCTTCTTCAGATGCTGAATGACTTAAAAAAAAAAAAAAAAAAAAATTTAAATATTTAAGAACTGCCACATAAATCTGTTTTAAAATAAAAATCCTAGTGTTAATATGACAGCAGACAGTAATTTGGTAATACAAGATCAAAATTTTCTAATTCACTTTTATAGTCTTATTTGCAAACAATGTCATTAGTCCCATTCTCAACATCCCTAATAGCTACCACTTCCTGAGTAGGTACATGATGCCATATGCCACCTAATTTATATAGATTAGCTTTTTTAAAAAAAAATTAAAAGGGGGATATTATTTTGTCCTTCATTCAGATGAGGAAAAACTGAAGCTCAGAAGTAGTTAAATAACTCTCCCAAGATGACACAGGTAGGATTTGAAACCAGGTCCATCTGCCTGAAATCCACTAAGTCTTATTTGTTCATCATCAGTCCCTCCCTCCTTAAGAGACAAAACCAAACCAAAATGAAACGAACGAACAAACAAACAGAAAAGCAACCAATGCAGAACAAAACCAAACCAAGGCAGAGTCACCCAAAGAATAAAAATGCAATCTGGTTGCAATTATCCAATCAGTGGTTCTCAAAAATAGGTGCAAATGAAAACATACACATGAACCCCAAACCAGAACTCCTGCCTTGAAATCTCCTGCAGTGAGTCCCAGACCTGGTAAACTTAACAAAAAAGAATAAACAAAGAGCCTAACCCAATGAAGACTGCCATTGGCTTCCACACACCCCCACCCCTTCCTCATTCCAAACCCCTCCCAGGAAAGAGCAATGGTAAGTAGGTAGATGAAAGCAGAAGCCACACACACACACACACACACACACACACACACACACACACACACACACACACACACACACACACACACACACACACACACACACACACACACACACACACACACAAAGGCGGCCAGGGAAGACTGAAGGCAATATACCACCCTCTGTTCTCCAATAGTTAAAAAGTAATTCATGGGCATGCTGGTAGGAGTGAGGATACTCTAAAGCAAAAAGACTAAAGTTGATGGACTCTACAGGAAAAAAGTGTACAGCTCACTCAACTCTTCCGCTTAAAAACTATCTTTTCATTTAGGAGAGGCAGAGCAGAGGAGGAGGCAAGCAGCAACCCACAACCTAGAGTAACATCAGCAGAAAGGACCCCGAGTTTAGCAACCAGGAGATAAAAGACACACGGCACGAAGCCGGAAAGGCTCAAAAAAAAAAAAAAAAGAGAGAGAGAGGCTTTGTATTTTTGTTATTCACCACCACTCCCTTCCAAACTAGAAATGAGGCCCTATCACTTGACAAACATGTCCACAGAATGAACAGGAGAGTACACTGGGAATGTCCAGTGTGATGCACAGCAAGCACAATGCAGTTGAGGGGACTTTAGTTAAGATGAGAAAGCAGTGAGAATAAATGGAGGGGGAGGGCGTCTACCTTGGAAGGGGAGCAGAAGGGGAAGACCATTTATTAATTGCCTATCATCTAAACAGGTGCCAGGCAATACGCTGAGTACGTTACATGTTCACTTTGCTTATTTCCCACAACAACGCTTTTAGACACTATTATTCCCATGTGAAGGATGAAAAAATTGAGAAGTTTTAAATAACCTGGTCAATGACAAAACTAGAAAGTGCTGGGGGAGTCGGGGAGGGGAGCAGGAATTCCACCTCAAGTGTGGCTCTAAAAAGCTCATATTCTATTTTACCACAAGAGTTCAAAGCCTTAGAGACTCAGAAAATAAACCTTATCCCTGTTACACAACATCCAAAACCAGTCAGGCATCCCTGTAACAGCGACTGAGTACCTACAAGGCCTCATTATACTTACTGACTCCTTGGTCCTTTGCACAGGAAAGCTGACTAGTCCAGCTGACTAAGGCATCTTAAGTCACTTTTTCTCCACCTGTGACCACTCAGAAGGTGGTCACCGGGCAAGAGGATAAAAGAGGAAGTACAGTTAAAAGGTGTAGGCTCTGGCCTCCATGGCTTGGGTCTCCGTCCTAGATCATCTCAGGCCTGTGCCCTCTTTTAACCTGTGACATAAATCATTGCAAATATGATGTAAACATGCAATGCCAACTCCCACATCAGGGCATATGTGTGTATACGAATATCTCATTCTCTTTGAACTGCCTCATAGGATGAATACACTACATTTATTTAAACTGCCCCCTTATTAATGGAACATTTAGGCTATTTTTAAACTGTTCTCTTAACCAACCAGCAACAAATATCCGTGATACACTTCCATATCTCTGTATTTCTGAGTATTTAGATTTCCAAATTGTTCACTATAACCAATAAAACTATAATATCTTTGTATATATGCCTTCATGTGCAGCTCTGTATTTGTGTTTGTGTAGGAAAGTGACCTCTGGAAACATAAAAATACATATAACACCTTTTAGGTAATAAACACATCTATGTCTATGTGCATAAATACGTTTTAATCACCAAATTGCTAACAGTGGTTTACTCTGTGAGATGGGTTATTTGAGTACCTAGTGGATTCCATGAACTACTTACTGGTGCAATTAAAAAACAAAAAATTAGTAACTCTGAAAGTCAAACCCAAGAAAAGATAAACATCAAGTTTACAATTGTATTTACCTCTGGGGGTTGAGGGAGGTAGATGTAATCAGAAAATGATATTGGTGGGGGACTTCCCTGGTCGCCCAGTGGTAAAGAATCCACCTTCCAATGCAGGGGACGCGGGTTTGATCCCTGGTCCGTGGGAACTAAGATCCCACATGCCACAGGGCAACTAAGCGCATGCCATGCCGCAAACTACAGAGCCCACGCGCCACAACTAGAGAGAGAAAATCCGCACGCCACACTAGAGAGAAGCCCGCGCACAAGGAAGAGCCTGCGCCGCAACGAATAAAGATCCTGCACGCCTCAACTAAGAGCTGACGCAGACCAAAGGAAAAAAAAAAATGATATTGGTGGGTTTTATGACTGAGGCTGAGTGGTTGAGTTCATAGTCATTTGTTATGTAAGTATTAATCTTTTTAATGTTTCAAATGGTTCATAAAAAATCCAACCAAACGAGTCAAATTCAAGGCAAGGGACGTTAAGTATCCCCAATCCTATACAAAATGAGCTAAAGATATGAATGAGGGTGAGACCAAGTGTTGTTTTTTTTTTCCCCATCATTTCTAAAACAATTCAGATTTAAGAGACCTAAAATAATATTCGGGGGAAAAAACGTTTTTAAAAATAAGCCTCAATAAAGACATAAATGAATTAATTTGCATACTTCTCCTAGGAGGACAAGTTTCTAAATGTTGAAAGAGAAAAAGAATATTTAGGAAAAAACTATAAATACCTTCACATTTAAGGCACTGATGGTCTAATTATTCATTCCAAAGGCAGGATATTTCCTGAAATATTATGCAGATTCACTATTAATGCTGAATGATAATAATAAATACTATCAATATTAAGTTGTAATGTTGATTTAGAGTAGGAGATGTGGGATGTCCACAGGACTGAAAAAAGGGACAAATCAAGTTAGTGGGTGAGTAGTCCTTTAGCTAAGCTTTCACCTAAAGTAATAAAATTACCTGATTTCCAATGGCATTAACAGTTATAAGGCAATTAAAAATGGAATTTCCAGGAATGATTAACCACCATAAATACAGAATCCTCATGAAAAATAAGTTTACCTAAAAATTACTCAAAACCTAAGTTGCAAACAAGTTTTATAATTTCTGATTGAACAATCATCACAAGGGAAATACAATGCAAAAATAAAAGGGGCAAGTCAAAATTGGGAGTTTTTCAATTCCAATAGAAAAATGCTTATTTAAAAAAAAGCTTACTTCTTTTCACTCACTGATAAAAAAGATTTGACATCTGTTCAAAATCCTTTTTGAAGCTGGCAAAAATGGAGTGATTAAGTGTCTCTTACAACTGGACTCTGAAAGCAAGCAGCATTAATAGCTATTGTTCCATTTTTAATTTTTAATCACCGCTTCCCAGATAACCACAAGAGGGCAGCACAGCAACACTTCGCTACAGAGCAAGCCTGCGGGTTCTCGGCCCAAGAGCTGCCATTTCAGCACTTACTGGGTACTGTTTATTTTCCTAAACTTACAAAATGGCTGAACTGCTTGGCAGAGCTGTATTTTTTTTTGTTTTGCTGGTGGTGGTGAAAGCAAAATATGGTAAAAACGCAAAGCCATCTACACTGGAATTCCATAAAGTTTATCTCCAGACTATGTTCTATCAATATTAAAATAGCTAACATTTGTGGAGCACTTCTGTGCCATTTGCAAACATTCCCCTCTAATCCTTCTCTTCATTTTACATAAGAGGCCTAGCCCAAGTGTGTGTATGTCACCCCCCAGCCCCACAGCCTGAATTATGAAATCCACACTACTATTAACCTCGAAGTGGTGTTGCTGTCCCTGTCATAATCAGTTAAACATTATTAAACCACCCAACAAGAGATTAAGGCCAGAATCATTCCAAGGGTGGTGCAGGACAAGTCACTTCTATGTGTCATAAGAGGATAGAAAGGCAAAGATTAAGTCACGAGTTTCTTACTGATGAAAAAAATACTGGATGTAGCTCCTTAAATAAATTGAACAGTATCTTTAAGATCTCCTCCACCTCTAGTTCAGGTCCTATGATTCTTAAGAATAAGCTACATTATAAACCAGTTTCAATGACAAGTAAGAGACTGAGAAAAGAAAGTTCAATGTATACACAACAAAGGATTTATACATACAACATATGAAGAATTACATAGCAAAGAAAAATCCAATAAAAAACTAGGCAAAGGAAATGGACAATTACAAAACCCAAACTGCAATAGCCCATAAACATATAAAAAGGTAATTAAACCTCACTGGTAATTTGGGAAGTGTATTTACAAAATATTATTTTACATTAATCTGCTTGGCAGAAATTAAAGTCTGGTTAACATTAAAGTATGATGAGAAAGTAGGGAAAATAGTACTCATATACCATTACTGAAAAAGTAATCAGTAGAAGCTTTGGAAAGCTATTTGGCATATTACCCTAGAAATATGCATGAATCGTGTGAGTTAATCAGTGGGCATATAACCTAAACAAATTATCAAATGTGTGCAGGAGATGGAAAGTATAAAAATGTTCAGAGCTCTGCTCATAAGATAAAAAAAAGGAAATAACCTAAATGTTCATGTATGAAAATGCAAAAATAAAATGTGAAACATTCATACTATGCAATTAACTACAACACTTAAGACTAGGGATGAATCAGATCTATAAATATCAATATGACAATTTCAAAACTATCAAATTTTTTTAAACACAAAATATATTACATGAACCATGTGCATTTTAAAAATGCCAAGGTTTTTATATGCCAAGTTCATGAAAGTGACTAGGGAAAAGGGGTGAATAGGATTTTAACTATATCTAACTTGTTGAAAACTTTTTTATTCTTTGAACTTCCCTGAATTTTTCTTAATTTCTCAAAAAAGCGCTGTTTCTAACATTGAAGAACTGATCAGTATTTCCGGAGTAGACCTTCCTAGGATTCGGCAATTCTTTTGAAACTCACTTTAACACTGGAAACGCTAAGGATCCTCTTTTCGGAAAAAAGTACATATATGTAAGAGACAAAATACACACAAAAATGCTGTGTAGTTTCAGAAGATAAAGGGTTAATTCAGTCCCATCAGTAAACCAGCCCACCCCACCCCAAGATTAAGAAACCCAATGATAATGGAGGAAAAATCTACTTTTAATAACCATATTTCTAAAATTTTCAACTGGTACCAGGCAGAAGTCACCTTTATCTCTATTATGCTACTCTGCTCCCCAATAACCAGTAAACATTTGAGTAGTCCTACATAGTTTAGGAAGCATTAAACAAATGGAACCCAGGCATACATATCATTACGGAAAAGGGAATTATAACAAGAAGCCTGGGTAAGGTACAAATTAAATATTCATTTGGCAAATACCTATCCCAATGTGGGTCTGGCAGAGCACTAAGGATTAACATAAAAGGCGAGGCAAGCTTTCTACTCGGGTAACAACATGGAAGACTAACCCTTCATGCGGTGAAAGGCAGTTACAGAGAGAACTCTCCCTATAATCTACCATACCAACTGATGTATTTACATACATTTAGAACCCTGAGGTTAGATGAACTTATTTGACCAGGAGTTCCTTTCAGCCCTTTGAGTCTTATCTTTCCTTATTAACAACTTTCAGGCTACAGTTTTAGACTTTTATAAGTTAGCAACTCCAAAGCTCAAAGGAGATTTAAAAGTCCTGGCTGCTAACCTCAATAGTAAATATGGAACTTACGACCACACTGTCATAGGAAGTAAAGTGAAGTCCCTGAATCAGGCCACAGAAAAGGAAAAGTGAGGCCTCCCAACTTTCTTAATAACAGCCAACACTCACTGTGGCAAGCACTTTAGTGTTTTAGACCAGTTTCTCACACTCACCATTATTGATGTTTCTTTGTTGGGGGGGAATAAGGGGTCTGTCCTGTGTATTGTAGGATGTTGAGCAACATCGCTGGCCTCTACCCACTAGATGCCAGCAGCACCCCGACCTGAACCCAAAATACCTCCAGACACTGCCAAAAGTCTTGCAGGGGGAGGAGGTGGTGTCCCCAAGCTGAAAACTAGTGTTATAAAAAACAGTATTTTACTTAATTCTAACTTCCCCAAGAGAGACATACTATATACCCTTACTCCTATTTTAAAGATAGAGAAACAAGCTCAGAGGTTCCTGCCCGAGATTCTACAGCTAAAAAGAAACAGAAAAGAGACCCAAAGTCCCGTTCCATTAGCCCTTATTTCCCAAACCAGCCTCAGTGCAAGAATCAAGGGAGGCTGTTGTTCAACATACAGATTCCTGGACACCACCCCAGAATGACTGAACTCAAAACTTCCAGGGAAGAAGCCTGGGAATATGTTTAACAAGCACCCCAGGTGATTCTTAGCAAGTAAATCTGGGGACTTAAATGCCTATATAAAGCTAAATTTAGAGGAAACAAACTTTTTAATCAAGCAAGGGAACTGGAACACTGCAAGGATTTGACCCATCACCCCCTTCCCTCAAAATGACAACTTACCACCAGCCATATACTGCCTCCATTTTAAGGTCAAATCAACCAGCATTATCAACTGAAACTGAAGGCGCCCTCTAATTAAGGTTTTTGACAGCCACCACACTCAGGAACCATTTCCCCAGAGGGCATGTCTATAGGACAAGTGTTCGCAACGCTGGCTTTGCAATGGACACACCTGGAGCCCTTCTGACAATCTCCCCCCTCCCCCCCCTCCTCTCTCTCCTCTTCCCTCCCTCCCCTCCCACTACAAGACCCCCTAAATCCAATCAGGTATGGGCCTGGGTTTTTTAAATTCACAAGTGATTCTGATGCAAAGCCTATGCTGGAACAAAGTTTACCACAACAAAAAACAAAAATTAGAAGCAAAGCTCAGTCTCTACAAACTGTGGCCAAATCCAAAGTGCATGTGTGGTGCTGGAGTCTGTCCAACCAGAGGAGGGCCAGGTTCTCGTCTCCAGCACCCCTCCACCCACCACCTTTCCTCCTACTACTCCCCCATGGGTTTCTCAAACTACCCCCAGGGGAAATCACTGGATACAAGTTAACTTGAATCTTTCCATGTAAAATCACCGCCTTTTGAAAAGCAATCTGTCTCTGGCATAAATCACACCAGTGATTTTCAGCTTTTGGTTTCTTTAAAAATGTAAAGTTTTTTAAGACAAACAGAGTACAGAATTAGTCTACAGTTTTACTATTTTCCCCAATCACCTACATAGTTTCCTCTTACCTATCTAATCCTGGAGCCAAACTGCCCGTGTCTGAATCCAGTTCTATCTACCCTTTATTCCCCCTTGTGCCTCAGTTTTCTCATCTACAAAAGACGGGTGATAATCCTACCTACCTCACAGACCTGATGTGAGGACAACTCAAAGTAACACATATCAAGGACTTAGAACAAGTTGCAGGCTCATAGTAGGCACTATTGTTAGCGATTATAGAATCTCTCCAAAACAATCAATGCAGTTTTCAATGAAAAATCTCAACGATCATTTCATCTACTGGTTTGCGCAACTGTAAGCAGAACCAGAATAAACGGATAGGAGAAGTAACTATAAGGAGAAGTAACTATAAATCCTCGTTAAGTGTACAACCCCACTGAAGGAACAGGATGACATGAGTATAAGAAGAGCTCAGCAGGACGCAGGACCACCCACAGAAGTTCAAAAGAAGAAAGCTCTGTGACAGTTAACCTGGGAATGCTAGTGGAAGGAGGTCACTATCATTTCTGCTACACTAACCCTCACACTAAATAAAATATACATTCAAAACTCCTTGAAACAGTGCCTGACACAGTGAACACTCAATAAAATGCAAATCTACCCTGGTATTCACCACATGTTATTTTCCTTCATGACAAAATCCAAATGAAAGATTACCAGCCACGACTGGACTAAGAAAGAACTCATACAAATGCAATACCCTGAGGTTTATTTTTATATTCTATTCTCTTGTTCTGTTTTTAACGCTGGTTACAATTCACAACCCACCAGTGGGTGACAAATATCACTCTAAATAACTGATTCACAGCACAAGCCAGGGCCACTGCTCTAGCCCTAAGTTACCTTTATCAGCTATGGGGAAAAGGAATTCTGAATGCAATGTAACTGTTCAAAGTTAATTCTGGAATCCAAACTTTTGGAGGTCTCTAAACGGGTTCAAGTAGACAATCACAGTAACGAAGAGATAGCACTAGAACTTAAAGCAATTGGAGGTGAAAAAAATCCCATTAGTATAAACATTTCAAAGGTATGCTACAGCAGGATCTGGCATGACATTGAAATGGAAACTTTTCCTCTTCCATCAAGCATACAACTCCCCCTTATCAGCACCCCATCCCCCATTGCTTCCAGACCTCCAAATTCAAGCTGCCCTAAAAAGGGAACTGAGAAAATAGGACAAGGAATGGAGAGACAAAGGATTAGAAAAAAATGTAACAAGTGCTCCATCAGAAGATTTGAAACACACGGGGAAACATGCAAACATATGGAAACACATGCAAATTGGAAACACATGGAGAGCTTTTAAAAATTAATCACAGGGGTTGGGCTGGACATTGGTATTTTTAGAAGCTCTCCAAGGTCTGAAGTAGAAACAAAAAATAGAATTCAACAACTCAAACCAAAAGTAAAGGAAATGAAGAAAGCAGAGGAAACCCAAAACACAAATCATGAGACTATGGGTCTAACAGAATAAACTGGACATTAGGCATTATGTTAAATCAAATGCCGCTATGGTGAAGACTGATTAGTAAAAGCAAGCTACAGCCAATTAGATTTTTTTTAAGATTTATTTATTATTTATTTATTTAATTTATTTTCGGCTCCGTCGGGTCTTGGTTGTTAGCACACAGGATATTCGTCGTGGTGCACGAGCTTCCCTCTACCTGTGGCACGCGGGTTCCAGAGCGTGTGGGCTCTGTAGTTTGCAGCACGCTGGCTCTAGTCGAGGTGTGTGGGCTCAGTAGCCCCGCAGCATGTGGGATCTTAGTTCCCTGACTAGGGATCAAACCTGCATCCCCTACACTGTAAGGCAGATTCTTTGCCACTGGGCCACCAGGGAAGTCCCGCCAATTAGATTTTGTTGTAAATATTACTGTAGTTACATTTATATCCAAACAGCACTGCACCTTGGTATTAATTATTCACTCTTGTACAGCTTGAGAGGGAAATGAGGCAGAGGGTAAACCAGGGCAATAATTACCAGCTCCAGAAGGAGGAAATAAGGCATCTACTCAGAGTGACTGCCAAGAGGAGGGCTATGACTCAGACAAGCTGGTCTACTCCAGAAAGAGTCATATGCTCCTTTCAAAAGGCTGGGTTTCTCAGGGGGATAAATTTTAAAAATAAAAACAATTAAAGGATTAACTGCAAAATACACCCAAGGTTTCAACTAACTAAAAGAGGATCTGCCTCCTAAAATCATTTTAACAAACCTCTCTCCTAACTTGCCTAAATAGACCAGACTCCTGTGGGAGGCTAGGCCACCAGCCACAGAACCTCACGGGCAGCCTGGCTCTTAAAGAGGGACTTAGAGGGACTTCCCTGGTGGCTCAGTGGTTAGGAATCTGCTTGTCAATGCGGGGGACACAGGTTCGAGCCCTGGTCCAGGAAGATCCCACATGCCACGGAGCAACTAAGCCCGTGAGCCACAACTGCTGAAGCCTGCGTGCCTGGAGCCCATGCACCACAACAAGAGAAGCCACTGCAATGAGAGGCCCAAGCACCACAACGAAGAGTAGCCCCCGCTCGCCGCAACTAGAGAAAGCCCACGCACAGCAACAAAAGACCCAATGCAACCAAAAATAAATAAATAAATTTATTAAAAAAAAAAAGAGGGACTTAGAACAGAAAAAGAAAGATGAAGCATTAGTAATAAAATATTACTAGCAGCTTGCAGTTACTGAGTACTTTCAGTGTAACAGTCTCTCTTTGTTACATACTTTATAGGCATTGTGTGATTTAATCTTCATAACCCAGTGAAGACTGTCATTATCCACACTTTTTTTTTTTGGCCATGCCGCCCGGCATGCGGGATCTTAGTTCTCGACCAGGGATCGAACCCGAGCCCCCTGCAGTGGAAACTCGGAGTCTTAACCACTGGACCACCAGGGAAGTCCCATATCCACACTTCAGAAATGAGAAAATTCCAACAGTGTACTTCATTAGCCTAAACTGGGAAGAAAAGTTTTCAGTACTAAAGTAAATGCTGCACTAGTGCCCATCATTGTACACAGCTCTTGCTCGGCACGGAAGGAACAGTTGAAGACTTCACAAATTACAAAATAACTCATCAGAACTGGATCCTAAGTATAAAATCAAGACTATCTTTAGAATGATGCCTCAGCTGCTGCTCTTCTGCAACACTCTCCCCATCAATATCAGAGTAATTACATTTTCCCCTAAACTGTGGGGACTCTCCAGAAGCTATCACTAAAATAACAAAAATGGTGACCTTAGCCAAACATGTTAACATAATGTTGTAGGTCAATTATACTTCAAAAACAAACTAACTTACAGAAAAAGAGATCAGATTTGTGGACCAGAGGCAGGGTTGGGGGATGGGGGGGTAGTGAGGGGTCTGTGGGGAGGGGGAATTGAATAAAGATAGCTAAAAGGTACAAACCTCCAGTATAAGACAAATAAGTACTAGGGATGTAAGGTAAAACACGATAAATATAATTAACACTGCTGTATGTTATACAGAAAATTTGTTTAAAAAGTATATCCTGAAAGTTCTCATCACAAGGAAAACAATTTTTTAATTTTGTATCTACCAGATGATGCATGTTCACTAAACTTATTGTGGTAATCATTTCATGATGTATGTATGTCAAATCATTATGCTGTATACCTTAAATTTATACAGTGCTGTATGTCAATTATCTCAATAAAACTGGAAGAAAAAAAGGGACTTAACCAAACATGTTAACAGTAAGATGCTAAATTGGAACTGCTTTGAAATGCAGCATGAGTGCCTTCCATACACCTACATTCTCCATGATTTATTTCACCAAGCAAAGCCTTGTCCCCCCACCTCCAATACACCCAGTAGAGGAGCTTTTAATAAAAGGGTCTCTGCCCCCAGACTTCCCTTATCAATTAGTTTAGACTGATTAGGGGCAAGGTCGTAACATATAAAATATGTGCTCCAACACTGTGCTAAATTACTGAAAACAAAATAAACATAAAACAGACCCTGGGCATTTGGTGAATTGTGTCAACTTCTGTTGTTTGGATTTATACTAATAACACTAAAGTTCCAAAGAAGTAGTAATAGGCAATTTTGGTGAGGTATGAATTTGAATTCAGTGCCCAATCAATCAGGTTGAAATGCAGGAGGGAATTATTCAACTATAGTACCAAACACCAGCTAAGTAGCCCAACATAGTTGTTTTTATATGTATGCAAAATAACTCTTGGGTGATTAAAAAGAACACTTTCTTCGCTAAAACGCCCTCCTTAAGAAAGTCAACTGAGTTCTAAGGTTTTCAAAACAAACAAACAAAAAAGCTAAAAGACCTTAAAAAACTGATGCTCATGCCCAGAATAAATTTACCAAATGTCACACAGAGCAGTCACTTAATTTTTATGTCAGGAGCAAGTTGACTGTGCCACATTTTATGGTGACTGTAATTTGGTCACAAGTAATGAATGATAGGAGTCTGAAAATAGGTGGTTGTAGGAGGTATCTCTCACAGTTGTCAGGGTTTGCTATATATGGGAAGGGGTAAGTAAACCAATCAATTATAAAATCTGTGAGTTTCACATACTGTCAGGTAAAATTCAACTAAACTTCCAGATTCATCTCTCAAACAACAACTTGCTAAAACTTTTTATAACTAAAGCTTCTTATGAAATACTGTTTGCCCACCTTCCTGCAACTGCTTAACCTTTACAAAAGATGTTACTCTCCAAAGAGCCAAATATCAACGGGAAACTGCAGGTTTTCAAAACAAGAATCCAAAAGAAAGAGGAAAGATTAATCAGCATTTTTCTTGCCATTTCATTACATTCTGCACACAGGAGGAAAACCCATAGAAAGCTCAATGAACAGACCTAATACTCTGGTTCTTTAAAGTTAATTGGCTCCAAGTGGCATGCAAACTGTTCACAGATATACTGCCATATCATAATATTCATTTTAATTCACATAGTAACAATATTTATTACATCTACAACAGAGCAGTTCATATCCTGGAACACCACTGCAGTGTTACTTAATTCTATCTTTTAATTTAGGGTATTTAGCAAATAAAATTTTAATACAACTAACCAGAATTCAGTCTCAATACACAGAAAGAAGCTTTCTTCTTCTTGCTTTATATCCACCTTCAGAAGTTGCTAACATGTTAATGATCATCAATTTCTTAAGTATTTGTCCCTAAGACTGTTAAAAATTTCATCATATATATTTGAGCATATACTTTAAAAATCACTTACAGAAGCTTTGATGAACGAGTCTATAAAACAAACTGAAAACCCAATTTCACCTGAAGTTTCCACAAAGAATTCTTCGTAAAGAACCAAGACTATGCGAACCTACAAAACCAATTAATAATGTAGTGAATTTTATCTTCTATAAACTTTATTCAGAAACTCATGATATGCCCAGGTAAACATCTCTTTCAAAGTACCATACTTTTACTCAATAAAAAACTTCTGAACTATTGCCAACTATGTGACAGATCATTCCAGTTATTGCTAAAAACACTCCAAAAGCTTAGAAAAAACTTTTCACCAGGGTACGATTACGAAAACACCAATATAGTCTTTCCTTCTTACTTAAATTCATTACTTGTGACCAAATTACAGGCACCGTTGGTAAGCTATGATTTTTTTTTAACCAGAAATCCTTGCAAGGGTTTCCAAACAAGGCAGACCATGAGCATCATTACAGCATTTTAACAAGTTTACCAGGATTGAATTAAAATTTCCAGAATGGGGGATCTGAGAAGTTTCCTAAGATTTTGCCAAGTAATTCCACTACTGGCCAAGCTTTGGGAGTCACTATTCTTCAGCAAGTGCTTTAACACTTAAGAAGAGTTGTTTTCTAACACCTGTTTGCACAGTTATGGATGCCTATTGCTGTATTCTGTTGTTTAAGTTAACCTAATATTAGTAACCTAGTAGTTACTGGTCAGGTGAATATCTCTAGCTATTTTCTACTTAACTATCCCGTTGTTAATCTTAAAAATAAATCACTTTGCACATACTGACCTGAGTTTTTCTCCATCAAATGCCAATTGAGAAAATGTTTGGTACCAAGTAAAAATGCACGGGGACAAGTTCAAATAATCTTCCCTTTGTTTATGAGCCATGTATTAAACAACAGCTGTAACACCGTTAACAAGTTTCAATTAAAATAAAAATATCTCCTCTTGATAGTGAAACGCTTTTGGTCAATCGTAACAAACTCACTAATCTCTTCACAGTGAACACAAAAAAGAAAAAAAAAAAAGACCCGCTAGGATATGAGAAAGGAAAGCGAAAACGATAAAAACTGGCAGGTTTCGACTTGAAGGTTTCCGATTAGTGCCTTTTACTTTCTCCAAAAGCATAAGCCGCTTCTAAATGAGTAAAACCATTCCTAGGGATGGGCAAAAAATACACGCTGCAGGGTGGAGACGGCCACAGGGCTGGATGGAGGGCGCCGCCTGGGGCGAAATCGCGCAGGAGAGCGCCCACCGGAAAGTCCCAGACAGCCTTCCCTTCCCCTCCCCTCCACCCCACCCCCGTTCCCACCCCCGCTCCCACCCCCATGCCCCTTGGCGTGCGGCTGCCTAGGCGAAGAGGAACGACGTAGGCTGCGCACGCAGCCTAACGTCACTGCGTTCGCTCCTCCCGGCGACGAGGCGCCTGACGTCGCAGGGCGGAGCCTGTCCACAGGCCGCCGCTGTTGACCCGCTGTTACCAAGCGCGCGCACAGCCAATCAGCAGTCGGCGCCGGCGCCGGCCGGCCTTTGAACTCGGCACGGCAACTTCCTGCTGTTTGGCGAGTACACAGTGCAATGCAGTATGTCTGTCAGCGCTGCGGCACAAAGGAACAGCCATTTTGTGACTGAGCTGGACCTGCACCAAGATGCCAGGGGCTCAGAGAGCTGCTGCCGGCGCTAACTACCAAGCTGCCCTTTATTTCAGTACCAAAGAACAAAAAAGGAGGAGGGGGGAGATACTTCGGTATTTCAGGTTTCAATTCGCTTTATTTTCAATCTTCTCAAAAAATCCCGATTCCTAAGAATTATCAGCATCATAAAATGGCTGCCACTTAAAAAACTCCCTGTTCCACTCCACAAGCAACTGCACTATGCCAACTTCTAACTGTCCCCAGCCTTTTAAAGTAACAACTAAAAGGCTGATTAAAAAGATTTTGCCCGCACCTCAGGTTATCAAAATAAAATCTGGTTCAGAGGCAGACGTTTTGGAGATAAATTTAATAAACTGTTTCAGTTATGATAAATTGAAAACGCAGCGTCCTAAAACACACAGCTCTTTGTGTGCAGTTCCATTCACATTTCCTTCTCTTTCCATTTTGTGATATTACTGGTTACCCCAAACCGCAAATTATTTTAGGTAAGTGTGTGGTATACATTTCTATATATGTCTATCACGAAAACTTTGTTTCAAATATTTAAAAATTTAGATATCAAGTATCTTTAAAATCATGTTTTTGAAAGTGAACTTTTTAACCTTCAAAAATCATGATATACAAAGTATAACATTATACTTAAGCATTAACTTCAAAAGAACAACAATCTTACAAAATGACTGTTAAGTATTGCCATTATTTCCAAAAACTGGAGCATACCAGCCATACCTAAATTTACACTCAATTCTTTCAGGTCCTGAAGTAAATCTCAGACCAAAAAGTTTACTTGACCTGCAAACTCCTCCCTTCCTCTCCTGTGGCTCAGGCTGCAAAAGTGGATATCTGTAGTATTCCCTAAACGCTATAGACTTTATGCCACAGAAACTAGGTCCTTATGGAGAAATTCTGATGGATTAAGGAACCAAGTTCTGGCTACCATAACAGTCACCTTAATTTTAGCTCACTTAAAAATAACATTAATCTACTACAATAAAACACCACTAACATTCTATAGCTTTACAATTTTAAAAGGAAGTGATGTCATAATTATGTGCATGTATTAAGGTATGCAATTTGGGGTAAAAGTAATTTAACACTCCATCTTCTTTTCAAGGAGTCTCTCAAATATTTTTTGACACTCATCAGGTATATGAATCAAAATATACGTGACAAAAAAAGACATTTAAAAGTACAGTGCATGCCTCTAGTTAAGCTGCAACCTCATTACCAGGAGACAAATGCATGGCAACTTCCATGTAGTTTTCCAGGTCAGAGTATCATTAAAAGAAAGAATAACAACACCGCTTAATTTTTTTAAATTAGAAAGCAGAGTCTGATCAATGATGTTAACCACAAACCTTGCCTGAGAAAGTCAAAACCCATGTGAGATATGCAAATCATACACTCAAGGGAGTACCAATTTTAGGTATTGAATCTTTAATAATTTGTCAAAGATACCTGGGGATTCCTATTTGTTCAAATCACCATCACTTTTCAGAAAAGTCAGTTTAGAATCAGTAGAGAAGTTTTCTGTCCTAAATCTAACCTAGGTATACATGGGCAATTCAATTCCAAAGACAGTAATCCAAACTATGTGACAACTCAATTTGCAAAAGAATTTGGAAAGGTATTTTTAAAAGCAAGGGTCAAAATATTTTAAGTCTTATAAAACATAAAAATTTAACATTATTAAAAAACCATTTTCAAAACTTTCAAATCACTAACCTAATAATAAAGTATATTGTTTATATAAAATTATAAAAGAGCAAAGCTGGGGAGAAAAAAATCATATAACCAATCAAATTCTTGTTAAATGCATGATTTAAAATTTATAACATGACAATTCATAGAACACACATCAAGAAATGCATTCATATATACTTTAAAAAATTAATATACAGATCATACAAAACATCTTAGAGGCTTTTCATACAACAAAACATCTTAGAGGCTTTATTACTTAGTCACTAATATGGTGAACTCCAACAAATGTGAAACAAATCATGATTTGAACAAACAGTACATTTGTAAGCTTCAGGAGATAAAGCATTCCAGGCGACTCTGTCGAAATAAATCAATAAATTTAAAGCAGCTACAACTAAAATGCAAGGATAAAATACTACATCTACCAACCAGAGAGCACTGTCTGAATATAAGCATACAAATGCAAACCATAAAGTATTTTAAATATAAAACATACAATTACAATCAGTAGCAAACACAAAATAAAAGCATATTAATAGTACTCCAAGATTTCTGTGATCACAGGTCTGATCTCATAAATGCAGGAACTGTAATCATCGAGAGTAAAGGTTTTGATAAATCTTATCAAAATTTCCTAAAATGTCAAGAGTATCAAAAGAAATACAGAGTCAAATAAAAATATAAACTGAGAGGCATCAGTCAAAGGGTCCTTTTTGCAATTTCATTTTAAAATGTACATTTTTTCATTCATATAACTTTCTCAAATGTCTATTTACTATAATTTACTACCACAAGGCTCCTCTATGGCCTTCAGTTACAAGTTTGGGTATCCTAGATTCTTCAAAGAAAAAATTTGCCTTGTATGTAAAATGGTGCAATGCAGCAATGGCTAAACCGACAAGGTCATTTTCCTACAGCACGAAAACCTAAAATCTGAAATTTATTGACAAAAAAACTGTAGTTTACAGGAAAGGCCCCCTTGAATAAAGGTACCTTACCTTTTGACTGCTGTAAGAGGCCTTAAGTCACAACTTAACTTTCATAAATTGCTACCAAAAAATTAGGGTGTGGCATATTAGCAATCTCAAGGTCACGCTTTAAAAAACGAATCCAAATTAGTAAAATACTTAAAATAAAACAGATAGCTATCCTTGTCTGTCAAGGTGAACAATGTAAGCTGAGGTTTCCCCCAAAAAAAAAGAAAAAAGGAAGAAAGTTGATAGCTCATACCTCGATGCATTGCTGTGTAGCGAACTGTCCTCCTCTTGGCTTTTGTCCTTATTTCTCATCATCTTTTAATTCTTAAATATTAAGGGGGAGGGGGAATCTGTGTTTGCTTTGAAGTCCTGTGCCCAGGTATTTACTGTCAAAAGTTGAAAGAAAGGTAAGGTCCCAGCTTCTATCGATGGATTTTATTATCAGGAACAAAGTCCTGACGATGTAACGATATTGTTATAACACAACAGCGGTTAAGCACCAAAAAGCAAAATATTTCTATTTTTTCTTTAAAAAAAAACACATAAAAACAGGCTAAACCGAACAGGGAGAATCATCACTATCAATAAGGAAAGTTTCTCAAAGTAACACACTGGATACAAATAACAATCTCTGTATCTTATTGCGTCATCCAGGAATTTCTCATATTTACAGAAAATAAAGCAAACATAAACATATAAATCTTTTAAATTATCACTAATGATCATGAACTTACCTGATCCATGTAGTAGGTCCAAAGCAAGAGTCCTATCTAGTAGTAGAAAAATATCAGATCCAAATAATTAAAAATAAAAACAAAATTCTCCGTTAAAAAACAAAAAATAAATAAAATTATCCTCAAATATGTTAACTGGTCAAAAAAATACAGCAACAATTAATCCTAAAACGGGTCCGGAAGAAAAAAAACCTCATTAGGAGAGCGCACAAAAATGGAGGTGCGCCATGGCTTCTAAGCTGGAAAAAACAACGACCTGGGCTCTCAGTACGGCTGCTTCTTTCCAACAAGGCACGAAAAGAAAGCTCCCAAAAGCTGCTTTTCTCCCTAAAAAAGGTTCGAATCGACCCCAGTAAGTCACTAGGACAGGCAGGGGGCTGCGGGGGCCCCCTGAGGCTGCCTGAAAGTTAGGGAAAGTTGCGTAAAGTGAGGCGAAGGCAGGGAGCAGAGCGCGCTCTCTCTAAGGCACAGCCGCCATCTAGAGCCTCCTTCCCAGCTCTGAGAGCTCTGCCTTTGATTGACACTCTCTACATTTACCCCACAACTCAGGTGATGTACCATAGACCCACCCCTTCATCTCCACCAAAAAAAAAAAAAAAAAAAAAAGATCCTCCATCCCAGGGAGCCTAAGGACCCCTACCCCCACCTCTCCCTGCCCCTCCAGACCACCCCATCAGGGGGAGGGGGGAGGGTTTCTTAACCCCCTCTGGCTCAAGCACCCTTTTTAAGCCAGAGAGAAATGTAATTTGTTCCTTTTGTCTAAAGATCTGCTAAATATTTCAGTCCTTGAGCTAAAATAACTTCCTCTCTGGACAGGAAGTGGTGTTTTATCAAGCCATTTTGAAAGAGGGATAATTCTTAGAGTATATAAAGCTCAGCTTAAGTATTAATCTTTTTAAAAACTACCCCCCACCATGGGTAAAATGGTTTCTAAATAAAAGCAAAACCTCAACTTAATAAATTAAATTCAAGTCTTGTCTTCTTTAGGAAGCCTAAAAATTATCTAAGGACTAAGTTTAAGGGGGAATTTTCCATCCCAACTGGAAGAAAGGGGTACAACTCAAGAGCGCCTCCCTAGTGTTCAGTTGCATTAGGGCAAAAATTAATGTAACTAGTTTTTATTCAAGAATCTCAAATTTTCTTCGTACTTTCACAAAATTCTTTAACCCATTATATAACCTTGCCAAAACCTTACCCAAAAAATTCTCATACCACACTGATTTGGGGCAAAACAATGTTCTTAAATTCAAGAGCATGGAACTACCATGAAAAAACAAACCCAAGAAACTCCACCTCCAAAACCAACACAACACATATATCTCAACCATTCCCTTGTATATCTAATCAAATTCTAAGTATATATCCATTTCAACAATGGTAAACTAATAACAATCTGTCATATCTGATGGAAAGTTATCAAAGTAATGTCACAGGGCAAATTCTCCTAAATATCAAAACCGTGAGATCTAAGGAAACAAATTTACTAATGCCAAAACCAAATTATTCAACACTTTCTCAACAAGCACCCCAAGAAAACATTCACACATCCAAAAAAAATCAAATCAACATTCCTTACTCAACATTATTATCTGCCAGAACAATTGTCCTTCCCTCACTGAGAAATCCATTTTAGATCTATACCCAACAAAAGCAACAATGTCACACCTAGGTAAATGTAAAATCCATAATCAAAACCCAGCTTCAATCCCATACTTTCTACAAGATAATTCTCTACCAAAATCAAAATCTCAATTTTGATTTATACAAACCAACCAACTCAAATCAGCCAATGAGAACAAATACTGCATATATATTGATCATCTACATGTATACCCTGCTATTTGACATTAATCACAAACATGGTATGATTAACACTTTCTCACCAAAAGAAAATTAAAGCTGCACTGCTACTTGTTCTCTGTATAACGGGAAAATTTAATCAACAATCCATTTGGTTTATCAAAAGCCTACTACACCCCATAATAGTAACTGAAACTGATTTTAGTTATCAATGAATGAAACCAGTATTCACCTAGGATTCAAACGTAAGTTATCTATGACATAGTGTGGTTCATTTATTCTAAATTCCTAAATGTACAGAGTAATAAAAATACAGTAATCAATCCTATTTCATAAAATCTATTGCAGACATTATTGACACCAAAATTTCAAGTCCTTTTGTGAATACCCTAAGGACCTCCCTACCTTCCCTTATAAATCCAACATCTCGTCACCTAATATTAAGACAATAGGAGGATTCAGTTGAATTTAAGTGTTCAGATATTCTGCAAGATGTTTTATTTATAATATTTAATAAGTATAGGTAAAAGGGACCTTTTCCATCAAAACAAAGTCAGAAAAATATTGTATCACTCATGCTGAATTTTGAGGCAAAAGGCATTTTGTTTTAAAAGTTCATTAAAATCTCACAGCAAATTAAACATTCTATTATTACCCACTGGTTAACCTATTTTGTAAGATGTTTCAAGAAAGCATAAAATAGCATCTTAACTGGACAACCATCTTTTAAAGCACAAATTTCCACAACTTTGTAAAAAGACAAATATTAACCAAGTAAAACATTTTCCAGTACACCATTTCCATTTTACCAGCTTTATTCAGTACACTTTACTGCTGGGCAACTGTAAAGGTCAAAGTGTTACTTAAGGCGACACCGAGTATTTAATGAAGCTTCAGCTTAAAAAAAAAAAGCCCAAACTGAGAAATTTTAAAGTGTTAGAAATTTTATTAAAGTTAACATTCCACAAGATCATACTCATACAGATCAAACTGCAAAAGATTCCAGGCATACAAACTATCATCTGTTAATGTGCCATCTTTCTTCTCCAAATGTCAAAAATGTTCTTAATGATACAAAGTCTCTAGAAAGTCAAATTCACTGTCCATTTGTGCTGGGTAAGAAACCTATATCTTCATTCATTTCATGAAATCCATGTTAAAAGAACCCTGTCTTGGTTGTATATTATCACAGCACTCTTGTATTAATCCATTTTTCTCAATTCCCCATAGTGGACTGCCATCTTGATTTCTCAGTGGTAGGGTCCATTTGAGACTCTTCAAGCTGACTGGGTGCTTGATGAAAACATTAAAAGAAAAAAAATGCTGTTGGAATATCAATAATCTTATTCCTTCAGAGAACATCCACCCACCTTGAAGATACTCTTACCATACACAAAGCTTTAATAATTTTATAACAGCTTTAAACTATAAAACTGTATTATATTAAAGTTGTATGTGCTGCACATACTTCTCAATAAGAGAATCATGGCAAAACTGCACACCAGTAACAAAGTTCTTTTACTGTCACAGATACACAGTAACCATAAAAATGTGGCAGTGAAGAGTCAAATTTTTAATAGTTAAATGTAATGTTGTTATACTGTCTACATGAGAAGTGAAAACAAAAATTCAAATTCAAAAATTCTGGAAGGCTAAATTACAGCAACACTATGGATTCTAAATCTCAATGCAGAAAACTTTCCAAGCTTCTTCAAATAAAACTAAATATGGAAAAGAATCTTAAAGGATTAAAAAAAACCCAAAGCAGTGGATCATAGCAGTTTTCCAGTCCAACAGATCTTAATTAATTTTGCATAGATAACACAAATGGCCAATATAGATGTCACCATCTTTAGCTACATATACGAGAATGCAGGAAATAGGTAGCCACTAGAAAACAAAATGATCAGAAATGCAAAATATTTCCCTGCCTTATTTGATATTTGCCATAAAATGCTATCAGATTTCAAATTCAATACAAATATTCTCATTGCAAAAACATCAAATGTTCCTCATTGTTTTAAAAAAATTCATTGCTTAAATAATTTGAAGTAAGGAGATTAAAGGAAGCCAGGATATTTTACCATTAAATAAATGGTCCTGATTCATCATGATAAAACATAATTAGAAAAATACGTTTTAACCCTGGTCTTCTTTATAAATTTTGCAGCTCTCCAACTAAATTTATAGCAATGAAGTCTGAGTGACTGACTAGGAGATTATTAAATATAAGGACATTTTTTGCTCATTAGATAGTACCTTGATTCCAAAACTACAATGAGGATTTGTCTATTATATACAATACAAAAATCTACTTAATAAACCATTTGATTAACCAAGAGACACCACCACTCATTAAAAAAAATACTGAAAATGAGCATCACAACATCAGTAATAAGCATCAAATGAAAGCTATTCCTCCCAAAACATTTTTGCCGATTTCTCTCCAGCCTAAAAGGAGAACTAAAAATAACTCATTTATTCCCCATATCAGTAAAATATCTTCCACTTGTTCACGCCTTACAATTAAGGGACATATTTCTATATAGAAGTATAAAAATAAAAACACCATCATTCCTCTTGCAGAGTTAATTATAAACCAATTTCTCCCCATCTCTACTGTTACAATGCAGGATCAAGCTCTCAATGAGTTGGGAATGTAAATACTATTATGATGAACGGTGACATTAATGCATTCATATCAAGCTAGTCATTTCAATGGCTATAGGTGCACTTTATTCAATCTAGTACGTTAAGTGATAAACTCCGTGCTTTATATTCTTCTGCCACAAGAGGTAAAAAACTTATCGCAGACACTATAAGAAATTTCTTTTTAAAATTTTTTTTAAAAATTTCAAAAGAAAGCCAAATGATATTAAAACCATATCAAAACTAATTAATAAAATGCACCAGCTTGTGTGGCAAAAATAGAGACTAAAAAATACTAGCATATTGGTCGTGCTATCACATACACTGTCATATATTTAACATGGTAAAAAAAAAAAAAAGGCGGGGGGAGGAGAAGAAAAAGAATGCTACAAGAAAGCCATGATCAATCTGCACTCCTATAAAGCCAATGAAAACCCAGAAGTAAGAATTCTGTTAATAAGCAAAAGTGCTCAAATATCAAAGCACCTAAAAGAACAGTAAAGGATTTAGGAATAAAATCCATTTATTTTCATGGAATTCCAATTTCTTGTAAAAATTAAATTTGCAAATAAGCAAAGTTAAAAAGTGAAAAAGAAAGCAGGCATGAGTTCTCTGACCCTGGAAATTTTCTGGGTAACAAAATCCAGTTCTTCATCTGTAACAGTAGTACCTACCTTACGTGGCAGTAGTTGTGAGGATTAAATGAGTTAGTACATTTATAGCTTTTACATTACCCGGTATATAGAAGGACCTCAATAAATAGACCTCCAATATACCACAGTAACCAAAGTACCTGAGGACCTACAAACTAACCTTAATGAATCAAAATAATTTATATTCCAGTGGCCATGATATCTCTGAAAGCTCTAGGATCATGGGGTCAACTTGTAAAAGACAAAACACTTTCTGCTTTAAAGAGCATTTCATTTTGCATTAAAATAAGATCAGTACAGAAAATTGAGTAGGGTTTAGTATCTAAGCCCTACTACTCCACATCTTTCCAGATTTGTGAATTACTGGAAACATACTGCAGAGATGATGGTTTGATCTAGAATTCCATCATCAAACATACAAGCTTCAAGCTAATATTATGAAAAGTTAGGAGAATTTTTCCACTATGATGTTCACTATTTTATACCTCCTTTTTTTAAGAACAAATTGCTTGTTCTAAGATAATTTCCAAGAAGAAAAAACTTCTATGGTAAGAAGGTGATAAGTACCTGCTACTGCTTAAAATCCCCAAATACTATACATCCAGAAATTAAAAACATAAAATTGAGCAAGGAGGTCTTAAATTCTAATTCAGTAAATTTGTTCAAAAAAACACTGGGATATTGTAAAATAAGTTGTTATTTGAAATGCAAGCAAGTGATTCATTACTGGATGTGTTTAACAGGGGTTCAATTTCCTTACCTCTACTTCCCAGCAAACCCCCATTTTAATAGCAACAAAAAATGTGCGGGACAGGGAAAGAGTACAAGGAAAAAGATTAATGACTCTTAATTTTTTAAACAAGTGGCTCTAATAAATACTACAATCTGTTACTGTAAAACCAGTGGGACAAATGGGTACAAAATTACAATAAGAAGCAGAAATTCATGCTTACATGATGATCATTCTCATCGTGTAATTAAGCTTCTTGGTACTTATGACAATTTCAATCTTCGTATTGTCTTTAAATTTGAAAACATTTAATACTGACTTCACATATTTTGTCTTATTACCAAAAAAGCTTGACTCCTCAACAGGATTAAAACTTATTAACAAGTCTGGGTCCTAAATAAAGTGGGCATAAAAACTAACTACAAAAAACCCAACCAGCTGTTCACAACATTGCTAAACTATGTTGTTCAACTATGCTAAGAAAGAGTCATCTTACTTAAGGTTTTTACAATCAAATCAAATCTTCCCCATTATCCCATTTTAGTTTAAAACTTGACTACATGTCCATGAAAGATTGAAAGTTGTGGTTTCTTGTAACTTTACTGAGTCAAAGTTTTGGCATTCAAGCATATCTAAAAATTAGTATTTAAAGCATTATAAATAATGAATTTCACTTTTTACTAGATTAGACCCAAAACACTAGTTGATAATGTTTAATAGCAAGTATATACAATAAATCAACAAGTATTTATTGAGCATCCACTATGTGCCAGGCAATCGTTTTAAAATATAAGGCATGAAGTCAATAAATTACACTACATTAGTAAAGTTTTCATCTCTGCTCTCACCATCCCCCATCGAAAAAAAAAAAAAATTCACTATTTTACAGGCTCTAGTAGCCATTTATACAATAGAAGTTGAAGTAGCAATTAGAAGCAAAGATTATCATCTAGAATCTAGATTCCCGAATGTGATTCAAAAAATTACTTTTATGAAACAACTACTAAATAATTATCATACCTAAAAAGTTCTGTCAATAATAAATGCTTTTGAGAATTCATCCAAATCCATTTCTACAGTCTTAACCACTAACTCTTTTCCCACTATTTCTCAGATGGGGAATTAGAAATTCCACAGTAGTAGTAGTAACCAAACCTTCTAATATCAAGGCAAAACCCCAGTATGAAGAAAAACTTTTTGTTGGCCTTTCAAGTTTAAGGAAAGCTCATAATTACTTCATTTATTTGAATTACTAACAATGAAATCCATTAAAAGTATGCTCTATTACCAAGAGAACCTAAGGGCTTCTGAGTTTTACACATGTGAAGTTGACAAAAAGGAAGGATCCAGGGAAAGAGTAGGCAAGGTTGCCTAACAGGAAAAAATACTAAGCATTTTATAGGGTTTGTGGCCATTAGCTATAGCTACTCTCAACTCTGTAGCCAGAGTTGGAAAGCAAACACAGATAATGTGTAAATGAAAGCGCATAGCTGTGTTCCAATAAAATTTTACTTATAAAAATAGGGGGGAGTTTACCAACACCCAGATCTAGGGTGCAGGGTTTTGTGGGTTTTTTTGGCCGCACAGCGCATGCGCAATCTTAATTCCCCTACCAGGGATCGAACCCATGCTCCCTGCAGTGGAAGCGTGGAGTCTTGACCGCTGGACCACCAGGGAAGTCGTAGGGTGCAGTATTAAAAGCATGTTCAAATGTAGGGTTTTTTCCATTTTAACTCTGCCTGAGCTTAATTAAAAAAAAGTAGAAAATAATAAAAGGTTGGAGTAAATTAACGTGCAAGATTTTAATAATAAACTTCATATACATCTAATCATGCTGATTTATTTTTGTACTGCTTTGAGCCTCACTAAATCCCTCTATATTTTTACAGACTCTGACTCACTCAAAATTTCTAAAGTCATATTTAAAATTAAAAAACAAATTAAACATGTAAATTGAGGAAAACTTACTAAATAAATTCTTCCACCAACATCTATTTTCGTTGTACTGGCCCCTTAGATAATTCAGCCTCAGGATTCATATTTCTGTAGAAATCAAAAAGAATATAATTGTATGTACAGAAAAAGACAAAAACAGATTTATTTGGAAACTTCAACATCTTAACAGGATCACTAGCCAGAAGACCGAGACATACATGTATTTATAAATACAGTCCAAGCAGAAAATCAAAAGTTCTGATCCAGAGGATCTTAAGTTTGGCTGTTCACAGGGCTCACCTGTAGAATAAAGTTACTATAAAAACACGTTATGTCTCCGGCCCCAAGAACTTCCTACGTAAAAATCTGGGCTCCCTAACAGGCAGTCATGGTTGCAAAACAGCTGTTTAACAGAGTCAACATCACTCCTTCCTTAACAGTACAGAACTATTTTATCTCTTGGTCCTTCAGCTAATCTGCTTTCCAGACTTCTAAAGGAAAGCTTCCATTACCAACCTGGCAAGGCCATGTTTCTCACTCTTCAATATTACTATTTTATTTCATAATATCATGTACTTTAATCAATTCTATTCTAGGATAGAAACCTTAAGCATAATTTCAAATTTTTTTCTCTACTAATTATATTGACCTACACAACACTAACCCTTTCTAAAATATGTGCGTGATAAAAATTACTTTTTATCTGGTTACTGATAACCATTACTTTTCACTGGTTAGACTGAAATACCTCATAAACATGGAAGATGTTTCCTGTATCTCAAATAAATTGAATACAGGTATATACTTTTTCCAGTCACTCCTGTGCCAAAGTATGATTATAATAATCACAATAATAGGTAGAACTACCCAAAAAGCTTTGTTCAAAAGTTCAATATTAAAGTGTATCAATTTAAGGATTTTTAGAAAGCAAAAGTTTAGGATTTAAGCTAAAACTAAGCTACCTAAATGCTTTTTCCATGACCAAGGTTTCCAATTTTTCAAATTATAAAGCAAGTTCCTGAGTATCTTACCAAATTTAAATCCCTTTAATCGTTTTGACTAGTCATAAGCCAAGAAATAGTAAGATCTGCTTCAAGATTTCTTTCAAGAGCAAGGTGCTAAAATATCCTCCCAACAAGTTGATAAAATGAAGCAATTTACAAGAAACACAGCATTATTAAGCTTCCAAATTTAATCTGATCTTATAAAGGAGACAGTTACACCGAACAATGACAAAACCTAAATCAGTCAAGTAAAATAAATTGATTTAACCCCTAAGAGAAGGGCAGAAATGACTTAAGGAATCCCCACGAAAGAAATGTCTGAGGGAAACCCATCACATTAGTCTGACAACACGCTTATAAAAAGGCTACCTACCAGTACAAGTATGTGGCTCGGGGTGCTCACTGCATCAAAACCAGAGGACTTGGATCACACTTTGCACCACCACAAAAATTACTGACACCAATGTAATCTACCACTCGATCTCCTTACCAAAAATTGACAAAGTAGTACTCTGCCTTCCTTTAAAGGGGGGTAAGCCAAGTTCACCTTAAGCAGATTACAAAAGTTGATAATTTTGCTCATACTCCTATCTTTAATATTTTGCAGTATCGAGGATCCTCATTTAGTATGAAATTATAGGTATAATATAAATAACAACTTTGATTGCTGCTCATTTTATAATAAAAGGCAAAGACGACTTTAGTCAAGTCTTAATATTATCATTACTAGCCCATTTGTGCTTTTCTTAGATTTGGTTTTGTCACCTTTTAAAGTCCTTAAAACAATTTTTACATTTTAATTAAGAATAAAATCCGAGAGCACTGTGAAATATAAGAAACCACCCACAAAAATAAGGTACTAGTGATAAAGTCATTAACAGTCATAAGAAAACTCTGTCACAACTCATAAAGCATTAAAGTTAAGCAAAATATTTAGCTTGATAACCTAAATTAAAATGATTTTGACTACTATGTAATACACACATTAGATACAATTGCTTTTTGGGAAATATTCAATTTCAAATAAGTGGTATAATTTCAAAAAACAAAGATTGTTTTCCAAAACACTGGATTATCTAGCTGTACACAATGTATAAATAAAACCGTTGTAGGAAAACATGTTACTTGAAAGTTATGTAAACAATCAAATCGCATAGTTTTTATTTATAAAGTCCAGAATATCCCTGAATTTAAGTTGTAAAAGTTAATTATATGCAGAAATAAGTCAATTTGAAAATTAAAAGTTTGTACTGGCCCGCTCAATCTGGAAGGGAAAGGCAGTGGGTAAGATGAGGATATTTATCTTTGAAATATAGATTTCTTAAGGGAAATTATATAGCTTAGTCAAGCATGTAAGCTATAAATCATCATTTATACTCACAATGGTCAGCTGCAAATGTTACATTAAATACACTAATCTTTAAATTATTTAATAAAATAATCAGGAAAAAAATCAAAACAATGCTTTCACTGCAGCATTCTAAATCTTTGTTTTTTAAACACAATTTCACACCTTAACTGCTTTTTAAGATCAACTTTCCATTATGCCTGCATTTATACTATTTATTAATATTTTAGAACACCTAAAATTAGGAAAGTCAGGTACACTATCGCCCAGGTTTCATGTTATTCAAATAACTTCAACAAAGAAATAACATCCATGATTTGCAATGCAAAAATTACAAAAACTACTTTACAGTTTAAGAGAACTAGACACTCTCTTTTTACCACACAATTCAGGAGCAAAAATGTATCTTAAGAAATTGGAAACTCCAAATACTTTATACAAATTAGGAGACTAAGGTCCACAGTGAATAAATCGTCTAGATTACAGGGCTAATTTACATTAGAAGCTGGGTCTCCTGACTGCTGAATCACAGTTATATTTTCCACTCTATCACACACCTCTCATTAATGCAGAAGATGGAGATGTCCTCAAATTAACATTTCTCCCCTTATGCCTCTCAACAAAGAAGAAAATCAGAGGAGAAAAGGTAAAATAATTGGTTGTCCGCAGTCCAAATTTTTAAATAATCAAGAAACTGAACAGTAAACGAAACTTGAAAGAAAATTTATATTCAAAATTACCTATTCCACATAATCCAACCTCTTATTATGTCGTAGTTCATGAAAACCTTTTGTTAACTATGGGGCATGGCTTCTTTCATTTCTGTGGAACTCCAGGGAATTTTTTAAACAGTTATTACCAATAATAACAAATGCAATGCAAGCCAATCACCAACTTGATCAGGTGACTTTTATGATTCAAGAATTCAAAATGCTAAAATAAAAACAAATATTTAAGTATTTATCACTTCAGTTCTTAAGTAGAAAATAGTAGTAAACTAAACAATGTATTTATGAAATACAGTAATTTAAAACAACAGTATCTTCAGTTATATTTGCCCCCATGTGTCCATTATTTCTGTCCACCAAAAATATTGCCAATTTTACAGGCTTGGCTCAGCAGCAGATTTCAAAACACTGACTCTAAATATTATCATGAAGGTCGAAGTACATGTAGGTCTTTTTAAAATGTGACTTATAATGGGAACATATGTTTATGTATGACTGATTCACTTTGTTATAAAGCAGAAACTAACACACCATTGTAAAGCAATTATACCCCAATAAAGATGTTAAAAAAAAAAAAGTGACTTATAATCCTTTATCTTGTTGGTGATAAAAAAAAAACTACACTCCATTACATTAACTTAGGAGTTACTACAACACTTAAGTTATTTTTATAATTATTAATACTTGACTAAAAAAGATACAAATTTTCATTTAACATTTCAAATCTTCTTTAACCATTCGTTTTTTATTCTATGGGTTCAAATTACGCCTTTGGTAGGCCATTATAAATTACTGCCAATTTATACTTAAACTTAGGTTAAACTTCACATACATTTGTGTCTTAAGAGGCCCAATTCTCAATTTTTATAACAGTGCCCAACCTCATCTGAATGCCAACCTAATATCCTATCATTTACAAAGAGGAAACCCTAACCTTGGCATTTTTATGTTAAACGACCTTGGGATGAAAGACGTCTTAACTTTTTTATATATGTTACATCTTTAAAACATTGTTAAAGGTCTAACATTTGGTTTTCTTTTGTACACTATAATAAACACAAATCTGATCAAACTGCAAAAGGGCTGAAAAGCAAAAAAAGCTAAAGCAAAAGCAATAAAAATATTACCTTTATCACCTATTTGAATCAACAGAATAAGCCCACACCAACGATGAATTTTCCACAAAAATTACAAGGACAAGGGTAAACCTGCCCTTACATTAATTAATTGTTTATTTGGCTATTCTTAAAACTTCCCAAGGTATCTCATTATATATTTCCTCTGATAAATCCCTTCCTAATATATACTGCTTGACAGTAACTTCCCCTTTCAGTGTTAAGAGTAAGAAGTAATTCCTGAAAATTCTGTACATATTTTTCTCATTCATGTATCTAATTTTAAGATGTCAAAATACCATACACATATTGAAATTATTTCTTCCTTTTATGCTTTAAAAAGACTAAGCTATAGATTAGAAGTCTCTTTAGTCACATTCTAGTTTCCTATAACTTATTTTTGCACCTGTATGGAAAAAAGACTCATAAAAACAGGTAAAATGAGTATTTTAAATCCTTTACATAATAACTAGAATATGAGAGGGTCTATTAAGTTTTTGAAATATACTTCTTTTAAGATAAATCATAAGATCTGCAAATACAAAATTCTAGGCCATTTCTAAAACGTAATCTGCATCACCAAAAAAATGGCTAAAGAATGTACATTTCAGATTGTAAAGATAAGTAATTCTGATGACTCAACTACTGATTTAACCATAATTCTAAACCATTTAATTGAAAAATACTGAATGTCTCACTACTGATGTAAATTACACGTATCAACTATTTTAACATTAACACAGAACTGCTTTGATGTAAGGAAAAGAATTTGATGGGTTTTCTCTTATCCCTTTTTCGAGATAAGGTCTACAGTTTATGTCGCACTGACAAACTTTAGTGATATTCTTCTGTTGGTAGCTATTAGATTTCAGATGTTGCATAAAAACATTTACTTACTTGCTATATAAAATACAGACTATCGCAAAGATTTCCTTTATCCTCAAGGATAAAATTCCACGGTCTCAGTCTTCAAAATGGCATACCTTTTGCAAAACAAAAAAAACAATATTCTAAACAATTTATTGATGGAACCACCAATAGCCAAATACTAATATGTGTTTTAAAACTTTTTATTACATAAAAGAAAAAATAAAATCTATGCCACAAAACCTGATTTTTAAAGCATTCTTTTCTAAAATCCATTAGTATGAATAGCAACTAGCTTAAATTTCCCCAAAAATTTATTTCTTTAAATATTTAAAAGATTTAAATTGTTTGCATAGTATATTAAATAGCAAAAAAGAAAAAGCAGATCTTTGGTTTATGGTTTTCCTCAAAGTACAATATTTTTTCTTGTTCCCAAAACTAAACAAAGGCTTAAAGGACCTTCAGTATTTTAAACTATTCAAAAGGCACATTAAGTTACAATGGCTATGCAGATACACTTTTCATACAATGAAAAGGTTTAAAGATCTTGTAAAATTATTTCAGATACTTACTCATAATCACTATTCACTAAAAATATATATTATCAAAAAAAATAAAAACCTAATAAGTTTACTTTTATGTCAAAGTAATAAAAATTTACCCACTCTTACCTCAAATAAGAGCTGTATTTGTTCAGAACCATCATCAACCAAATCTAATTTTAATCTTGTAAGTTACCTTTAAAAAAAAAAAGGAAGATGATTATCAATGTTTTGATTTTTAAACACTTCTTGGCCAAAGTTTCACTGTGATGAAACAATGAGAAAATATTCCAGAGACAACGATCATTGGACAAATTCAAGAAATGGCTCATTGACACGCTACCTGTAAATTTTAAGGGTGCAGTTATTTATCTTAATATCTATCAGTCTTTATTTTCCTCATCTTTTGGTTGTATGAACAAACACTAGAGATTAAGGCATTGAGATTAAAAACAAAAAATTCACATCTTTGGACAGATTTAAGATTATGACCTTGTTTTCATTTTTATTCTTCTTTTGATGACAAGCAATACACGAAAACAAAGGAAAAGTTTACCATTTTTAAAGACTGAAATCAACTTAAAATTTTCTTTACCATCTAGAAATACCTTTTACAATTATGAGCAATTAAAAATTAACTCCTCCAGGAGAAATTAGTGAAGTTAAAATGGCCACTGGTTACTTTAAATTTTTAAACCACAAGTTATTTGATCCCACCAAGTGGGATATTAGCTTTGTCTTTAAAGCAAATCTAAAACATGTAGTATCTATGTCCTTTATTCAATTTCAAACTGGGGTCTAGAACATTTTCAGTCTCTCCCTTCCCCCATTTCTCATGTAAAAAGACCTTATGAGGTTTAAACTGCTAGCAATTATTCTGCATTTCGCTATTCAAAAAAACTAGATTCAGAATATTAATTTCAAACGACTTGCAGTGCTCAAAAATTTCAGAAATGTTGATTTGAAAAACCAAATTGTTACCTAAACACCAAGAGTCTCTAAAATCAAGATATGCGCAACTGATGTAACGTGTAGCACTATATGAATGCTATTAGGAAAATAAAACAATGTCACTGACAAAAATATCCTCAGAAACACAGTCCATTACACCAGTATCTTTGATTTTATAAGTACTACATAAATCTGCCCAACACTATTTTTACGTAGATCTGCACCTCTACAACACCAGAGCTACCGCAGGATGAAGACAAATATATTCTAAAATACACAAAGGTTTGTTCATTTGTGGTTTGTTCTTCAAATCACTAAACTCAAATTCCCTCTCAGACAATTTTTTTAAATTCCTAGACTATACAGATGACTCTACAAGTTTTTTAAAAACCAAAATACACTATTAAAATACTGTTCCGTTTTGAGCATATCTGGATTTTTATGCATGCAACAAATGCAACAAATATGGCTCCTCTTCATCGCCCATTACCGAGCAGTCCTACTTTAATATTTACACTACGAGAAAGTAACTTCACAAAGAGATTTGGTATCAGAATATTCCTTTGTAAAAGTTCTGTCGACCGTGGCTTGTGATAATACACATTATTTTTTTAAATCATCAAATGATGAACTTAAACTTTTAAAAGTCTAGGAACTAACCCAAGTATGGTCTAACATTCAGGTGTGATAAGTTACAGATAACGGCTCCTTATGATCTTTTTAAAAGTAACGAACAGTAGATTTAATCATTGTTCAAACATCAGAATGTCAAATAATCTTGGCGTAATTACTCAGTAAAATAAACTACCTTAATCAAACGTCATCGTCTAGCACCGTAATTAAAATCTATTTCCATTAAACAGCCTTGACGACATAGTAAACTTGTCTTCGTAATTTCTGAAATACCAGAAGCACTCCTCCAACTTGCATTTTTAAAAGACAACCTTAACATCAATAAAGGTTTGAACAAGCAGCAAGTACCTTCTCATCTGCAACACTGCAGCCGTTTTCAAAATCGGCTTTGAAAGAGTTAAAAGCCAACACCCAAAAGGAAAAAAAAAAACAAGTTTTATTTTTGTTGAAACGTAGTCAGGGTTCCATTGTTCTTTTAAATTCGAAAACGAAGATGAGTTCCCACCTCACCGGAAAGGGGTTAAAAAGCTCCCCCGTCGGACAACCTGAAAAGGATTTTTTTTTTACCCTAAATATCAAAATAACTCACCAGGACAGAAAGGGGCTCTCCTCGCGCAGTCCCCTTCAGGCTCCCGCCCGCGGTCACCGCCGCCGCCCCTTTCCCGGCGGGGCCGGTCCCGGCAACGAGGCCACCCCCCGCCCGGTCTTCAGCAGGGCCCCCGCGCCCCCAGCCCCGGGCCCCGCGGCGCTTCCCGCCCGGAGAGCCAGAGAGCGGCGCCTATGGGGCCGGTAGGGGAGAGCCGGCCGGCGAGGCCCGGCCCGCCGCCCCCTCCTGCTCGCGCGCTCAAGGACATTTTGCTTTTCCTCCCAAGGACAAAGGACAATAAAAGGAGCCGGGGAGCCACTCACCAGGTCCGAGCGCCGCGGTCGGCACCTCCTGGTCGCCCGCACCCGAGTCCCGCGCCGGGCCGCCCGCCCGAGCCTCCCGTCCGTACCGGGTCGAGCCGCCCGGGCCCCGGGGAGCCTCCGCGGCCGCTGCCGCAGCGGCGCTTTCCGCGTCGTGGGCCCGGCCGCCCCGGGCGCCTCTGCCGCGGGCTCCGACCCCGGCGCGCGGCCCGACTCGCCCCAGCCGCGGCCGCTTCGCTCCCGCGGGCCTGCGGGCCGCCCGGGCGCAAGTCCCCGCCAGCCGGCGGGCCCCGCGGCCGCGGCGGAACGCCTGACAGCTCGAGGTGCTGCTGCTTCTCCGGCCATCTTGTGCCGTGTGTGTGTGGTGTCTCTCTCCCGTCTCCTCTCTCGGCTTTACTCCCTCCTCCTCCTCCCCCCCGCGGCCCTCCTCCCCCCCGCCCCACACACCACACAACATGGCCTCTTTGCTGCGGCGGCAGCTGCTGCGACGGCAGCAGCCTCCGCCGCGTTCCTGCCCGCTCCCCTCCCCCATCCTCCCCGCCTCCCGCCCGCAGCCCCAGGTCGCAGTACGCATGCGCACTACCGCCCGCCCGCCGCGGCCATTGGTTCTGCGAGCTTCCTTCCACCCTTTCCCGGGAGCGGCCCCACGCACGCTCGCAGGCGTCTTCCTCCCGCCTAACAACAACCACTTCAATACTATTGGCTAATTCTGACCCCACCCCTTCAGCTGAGTCCCCGAGGATAGGCTGGTCTTAATGCCATTCACCTTCCGTAGGTGTTTCTGGTTTTCTTGAGGGATCCCAGCTGGCGATTGGTTGGTGATGGAACCTTTGGGTTTGGAGCTGGGCTGTTGCTTTGCGCCTCGCAGTGCGGACCCCTCGGGGAAGGCTAGGGGGTTCCTGGAGCGGGGTAGCCCAGGCCAGTATTATTAGTACAGTGCCCTAGAGATAAGGGCTTCGCCCCTGGAAAAAGCTTGGAATTCGGTGTTTTCGACTTCAGATTTTTGTCTTCTTTTTTTAAAAAAAAGGAAAATGATTGACAGGATGACGAGCAAACAAGATGCAGGTTCATAGCCCTTGGGCAAGCAGCCATATCTGAGGAGCTATAGAACTCAAGATTTTTCTTCTAAACAACCAGTCCTTCCCTAAGGGTCACAGAGTTTGGGCCAGTTTTTTTAAACCAGCGCATCCCCCTAGCCCAATATCCGAATTGAAATGCCACTTATTTGAGGGCTTGTAAGCTTCTTGTTGCCTGTTTATGAGAGGCAGGCTATTAGTGTGTCCGGTGTCCATCGGCATTATGAATCAGTATCTCATAATCCTGGTTGGGCCAGATTCCACCCTTTAGGGAGTGTTTGTTAAAGGGATAGTTTGAACCTGAACAATCATAGTCTACCTGCCAACCACCTTCTCCCAGAGAATCAGGCAAAACAAGCTTCGCTTCTTTTAAGCAAATCTCACCTTTTTTCTGTTGTTGTTTTCATTACTTCTTCCTACTTCAATCTAGAAGCAACTCTTGGCAGACCAAGGAATAACTGTAAACAACCTTCCTGAAATGGATGGGAAAAGAAAAAGTGGCTCTCTCCCAATGCCAGCATTTTAGAAATCTTGCTCCTTTTGGGACCTGGTAAAAAGGAAAGGAACGCTAGATGCTCTTAGTCTTAACGGATTTATTTGAGGGAAGGAGTCTTGGGGAAAGGTGAGCAACTCTGAAATTCTCTTGAGACCCTGTTCTTGGATTAGAATAAGAGAATGTTAAATACTCATGAGGCCTAGGAACTAGGTCTGGCCCCTTCTTTTCAAAATGACACAGTTGTTAATTAACTTGATTCAATACGGCATCAGCTACTTCGGGCAGAACTAGAACTAGAACCCAAGTCTCCTGACTCATAGATCTTGGGTTCTCTCTATGCAGACTGACCATCCTCCTTAGCAATATAATTTGAGCTTCAAGTGGACACACAAAAAGAATGCTTCTTGAATTGAAATTAAACTTTCTCCATTTAACTTCCAAGAGAATTCCCTTACACAATGTAGCTTTGAACATTGTAGACCTGCAACAGGCTGTTTTCTCTGAAACAGCCCCATCCTGAACCCTTTTTCCTCATTCTTCCTGATGTGTTCTTGCTATGCTATTGTCCACCCCCTCTTTTCCCTTCCTATCACTACCTGAAATCCATCTATGATTCTGCTTGTCCAGATTCATCACCAAGTACCTCTATGCCAGCAAAACTGGCCTGAACAGGTCTTTATTAAAAATAAGTATGGCTAAAAAGAAATAATAATAATAGGTATGGCTGAAAAACATTCAGTTAGCTATGCGCCAGGCATTGTTCTAAGCCCTCATTGGTGGTTAACTCAGGTCATCACGCAACACCCCTGTGAGAGACTATTATTATCTCTGTGTATTATCTCTATTAGGAAGCTGAGGCACAAGGAGTTTAACTTGCCCAGGTTCACACTGCTAAGAAGTATTAGAACCAGGATGGAACCCAGTTGTCTGACTCCAGAACCATTCCTTGCTGCCTCTCCCTTTTTTGTGTGTGTGAAGACTGCCCCCTTGCCAGATAGGTTCAGTTGGATCACCTGTTGTGGGGAGCTGTCTGATTTGCCAGCTGCTCCCTCCCCGACTTCGCTGAAGTGCTTCACCTTCAGAATCAGGCCTCCCTCCAATTGGGGAATATCAGACCCATACTAACTTAATCCCCAGACCTGGGTCCCACCCGATTGCCGTCAACCTCCTGGCATGCCACCTGGGAACCATCTATCTAGCTCTCTTGTTTTACTCCTTGTCTGATTGCGGGCCCCACAGTTCAACTGTGGAGTGACTCCCCTTTAAGAGATACACTTTGGGTGTCTTAGAGAAAACAGCTTTCTTCTCCCAAGCTTACATCCCACACAGCGCCTTCTTCAGAGAACGCCATTCTCTGCCACATTGAAACTTTTTTCCCTATCACACATGACAGTCATAATTTCTTTTGTCACATCTACACCATGTCTTTAGCCATCCTCGTTAAACCTAGACTAGCTCCATCCTAAATAAAAATAAATAAAAAGCACCTGACACCTGGCGGACCACATTCTATCTCCACCACAGTTCTTTTTCATGCTAAGTGATCTGCCAATGAACTGAGAGGAGATCCCTCCCTCCCCCAGTCTCCGTTGGGTCCTATTACTGCTGTCTCTTTACCAGCGAAAATGAAGAGCACAGCCCTTAGCCTTGACTTAGAGGAAAGGTCTCTGCATGTGTGTGCTCTGAGTAGTTTTTTTTTTTTAAGATCTTTTTGATGTGGATCATTTTTAAAGTCTTTATTGAATTTGTTACAATACTGCTTCTGTTTTCTGTTTTGGCTTTTTGGCCACAAGGCTCGAGGGATCCCAGCTCTCCGACTAGGGATCAAAACCACCACCCCCCACCCCACCCCCCGCCGGCTGCCCCGCCCTCGACCCCCGCACTGGAAGGGCGAAGTCTCAACCACTGGACAGCCAGGGAGGTCCCACTCTGAGTATTTCTGTTCCTATTTAATCGTGCCCAAAAGAAAACGTGGATGGGCAGAGAATATTTCTGGAAGGATGCTAGAATCTGTTTACACGTCTCACCTCTGAGGAGACCTCAGAGGAGGCTGGAGAATCGGGTGAGAAGGGCACTTTGCACTCTATACCGCTTTGTGACTTTTGAATTTTGAACCATGGGAATGTATTACCTTTTTAATGAAGAAAGAAAGAAAAGAAAAAACATAAACTAAATCTCCTAAGCTAAAAGCTGACACTCATTAGGTAACTTTAAAAATTTTTTATTGTGTCATTTGCTACACTAAACACCTGTAAGTTTTTTTTTTGAAATAAAGGTCACACAACACTCAGTACCTACAGGGATGTGAACGGCCCCCGAAATGTCCCTGGTTGATGGTAAGGATCTCTGGTACATAAAATGGGCAGCAGCTCCCATCTCCCATGCACTGTGGCCTCACACACTGCAGAACAGAGCTTCCTGCCGTGCTCCCTGCTTCCCTGCAGCTCCCCAGGTCCGTTTCCCGTTTCTGTCCTCCTCTCCTTCTGTAGTAATTAAAGAAGAGCGAGCAGGATATGCTTTCCTCCCTGTTTCCTGTCCTACGTGTCCACCTTTGCCTAGGGTGTCTCCCTGAGAGGTTCAGCCCAACGCATCGCGGAGGCTCAGCCGAAACCCAGGATGACCTTGACTCAAGTCAGAGACACAGTTTTCAAATACAGGCCTTTTCAGTTGCCAGCAGCTCTGCTCCTGCTCTTTGCCGTTTCTCTTGCTGCTCATGCTCACATGACTTACATGCAGCCTCTCTCTTATTTCTGGATACACCCTGCTCCTTCTTCACACAGGGCAGTCTTTCTTTCTTTTTCCCAGGGTACATCACACACAGGGTTGAAATTCATTGGATACTCAAAATATTTCCAAACAGAGTTATTGCGTTTCTTCCATGTTCCAGGTACTATTTTAGAAGCTGGACGTGGACTGCTACGTGGACTGAGGTGTCTGCTCTTGTGGAGCTTATATTCTAATGGGGCAGAAGACCATACATAAGAAAATACCAGGTAGTGATAAGTGCTATGATGATGAAGGCCTAATTTCAGGTTGAGTGGTCAGGGAAGACCTCTCTGAGGAGGTGACATTTAAGTTAAAGTAGGAAGGACACAAAGGAGGCAGCTATGTGTATATGTGCCTGCCAGTTCCAGGCTAAAGGTGGCAGATGGTATGCATGCAACTAATTTTGCTCCATCCCAAAACTTCACTAAACAGACTTCTTTTCCCTTTCTTTCTCCCTTCCTTCCTTCCTTCCTTCCTTCCTTCCTTCCTTCCTTCCTTCCTTCCTTTCTTTCTTTTCATAAACTCATTAGGAAAGGAAAGCAAGAGAAAAGAGCAACACAATTTCAGAAGCTGGAAAATAGATGGATGAATAGTAACTTAAAATTTAGCAGGCCTAGACGATATAAAACTCTTAGAGGAAAACATAGGCAGAACACTCTATGACATAAATCACAGCAAGATCCTTTTTGAACCACCTCCCAGAGAAATGGAAATAAAAACAAAAATAAACAAATGGGACCTAATGAAACAAAAGCTTTTGCACAGCAAAGGAAACCATAAACAAGACAACCCTCAGAATGGGAGAAAATATTTGCAAATGAAGCAACTGACAAAGGATTAATCTCCAAAATATACAAGCAGCTCATGCAGCTCAATATCAAAAAAACAAACAACCCAATCCTAAAATGGGCAGAAGACTTAAATAGACATTTCTCCAAAGAAGATATAAAGATTACCAACAAACGCATGAAAGGATACTCAACATCACTAATCATTAGAGAAATGCAAATCAAAACTACAATGAGATGTCATCTCACACCAGTCAGAATGGCCATCATCAAAAAATCTACAAACAGTAAATGCTGGAGAGGGTGTGGAGAAAATGGAACCCTCTTGAACTGTTGGTGGGAAAGTAAATTGATACAGCCACTATGGAGAACAGTATGAAGGTTCCTTAAAAAACTAAAAATAGAACTACCAGGGGCTTGCCTGGTGGCGCAGTGGTTGAGAGTCCACCTGCCGATGCAGGGGGCACGGGTTCGTGCCCCGGTCCGGGAAGATCCCACGTGCCGTGGAGCGGCTGGGCCCATGAGCCATGGTCGCTGAGCCTGGGCATCTGGAGCCTGTGCTCCGCAACGGGAGAGGCCACAACAGTGAGAGGCCCGCGTACCGCAAAAAAAAAAAAAAAAATAGAACTACCATATGACCCAGCAATCCCACTACTGGGCATATACCCTGAGAAAACCATAATTCAAAAAGAGACATATACCACAATGTTCATTGCAGCACTATTTACAATAGCCAGGACATGGAAGCAACCTAAGTGTCCATCGACAGAGGAATGGATAAAGAAGATGTGGCGCATATATACAATGGAATATTACTCAGCCATAAAAAGAAACGAAATTGAGTTATTTATAGTGATGTGGATGGGCTTAGAGTCCGTCATACAGAGTGAAGTAAGTCAGAAAGAGAAAAACAAATACCTTATGCTAACACATGTATATGGAATCTAAAAAATCGTTCTGATGAACCTAGGGTCAGGACAGGAATAAAGACACAGACATAGAAAATGGACCTGAGGACACGGGCAGGGGGAAGGGCAAGCTGGGACGAAGTGAGAGAGTAGCACTGACGTATATACACTACCAAATGTAAAATAGCTAGTGGGAAGCAGCTGCATAGCACAGGGAGATCAGCTCAGTGCTTTGTCACCACCCTAGAGGGGTGGGATAGGGAGGGTGGGAGGGAGACGCAAGAGAGGAGAGATATGGGGATATATATATATATGTATAGCTGATTCATTTTGTTATACAGCAGAAACTAACACAACATTGTAAAGCAATTATACTCCAATAAAGATGTTAAAAATAAAATTTTAAAAAAGTGTACAACTCAGGAAAAGAAAAATTTAGCAGGCCTGAGAAAGCTGAGATCCAACCTGACTTACACTCAGAAGGCTCAGAAACCAGAACTGGGGACCACTGAGACTGAGAGTGGAGGGGAAGGCTAAAATAAGGAGAGCTGAGTGAAAGCAGTTTGAGAAGCAGTTAGATCCCACATCCCATCCCTGATCCCAGCAGAAGATTGGAGATTTATTCTGCAAGGAGAGTCTCTGGCCTGAAGGATGTCAGGCACACGGAGAGCATAGGTACCACACTGGAGATGGGGGGATCCAGAGGCCAGATGCACAGCAAATTCAGCAACTCCAATTGTCTTGCCCCATTTGGCTCTTAGGATGCTGGCAATGTGACATTCACCTTTCAGTCGGAGATTGGAAGACTTTTTCTTTTTTCTTTTTTTTTTTTTTTTTTGCAGTACACGGGCCTCTCACCGCCATGGCCTCTCCCGCTGCGGAGCACAGGCTCCGGACGCGCAGGCTCAGCAGCCATGGCTCACGGGCCAAGCCGCTCTGCGGCATGTGGGATCTTCCCGGACCGGGGCACGAACCCATGTCCCCTGCATCGGCAGGCGGACTCTCAACCACTGTGCCACCAGGGAAGCCTGGAAGACTCTTTTTGAGAAATCTACTCAGTCTATGAGGAAGGCCCACAGGATCTGACACGGGGGCACCTTCTAACTCCTAACATGCTCCCACCAGGTCACCCTTCAGTGACGCTCAGGATCAATGTATCAGACACCTTTTGTGCACTGCCCCTAATTCTCTAGGCCTCACCTCTTACTCTACCCAGAGTTGCAGCCACTGTTCCATCAAGTTCCGTACAGCTTCCCAGAGCAAGTGGGATAGTTAGTTTCATGTGTCAATTTGACTGGCCACAGGTTGCCCAGATATTAACTATTATTTCTAGGTGTGACTGTGAGGGTATTTCTGGATGAGATTAGCATTTGAATTGGTAGACTGAGTAGAGCAGATATTGGGCTTCACCCAATCTGTTGAGAGACTGAGTAGAACAAAAAAGGCAGAAGAAGAGAGAATTCAGTCTCTCCACCTTAGAGTTTTTGAGCTGGGTCAGTGGTCTTCTCCTACACTCAGACTGAAACATACACCATTGGCTCTCCTGGTTCTCAGGCCTTTGGACTTGGACTAGAACTACACAATTGGCTCTTCTGGTCTCCAGTTTGCAGATGGCAGATCATGGGACTTCTCAGCATAATCACATGAGCCAATTCCTTATAATATCTATATCTACACCTATCTCCTCCCTGAATCTTGCTTTCTGTCCCAAAGCAGCTTTAATGTCTATGTGGGTCTGCAGAACCACTCAGTATCAGCATTCAGGCCTGTGAACCCAGAAATTCAGGGACGATAACATCTGTGGGGCTACCTTTGTGGACAAAGGCTTCCCTTTTTCATCCCCTGAGTGGACAGTTCTGATACACATCCCACAAGACTCAGGATATCCCATGGAATGCAGCACCAGTCATTGCAGCGATGGCCAGCTGGATGACATATCTAACACTTATACTGGCTTTCTCTCTGCTTTTTTCCCTTCCACTACCCCTCATTTCTGCTTCTTTGGATCACTTCCTAAATGAGCTTCCTCTGTGTAATTCTTGGACTCTGCTTTGGGAGAAACCTTGGCTAAGACACAACAAGGCCCAATACCACACTCAGAGCTTCCAAACAGCCTTTTAATCTGTGCTCTTAATCAGGAATAAATGCTTAACAATAAATGGCAAACAACTAAAGAAAACTTCTCACATGAAAGATAAAGACCAAAACCAACAGGGAAAAAAATAATAATAACCTGAAGGAAAAACAGACGGTGAAGGGAAAAGACATCAAAAAATAAAATTTCTTAATCATCATTAGTATTTCAAAAAGAAAAGAGATGACATTGCATCCATGAAACAAGGAAAGAAATAATTCAAAGAACCAAAAAGAACTCTTGGAAATCGAAAACATTATGACAGAAATGGAAAACTCAATAGAAAGAATAATAAAATTGGAGAAAACTCACAGAAAACACAGCGTAAAGGACAGAGATGGACACTAGTAGAGAGAATTAGAGGATAAGTCATGTAGGTTCAACATTTGAATAATAGAAACTCCAGAAAAAGAAAACAAAGATAAGGATTTGGAGAGAATTATCGACTAAATAATTCAAGATTTCCCAGACTTGAAGGACACAATTTCCAGATGGAAAGGCTGATCAACAAACAAGACCAACAGATGAATTACACACACTGAGGCCCATCATTGTGAAATTCCAAAACGTAGGAGGCAAAGAAAAGATTCTACAAGCTTCAAGGGGGAAAAAAGCCACATGCAAAGGACCAGGAATCAACAGCTTCAGGCTTCTCAGTAACATCACTGGAATCAAGAAGATAGTGGGGCTTCCCTGGTGGCGCAGTGGTTGGGAGTCCACCTGCCGATGCAGGAGACACGGGTTCGTGCCCCGGTCCGGGAGGATCCCACATGCCGCGGGGCGGCTGGGCCCGTGAGCCATGGCCGCTGGGCCTGCGCGTTTGGAGGCTGTGCTCCGCAACGGGAGAGGCCACAACAGTGAGAGGCCCGCGTACCACAAAAAAAAAAGAAGATAGTGAAGCAACATCTTTAAAATGCTGAGGGAAAATGAATTTCAACTTAAACTTCTATACTTAGCCAAATCATCTAGTAAATAGGAGGATAGGAGGAAGACAATTTTCATGCAAAATTTCAAAAACTTTCACCTCTCATGCATGCTTTCTCAAGGAGCTATTGGAAAACGGATTCCACAAGGGAGCAAACCAAGAAAGAGGAGTCATAAGATAGAGGACAGAGGAGATTTATTGCAGAAGGCAGGCAAACAGAATCCTTGGGTGGATGGTACAGGGAGATTCCAGGCTGTGCTCCAGACGGCCACCAGTCAGAACTGGAGCAGTGTAACCCAAGAGACGGACATGACGATGGCTTCATCCGGATGCTGCCTGCCATTGTTCATAACCAGGTGAACCTGACCCAGATTCTAATCTGTACCTGACCTATCTTGGACCATGTATTGATAAAGTTCCTCTCTCCTCTGTAAGGCTTGCCACCTAGACCAGCTGAAGGCTTATTTCTTCCCCCACAGACATGGTCTGCTTTGATCTACTCCTAGGCTGAGGTGAGAAGCAGATAAAAAGAGAGCAGCATACTCCCCGACCACATAACTGCCACACGTCTCACACCTGCCTCCTACGCTTGTGCTACCAATCCTCCGACTATGCTGCCACCACGTCTTCTCCAGGGTTCACTCATGACATTGCCTAGGAGAGGTTCTGGTAACTTGCCAGGGAAGCCGCAGTCAGACTACAACCTGCAGACCGTTTTCTTTGTCTTCTCCTGGGAGCCTTCATCTAACTCTGGCAATATCTCATGATAGCTAGGTGTGTGCTTGCAACCAGATTTTCAAAATTAAATGATAACTGTTCAGGGAGACATATCTAGGTGGGTTTTTTCAAAACTATATTTTAAAAAGAAAGAGAATGATTAACTCAAATGAAGTCAAAACTCAGGAGAATGGGTAACCTCTGGCAGGGAGAGGGAACAATCATGAATGAGTACAGGTAAGCCATCAGGACTCTCCCCACCTCTCAGCTCTGCCCTCTACTCTGTCGGCTTCTTTCAGGAAGGCCCTTCCCACGTGGTGGCAAAATGACCACCAGGAAATCAAGTCTTTTTCCTAAACCTTCTATTGACCTCTGCCCAAAAATCTCTTAGCATGTTTCATGATTGGCTCAGCCTGTGTCACATGCCCATCTCTGAAGCAGTGGCTGGCTGGCCAGATCTGTCATTGCTCTGGAGTTCTGAGATGGGCACCACAAACTTGTGAGGGGGAAATAAAATCGAGTTGCTACTACCAAAAGGAGAAGGAATGGATTCTGAACCAGCAAACCATGAGATGTCATTATAAAAAATACTGTGCAAACACTGCCTTCCTCCCCAGGTTTGTGTGGCCAGAATGATAGGGAACAGATACCCACTGTAAGAATCTGGGTCATGTTTTATTTTTGGCAGGGGGAGTTTTTCAGTAGGGGAGAGTTCATGTATTTTTATTGCTCTGAATACCAGCTAACCTGTCCAAGGTTAGCTGTCCACATTTATAACAAGTTCTGTTTTTTACTTTAAAAAAATTTTTTTACTGGAGTATAGTTGATTTACAATGTTGTGTTAGTTTCAGGTGTACAGCAAAGTGAATCAGCTATACGTATACATATATCCACTCCTTTTTAGATTCTATTCCCACATAGGTCATTGCAGAGTATTGAGTAGAGTTCCTTGTGCTATACAGTAGGTTCTTATTAGTTATCTTTTTTTTTTTTTTTTTTGCGGTATGCGGGCCCCTCACTGCTGTGGCCTCTCCCGTTGCAGAGCACAGGCTCCAGACACGCAGGCTCAGCGGCCATGGCTCACAGGCCCAGCCGCTCCACAGCATGTGGGATCTTCCCGGACCGGGGCACGAACCCGTGTCCCCTGCATCGGCAGGCGGACTCTCAACCACTGCGCCACCAGGGAAGCCCAGTTATCCATTTTATATATAGTAATGTGTATATGTCAATCCCAATCTCCCAATTTATCCCTCCTCCCACCTTTCCCCCTTGGTAACCATAAGCTTGTTTTTACACCTGTGACTCTATTTCTGTTTTGTAAATAGGTTCATTTATATCATTTTTTTTAGATTCGACATATAAGCAATATCATATTTGATATGAAAGAAAGATATTTGTCTTTGTCTGACTTACTTCACTCAGTATGACAATCTCTAGGTCCATCCATATTGCTGCAAATGGCATTATTTTGTTCTTTTTAATGGCTGAGTAATATTCCATTGTATATATGTACCACAGCTTCTTTATCCATTCCTCCGTTGATGGACATTTAGCTTGCTTCCATGTCCTGGTTATTGTATATAGTGCTGCAACGAACATTGGGGTACATGTATCTTTTCGAATTGTGGTTTTCTCCAGATATATGCCCAGGAGCAGAATTGCTGGATCATATGGTAGCTCTATTTTTAGGTTTTTAAGGAACCTCCATATTGTTCTCCATAGTGGCTTTACCAGTTTACATTCCCATATAGTAACTTTTATCTGATAGTTTCACTAACATCTTCTTGGGTCCATGGCAGCATGTGAAAATGTTAACTTCAATCTCTGTGTAGTTTAAAATTTGACTTTCTCCGAGTACTGATGAATAGTCATTTTTTAAATTATCCATGCCGTTGAGTTCTAATGAAATCTTTAGGCACTCTCAGAAATGAGGACATCCCACATATGCAGTTTTTCGTGTAATTTTGGAGGTTCGTGGACCCCCTGCAGTCCACGCAAGCACTTCAGGGTAAGAGTGTCTTTTCTCTCCTTTGACCTTAGCAACTGAACTCAGGTTTCCATCTTGAAGCCAGACTTTTCTGGTAATGCTCTTTCCCTTTTACTCAGAAAGTCTAATTTTATCAAACTTCAAAAGGGTGTGTAAGGGAATTTGTGCTTCCCAGGCAAGATAGAGTATCAGGAACCAGATTTACATACCCACCTGTAACAGCTTAAAAAAAGAGACAAAATGCAAGACAATGCAAGGGTTTTTAAGACATTAGGCATCTGGTAACAAAGGATTGTGATTATTTGGGCCTCTCACTGTTGTGGCCTCTCCCGTTGCAGAGCACAGGCTCTGGATGCGCAGGCTCAGCGGCCATGGCTCATGGGCCTAGCCCGTGACCGTGGGATCTTCCCGGATCGGGGAACGAACCCGCGTCCCCTCCATCGGCAGGCGGACTCTCAACCACTGCGTTACCAGGGAAGCCCAGGACTGTGATTCTTCAGTGCAGGAAGTAAATGAGATGAGCACTGCTATTGCCCCAGCTTACTGTCTGGATTACAACTATGTCTCCAAGCCTTAGTACTGGGAGGGGTAACCCAGGCAGAGCCCCACTATCTCCCTGAACTGAGGAGATGGGCTGGGAGTCCAGGGAGAGCAAGGTGGCTGGAGTTACCAGGGCAGAGTACCTGGGGAAAGAGAGCATGAGCCATAAAAGAAACAATCCATAACTTGACTTCATAACAATTAGAAACATCTCATCTTTGAAACTGTTAAGAAAATGAAAAGCCACAGGTTGGGACAAAATATTTGCAAATCACTTATTTGAGATAGGAATTATAGCCAGAATATATAAAGAACTCTCAACATTCAATAATAATAAGCAATGCAAGTTTTTAAATGGGCAAAATAAATAAAGAGTTCACCAAGGAAGATATACAGATGGTAAATAAGCACATGAAAAAATGCTCAGGGGAATTCCCTGGCGCTCCAGTGGTTAGGACTAGGCGCTTTCACTGCTGGGGACCCGGGTTTAATCCCTGGTAGGGGAACTAAGATCCGGCAAGCCATGCGGCTCGGCCAAAAAAAAAGATGCTCAGTATCATTAGTCACTGAGGAAATCCAAATTGAAACCACAGTGAGACGCCACTATGTGCATAATAGGAACTTGAAAGTTTAAAAGACTGTGCCGCAGGGAGATCAGCTTGGTGCTTTGTGACCACCTTGAGGGATGGGATAGGGAGGGTGGGAGGGAGGCACAAGAGGGAGGGGATATGGGGATATATGTATACTTATAGTTGATTCACTTTGTTATATAGCAGAAACTAACACAACATTGTAAGGCACTTATACTCCAATAGAGATGTTTAAAAATATATAAATAAAAGACTGGGGGGCTTCCCTGGTGGCGCAGTGGTTGAGAGTCTGCCTGCCGATGCAGGGGACACGGGTTCGTGCCCCGGTCCGGGAAGATCCCACATGCCGCGGAGTGGCTGGGCCCGTGAGCCATGGCCGCTGAGCCTGCGCGTCCGGAGTCTGTGCTCCGCAACGGGAGAGGCCACAACAGTGAGAGGCCCGCGTGCCGGGAAAAAAAAAAAAAGACTGGGGACTTCCCTGGTGGCGCAGTGGTTAAGAATCCACCTGCCAATGCAGGGGACACGAGTTCGAGCCCTAGTCCGGGAACATCTCACATGCTAGGGAGCAACTAAGCCCATACACCATAACTACTGAGCCTGTGCTCTAGAGCCCACGAGCCACAACTACTGAAGCCCACATGCCTAGAGCCCCTGCTCTGCAACAAGAGAAGCCACCGCAATGAGAAACCTGCGCACCACAGCGAAGAGTAGCCCCCGCTTGCCGCAACTAGAGAAAGCCCGTGTGCAGCAATGAAGACCCAATGCAGGAAAAATTAAAATATTAATTAATTAATTAATTAAAATAAAAGATTGTGCCAGCAGGGTGTAATGTACAACATTGTAAATATAATGAACACAGCTGAATGTTATATATGAAGGTTGTTAAAAGAGTAAATCCTAAGAGTTCTCATCACAAGAAAAACATTTTTTTTCTATTTCTTTAATTTTGTACCTATATGAGATGATGGATGTTCACTAAACTTATTGTGAGAATCACTTATGATGGATGAAAGTCAAATCATTATGCTGTATATCTTAAACTTATACAATAGTATATGTCAGTTATATCTCAATTAAACTGGAAGAATAAAAATAAAAACACTCTGCCAGGTGGTGAAGATATAGAGCAACTGAAACTGTCATACCTTGCTGGTGAAAAATGCCAAACGGTACAACCACTTTGGAAAAGTTTAGCAGTTTCTTTACAGTTAAACATACTTAGCATATTTACCCAGGTGGCATGTCTATAAAATGGAATATTACTCGGGAATTCCCCGGCAGTCCAGTGGTTAGGAGTCCGCACTCTCACTACCAAGGGCCCGGGTTCAATCCGTGGTCAGGGAACAAAGATCCCACAAGCCGCGTAGCGCAGCCAAAAGAAGAAAAGGGAATACTACTCAACAGTTTTTAACGAATAGGCTATTGATACAGGCAACAGTGTTGATCTCAATAATATTTCTGCTTGAGTAAAAGAAGCCAAAAAAAAGAGTACGTACTATATGATTCCATTTATATAAAATTCTAGAAAATGCAAACTAATAGAAAGGAGATCAGTGCTTTTGTTGCCTGGAGATGGGAGAAAGGTTGGGGAGGGATGTAAAACAGGGACATCAAAGGGCATGCGGAAACCTCCAAAGGTAATGAATATGTTCGTTATCTTTTTTAAGCTGATAGTTTCGCAGATGTAAATGCACATCAAAACGTATCGAATTGTACACTTTAAATATATGCAGCTTATCGTATGTTAATTATACCTCAATAAGGCTGTTTCTTTAAAAATTTGTTTGTTTGCTTGTTTTTTGATGGAGGATCCCGTGAAGATTGTACTCCTGAAACATTTTTTCCTATTTCATTCATTTTTTTTCAACACACGTGGATTTTATGTTTTGATTTTTAAAAAGGTTTAAATAGTTAACACCTGGTTCAAAATTCAAAGTGTACAAAGGGTATACAGTGAAAAGTCTCCCACTTCTGTTCCCATTCCACCCAGCACTCCTCTCTGAAAACAATTAATGTAACTAGTTTCCCCAGTGTCCTTCCAAAGATACTCCAAATTTTATTATAAGGATCACACTAAGATGAATTGGAGTGTGATTATGTTTTATCTGTTGGCTCAAAGACTGCAGGGTCAAGGGCAAGTTCAGTATCAGACAAACCGATGGGTAGAGCCCCTGTGAAGTCATGCCATCACGACACTCCCTCCTCTACAGAGATGGCTGTCAATTTCAAGTGTTTCTCTCCTTGACTTTCCTCCTGCATCACACACTGACCCCTCACCTTTTGGAACTCTTCAGACCTGGACCTTCCTGACATGGTGCTGTCCCTGCTTTCTTCTGAGAGATTCAGCCATTTCTTTCTCAGTCATCTCCCCCTAGCCACTTTCAAGCGTCAGATTGGTGCTTTGCCAGCTTCGTAAAGCAACTACTCAACCAGATGGATGGTGTCACGCTCCTGTGATCCTGTCTTGCATCTGACTGCCCCTAACCTTTGCACAACCCTCCAATGTGTGCAGCCCACATCTCCAGTGAGCACAGTGGGCTGTGCTCATTGGACAGAACCAGTTCATGCAAACTATTCTGTTTTCTGTCTTCCACAGTGACTACTTTCCCTCCCTGGAATTTCTATGAGTTAAGGGCTATGTTATTCAGTAGTCAGTGGGCTCTTACCGTAAGTTAATATTTGTCTATTTGGGTATATGGATCATATCTCCCTGAGTAGCCTCCACGTGGCTTGACTGGGGCAGAGACCTTGACTTAGACTTTGTTTACCACTGCACAGTTGTAGATGCTCAAATAACAGCTGATGGAAGATTTGTTCTATTAAAATACCCACCAACTGTAAATCGAATTCCATTAAATAGATTAGGAGACCTTGATACTGCATGGGCTTCTGCATGATTTAGCCAAAGTAACTCATCACAATTTAATGTACTTCTTATGTGAATAGAATTTTCCACTTATTAGAGCTCCTTAAATGTAGGACACACCATATATGTCGGTGGTCAAAAATAGATCTTGCCCCTGGCACTCTGATAGACTCCCTGGAGCATGGGCATGTTATGCAATAGCCCCTGACCAGACAACCAGAAGTATCACCATCCTGAGAACTCCTTGGGACGTTACCTGGGCTCTTATCATTTTCAGGGTGCAGTAGAGATTCCTTGACATGTTTTCTCTTTAGTAGGTATAGGCACTGGGAAGAGAGAGAGTGGACAGAGGTGGTACAGCAGCAAGCAAAGCACAGGGACCTTGGCATCCTCAGTTGTGAGATCCAACCTGGACTTGGCTGTTCCCTGGCTCTCCGATGCCAGCCAGGTTCTGATACTCCTCTACAATCAAAAACCATGACTCTGTAGAAAGCCCCACATTGCCCCATCTGTTTGCACACCATCGTCAACCCTCATAAACCCATGAGAGGGGGATGAGCTGGCCTAGGGGACCTGGAAACCTCAGGCTGATGGGAAACAGCTATTCCCATTACACAATAACGCAGGGTCAGAGAACAAGCAAACACCCGGTCTTGATTTAAATGTTTGATGTTGACACAGATGTGGAAAACAAATGTATGGATACCAAGTGGGGAGAGGGGGTGGTGGGATGAATTGGGAGATTGGGATTGACATATATACACTACTATGCATAAAATAGATAACTAATAAAGACCTACTGTATAGCGCAGGGAACGCCACTCAGTGCTCTGTGGTGACCTAAATGGGAAGAAAATCCAAAAAAGAAGGGATATATGTATACATATAGCTGATTCACTGTGCCGTACAGCAGAAACTAACACAACATTGTAAAGCAACTATACTCCAATAAAAATTAATTTTAAAAATAAATAAATGTTTGATATTTTGTTCATCAGGGATATTTTAGCATTAATTTTAACTTTTTAAAATATTACATTAAAATAGTATTTGTCTCGATTTGGTGCTTCTTAAATTTTGTGTCTGAGGCAAGTGCCTTCACCTTAATCTCAGTCCTGCCATTAGGGTAGAATTGGAGAAAAGGGACCCTGGTAACCAAAAGGCTTTGGTTCTGACCTCAACTCTGCCATTAAAAGCTTCAAGACTTGGACTTCCTGGACCTCACTCTCACGACTTCCTCAGTCCTAAAACAAGGATGATTATATCTGCCCCATTTTCTTTGCAGGACAGTTAAGTGTGATGGTCAGATGAGATCACAGAGGAAAAAACCACATTTAAACAGCTCCGTACACAAAATGGGATAATAATTAGCAATCGTTCACCTTCAAGCCTGCTCTTTGAGTAGGGATTAGCAAATCCAGCTTGATCTGTAAGCTCCTACATTGATGGGATGGTGGCCTTCACAACCCCCACGGCAGCTAACACATACCGAGATCTATCCTGCTAGGTTCTGGCCTTGGAGCATGTCTGTGCTAGCAGAGTGACCTTGACCACTGCTTGGCCTCTCCAGGACCCAGAAATAGGATGTAATCCCCATTCTCAATCCATATCCTTTACAAAGTGAAACTCAGCTGACGTAGTTCAGGCCTGATCTGTTTCCAGATTGTAGGCTTGTACGCAGGAAATAATCATAACTTTGAACAGGCTAACACCTTTTCCATTTGTTTTTTACAATGTCATTATTTTTTGTATAATAATTATACTTACTATATATTTTACATATTAAGTTCTTAAAGTATGGATTGTGGAATAGTAATTAAGGGTTTACCTAAAAAATTTTTTGTAGCATTAATTTATTTGTTTCCTGTGTAATTAGGTAATTTATTTGTGACATCTCATTACTATCTCGTCAAAAACTGCTATTCTTGCTACTTATATTTTTTTAAGTTTTTTTTTATTGTGATAAAATATACATAACATAAAATGCACCATTTTAACTATTTTAAATGTACAATTCAGTGGCATTAAGTACATTCACAATGTTGTACAACCATCACTGTTATTTATCTCCAGAACTTTTTCTTCATCTCAAATTGAAACTCTGTACCTATTAAATGATAATTCCCCATTTTTCCGTCCCCAACCCACGGTAAACACTATTTCACTTTCAGTCTCTATGAATATGCCTATTTTCAGTAACATATAAGTGGTATCATACAGTATTTGTATTTTTGTTATGTAAACTTTTATATCCAAGGGGATTCCATCTTGTTTTGTTTTTCTCTTTGGTAGACCCTTTTGCCACTTTAGGAAAACATGGCTTCTTTTTCTGAGAAATTATGTAATAGGATCGCTTCCCTTTCCATATAGTGCCCTAAATAGGAAGGGATATTAGAAGTTGTCTAAAACCAGCAGAAGAACTTTTGACTGTTATGGATGAGATCTTCCTCTGATCTGTTCAGTTAATTAGACATTTAATAATCCTGGCTTTTCAGTGACCACTTAGTCAAGTGGAGAAGGTACAGTAGTCTTTTATTATTAACATTTTACCCCTGTCTGCTTAATGAATGAATTTGGTGAATTTTAAGGTTCCTGTTAGCTCCCAGCTTCTCAGAATCTAAAGGTCATTCTTCTTGCTACTTATTTTAGTAATTTTCTTTTACAGAAGCAGTTAAAATCAGTGGTGGTGAAGAGTTTACTTTTGGAGGAGGTCTGCTTTTTGCTTGTCTGCCTTACTTAAAATGCCCAACGTTTTTTCAAAGTTTGTCAACCAGGGTTCCAAAATACCCCTCATATCGGAAGAACGTGGTCAAAGTGTATGTATCTCTATCGATTAATATAATTCTTCACAACTCTCTCGTGTTGATTTTTTTTCACCCTAGAAGTTTGTTTTCTGTCCTTGCTCCCTTTATAAGCGAGTGTGCTATACATTGGGAAATGAAAGGATCGGTGAAATAATATGCTTTGTGGTTATGGCCCAAAGTACCTGTGTCAGTTCCTCCTCCACATTCACCTTTAAAGCAGAGACTACCAGCTCCAGCACAAGGCCAGCTTTGTTCCCTACCTTCCAGCTCAAGAGCAAAAGAGCACAGTTCTCAGACATACGCTCTTTGTACATACCTCTATTCTCACTTTATTTCAGTATATTGTCATTGTTGGCTGACATGTCGGCCATTGGTTTTTGTTCTTTAGACCATTTAAGCAACCCTTCACCTGATTTTGCTTTGGGGAAACTTTCCTGCCTCATTGGAGACTGTCTAGAGAAACCATCATAAATCTTCACCCTCTACCAGCACATGAATCAAACTTAGCCACGCATTCACCCCTCCTCTGCTCTCCCCTTTGTTCAGTTGAATATTATTATGCTTTTACTATCTGTAGGACCTGTACCGATGACGTCTTTAATTTATATGTTTACTCTTTCTCTGGAGCAGTCTAACAAGGGGTTTATCAACTGTGTTGAGCTTTTCAAGGATCCAAGTTTGCCTTTTTGTTAATTTTTTCTGTTGTTTGTCTCCTATTTCATTTATTACTGCTCTAATCATTTTTATTTTCTTCTTTCTAGTTACCTTAAGTTTATGTAGCTCTGACACTGGAAACTTCAGTCATTAATTTTAGTCCTTTCTTCTTGTTTTACTATAATCACTGTATTACTCGGTGTTCTCCAAAGAAACAGAACCAATAGGAGATATATATATATGGTATACATATATATATATATATATATATATATATATGTGTGTGTGTGTGTATATATATGTATATATGTATATATGTATATACCATACATATATATGGTGAAAGTGGAACTCCCTGTCAATTGACTCTTGAGCAGAAAATCAAAAGACTGAGAAGGGTTGTAACTGATTCATTCGAGAAATAATGTTCTCAGGAGGGGGTTCAGCACACTCCCAGAGCCTCCTAGCTCTTGTCTTTTTGGAATCTGGCCCTTGAGACTTCCTTTTTATCATGTGTGCTCCCTCATACTCTTCCATTAAATCCCTTTCCTGAGTTCTAAGCAGAGCAGGTTTAGGTCGCTTACAACTTTAGAGTGTGCTCTCATGCTCATCCTCCCAGCTAGACTCAGCGCACTTTGAGGGCAGGTGTTCTAGCCTTTCACCTTGGTGTCCCACGGCCCCTCAGCTCCTGCTGCTTTCCTTTCCAGGCCACCATGGCAGCCCCTACCTGTGCAGGAACATTGAGGATACAACACAAATAAGTGCTAAGAACCTTGCCCTTGAGAACCTGTCATCTAAGTCAGGTGGCAAGACGGGCATTTATGAAATGATTGTGGCTAATGCAAAGCAGAATATGATTAAGGATCTAAATGGGGGGGCAAAATAAGAATGGTTCTGTGAGGTCCAGAGATGGAAAGATCAGAGTGGGTGGGAATTGCCTGGGGAGCTTTTTAGAGAAGGAGACTTACCCTGAGCTGTGAGTACCTGGGTAAGCAAAAGTAGAAGGTAGATGCTCCTACCTGTAGGAAGCAGCAGGGCTGCCGTCAGTCCCCCTACACCATGCTTTTGAAAAGCCGTACATTTTAAAGTTAATATGTTGATCTAGCAGCTATTCAAACCTGTTAGTGTTCCTGTTTTTCACTGTGTCTGGAAGGTCTGTTACCAGCTCAGTGTTGGGCCATGGGCACATGCCTATGTGCAGCTCAGAGTGTGATAGTCTGAGAGGCAGTCTTACAGAGTTGAGAGCTTGGGTCTGGAGCCAGACTGCAGGGCTTTGAATTGAAGCTGCGCTGTTTACCAGTTTTAAGACCTTGAGAAGCTGGTAACCTCCTTTGCCTCCATTTTCTCTTGTTTAATATGGAGGTAATAATACCTACCTTATTGGGTTGGTATGAGGATTAATTGAGTAAGTATACAAAACCCTTAGAACAGCCTGGTGTGTCTTAAGTGCTATGAGACTTGGCTACTATTATTATAGGAGGGAAGGGAGGAAAAATGAGAAGTGGAAGGTGGAACAGAGGGTGATGTTTCTGCAATTGAGCCTTGAGAGAGATGGAGCAGAGTCAATACAAGAGGGTGAAGTCAAAACAAAACAAATCAAAACCAGGGTAGAAGTCACAGAGGAGCTATTTGTGATGCTGGGCCTGAGCCAAGCTGAGAGCCTTTCCCTTTGCTTTTGTTTTGTACCCTTTTGCTGTAATAAGTTGTAGCCAGGAATACAACCATATGCTGAGGTCTATGAGTCCTCCTAACAAATTATTGAACCCGGGGACGGTCTTGGGGACTCTCAACACAGGGAAATCTTAAGACATCACTGTTTTAGTTGCTTCTTAGGCTGACTCCTGTTTGGGTGCAGTACTAGGATGAGAGGTAAGAAACCTGGTTAGTCCTCTGATTATGCTGCCTGCTACCATAATTTCCCTGTATTTTTTCAGCTTCATAATTTTCTGGGGAATTTGGATGCTTTTGAAGCCCCTAACATGTTATTTGATGGTCGTTCCTTTTCAGGCATGTAATATAAATAAATTCAGTTAATTTTTACATTATCTAAGTATTTTAATGTTAGCAATCATCTTTATCGACAATTAAGATTATCTTGACCTTGAAATGCAATTATTACACGAAGAAAATAGTTGTAATGGAATTTATTTTTATGAAAAATGCATTAAAGCAGCATGTACTTTAATTAGATAATAATTTTAGAAGGTATGCTTTAGCTTGAAATTCTCTATGAATATTTTTCCTTGTTCTCTTCGTATAAGATCGTCAGGAATGTTACTTAACTTTAAGATGAAAAATTAAATAAGCAAATTGAAGTGACTTCCTGTTTCTGGTACCTAAACAGTGTTCAAACCAGTCAACAGAATTCCTTTCTTGGATATTAAAGGACCACAGAGTAGGCTAAAATTTCCAAGGTAGCCTTGAATGGTTCAAATTGCCTTTGGTTTAAGCATTTTTATACTTGTGATTGACTATTTATGATTGACCATTTGCTGTTTCAAAAACAAAAAAATCTCCCAAACAGGACTGTAATCTTTACTTTGATACTTTAAACTTTCTCGTATTAGATTTCACCAAGAAACTCTTCCCCTTAGTTAGCTGTCTTTCATATTATTCTGTGGAGTGACAAATTTTTTAAATGTCTGTGTAGGGCTTCCCTGGTGGCGCAGTGGTTGAGAGTCCGCCTGCCGATGCAGGGGACAGGGGTTCGTGCCCCAGTCCGGGAAGATCCCACATGCCGTGGAGCGGCTGGGCCCGTGAGCCATGGCCGCTGAGCCTGCACGTCCGGAGCCTGTGCTCCGCAACAGGAGAGGCCACAACAGTGAGAGGTCCACGTACCGCAAAACAAATATATATAATAATAATAAATAAAATGTCTGTGTAGCCAGAGGTCTTCCTGAGCAACGGCTGTTGCTGGTTATTCTTTCAATCTTTACAAATTCCAGTAAATTTTTTAAAAACTTAATTAAAATGAACCTCTCCAGCTCATTCAGATGAAATTGCAATGTGACTTTCAAAATAGCTCTTACTGAGCAAATGATCATGAAAATAAAGATAAAAATATATAGTTTAGTTTGATGATGGATTGTAGAGAAACTTGAATGTTGGTTCTTGCTTCCCTTACATAGTAGGTCTCTGAAACTCCTGTACAATCCGAGATTGTGATTTGAAGTCAGCGATTCTCAAAGTTTCTGTGGGCATTCTCAACACCTTCATGTGAAAAAGAAGATACCCCTTCAGATTATCTCATTGAGAAAGCTGTTGGTTTCTCTATAGCATAAGTACACACTTAGTGTCTGAGTTTTCATGCCATTATCTTTGTTCTATTATAAGAGCTTCTGTTTCAATTTGCTAGGCAAAAAATATTCTCACTTAAAATGAGAAATTGAATCAATTGCCTAGACCTTTCCCTTCATTAAAAACAAAAAAAGGAGTAATATATGCTTCCATGTTGTTCACTTCCTAGAGCTGCTGTAACAAAGTACCACCAAGTGGGTGGCTTAACAATGGAAATTTATTCTCACAATTCTGCAGGTTAGAAGCTTGAGATAAGATGTCAGTAGGGTTGGTTCCTTCTGAGGATTGTGAGGAAGAATCTGTTCTAGCCTCTATTCTAGCTTCTGGTGATTGCTGGTGATTTTTGGTGTTTCTCCGGTGATTTTTCATCACCCTGCTCTCTGCTATCATCTTCACATGACTTCTCCCTGTGTGCAATGTCTGTGTCCAAGTTTCCCCCTTTCTTAAGGACACCAGTCATATTGGATTAGTGGCCCACCCTAGTCCAGTATGTCGTCATCTTTAATTATACCTGCAAGGACCTATTTCCAAATATGGTCACGTTCTGAGGTACTGGGGGTTAGGATTTCAGCATAGGAATTTGGGGGGAACACAACTCATAACACATGTGAATGTGGTTATGGTAAATGGCCTTGTGTGAGAGATTTACCCTCTCTGGACCTCAGATTCTGCATTTCTTAGGAAGGGTGATTGTTACTGCTCTTACTTCCTGAGTCTCCAGGAGACGAAGGAGGGGACCTGTCCTATTCAATAGGCTGAGAGGGAAGCAGGTCCAACTTTACTTCTTCTGTCTCGATGAGAACCTGGATGCAGGACTGTCTCCATCAGTGCTGGTGTTGGAAAGTCCTTTTTTCTCACCCAACTCCAATCCTTGTATTAATACATAAGCTAGGCTTCATTACCAGCTTAGCAGCAGCTACCCACATGGCTCCATCCCCATTGCTACGATGGCATAGCTCCCACCCATCACCCTCCCAGTTCCTGAGCAGTTGCAGGTTTTCACATCTAGCTCCATATTCTCCTGATTTAGTGGCACCCTGGCTAACTAATGACTCCAGTCTCCCTTTCCCAGGCCCTGCCTTGTTTTCCCAAGACTAATAAGGGGCAGAGCTAATGTTTTTAGCCCAAGCCTCCACACCAACCCCGGACGAGGGGTACATAACTGCACACTCAACAATTCCTCTTACCACATGTGCTATTAGATCTGAAACTCTCCAATAACTGTATTGTCAAAGCTATACATGATGTATTCCTAATTCCTAGAATGGAATTCACTGAAATTCTACTTTCAGAGCAGTACATTTGCATAGCCAGTGAACCAACCATAGAAACATTCTGGCAGTGATTGTGCTCACAAGTGAGTACTAACAGATTCTTACAATGTATTTAATAAAAGCTAGTGGACTGCATACTCACAGACAAACTTTCAGGGTCATGAAAGCATGGGCTGAGAGGGACCTTTAAAGGAAAAGAAGACTAGGTGTGTGATATAAAGAGAGAAAGTCAATCCTGTGGGAAGATCAGTGTGAAGTTTAATTTCATGTGTCAACTTGCCCAGGTTATGGTACCCAGTAGTCCGGTCAAACACTTGTCTAGATGTCGCTGTGAAGATATTGTGTGGATGTGCTTAACATTTATAATCAGTTGACTTTAGGTAAAGAAGGTTACCTTGGATAATGCTTCATCAAATCAGTTGAATCTCTTAAAAGCAAAATCTAAGTTTTCCCGGAAAAGAAGGAATTCTGCCTCAAGACGGTAAAGTGGAAATCCTGCCAGAGTTTCCAGCTTGCCCTTTGGACTTCAGACTTGCCAACACCCACAATCGTGTGAGCCAAATCCTTAAAATAAATCTCTCTCTCTGTGCTTCACTGCCAGTATTGCTTTAATGTGAGAGAGAGACAGAGAGAGAGAGAGAGAGAGAGAGAGAGAGAGAGAGAGAGAGAGAGAGAGAGACTGTGTGTGTGTGTGTGTGTGTACCCTGTTGGTTCTATTTCTCAAGAACCCTGACTGATACGATCAGATTCATTTTTAGTTGTAGCCAAGAGAACAGGATAAGTTTGAAAGAAGTACTTGAGATGAACTAATTGAGAGGCTAGAAACCAAATCTTTAGTAATTTTCCACTCTGCGTAGTAGAGAAAGAGAGGAGAAAGATAATGGCATTTGACAACTCCAAATGATCTGCTTCCCACTTGGAAGTTGCACCAATAAGGCAAAGTCCTTAACAGAAGGATGTCTAAGATGTTTTCTTAAGTCCACATACCTGAGATCCAAAGATGGTATGAATTCTAAACTTACCTCTACAAATAAATGCTTAGAAAATTCCCCTGTTGACAGGCTATAAGCATAAGATGGACTTTCCTTCCACTTCTACGCAGTTCTTGAAAAGATGCAATAAGTAGGTTATTCTAGTCTCAAAGACAATGAAATGAATTATGGATGACTCGGCGGAGAGAACTGAACAAATAAAAATGTACATCTTCTAGGCCAAAAATAAGCTAATTAAATCAACACTCAAAAGGTAAACACTAGATGAGGGGACCTATTTATTAATGACATGGAACAGGATTAATAGTCTTAGTATTTATGGTTAATTTTTTTTAATTAATTTATTTTTGGCTGCTTTGGGTCTTCGTTGCTGCGCACGGGCTTTCTCTAGTTGCGGCAAGCGGGGGCTACTCTTCGTTGTGGTGCACGGGCTTCTCATTGCAGTGGCTTCTCTTGTTGCGGAGCATGGGCTCTAGGCACACGGGCTTCAGTAGTTGTGGCACGTGGGCTCAGTAATTGTGGCTCATGGGCTCTAGAGCACAGGCTCAGTAGTTGCGGCGCACGGGCTTAGTTGCTCCACGGCATGTGGGATCTTCCCAGACCAGGGCTTGAACCCATGTCCCCTGCATTGGCAGGCAGATTCTTAACCACTGCCCCACCAGGGAAGCCCAGTCTTAGTATTTAAAGAGGTCTTAACATTCAGTAAGAAAAACCCCAATAGATGTATGTGCAAAGGAGTCTTCTACCAGGTAACTCTCAAAAACAGGTTATATAAATGGCTGGCAAACATTTGCAAAAAAATGTCCAACCCCACTAATTCAAAGAAATGCAAACAGGAGCAACAATGAGATCACACTTACATCAATCAAATTAGCAAATATAGGAAAAATGAAACTACCCATGATGGTGCTGATGGGAGTAAATAGCCTATTGGAAAGCAATCTGGCAATACCTAAAAGCTTTAACCTAGAAATTCCTCTTGTGGGAATATCTACCTAAAGAAGGGTTGAATCACAAAAATGTTTCACACAGATTAATTAAAATAGCAAGAAATCAAAACGTCCTAACAAAGAGGAATGGTTCATTCACTTAGTCATTGAAATATTTGGGTGCCCACTATGTGATCATTTCCTGAGACTGCTAAACAATGGCTAGGTGTTCTAGATTAGCCTTCTTTTAAAAAGTGCATAGAATTTGTGTAAATAAATAGATGTATATGATTATACATAAACTTATGCATGCTTGAACATGTTTATACTGTCACTGGAAGGCTGTACAAGGAACTCAAAACAGAGGTTGCCTTTGGAAAATCAGTTGGGTAAGGGGTAGGAGAGAGAATTACTTTTCACTGTACTCTTTTGTACCATCTTGAATTTTTTCAACATGTCCATGGATTTTTGCCAACATTTTGAAAGTGCATGGTGTGAATTTAATCTTATTTTTCATAGAGATGTCTTGAGTTGTTTTCAAGGGATTTCACAGGTGTCTTGTCTTCCTGAATGTGGAAAGCTCTTCAAGGGAAGGGATTGTTTTCTATTTCTTTGCATTCTTCTACAGCGTGTAGCACAATTGGGGCACATAATGGGGGCTCAAAAACACTTGTTGAACAGAAAATAATGTAATTTGGACTTCCCTGGTGGCACAGTGGTTAAGAATCTGCCTGCCAGTGCAGGGGACATGGGTTCGAGCCCTAGTCCGGGAAGATCCCACATGCCACAGGAAAACTAAGCCTGTGCACCACAACTACTGAGCCTGCACTCTAGAGCCAGTGAGCCACAACTACTGACCCCACGTGCCACAACTACTGAAGCCCACGCACCGCAACAAGAGAAGCCACTGCAGTGAGAAGCCCGCACACTGCAACGAAGAGTAGTGCCCTCTCACCACAACTAGAGAAAGCCCGTGCACAGCAATGAAGACCCAATGCAGCCAAAAATTAATTAATTAATTAATTAATTTTTTAAAAAAGAAAGAAAATAATGTAATTTGGTGCTCAAAGACCCTGGGAATAGAAGTTAAAACCAGTCACTCTGGGTATTACTTTAACGCTGACTTGTATGTTTTAAGATGTATCACATATCTTTTATACCATAGTTTGCTAATCTGCCAATGAGAAAAACAAGATAATTGATGAAATTCTTTGATGAAACTCTGTATGGAGAAATGTAAAGTACCTTTTTAATGCCTACATATCCTGTAATCTTAATAGCTGAATTAATTTAAAGACCCCTCAACAACAAGCAGGGAAACATATAATCTCAAAGTTTTAATTATTACAAAAAAAAAAAAACCCTTGTAATATAGGGTCCACTTTGAGCATTTCTAAGAGATTAGCTTTGTTTTAGTATAGTTTGTGAGGTGTTTGTAATCTACAGCAATCCCTTTATCATCAGTTTTTTTTTTTCTTTATTCTCCTCCATATGAGAGACAGGCAACAGAGTAGTTAGGGTAATAAGTTGCATCTACCAGTGAATTTATCTCTTTTTTACAGTTTCATGAATGAATGATAACATCATTTGAAACTGGCAGTTGATTTAGTATATTGATTCCTTTCACTGACTAACAGCCCCACCCCTTCCCATAGTCATTTACTTTCAAAATATTATGGGAGGCTGAGGAAATTCACTGGCAAACTACAAAAAGGAAGTGTATTTCACTAAATGAAGTTCCTGAAATGCAGCTTTTGTTTGTTTCTTTTTGCTCCGCCAGCAACTCCAGATTATGAGAAAATGCATTCTCTGCATTGTATAGCATAAGACAGCTCGGGACTGTTCCGGAAGGTACAGCCACTATTCGATACAAAGTACAAACAAAGCCGGGAGGGGTGTGGGGGAGGGAGCCTGAGGAAGAGAATGAAGGAAATTTTGAACAAAGGATCTGTTTTTGTTTCTGAAATTCACAGAAGAAATTACTTTGATGCTGAGTGAAGTACAAAACATAGAATTGGAGGCAGAGGTGCAAATAAGATCTGTTAACAAGAGAGTGAGGAGGACCAAATTCATTGAAAAGTAATGAGCAAATGATGCTTTGTGATGACTTAGATGCTTTGTGGGATAGGGAGGGTGGGAGGGAGTGAGGGCATATGGGGATATACATACACAAAGAGCTGATTCACTTAGTTGTACAGCAGAAACTAACAACGTTGTAAAGCAGTTATACTCCAATAAAGATATTAACAAAAAAAAAGAAAAAAGAAGTGAGCCAAGTTCTCCCAGCTAATGGAAGGGGACTTTTCTGCACAGTTCCTCAATGAAAGGAAATCCTCAGATGCGCTGGAATGCACTTAAACTAGATGGTGGGAAATCGGAAAATTTTATTAAACTAGAGAATAAAGATTGAGACGCTGGTAACAGTGGCCTGTATCTAGATCGCAGGGCACCAACTGAGGTCACCAGTTGCTAATCGCTAGCTTGAGGCCAGAAATCTGGGAAGGCAGCCCAGTAAAATCTGAAGGGCGTGCCTTGTCATCAGGGGAGAGGGAACAGTGTGCTGTATTTCTTGTGGCTTCCGTAATGTTTCCCTTGATAAGAGGAAGGAGAAAGAGAAAGAAGGAGGAGCAAAGGAGGAAAAGAAAAGGAAAAAAACAAAAGGTGAAGAAATTCTCATTTCACAGAGAATAAGCAAGAATGAAAGGACTAAGAGGAAGAGGCAGGAGCTAACATTTAGAGCTGTCATCTCGAGGGAGGGATAAATTAGGAGTTTGGGATTAACACATATATGTTACCGAGTCTAAGCTTGTACTGCTCTCCGCAGGACAGGCCAAAAATCCAGAGATGAGTTGTTGAGGCAAGGAATAGTGACTTTATTTGGAAAGCCAGCAAACCGAAGATGGTGGGCTCGTGCACCCGAAGAACCACCTTGCCTGAGTTAGAGTTCAGGCTCCTTTTATACTAAAAGGGGAGGGAGGAAAGTCAAACACTTCCTGGTTCCCATCTGCCTCCAGAGGGGATGTTTTAATTTCTTCTTCCCTGCAGCCCTTCACAGGTGGGCCTGGTCAGGATGTTTCCTGTGAGCTAAACAAACGTATTTTAGCTTAATGTTCATTACCTGGGAGGCAGGGTTCCCAGAAATGGACCATTATGTACAAATTAAGCTTATAGGCAACATACCTTTAGCGATTAACTTGTAATAGAGTACAAAAGATTCTTCCCTATTACATACACGCTACTATATACAAAATAGATAAACAGCAAGGACCTACTGTGTAGCACAGGGAACTATACTCAATATTTTGTAATAACCTATAAGGGAAAGAATCTAAAAAAGAATATATATATATATATATATATATATATATATATATATATATATATATTTGAATCACTTTGCCGTACACTTGAAACTAAGACGACATTGTAAATCTACTATACTTCAATTAAATATATATGTAAATATCATCTCATTTTTTCCTCTCTACAATTCCAAAGCAGTATTAATTTATCCCCACTTTATAACGATGGAGGCACAAGGCCGTGCAGCTATGAAGGGGTAGAGCTGGACTAGAACCTGACTACAATAATCCCCCTCTCTCCTACTGCATATGGAAACGTTCAACAGTCAGCAAAGAGGACATCTGTTAGCTTCGGTTTGGTCAATCAGTGTCAATGTGTAAAGGGAAATCAGCATGTGGGACATAACTTGCGGAAATGTTGCTGTAACGTTAGTTAAATTTCACCTTTGAGAAAGAAGTAATGAAGGGCATGGAAAAGATTTTACTCCTTTATATCAATCCTGAACACATAGAAATGGAAATTACAACCAGTTACAATGACACAGTAAAAGACTCGGCCTTTAAAAACAAAAACAGTATTAGTTTGTCCTGGAAATTAAAAGCTGGAAAGAGATGTAGTGTTCCATGATACAAAAATTAGACTGTAGAGACTAGATGATATTTTAAATTATCACCCCCCTCCCCCCGAAAAGGAGGAATGGTAACACACTGTGTTTACAACTACAGAGGTGAATTGAAAACACTTACCTTGGAATTTTCTGCTCTGACTCTCTCCAAACATCACATATCCCTTAAAATTGATGAATTGGCTTACTGTGGTCTTGTCTAAAAGCAGAGGTCTATGAGTTGAGCTCTTTCTTTGTTGGTGCCGATGCTACATGGGAGCTAGAAGGAGCCAAGACAGGCTCCAAGGCCCCTCTTTTTGTAGAGGACAGTACTGTGGTCCCAAACCCTCCCAGGAACCTCCTGTCATTCCAAATCTCTTCTCTCCTAACACTCCTCAATTAGGCATCATTCACTCAGTCCTGAAAACTACCGGGTCCCCACTCCAGGGAAGGACAGTCAGGGAAACAGTTGCAGTCACCTTTGGACCACAGTTGCGTCTAAGAGCCCTAACTTCCGGGTTTAAGTCCTGTACCTCGTCCTTGTCTCGGCCTCTTTCCTCGCTCCTGTCCCTGTATCTTACTAAAAGTGAAAAATATAATGTCCTCTTAACTGGCTAAGGTAGAAATGAGACAAAACCACCACCATAACGCCAATGAACTGATTATTATTTATTCTTTTTAATTGTGGTAAAGTACACATAACATCAAATTTACCATCTTAACCATCTTAAAATGTACAGTTCAGTGCAACCATCACCACCATCCGTCTCCAGAACTTTTTCATCATCCTAAAATGAAACTCTATACCTATTAAACAATAACTCCCCTTTCCCTCCAGGCCCTGGCAACCACCATCTTACTTTCTGACTTTATGAATTTGACTACTCTAGATGCCTCATAGAAGTGGGATTATATAGTATTTGTCCTTTTGTGACTGTTTCACTTGACGTAAGGTCCTCAAGGTCCACCTATGTTGTAGCATGTGTCAAACTATCCTTCCTTTTTAAGGTTGAATAATATTTCATTGTATGAATAGACTACGTTATCCATTCAGCCACTGATAGGTGATTCGGATGCTTCCATTTTTTGGCTGTTGAACTGATTTTTTAAGTCCTGCATTTGAATAAAAATTGTAAAGAAACTTTCAAAGTACTTTTCCATAGATGATCTTCTTTATTCTATGTATCTTTATTACAGTTAGGGATAAATGCATAGGGTTATTATTTTACGAGTTTTGAAAGGGAAGTCAATCACAAAAAGTGGAAAAACAACTACGCAAAGCATCCCACTGCAACCAGTCCATGGAGGGGCCTTACCAAAGTCACACAGGGTGAAGAGGCTCTCGGCTCTGCTCTCTGGGGTTGTCCTGGGTTTTGGGTTGCCCTTGGCATACTGGAGAAGTCCAATGCCAGGTTGGAGCAGGCAGGAGAAGGAAGGGCTTGCCCTAGACCCTGGCATTTGTAATCTGCTGCCCTATCGTTTGATCACAGGCAAAAAATATAATAGGTTTGATGTTGCTGTTACATCAATGAGGTCAGAACACAAAGAAGATCAACTCCCTTGTAATTTGTTTGTTAAACCTGACATTTGTATAGTGCGGGATTAGGGAGATTTTTCCTCATTGTTATCCCCATCACAGGGAAGCGTCCATAGAGTTAATGATTGGAGAAAGCCCCTGAAGAATATGACAAGTATTTGATGAGCTCACCAACATTCATTCAGTCATTCAACAAACATTTTAAAGGATGTGGTAGTTTTCGCACTTTCACGTGGGTTGTCTCACTTTGACTTTGCAAGAACCCTCTGTGGCGGGCCTGTTTAGTCACGTGTTATAAGGTCTGTACCAGGCAGGGTGCTGAGGGCAGCACAGCATGGGGGCTCTGCAGGCAGGGGGGCCTGAACTGGCTCCACCATTACCAGCTGGGCCACCTGAAGAAGTGACTTCACCAATCTGAGTTTCAGTTTCCACATTTCTAAAATGAGGCCAATAATAAAGTCCACCTCCTAGGGCTCATATAAGGATGGGATGAGATGAAGTGTGTAAGCCGTTTCTCCCAATGCCTGGCAGACATCTGGCATGCAACACATTAACCATTATTACATATATGCATTCATCTGTTTACCTACCCAACACACACACACACACACACACACACACACACACACATATACCCCATGAGGTATATATTCTTTTTTTTCCCCCTTCTTATTTATTTATTTATTTTTGGCTGCATTGGGTCTTCATTGCTGCACGCAGGCTTTCTCTAGTTGTGGCGAGCGGGGGCTACTCTTTGTTGCAGTGCGCGGGCTTCTCATTGCGGTGGCTTCTCTTATTGCGGAGCACAGGCTCTAGGCACGTGGACTTCAGTAGTTGTGGCTCGCGGGCTCTAAAGCGCAGGCTCAGTAGTTGTGGCGCACAGGCTTAGTTGCTCTGTGGCATGTGGGATCTTCCTGGACCAGGGCTTGAACCCGTGTCCCCTGCATTGGCAGGCAGATTCTTAACCACTGTGCCACCAGGGAAGCCCTGTGTATATTCTTAATATGCCCATTTTATGGATTAGAATATAGCCGCTCAGAGAGGTTAAGTAACCGTACAAGGTCTTGTGTGTCAGGAGTAGATAACACGGATGGGGTTCAAATCCCAGATCTCTTCCATTTGACCGCTGTCTGAGCTCCATGGCCAGGACTCCATGCGGAGTGCTGGGGCAGCTGCCTGTGGCTGTCCTGACCGTGGCAGGGGGAGGTCAACAGGTATGCTCGGTGTTGGGAGCTACTCTGGGCCTCAGCATTACCCTCACCGCATAGCAGCTGCTGCCTGGGTATAAAACCTCTGCACCCCAGCTCTTGACCTCATCCACACTCATTTGCAAATCCCAAGACACCCTGTGTCTTCACACCCTCCCTCTGCGGCCCCTTCTCATCTCTCACCCTCTCTTTGCCTTCCCTGGCCACATTCTCCCTCTCCATTCTCCTCTAACCTTCTTTCACTCTTTCCTCCCTACTAGCCTAATTTGGAATGGAACTAAATTATTCTGTTTTCACTAAACAAGGCGTTACGTTTCCAGTTCTGAAGTTTTAAAAGCAAATGAGTTGAATATTTAAGCCAGGTTTTTAAAAAGGTTCAGACATCAGTGGCTTGGAGAGATTGAAGGATGTATCATAAGGAAAGAAAATCCAGCAAAATGTTCGTTGCAGAATCTAAGCGGTAGCTAGATGGGTGTTCACTGCCTAATTCTTTCAATGCCTCTTTTTGTATGGAATAAACACAATAAAATGTTGGTGGGGGAAATCAATGGCTTTATGTTTGTCACTTTTAACTAATTTTTGTTGTTAACAGTGGACACCTTATTAAGAAGGTTTCTCCTCTGTCCTGGCTGAATGTATTTTGGGGTTGCAGTGGGGCTGTGGTTTCTCAGTGTTGGTGTCTCCCTTTGGGAGGAAAATCATGGAGGGGCTCACCCAGGGCTGGCAGTCAGTCGAGTGAGGCATCTTCAGACAAAGCTGCGCAGAAGCAGACATTCAGCTGTCAGCTTTTCTAGGAGGAACCACTAGCCTTACCAAAAGCTCTGATTTCAGCAAAGAGAATAGGGGAACTGAGTTGAATCAGGATGCCCTGGTCTTTTCACAGGAGGAACTGCTGCGGGTAGGTAACCTTCAAAGAACCCCATCCTATTCGTTCCCTATCTCTTGGTCCCTGGATTATAAGCAGTGCCTCCAGCGGCACAAGTCACAGAATCAGCCCAGTCCCCGGGACTGAAGGTCCTGCTGGAAAAGATGGCAGTGGCATGCTGGCCAGACATATTTGGGAAAAGTTGTGGTGTGTTTTCATTACCGCTGCTGCTGTTGCTGCCAGATATCAGTGATCAGTTGAGCTGCCGTCTGGATGCTTTTTCTGAGCTGTACCCCGCTGTAGCTGTATGAATTCTCTTCTGACTACAGCCCCAAGGAGGAAACTCCAGCAGTAATGTATGCCTTGCTGGCTGGGAGAGGGCTTGTCATCAACTCCCCTCCTGCCCTCCCTCCCCCTACAGGTGACATTAAAGATCTCAGAGGGGCCTACCTGGCATTGCAACAAAAAAACAAGCAGATTCACGGTGCTGGCTTGTCGGAGCTTCCGATTCGAAGCAACCTAAACGCTCTCACAGGGGACTGGTTAGATAAATTATGACTCAGCCCTACAATAGGAATCTACGCAGCTCCTTTAAAAAAGCAAGAGAGTGCTTTAGGTATTGACAAGGAATAATTTCCAAGCTATACTGAGCATTAGAAATGAAAATAAAAAGGAAGACACAGAATAGTGTATGGTATGTGCGGTTAAAAATATATACCTCTGTGGTTATACATGCCAGAGTATCTTTGGCTGGAAGGACAAGAAAGGTTGGCTTAAGGTTTGGGGATAGGGGCAGGGTTAAAATGAAGAATCATATTCACTAGATATAATATGCTTTTTGTGTTGAGTTTTTATCATGTGTATATTTGCCATTAAAAAAAAATTACTTACCTAGAAAAAGTAGAAACAAAGCCAGACTTTCAAGGCAGCAGAACTATAGTATTCAGGCTGCTTAAGCTCCCTTTTCTCCTGTGAATCCCAGGAAATGAATTCAACATTGGGTCTGGAGGGTGGGAGACCAGGTCACATCACAGTGAGGACCTGCTGGGGAGACCCCAAGAGCCTGCAGCAGTGTTTGTTCTGGGAGGCCCCCCGCTCCACCCGTGCCCCAGGGCAGGTTCCCTTGGGCATTTGCAGATCTAATTTCTAATTTCCAGGCAACTGTTTTGGTAAGAGGGGAGGAAGAGAAAGAAGGGCAAACCAGCCAGGATGGAGTTTGGAGTGGAAGGTGTGGCCATGTCAGGTCACTGTAGGTGTTTCCATGTGGGCCTTTGGCAAGATTCCCAGGGGTGAGCAGAGCTGTGGTCTCTCGCACTCTCTAGCGCTCTGACTCCTGGGGACACTTCACCCCAGACTTTGATGACAAGCCGTCTGGGCTTCCCATTCTGGCTCTGCCACTGACTGGCTGTGAGACTTGGGACATGATTACTTTTTTTAAATATAAATTTATTTATTTATTTATTTTTGGCTGCGTTGGGTCTTCGTTGCTGTGCGCAGGCTTTCTCTAGTTGTGGCGAGCGGGGGCTACTCTTCATTGCTATGTGTGGGCTTCTCATTGCAGTGGCTTCTCTTGTTGTGGAGCATGGGCTCTAGGCGCATGGGCTTCAGTAGTTGTGGCTCGCAGGCTCTAGAGTGCAGGCTCAGTAGTTGTGGTGCACAGGCTTAGTTGCATGTGGCATGTGGGATCTTCCCGGACCAGGGCTCGAACCCGTGTCCCCTGAATTGGCAGGCAGATTCTTAATCACTGTGCCACCAGGGAAGTTCCAAGGGACATAAATTTTTAAAGCCTCAGTGTTTTCATTCAAAGAGTAGGAGGGAGGGTGAGGATGGGGAGAGAAAAATGCTGCTAATGATATCATAAAGTTGTTGTTAAGATTAAGCTTTCCTTAAAAAATAAAATAAAAATAAAATAAAATTAAGCTTTCCATAAATGTTGCCTAGCTGAGTAAGATCATGTCCTCTGGAGCCAGACAGCCTGGGTTGAAATCATAGCTATACTGGCAAACAAACAAATGAATAAACAACTTGGGACTTCTCTGGTGGTCCAGTGGTTAAGACCCGGAGCTTCCACTGCAGGGGGCGTGGTTTCAATTCCTGGTCAGGGAACTAAGATCCCACATGCCACACGGTAGAGTCAAAATAAATAAATAAATAAATAAATAAATAAATAAATAAACCATAGCTATACCATTTTCTAGTTTTGTGACTTTGGGAAAGTTATTTAATCTCTGTACCTCAGTTTACTCATCTGTAAAATGGGCAAAACAACAGTACCTGTATCATAGGGCTTTTCTGAGATATAAATAAGTTAACACTTGTAAAATGCTTAGAATAGTGCCTGGTATATAGCGAGTTTTGAGCTGGAAAATTTATTAACCCAACCTTTTATTTTTAATAATGAGGAAGTGTGGTCCACAGAGGGACTGGCCCAAGAGGGGACCATTGATTAGTGACAGAGCCAGGAGTAAGACCTAATCTCCCAACTCCCAGTCTAGAATATTTTACACTGTTAACTTTAGGCCAACATATCTTCTTACATTCTGGTATAAAATTAGAAAGAAGTGAGGAGAAATCTGTTTTAGATCAAGTAAAAGGATATTGGGTTCAAATTCAGCGTGTGGTCATAGCCAACTTTCTTGGGTTCTCTGAACCTCCTCTTCCTTAGGAATAGGCTGAGGATAATAACATGGACCTCATAGTGGTGTTGTGGTAAGTGAACTTCTACATGTAAAATGCCTGGCACGTAGCATTTCTCAAAAAAAATTAATACCAATTAACAACAGATGATGGTGTTGTTAGGCCCAGGAGTCCCACATCTGTGGCTAGATGGCTTTTATTCCTCACTCTTCCAGGGGCTTGCAAACTAACTTGACAAATGCCGATGTGGATAATTCTTAACTATACAGATTCATTGTAGTAGCAATTATTGTTAAAACAAACTGGAAATGTCAGCACAAGCTCTCTGATATCAGGGGCAAGGGTGAGTTGGTTTTATGACATGTGACTATGAAATATCATGGTAAATAAGGTTGGTTTCTAAGTTGGGTAATAATATTTCTGATCAAAAGTAGGTGTGGCAAATCAGTAAAATGCAAATTAACACCACAATGAGAAACAACCCCACACCCACGAGAAAGACTTCAACGATGGATATCAGGTGTTAATAAAGATGGAACAGGGCTTCCCTGGTGGTGCAGTGGTTAAGAGTCTGCCTGCCAATGCAGGGGACATGGGGTTGAGCCCTGGTCTGGGAAGATCCCACATGCCGTGGAGCAACTAAGCCCATGCACCACAACTACTGAGCCTGTGTGCTACAACAACTGAAGCCTGTGAGCCTAGAGCCTGTGCTCCGCAAGAAGAGAAGGCACCGCCATGAGAAGCCCACACACCACAACGAAGAGTAGCCCCCGCTCGCCGCAACTAGAGAAAGCTCACGTGCAGCAACGAAGACCCAATGCAGCCAAAAATATATAAATAAAATATTTATTTTAAAAAATAATAATAAAGATGGAACCCTCATATACTGCTGGTAGGATTGCAGAATGCTAAAATGACTTTGGAAAACAGTTTGGTAGTTTTTTACAAAGTTAACCATAATCTTATATGTTAGTTACCTATTACTGTGTAACAAATTACCCCGAAATTTAGTAGCTTAAGATAGCATTAACTTCTAAAAAAATCTCTCACTGTTTCTGTGGGTCAGAGATTGAGACAGGGTGCAGCTGGCTCCATCATGTCTGGGCACAGGTGGGAGACTGAAGGCTGGCACGGGAGCCCCAGAGGGCTGGTTTACTCTCACATCTGGTAGATGATGTTGGTGTTGGCTGGGGGCTATTGTCTAGAATACACATGCATGGCTTCTTCATGTGGCCTGGGCTTCTGCACAACACTGTGCCTGGGTTTCCAGGGCAAGCCTCCTGAGAGAGGAGAGGGAGGAAGGGAGAGAGAGAGAGAGAGGGAGATTCCTAAAAACAGAGATCCTATCTTACCCATTTTTTTATACCCTTATGACAGCTTCAACCTGATAAGCAACTTTGTAATTTAACAAGTGAATTTTTCAAAATGAGTGTGTTAGCCTATGAAATGGTTAATATCATGTGTCAACTTGGCTGGGCCACGGTGCCTGGCATGTGGTCAGACATTATTCTGGATGGTTCTGTGAAGATATTTTTGGATGAGATTAACATTTAAATCAGTGAACTTTGAGTAAAGCAGATTGCCCTCCATAATGTGGGTGGGCCTCATCCAGTCAGTTGAAGGACTGAATAGAACAAAGGCTGACCTGCTCTAAACAAGAGGGAATTCTGCCAGCTGACTGCCTTTGGACTTGAATTGCAACACTGGCTCTTTCTGGGTCTCCAGCCTGTCAGTTTACCCTCCAGATTTTGGACTTGACCTCCATAATCACATGAGCTAATTCCTTAAAATCAATCAGTCAATCAATCAAGCAATCTCTCTCTCAGCACACACACAGACACACACACACCCTATTGGTTCTATTTTTCTAGAGAATCCTGACTAAGACAGCCTGGCTTTCTAGTATCACCAAAACCATGAGCTTCTTGACCAGAAGTTTTTGCCCTTGGTTTGTAACTGCAAATGGGATTTTCATGTAAAATATTTCCTGTGCTACTTCTCAATAGTAGGCAGTGTGCCCTTGATATACAACACTTACATAGTGGCTGCAAAACCTCATAGCAGGGTGGCAGTTCTCAGTGGTCTTCCAAGGAGGACATGAGCAGGAGCCATTACATGGCTCATCAGTGATCTGTTGCAAAGAAGCTGTGCTCATCAGCGCAGAAGTAAATCTTTCATTACTGGAAAGTGTGAATCAACTCAAGTGAAACAGGGTTCTGTCAGCTTATAAAACTTAATTATGTTTTTAACTCCATAAATTTGTCCCAGTAAAGACATTTGAAAATACCTAATTTCCTGTTTGAACCAAAAGAAAATTAATTGCAAGAAGGTAAACACATATAATGTGTTCGGAAATTATCTGCATTTTAATTAATCTCTTAACTGTGTCTTCCAACAGGGGTGTCTGCTTGAAATTTTTGTGTCAACGCTGCATCAGAGTTGCTCAGTTTCCTTGTAGACAACAAGCCCCAGATAATTCTAAACTTTCAGAATAAGAACATCCCCCAAAGAAGAGAAAATAGAGTGGGTGGCTTGAGTTTTCCACCCTTGGGGAGTTAAGAAAAACACTTCAGCATGAGGACAAAAGCTCCCTTGTTCAAGCGCTTCCCCAGCTGCACTTCAACTAAATATATCCTGGGCAGAGTGTTTTCACTTCTCCACCCCTCTCCTGGAGCCAATCACATGGTGACAAATAGCTCAGAGGCCCCCTGGGACTGACACTGCAGAGGTAGTGCCTTGGTTACTGGCTGGGCCTTGCTGCCCAGCACAGGGCCCCTCTGTGGCCGCCCTGCTTCCCCGGAGGCTGTGGGAAGCCCAGGGCCGAGAGGAGGCCTGCAGGGGTTAACTCAGCGGCCTGTCTGGAATTCATGCACCACCTGGGCTGACAGCATGAATGACTCATTGTTTCCCCTCTGAACAGTCTTAGGAGTGCTTCTCGGTGTCAATAACTGCGGCAAAGTGAAATCGCTTTTTCCCTTTCACCATAACCAGTTTTCTAAACCTGAATATAGAACTGGAAATCTGCAGCAGTAGTAGCCAAGGTTACTGCTTTGACTTGGTGTTCTGGGGACAAAGGATTTAAATGTACTGTCCCCAAACAGAAAGAGGCCTAAAGCCAGGGGTCCTTTGATTTACAGCTTGTGTGACGGTCCTATAAAAAGAAGCAAACTTAGTTTAAACCTCTAGTCCGCCTAAGCCTGTGGCCTGGCTGGCTACAGTACTGGATTTTACGTTACCGGTGATTTGTATAAACGGAAATTTTGACCAATCACTTCCTGTGGCTAAACTTAAGACCTGTAGTCATCCACTCCTGGTTCTAAAGCAGGTATTAATCATCACGCCCCACCTCACATTTTCGTGTATGGAGCCCTTCCTTGGTGTCAGCGAGGTTTACTCTCCTTGGGAGACTGGATCAGTACATTTCCCTGGACTGTGGGATCTTTTGCCTTTCACGAGATATCTCAGTGCAAAAGCTTGAGAGACAGACCACACATTTGACTACCGTTCTGCAAGTGTGTCATAGATAACAGATTTTGAACTCTTGCTGCTTTGGCCTCTTTCTTCTACTTAACTACATTTTGGGGTGTTCAAAGGAAAATATTCAAAATAGGAAAACATAGAAAAAAAGAAATAAATATAGAAAGGTTAGGAGAAAATCCTGTGTAGATCCAGGACCTGGATTCTAACTTGAACCTGGGAGGTAAGCATGCAGCAGAGTGTTTTTTTCTCATCAAATAAAGTAACAGCCCTGAATAAATTTCAATAAGGTTAGGTATCAAAGTATTTGCAATACCCTTTTTGAAGTGAATGAAAATCTGCAAAGATTAAGTATTACTTCATTTTTGTAGACGGGACACAATTATTGCAGCAGGCTTAGAGAAATGGCAATAATCAAGGCTTCAGTTTCTCACATCTAACCACAAGGAAATGTATAGTTCTCTGAATGAGCCTGTCTTATATCATATACAATTAATCTATTTACCAATGAGCTTCCTTAGCTACTAAAGGTTTTGTGGTCCTTGTACCAACACCATAAAAAAGCATAACTGTGGAAACATCTGGAGGATGACTTCAAACAAGTAGAACAAACACAACCCTACTATATGCTATGTGGTTTGGTTCTTCCAACAGAGACTGGAATTTAAATTTAGGGACTTCCCCTGTGGCACAGTAGTTAAGAATCCACCTGCCAAAGCAGGGGACACGGGTTCAAGCCCTGGTCGGGGAAGATCCCACATGCCACGGAGCATCTAAGCCCGTGCGCCAAAACTACTGAGCCTGTGCTCTAGAGCCTGCGAGCCACAACTACTGAAGCCTTCGTGCCACAACTACTGAAGCCCATGCGCCTAGAGCCCGTGCTCCGCAGCAAGAGAAGACACTGCAATGAGAAGCCTGCGCACTGCAACAAAGAGTAGCCCCGGATTGCTGCAACTAGAGAAAGCCCGCATGCAGCAACGAAGACCCAAAGCAGCAAAAAATAAATAAATAAAATTGAATTAAGAAAATTAATTTAGGGGCAGCTTCTAAGCTCTGAGGAGACTTATTTCCATTTTCTCATTGGTACAGCCACCTTCTCATCCCTACTTAGTCTTTTCATGAAAACACGGGTCTTAGGACTCTAACTTTGCTTTAGGTCCTTGCTAGTGGGTGGTGGGTTCATTCTGTTTTTCTCAAGTCCAAAGTAAAAGCATTTTGCATAGCTGATTGTTTTTTCTCCTTCTCCATAGAATTCTTTAGTAATGAGTTTAATAGATGTAAGATTATCTGATGCACCCTTTCCCTTGAGAACCCCGTTGTATACCTTGACTTGTTTGTAAGTGAGCCTAAAAGGAAAACTGGGGGTTCTTAAGGGCAGGGTTTGTCAGAATTAACTGTGAAGCTTTCCTAACTGATCCAAGCCCCAACGACGGCCCTAATAATTCTACACATTTGGAAAGGACTAATAAGGCCAGGCAAAACAATAATTTAATGACTTTAAAATCCTGGGCAAGGCGAAGGGGAAAGATGACTTGAGTTATATATTATTATGTCACAGCAGGTGTGGAGCAGAAAGGAACACTTTGCCTTGACTCCACATCATCATTCCACACGCAATAATATTACAGGATAGCGAACATTCCAGGTGTTCAGAAAGATTTTCTACTCCACTAAACCAGATAGAATTGTTGTTCAAACAAGGTAACTCTAAGCTATGAGAATTTAGAAGGAGATAATAATTTTAAATCTTTCCTTGAAAACAAAAGCACTGTTAAATCTCTGGAATTAAAAACAACATTTATAACTTCTTAAATATGGATTTGCTGTCTTGGTATGTTTTATGCGAGACAGAATAATAATATCCTTCTACTCTGTACGTGCAACAGTACTTCTCATCTCACTGGTGTTTAGAGAGAAAAGATAGTATTTTTTTTTAATTTACAAAATTATATATGTTTCAGGTGTACATAGTGATTCACAATTTTTAAAGGGTATACTCCATTTATAGTTACTATAAAATATTGGCTATATTCCCTGCGCTGAACAATATATCCTTGTAGTTTATTTATTTTATACATAATAATAATATGTATTATTATTAATAATGTTTAATAATATACATAATAGTTTGCACTTCTTAATCCCCTACCCCTATCTTGCCCTTCCCCTCTCCCCTCTCCTCACTGGTAACCACTAGTTTGTTTTCTGTATCTGTTTCTTGTTATATTGGGTTGGCAAAATTTTCGTTCAGTTTTTCCATAAGATGGCTCTAGTAGCACGTAGCTGTCTTTAACTTCATTCGAAACAATTTTGTTAGATTGTATGTGACAGCTATCATATCAGTGTGCATTTAAAAAAAGACATTAAAATTGGTGAATTTTTGTGTAGCCATTTTAATACTGAAGATGGAAGAAAAAAAGCAACATTTTCGGCATATTATGCTTTATTATTTCAGGAAGGGTAAAAACGCAACCGAAATGCAACAAAAAAAAGATTTGTGCAGTGTATGGAGAAGATGCTGTGACTGATCGAACATGTCAAAAGCGGTTTACGAAGTTTTGTGCTGGAGATTTCTTGCTGGACGATGCTCCACAGTCGGGTAGACCAGTTGAAGTTGATAGCAATCAAATTGAGACATTAACTGAGAACAGTCAACATTATACCACACGGGAGATAGCCAACATACTCGAAATATCCAAATCAAGCGTTGAAAATCATTTGCACCAGCCTGGTTATGTTAATCGCTTTGATGTTTGGGTTCCATATAAGTTAAGCGGAAAAAACCTTCTTGACCGTATTTCCACAATGCGATTCTCTACTTAAACGTATTGAAAACGTTCCGTTTTTAAAACGATTTGCGACGGGCAATGAAAAGTGGATACTGTACAATAATGTGGAATGGAAGAGATGGTGGGGCAGGTGAAATGAACCACCACCAACTACACCAAAGGCCAGTCTTCATCCAAAGATGGTGATGTTGTGTGTATGGTGGCATTGGAAGATAGTTCTCTATTATGAGCTCCTTCCGGAAAACCGAACGATTAATTCCAACAAGTATTGCTCCCAATTAGACCAACTGAAAGCAGCACTTGACGAAAAGTGTCCAGAATTAGAACAGAAAACACATAATCTTCCATCAGGATAACGCAAGACCGCATGTTTCTTTGATGACCAGGCAAAAACTGTTACAGCTTGGCTGGGAAGTTCTGATTCATCCGCCATATTGACCAGACATTGCACCTTCAGATTTCCATTTATTTAGGTCTTTACAAAATTCTCTTAATGGAAAAAATTTCAATTCCCTGGAAGACTATAAAAGGCACCTGGAACAGTTCTTTGCTCAAAAAGATAAAAAGTTTTGTGGAACTATGAAGTTGCCTGAAAAATGGCAGAAGGTAGTGGAACAAAAGGGTGAATACGTTGTTCAATAAAGTTCTTGGTGAAAATGAAAAATGTGTCTTATTTTTACTTAAAGACTGAATGCACTTTTTGGCCAACCCAATATTCACTAGCTTTACTTTTTAGATTCCACATATAAGTGATATCACACAGTATTGTCTTTCTCTGTCTGACTTACTTCACCTAGCATAATGCCTTCCAAGTCTGTCCATGTTCTCGCAAAAGGCAAAAATTCACTCTTTTTTATAGCTGAGTAATGTTACACTGTATAAATATACCACATCTTCTTTATCCATTCATCTGTTGAGGGACACTTATGTTGCTTCCATGTCCTGGCTATCATAAATAGTGCTGCTATGAACATTGCAGTGCATGTATCTTTACAAAGACAATATATATTTAGATGCTCATTTTGATGGGTAAGGATTGATAATAACAGGACTAATCATTTCCTCCTGTTTCTAAGTTTTACAAAATAGTTCTCAGTTCTACCCATCAAACATTGTCTGTCATACATAAGGTGCTGTGGATAATGCTCTGGAAAATTAATTACCTGCATAAATGAGCCTTTTTTCGTTGTGTGCCTGACTCTATGCCTGTTGAGTCATTAAGGACAGAGGGCATATATATGAACTTATCTCACTGGTTTTTGATAAGGTAGTTGCTATAGGGATCTGAGTATCATGTGCACACCCAACCAAAATGCAACAAATATTTTAAAAAGATGTTCAGGGTGACATTGAAGGATTGGCTAAAGGTGGTAGTTTGGGAAGTCTAAGTAGCTGGATTTAAAAGTTTGCAATCTTAACCATTTGCCGAACTTGTTTTTCTTTCCTTCCTTCCTTCCTCAAACAGCTTTTGAGTATCTATCCTAAGAGTCAAAAACTCAAATACCTATAGGGGCCAAGAAGATAATGTAACTAAGCAAAGCAGGTGGATTTAAGAAAAATGGAGATAGACACTTTTTATGTGCCTAATAAACACAGAGGCAACTCTTCATTCCCACCAAGAAATGAGCTCTCTCCCATAATTCCTGAAAGAGATGCTTTAGTCTTGTTCTCTCTTTGGTACTGAGAGATAGTTCACTCCAAGAAAAATATCAGGGCACACTCAATATAAATGACACCTCACACTGGGCCTCAGTGAGGACGCAACAGGGAGTGGCAAAGACTGAAATAAAGTGAAGAGCTCGTGTCTCAGCCAGAGGGGACCATCTCTGCACCAGGCGCCAGCTACTATGTGGAAACAGGCCCAGAGGGGCCATATCTTATTCTTCAAGAGAAGTCAAAGACACTGATTTGTATGCAAATCCAGATTTTGAAATGTGACCTGAAATTTTTAAAAATAAATTTGAGAAAAAGCCAAACAAAAACGTAACCAGTTTGAGATCTCAGACCTACTCATCTAGGTATTCTGCTGTGAGATGCTGGGAATACAACGATTAAAAAAAAAAAAAAAAGATCTTTGCTCTCACAAAGTTTGTGGACTACCATACTTGAGTACACGCACATATCTATGTATGTGCTGTAACAGGGGAAATTACCAAGTGGTCTGGGAGCCCGGGGAAACCAAATCAGAGGAAGGTGAGTGGGTAGGGAAGAGGTTCAGGGAAGAATTCCAGAAGGATGGTCTAGCTGAGCTATCTTGCTAGTTGAGCCAAGCAAGCAGAAACGGTGGAGAAAGGTGGTGGTCCAGGCTGAGGCATCAGCACACGTTCAGGTGTGGGAGCCACAAGCAGCCAGTGCCTTTTGTTAAAGAAGCTAAGATACAAGTTCGAGACTCAGGAGGGCAGTGGAGGGAAGAGGTCCTCCCTGTCAGGCATCTGCAGGAGGACTAAAGACTGAAGACTGAACTCAAAAAACATCAAAGCCAAGTTGTCTGTTTGGCAGTTCTTGGACACTTTCTCCTGGCTGGTGCAGCACGCATATTCACTCAGCATCTGCTAGGAATTAGCTGTCGTTTCAAAGAAACCAGGAAGTAAGAATTTGAATCAGAATAGAAAACTCAACCCTCAACCTTTGGTAATACACTTCTCCTGGCTTCCTATAATTGGCTGACTATTATGTCTGTGAAAATGATGGGCCAGTGAGGTGAAAATTTGAATGCAAGCTGACTCTTTGATTGGAAGAACTAGCCTGAATTGTTTCTGTATCCTGTGTCAGGGTAAATACAAATCTAAATAACTAAATAAATTTCCTTAGCACTGAAAGGGAAAGAGACTCTCCCTCCCCCAACCCTGTTTCTTTCACCATTTACATTAGAAATATTGTGATTGTAAATTCTTTCTCTGTCCCTTTGAGAATTACGCAAACCTTTTTAAAAGCTAAATAAGCCTCTTGCCAGCTTTACAACACAGGAACGTCTCTCTCAATGACCTGGGAGCCATCTCTTTGAAATGGAGTCATCAAGGAAGATAACATCCCTATTTCCTCTCTGTGGAAAGATTACTCTCCCTGGGAGAGTAGGAGTCTAACCTCAGTAGGTCCCTGTTTCCAAGTTGCAAACCTACCTCCTGTTGTAAAAATATAAGAAGTTAATCTTTCCTTTGGATAAACTAGTTGACACAGATAGCAGCTGCCAATTACCGAGGTGAACTTACGATGAACTATGTGATAAATGGTGCTGTCAAGTCCTCCTACTAGTTATTGTTTATCTTGAGAACAGGTAGTAATAGCATATATCTGCTTAGCTATGTACAAGTGAAACTCCTTCCTGTCTTTGCAATCTCTAACTGTGCCTGTGATGCACATAGTATTTTGGTTTAATGCTTATTCAATAGTAAAACGGTTTTCTTTCTCTTCTGCTTCTGTGGAGAGGTTTTTGGGGTTGGCAGGAGATTTTGTTTTTAATTGTACTTCCTCAACACCTGCCACCAAGGTTGGCTGGGTTTGGGTCTTTCAGCTCAGGGTATGGTAAGCATCTAAATGCCCTGACTGATATAAATGCCAGAAGTCTATTCATGACAAAGCAGAACATATTTCAGAGAAAGAGACTTTCACACTCCTCTCTGAAGTGCTGCAATTAGAAGATATCATGTACTCTCTGCAGTATTTACAGACAGCAGTATAGCACAATGGCAGGCAAGCACAGGCTCTCAGACTGTCCAGGTTTGACCCTCCGTTCCATCCTTTACTAGCTGTGATGCTTCAGGTACTTAACCTGCTGGTGTCTTTGTTTCTCTATCTGTAAACGGGAGACAAAATGAGGGTACCTACTTCATAGCACAGTGCTTTGCAGAGTAGAAAGCCTCAGTAGTTAATTAGAATTTTTTAACAACATTATTTGAAGGTTTGTTATAGGCAGAAACACTTCTGGGATACAAAGATGGAGAAAACATAGTTACTTATCCCCAGAGGAATTTACAATCTTATAGTAATTATAATGGTACCATTAATTTGGGCATAAACTAACTTCTCAAGAAAAAGAAAAGTAGAAAAATCAACAGGTATTTTTAAAGGGGCGGGGACAGAGTCAGGGGCTATTACCCTAATTGAGCTCCATGCAATTATACGGTCTCCGTGGTTAAACGTCATAGTCTAATTTAAATCTAAAAAGACTTCTTCCTGAGCTAGTTTAGCAAGAAAAACCAGATCTTATCAAAATAAACAAATGTATGACCAACTTTGAAGCCAAAAGCCCTACCACGGAAAGGCTAAGAGACCATGGTTTATACACCCTGAGGCACTCCCTGATTTTTTTTCCCACCCAGACAACATAACTAAAAGGATTTTTGTAACTTTATAAAAGTAAATAAATGTTGACACAGAACACCCTTAAAGCTAGCCATACGGGTCTTGCTTTCTGCTAAACTCAAGAGTGTTCAACTGGCCTTGTACCTAGCGCATTACGACACGACTCAGAGGCCATCTTGGAAACAAAAGAGCTTCAGGCTCCGGGGGTGGAAGAGGTGGTTTCCAGGCAACGGGAGGCGCGCGCCGCGCAGCCGCACTCCGCGGCGCCCAGCCACCTACCGCGTGGGCAGGGCTGGCTGGGCGGTGGAAAATTACTGCGCTTCCTTTTAAAGGCGCCCGCACATATCCTGCCTGGAGCGTCGGCGCTAGTCTCCCTTGTAGACGAAATTGTGAAGCGGCGTGTCCGTTTTATCTTCCTATAGGAAATAAAATTTAGTTCGCAGTTTCCAGGGCAGCATTAGTCTATACTTAGGCAAGTAATGTCGGAATGGACAGGCTTTTTCTTAACCGAGTTGAGAAAAGAAAACTAAACATCTGAAATACCGACTCTTGAGGCAGAAAGCTACTGAACACACAAGAACGGGACGCAAGAAACAACTTCATGAATAATGTCACATTGACTATGCAACAGGTTTAAAAATGATTGGGTTCTGAAGCAAACTCATTTTTTGACAAACGGATTGACAAATTATACTAAAAACCAGAATAAACGTGTGTAAGAAGCAACAGGGTGGCTTTAGCATGCATCAGAAAATTTATCCTTTTGTAGATCGGTTTTTACAGTGGAAAAAATAATCTGTGGGATTTCTTTCCTGCTTCTTAGTCGTCAAAGAATTTTTCTCCATGTTGGAAGCTCTTCTGATTTACAAGTTAAGCGGTAGTTTAGTGCTGTCTTACTTTTCGGAACGAACAGATAGATAAATAGCATAATTCTCCTGGTTTTTGTAACGTAAACGTCTAATATATATTCTCCGTGGCTCTGGAATGAGTCCCCTTACCAAGCAATATTTACTAGAAGCCATCCTGGAAACAACTGGATGAAATGGAGATACTGGTCTTCCCTGAAGTAAAGCTCTTCACATTTTAAGCCTCTTCATTCCATTTGAAAGGATGAAAGACCGTCCTTCTCTCGGTTCCTCCTCGGATGGTTTGCTCGGTGGCAGTTGTCTTTTCGGTTGTGAACTGGCATCAGGCGTACCCACCTACTCCTCCTGTCCTCAGGCTCTGGCTGCAGACAGTAGTGGGGGAGTCAGAATGGATTCTCAAAACTGTGGAGGTGATGGTCCAGTCTTATCATGGCCCTGGCAAATTGATTTTCCACTCCCAACTGAGCCATTTCCCCCATGCTTCTCGGCCATGTTAAGCCACATTTTCACTCCAGTCCCCTTTTAACACGTCCCTTTTTATCCTTCACATTACAATCGCCACTTCTTAGTAATTTTTGATGAACCTTTCTTGTTTTTCAGAACGCAGAGCTGAGACATGGGAGTGCTAAGCAAATGTTTTGCATGGATTTAGACACCTAGGACGTTGTTTAGCCTGTAATTTTTAAGTTTGGATGTTAAGAAAGGATACACTTGTGACATTATCTTAGTTTCCAGAACCCCGGGGGAAACTAATTAATTACATGTAACCAGAAGTTGTGTCCTGTAGAGTCGTCATCCATGCTGAAGCTGCAGGGGAATGTGATTTGATGTAAAGGGAACTGTGCCTTTGAAACAAAAATAGGTGCAGCTGCATTTGGTGCTTGCATTTCTTTTTGCTAACAGGATCGTTTACCAATGCCAAGAAACTGAAATAGGAAAATGCCCCATTTCAGATAAGATGATGTTTCTAATTTTTAAAATAGTCTCGTCGTGGAAAACCTAGTCTGTAATAATACTTAGTGGCTGCAGGGCTGGCCAGTGCAGGTGACTGCGCTGGGTAGTGTGGCTACCACCTTTCCTCCGCAGGGAAGTGGCATTTTACAGCCCAAACAGCGCTGCGGGGTTTCTAATGGTCGAGAGTGGCCCTATCGCCCTACCGAGCCCAGAGATAATCTCCTGTCACTTAAAATTTACTGCAGAATAGAGATTTAATAAAAAAAAAATAGAGACTTCAGATGTAGAGAGTCATCTGGATTTTCCCTCTCAGATATAATTCTACTGTTAAGTGCTAAGAGGCTAAATTCAAATAAATTAGAATATAAATCTGATGGTTAAAATATAATAAAAGAGTTTTGGAAGAAGGCAAAGTGTTTCAATATGCAGAAAATTTTAGTAAGCAGAGTTGGTAGATTTTGGTTGCTTATATTTAATAAAGATGATAAAATTGCATAGTTCATAACATTTTTTAAGAAGAATTACTGGGTCTGAATGCAGGAAGACAGGGTTTGGGAATTCGGTCTTTGAGGTAGGGCTGCCAGACAAAATACAGGAGGGCATTCAGTCAAATTTGAATTTCTGATAAACAATGAATACTTTTATAAGTATAAGTGGGATTTGGGACATAATCACATTAAAATCTTTGTTGTTTATCGGAATTCAAATTTAATTGGGCAACTTGTATTTTTCTTTGTTAAATTTAACAATCCTGCTTTAAGGGGCTTAAAAAGGGTATATGCAGTTAGATTTCTCCATCTGCATGAGAGTGGTGAACACCACCAAAAGCTTCTGGTTCAAGGTGCCAGGCTGAGATGTGAATGTAACACACACAGCATACAAGTATATTGCCCCAAATAAGTTGTAGATGGCCACCACGTGCAGCCCTTCGAAATATCATGAAGGGCTGATATTTAGAAAAATTTACTATTGTCTTGTTCATTCATCCAACTAATAATACTGATTGAGTGCCTGCCTTATGGCAGGCATAAATTCTGGGAAGAGTAAGATAAACAAGGTAAAAATCCCTGTCTTTGAAAAATCCTTATTTTTGTCACGGGGACTAACAGGTAAAATAACTGCAATAACTACCAGTGATGATGAGTTTGATCAGAGACTCATGGGAACGTTAAGTTTATCTGACTAAGGCAGGAGAAAAACAGGAAGGCTTCAAAGAGGAAGTGATTTTAAATGAAGGAGACTAAGCTGCTGAAGTAGGAAAGGACATTAGTGGAGGGAACTACATGTGCAAAGGCAAGGAGTGTGAAGACACTGTCCACTGTAAAAAAATTAACCAGAACAAGACAAACCAACAACTACAAAAACAGTGAAAAGTTAGGTGTAGCAGGAGCTGCAAGAGGGTTTGCTGGGAATGTCGGATAATAAAAGCTGGGCCTGATTATAAAGGTGATGCTAGACAGAGCTCAGATTCTCCTGTGGACAACCAGAATATGATCAGGGCCGTGGTGGGAGAGACAGTGATAGGAGACCTTTTCAATTCATTCTTTCCAAAAAAAACAAAACCCAGTGTGTGTGTGTGTGTGTGTGTGTGTGTGTGTGTGTGTGTGTATCATCTTGTGCTGGATTCTTTTTTTTTTTTTTTTTTTTTGTGGGACGCGGGCCTCTCACTGTTGTGGCCGCTCCCGTTGCGGAGCACAGGCTCCGGACGCGCAGGCTCAGCAGCCATGGCTCACGGGCCCAGCCACTCCACGGCATGTGGGATCTTCCAGGACCGGGGCACGAACCTGTGTCCCCTGCATCGGCAGGAGGACTCTCAACCACTGCGCCCCCAAGGGAAGCCCTGTGATGGATTCTTACAACATAAAAATGAATACAGTATCAATCCTAACTTGTAGGACTGCCCTGGTGGTACAGTGGTTAAGAATCTGCCTGCCAATGTGGGGGACACGGGTTTGAGCCTTGGTCTAGGAAGATCCCACAAGCCGCGGAGCAACTAAGCCCGTGCACCACAACTACTGAGCCCACGAGCCACAACTACTGAGCCCACGTGCCACAACTACTGAAGCCTGCATGCCTAGAGCCCATGCTCTGCAACAAGAGAAGCCAATGCAGTGAGAAGCCCGCACACCACAAGGAAGAGTAGCCCCCGCTTGCCGCAACTAGAGAAAGCCCATGTGCAGCAACGAACACCCAACACAGCCAAAAATAAATAAATAAGTTTATTTTAAAAACCCCAAAAACCTACCTGCTAGATGCTCTGGCTTTTGCAGGGAAACCAGTCATGTGGACAGTTACATCCAATAAAATAGGATATAAGTTACATTCAAAACACAGGGAGTAAGAAGGAGGTAGAAACTCCCTGGGAAGGGAGGGAGACGGCCAGCCAAGCCTTCCCAAAATGAATAGATGCTGGAATTAAGGTATTTTTTTTTAATTTAAAGAAATTTATGCAAATAGTTAGACATTTTCCCAACAGAGCAAAAAAGTATACAGTGAAAAGGAAATTTTTCCTCACCTAGACCCTTGACTGCTCATCAGGTCACCACCACCATTCCATTAATATAAATATAATATAAATGCATCATCCTCCCTCTTCTTTTCAGCCAAATGGAGGCATCTTCTACTCAGCTCTTTATACCTTGATTTTTTTCATTTAACAATATATTTTGGAAATCAGTACATATAGAACTGCTCACTCCTTCTTAATAACCCTATAATATTTCATTGTAGGGATAAATAAAAAATTTTATACTAGTGTTCCATTGGACATGTAGAATTTTACAGTCTTCTGCTATCTTTGTATACATTCCCTTTTTGCCCATGTGTGAGGTTATCCATAGGATACATTCCTAGAAGTAGAATTCCTGGATCATAGGTTGGTGCATTTAAATTCTGATCGTTTTTGTAAAAATTCCCCTTTGAAGAAGTTATATCAATTTATACTTTCATCATCAGGATAGTAAGGTTTGAGTTGAGTTTTGATGAATGAGGAGGCATTTACTAGGCAGATAAGAGAGCAAAGAGCATGTTTAAAGGGAAGATGGTAAAAGGAACAGCAAGCAGCTCAGCGACCTAGGCTGGAGGGCTGGAGACCCATCAGGAGGCAACTGGCCAAAACAGAACGAGGAATTGAGCACAGGTAGAAAGTGGATTCAGGAAGCAGAAGGGTTAACAATCCCTCCCATCAATTGAGAGCTTATTTGTGTCAGGCATTGTCCTAAGCACTACATACTGTCCATCATTTCATCCTCCCAACAAAGAAAGAAATATCCCAGATTTGGGGGAAGGATACTGAGGTATCCTGCACAGAGATGTTAACCTGCCCAAGGTAACACAGTTTGTAAATGACGGATCTAGAACCCAACTCTGACTTCCTCTGACTTTCAAGCCCCAGTTCATAATTGCTGCTTCGAGGGTCCTTGAAAGAATGAAGAGCAGGGCTTTAGGGGTATTTAATATGGGGAAGAGAGGGAGATTAGGGAGACTAGAAGGTAGTGATGCAGAGGCCTGGTGAGCCCTGACCCTGTTGGAACATGCCCACAACTTGCCAACATAGCAGCCAAGACTCTGGGCCTAAAGTCTAGGACAGGAGACAACCTAGATTCCCTCTTTGAGTTTTGGTAGTGCTGAGTTAAGGGGCAAATTTACAAGAACTTTTCCTTCCCCTGCTGAGAGTGGAATCTTGATGTTTTCAAAGGCTCTGGAAATAAAATATAATTTTTCTTCTCCCCCAACTTCTTCATTTATATCAGATTTTTCTAAAATAAATTTATTTATTTACTTATATTTTATTTTTGGCTGTGTTGGGTCTTTGTTGCTGCGCATGGGCTTTCTCTAGTTGCGGCTTCTCATTGCCGTCGCTTCTCTTGTTGCAGAGCACGGGCTCTAGGCACACAGGCTTCAGTAGTTGCGGTGCACGGGCTCAGTAGTTGTGGCTTGCGGGCTCCAGAGCACAGGCTCAGTAGTTGTGGCACACGGGCTTAGTTTCTCTGCAGCATGTGGGATCTTCCCAGACCAGGGCTCGAACCCGTGTCCCCTGCATTGGCAGGCGGATTCTTAACCACCGTGCCACCAGGGAAGTCCAATATCAGCAGATTTTTAAACTTCAGCTCCTAGGAGACAGGTTTCTAAGAGTTATAGTCTCCAAAAGCTGTTCAAATTCAATGCCCCTTAAAATAACTAAAATGAAAAATACTCATCCATTTACTGCCTTGGGTGTCAGCTATGAAATCTAAATGATAAAACAAACAAACAAACAAGTCTAGAGCTGTTTTGAAAGGATGACAGTGAGTGAACCTCTGATAATAGACTTCAATCTCAGACACACAGGGCTGATGTAGCTAAAAAAATCTTTGTATGTTTATTGCTGTCTATCTGTAGAATTAGACTATTTAGTAACTGGCCTCAAATGCTATATTTCCAGACATAAGCCTCTGCACTGGGGTATTGTCACTAACAGGAAGCCTATTACAGAATAATAATGATTGCCATATACAGTAGCTCTTAAAGCCCCCAATCCTTTTGAATATTCTTAAACGATGTTCTCCATTTTAATGGACTGTATCTTATTCCAAGTATAGTAATTAGAAGGACTTCATCTAAAGAGAAACTAGGGTTGATTAAAGTATATGTGGTGATCAGAACTGACATTACCCCCCCAAAAGAGGGTCACATTCTCTGAGGTGGTTTTAAGATGATCATGTAAAGGGTGCTGATTGATATTTTCCGATTATTCAGGTGTTTGTTTTATTCATCTTTACTTCTCCGTGTTTTCTAAATCATTTTTAGAGAGCAGAGGAAAGATTGTGGGAAATAGAGTTTGATTTTGGAAGAATAGGCTATGGAATGGTTTCCTGGTAAGGAGTATCCAAGTATCATTAAACTAATATAGAGGAGAAACAATTATCTGGTCACCTTGCTTTGAACAGAGCTGTCTTTGCTGTCCTGTGGATAAAGTTTTAGCAGTATACTCACAATAAAACAATTGAAAATAACAAATAAAATGATGATAGATGATGTTTAGACGATTTTACCCTAAAAAAAAAACCACCCCCAAAGTTCATTTATATTAGATAATTTTGGAGAACTAGTTTTTATATTTGCTGCACATTGGAAAGAAAATGCCAGGAATTAGTTTCTTTTGTACCACATCTATACATAGATAGTAACTTGTTAAAAGGAAAAGAGGTTTCTGTATCGTTAATAGGTTGACAATGAAGGGACTCCTCTTAAATATTTAACTTGAAGTTAAACATCCATGTCTGGTAGTTATTAGACACACACTCATATCAAAAATAATATACAAAGCACAACATTGTAAATCAATTATACTTCAGTTAAAAAAAAGAAGAGACAAAAATAACAAAGAATATATGATTTATAATTTAAAAATAAATTTAGAAGAGTGAGGGTAAAAAAAGTAAGACAGATGGGATCTGACCTCGGTTGGAATGCTGATGCACAGTCATTTGCAGACTCCAGACAGAACACAATGAATTCAATAATTTGGGGAGTCAAATATGTATCAACCAACCTGAAAAAGTTCAGATTCATCGTAAGCTGTATTCTACAGAAATTTGTAAAAAGCTTTTTGTATAGAAGTACTCATCCCAACGTTATATTTATAAGAGCAAAAAATAGCGAACAAATTTGGTGTCCAATAGTAAGAGAACAGCTAGTGGGTAATTATGGTATATTCATCTGATAGAATATCATGCAGGCTCTAAAAATCATGAAGATTCTTATTTGACCTTAGAGAACGTACAAGTGGCTAAATGCAAAATGTAGGTTACAAACTAGGTTTAGTGTTCTTTTAAGACAACTACAATTTGTTTAATAGTGGTTATTCCTTGCTAATGGCAGTGATTTTTTCTTTGTATTCTTCTGTATTATTTATGTTTTGTGTTGAGCATAATGTTTTAAGTAATATGAACTAAAACAATATACTTTAAAAAGTCAAGTGAAGAAGGTACCAAATTGTACAAACATAAGCTCCCCAAAACTTCAGTCTATGCCTACAAGGACAAGTACTCTGAATTGTCAGACTACAGTTCTTTTAATTTTCTTTTTACTTACTTTTCCTTTTTTTGAAAAAAAAATCAAATTTGCTATAATAAAATATTAAAAAATTTAAAATACATTTTCTCCTTTTAACAGGATGGCAGTGCTAGTGAAATTGTGGAAGCAAATAACTGAAGGCCTGAGGATGCTAATTCTTGTGGCTCCTGTATATCAGGGGCATTTGCAGAAAAAGTTGCCCAAGTTTCTATCTGAATTGTATGTACAAAACGAGACAGAGAAGCGGGTAATCACTGCAAAACATAAACACGAGGCAGGCTCCTTCAGAAGAAATGCTGTGAAGGAAGCTGCATTCTTTTCCCAGGCTCAGGAAGGGAAGGTTCTAACGCCTCCAGGTAAAAGTATTCTTTGGAAACTCTGTCCAGCCCCTTTTCTGCCAAATGATGGACAAGTCTGAAGCGAAACCTCTGAAGGCACGGTTACAAAATGGAGGGGCCGAAGGGAAATTCTCTCAAATCTCTGGGTTTAAAAAAAAAAAAAAAAATCCGCATTTAAGCCTTAAAACTAAAACCGTGAGCATGCTTTTTTCTTTTCCCCCTTCCCGATCCCATTATACTTTTTCTAGACAGCAACGCAGTTTTGATCACAGCACAAGTGTTAAAATCTCTACCAGACTGAGGAAACGATAAGGGCTCCTTCACAGAGAAAGAATGTCCTTCTGAGATTTGTCACTGTAGCAGGGCCCTCGTTACATTCAGAAATTTTTATTAAACCTTCCAAACCTTTCGGAGGCAAATTTCATTATTTAAAAACAAAACAGTCACATCGTTTCAGGTCTGCCAACAGCCTCACAAATTAGCGAGAATGAGAGACAAAGAATCCTAACTCTAAAATGAGCAATTTATTAAAAAAAAAACAACCAAGGACAAACGTCTCCTTTATTCTAAATATACCACCACAAGCCGAATGACTGTGTTAACTATTTTTACCCACACTGGCTCTCCAGCGTCCAACTCATGTAAAATGAAACGGGATGAGAAATGAAATCCCAGCCTGGCGACTGGCCAGGCAGAGATGGAAGAGCTCGGTCTTTCAGTTCCAGATCCTTGGGCACCAACGGGAGACTGCGGGCCTTTAACTAGTTAATTTTGCTTTATTTCCTGCATTTTATAATATGCAACAACCCACATCTACATTAGCCTCTCTGAAAACACATCCAAGGTGGCAGACATGAAGTAACAGAACTTCAGACTGCCACACACTGGAGCTCCCAGAGCAGCTCCTGTGTACAAGTCAAACTCAGACCACGCTTGGACAGGGTCAGGAAGCTACCAAGGCCCAGATCACTAAGGGTAGTTTTTTTTGCCTTCATCAGAAGGGAGGCAGTCCGAACTACTGGAAAGAGTGCGTTTCGAATCAGGCTCGATATGCAGCACCTAATCTCTCCTTAAGAACGAAAACGCCCTGAGGAAGGCGTTTCTGCCCGTCCCTGGTTGGCAGAGAGCGGCAAACGCGGGGACAAAAGAAAACGGGCCGTGAATGAGAAGCAAGCCGGCGGCTTCAGGCTAACGCGCCGCGGTGACCCTGGGCGGGGGGCAGGGTCCAGGCCCACGGGCTCCGAAGGAGGGCCCGACGGCCTCGTGCTGCTACCCGCGGCCCTGCGCAGGCCCGGCCGGGTGACCTCGTACTTTAGACAAAAGGGACCTCGCAGCACTCAGCCCATGCCGCCCACCCAACGCCATCCTTAAGGGACCCGTGTCCTCAGGGGCCCCCGATGAGACCGCCCCCTCCCCCCCGCCACCGCCATCTTGTTGTTTGCTCCTGGCCCTCCCGGCCGGCCACGTGGCGCGTAGCAGCGGAAGCCGAGGAACCGCCCCAACTTCCGGCCAGACCGGTTCCAGCCGGCCGCGGCCCGCAGACGCGCGGCTGCCCCCTGGCGGCCGGCCGCACTCCGCCCCGCCCGGCCCTCGCCATTTCTTTACCCGCCGGCCGCACGTCCGCGCGCCGCGGCGAGTCCCTGGGCCGAGCGCAGCGGCGTGCTCCAGGGGCGGGGCGCGCTCAGGGGCGGAGCGTGTGTGCACCCAGCCCTGGGCGCGGACGTTTCCACAGGGGTTAAATGAGGGTTATCGGTATCTTTACACGCAGTTTAAACAGTAAGCCCCATACGACTGCATCCAGGAATTTTCGGCACGCGGCACTCGGTGTTTCAGGACTTTCAAACAGGAGCCCCCGACCTCACTTCAGATGTGGCTTCTGCCCTCCACCCGCAGACCGAATCCCAGCTGGCTCCTTGGCCCCGAGCGCGTGCATGGGCCCGTCCGTTTCCGGGCAGGGGGTGGGGAACGACGTATGGGGTCTGAGTGCAGCCAAGGGCCACGATTCCTGTGTTCCGGGCGATCCCCGCCTTACCAGCTTATCCACGTTCCTTTTACGTTTCACTTCTTGAGCGTTTGCCATGAGAAAGGCCTCTGCATATGTTGTGTCTTGTTTAAAATGCTCAACAGCCTTTGAGACAAGCATTGTTTCATTAAAAAGAAAACAAAACCGAAGCCCAGTGAGTAATTTGGTCAAGAGGCAGAACCTGCGTTGGAATCTGGGGCATCTAAGTTCCCACTAAGCCTTGATGTGGTCAGATGACTCTGATTAGCCCCACCTGCAGCAACTGGGGGCTGGTTGGAAATGCAAATAGCGGGCCCAACGCCAGACCTGCTAAATTGGAAACCCTGAGGGGCCGGGAGACGATCTGTGATTAACAAGCACTGCGTGATTCTGAGGCACCCTAAACACCCCTTACCTCGTAGCCTTATTAAGAGTAAGGAAAGGGAAGCTGTGATTTTGAGTGCAAAGTCCGTGCCAGGCACTAGGGTTAGGAATTTACCTAATTCTGTGATGTAATCCTCTCCACGCCCTTTTACAGGAGAGGAAACTGTAGCAAATATCCTATGTGTGTAAAATGGTAACATTTGTATAAAATGGTGTCAACTTACATGTGCTATTGTATTTGCTTGTACTTCATACGCATAAAGTATCCCTGGAAGGCTATCAAGAGTTAATGCTGCCTTACCTCCGAGGAAAGGAGGCAGGTTGCTAGAAGGACTGAGTTGGGAAGAGCTTTTTTTTTTCCCCTCTGTAAGTCTTTGTAAATTTTGAGTGTCTGCCACATTGTTGATGAAAAATTAATCTGTAGTTGATGTAAGAAAGAAATGGAAAATTTTATTTGAGCCAACATGAGGGTTATAACCTGGGAGACACTTTCAGAAAGCTCTGCGGACTGTTCCACCTGTTCGAGGTCAAAGCACAGTTATATAAGTTTTTGAGACGAAAGCGTTATTTGTCAAATGACGTATTATTATAGACAGTTTGCAAGATCCAGATTTACATGTACAAAGTGAGTCATGGGTCATCATGGCCCTTTACCAGATTAAGAAGGATGGTTGTCTCCTAAGGAGTTGTGACCCTTTATGAGATTAAGAAAGAATGTTATTTCCTAAGGAGGTCTGGGTAATGCAGATGGACAACATACACTAACCAGAGGGAGGAGGACCAAACGGGCAGAGAAAAAAACTTATGTTTAAATTTTCTTGTCTTGCCGTAAGATATGAATTTTATTTCATCACTATGAATCTATATCTTATTCCAAATAAAATTAAACAGGTAAAAATTGTACTCAGAACAGTGTTAGAACTGAAAACACAATTGGAATTCAGGTCTGACTGCAGATTCCATGTGCCCTATTGACTACACGTGACTGACTTTTAAACATAAAATGCTCTATAAATTTGAAGTATTGTTATGTTATTAATAATGAAATACTTATTAGTTAGAAATTTAGTTTCTATTTTTAACCTTTGAACAATGACCACGTCTAATTTTGGTCCCTTCATGACATACTGTATGGTGCATCAAATTGTTCTTATTTGCATTACTAATAACAGCTATAAAATAACCATAAAACAGACCATAAATGTAATGCCTAGCCTCTGAGGAGTATTGATGTGTCATTGATTGTTAATTGCAAAGGTATTTGAGCTCTTTCAGTAGAGATGGCAAAGTGCTGTTATTCCCAACACTTATCACTGTGAAGAATTTTATCAGTATATTTATATATCTATTAGGTTCCGTTTACAATTAATTATGTATAAATAATGCTTTTTTAATTTTTACATGAATCTATATCTAAAATACATGAAGGGGATTTCCCTTGTGGTCTAGTAGTTAAGAATCCACCTTCCAATCCAGGGGATGTGGGTTTGATCCCTGATCGGGGAACTAAGAGCCCACATGCTGTGGGGCAACTAAGCCTGCATGCTGCAACTACTGAGCCCATGAGCCACAACTAGAGAGCCTGCATGCCACAATTACAGAGCCCACGCACTCTGGAGTCCACGTGCCACAACTAGAGAGAAGCCTGCATGCTGCAACAAAGAGCCCGCAAGGCGCAATGAAGATCCCACATGTTGCAACGAAGACCTGACGCAGCCAAAAAAAAAAAAAAAGAATTAAAAAAAATTTATTTTATTTATTTATTTTTGGCTGCATCGGGCCTTCATTGTAGCACATGGGCTTTCTCTAGTTGTGGCGAGCGGGGGCTACTCTTCCTTGCGGTGCACAGGCTTCTCATTGCCTTGGAACAGGGCTTGGCACAGAGCCAATGTTAGATAAATCTTAACTTAAAAAAAAAGACATGTAGGAATAAAGCTTGATGACAGTTCAAAGGAGGAAGATGTCAGTGTTTGTTTTGTGCCTAGAACTTTATTGTTGGAAGGGATTGTAAAGATGCGTGAATAGACACTTGTTCCTAGCAGTAGTATTTGATCTCTGAAACTAGGAAATTGGCTCTCTGTAGTGATCCTCTAAAAGCTACATTGTCCAGCTCCTGGGCCTGCAAATTTTCTCTGAGAGGAGACTGAGTTTCCCATAAATCAGTGGCTGGGAGCTGCAGTGACATGCTGGGGTCAGCTGGTGGGAATGATGGTGCACATCTCTTCCCAACTGCACTTTCAGTGACATCATTTTGGCAACTTGAAATTGGTCACAATGGGATTATTTATTCCCCAGAAATAGGTGAACACTACAGATCCAAGGTTTTTTGCCCTGGAGAACTGCTTGCTAAACATGTATCAGCATACCACAGCCTGTCACCCCACAGCAGAAGCCCTGCTGGGAGAAGCCCAGAGAAGGCACCTAGCTCCCCTCAGGTTGCCCAGTGTTACAATATACTTGGACTCAGGAGTCCCATAGTGGCCTTGGGGCCAATGTTTCAATAGCCTTAATCTCTTAATCAAACCAAACTATAAACAAATGGTGGATCATGAGTTTTTCCTGGGTGAATCAGTCCAGTACTGCATAAGTGTTTCTGGGGACAAAGGAGAAACTGGGCAGTCTGGGCAGACATCTAACCCTCCCGAGGAAACCTGCATCATGAACAAACGGGAACTAAATGGGGGGTGGGGCATACTCTTCACTGACGGTAGGTGTCTGTGGCCCATTGTATTTCTGGAGTCAGGAACTCCAAAAACTGTGTGTGTGTGTGTTTAGACCTTTTTAGGAGTGGGATATTATAGGAGGGTCTCTCTGCCTGGGAGTCTATATCTAAAGTCAGTGAAGGAGGTGGATGGAAGAAGAGGGAGATTTTCTACAGTAGAGGAAGCCATTTGTTCATTCATTCAGCAAACCGAGAAGTGCCCATCTCAATGGTTTTCATAGCTACATTAGAATCACATGGGAAGCTTATAAATCTGCCTCAATTTAATCTGATGGTGTTCGGGTGTGTGGGAGGCTGAATGATGGCTTCCCCCCAAAAAGACATCCTAGTCTCTGGAACCTGTGAATTTACTTCATTTGGTTTAAAAAAAAAAAAAAAAGCCTTTTCAGATGTGACTAAGGATCTTGAGATGGGGAGATGATTTGGGATTGTCGGGGTGAGCCCTAATTCTCATCGCATGTATCTTCATAAGAGGGAGACAGGAAGTTTTGACTACACAGAAGAGGAGTATGTAACAACAGAGGCAGAGATTGGAATATTGTGTCTCCAAGCTAAGCAATGCCAAGGAGTGCTGGCAACACCAGAAGCAGAGAGAAAGGTGTGGGACAGATTTTCCTTTTGAGCCTTCAGAAAGAGCATGGCTCTGCCAACACCTTAATTTTGGACTTCTATCCTCTAGAGCTAGGAGAGAACACATTTCTGTTGCTTTAAGCCACATAGTTTGTGGTAAATTGTCACTGCAGCCCTAGGAAACTCATACAGGGTAGGACAAGACTTGTTTTGAAGTAGCACTTTACATATGATTTAGCAAAGATCCATGTTAGAGATGAAGGTTAGCTACTGATAAAGATCCCAGAGGGTCACTCCTTGCTGTCATTGCTGTGAACAAATCAGGCCCCCTTCTCCAATAGGGCTGGGGCCCAGGAAGCTGTATTTTGAAACAAAAAGAAACCAGACCCTCATAGGATTCTTGCACATTTGCAAGTCCATCCATCTGCTATGTACCAGGTATTACGATAGACATTAGAGATGCAAAGAAGATAAATAGATACATTTCCGGTCCTCAAAGAGCCTACAGTCTAGCAAGGAAAAGATGTGGGAATAAGATAATTTCAGTAGAGTCTGATAAGTGTTAAATAATAATAAATATTTGTCGAGCTGTTTCTCTGTGATAAGTGCCATCTCTATATGCCATCTCTCCTGATCCTCCACACAGTTCTAGGAGGAAGGTATTAATAACCCCTTAGAAAAGAGAGTCTTAGAAAGTTAACTAGCTTGTTTAATTTCACCCAGCTGGTGAGTGAAAAAGCAGGGTTGCTAGGGAAATGCTGGGAGGGGCATTTAAGGTGTGAGCTACTGCATGATCAAGGGCAAAAACATACCCGTGGGAGAGAGCCAAGTCCACCTTGGAACTGCCTTAACGTGGCAGGAATGTGGGGTGATGGAAGAGTGGGGCAAGAGATGAGGCACTTGCCTCCAAAGTGGAGGGACACTTCTCAATGGAGGTACCAGTGCCCCCACCCCCACCCCGCAGCCCACCCCTGCCCCTGTAGCCAAGAGGAAGGAGTCTGGACACCTCAGAATTTGGCCAGAGCAGTGTGGGGTGAATGTGCAATTAAGGGGGACCTCTATCTTTCTGCATTTACCTCTCCAGCATTCTTGTGGCTTTCTATGACTCAGGGTTGGTATGCCTGCAGGAAGGGAAGTCCATTCAGCTGTCACGCCCTTAAATCCAAGAATTGTGCAAAGCTTCCAATAAGTCATCAGCAATTTTCAGCTGTTTCAAGACGAAATTAAAACAACAACAACAGCAACAAACTACGACTTACAGCAAATCTGAAAAGAAAATTGCACTGTAGGGCCATCTGTGTTCCCTAGGGCAGAAGGGCAAGTGAAAATAAATGGGAAGGGATTAAGGACGATTCCACTAACCAAACAACCATGTGCTGGTACTTTGCATATCTTTTACTCCACAGGGCAACCGTATTTTAAAAAAAACTTGTTATGAAAAAACCATTAAATATACAGAAGTAGAAAATAATGGAATGAAACTCTATGTTCCCATCTCCAACTTTATTTTATTATTATTAAATATTTATTTATTCATTTATTTGGCTGTGTTGGGTCTTATTTGTGGCATGTGGGATCTTAGTTGAGGCATGCGAACTCTTAGTTGCCGCATGTGATATTTAGTTCCCTCACCAGGGATCAAATGCATTGGGAGCGTGGAGTCTTAGCCACTGGACCACCAGGGAAGTCCCCTGTCACCAACTTTAAGAATTCTTAACTAATGGTCAATCTTGTTTAATCTATACTCATACCCACTCTCCCCGCCAGATAGTTTTATATGCCCCAACACTTTTTATTTAAATTTCAAGCCTACTGAAAAATTACAAGAATAGTCTCATAAACAGCCATATCCCCTAGATTCGTCAATTGTTTTTTTCCAGCTTTACTGAGATATAATTGACACATAACAGTGTGTAAGTTTAAGGTGTACAAGGTGTTGATTTGATGGTCAAGTTGATGATGCTTTAGCCGTCTGAAACAGGACAGGACAAGGGAAATGTCTCTCAGATGTTAAGAACCCTCCTTCAGAGCCCCTGACCTGCTGGGCCAGGCCCCTCTCCTCCCACAGGCATGTAAACTGAAGGCTGACTGTGTGATAAGGTGTCCGGAATGTAGCCCGCAGGTTTCTGGACCCGGCGTTTTAAACAGCCCCTGCAGCGACTGGGGACCACGGAAAGGAGCCATCCCTCATCTCTGAGAGTGAGTTTGGGAAAAGTGAGAGCCATTTGCTGGGAAGGGAACTGAGTCACATCCTTCTTATACTTATCTCCGAGTCTTTGTTCTTTTTATGCCTTAATTCTCTTGAAACCTTCCCTATCTCTATCCCAATCTCTGTCTCAGATTTCTAATGCCGCCTTCAGCAAATCCCTCTTTCGGTGGACAATTGCTGTATTCCAGTGCCCAAGCTGTTGGTCTCAGGGGGCCTTGCTTCTTTTCCTGTCTTCATGCCCTGGTGGTCTCATCCCAGCCCAGCTGTCTTTGAACTCTAGACTTAAAGTTTCTTTTGCCTTCTGGAATTTCCCTTTGGATATCTCAAAAACCCCTCAATGTCAGCATGTCTAAAAGTGAACTCATGACTTTCTTTTTCTACTACCCAGTCACCAATTGAGACCCCTTGCCTCCTTCAGTTTCCCTTCCACCTGCTGGCCTGTCTGAGCCAGACACTGGGGAGCCATCTCTGGCACCCCACTTTTCTGCACAAACTCTAGCCATTGAGTTCTGGTACTTCCCCCATCTCTCAGTCCCTTTCCCTTCAACTCTGTGCCCCTACCCTGATCCAAGACTAATCCTTCCTCCCTGGATTCCAATGGTAGTTCCCTAACTGCTCTCCGGGGCATCCACTAGGCTCCAGCCTCGGCTGAATCCCCAGAGCAGACCCAGTCACCCGGTCAAAATGCAAATCTGACCTTGTCAACTGCAAATACACTCCAGTCATCCGGCTCTCTCCCCTCCTGAGCTTTGAAACCCATCAGTGGGCTCCTGCTGCTGTTTGGATCTAGACCCAAATCCCCCCAGAGAACAAAGGCCCTGCATGGCCTGTCTCCTGCTCGTCCCTCCAGGGTGGGCAGTTCCCATCCGGCACCCCTGCTCTTTGGGCTCCAGCCAAGCGGCCTAACAGTCGTCCTGCTCAATAGGAGCCACTGACAGGCCATCCCATCTGCCTGAGCACTGCCTTCCCACCCCTTACCTACCGACTCCTGTTCTTCCTGGGATCTAGGCTCCTCCACCTTTTCCTCGTCCCTTTCTCAGGGATGCCTCCCCGCTCCCCAGCAGGCTGGTTCTCCCCCTCTACCTCACAGCACTGACTAAGGTGTGTTATTTTATTTTATTTTTTTGCTGTACGTGGGCCCCTCACTGCTGTGGCCTCTCCCGCTGCGGAGCACAGGCTCCGGACGCGCAGGCTCAGCGGCCATGGCTCACGGGCCCAGCCGCTCCGCGGCATGTGGGATCTTCCCGGACCGGGGCACGAACCCATGTCCCCTGCATCAGAAGGCGGACTCTCAACCACTGCGCCACCAGGGAAGCCCAGGTGTGTTATTTTATTGTTGAGATGCTCTGTCCATTTCCTCACCTAGACCATAAGGGCCATGGACAGGGACTATGTCTTCCTTTGCGGATTCTTGTATCCTAACTGTGGTGCCAGGGACATAGCAGGCATTGAATACATACTTGTGGAATGAATGAAGGAGCAAAAACCCAGTAACAGAAGTAGTGCTGAGTTCTGAGGACCAACGTTAATAACCAATTAGTTAGCACCGTTATTGCCATCTAGTGGTCACTGATGTTTATTATACCGCTGGGCCCACTCTCAGTCGTTTGATTGCGCTTTACAGAGATCTGTGGCTGTACTCCCGGACTAGAAGTGAATCAATGCATGAATAATGCATTATTGTTGAGTATTTGCCTTGTTTCAGGTATTGTAGTAGGCACTCACAACACTGCCTACCTGATACCTGAGCAAAGGGTGTGTAAGCTGCCTTCCCAAGGTCACTAGTAAAGAGACATGAAATTCAACACCAGGATACAGAGCCTGTGTTTTTCCACTGTGCCCCACTGCTTCTGTGTTTCTGCCATTTATTACATGGAATGTACCCATAAGAAAGCTGGAATCGTTGTAGTGGTTGCAGAAGGACTGAACAAAACTCTCTTCAATGGCAGAAAATATATTTTGTAGCTAGAGAAGCTTCCTGTGGGGCTCCTGGAATTTCAATAACACATCCAAATTCACAGACGAATGCTCTCTGGTTATGCTACAACCGGTGAATGCTCTCATTTTTTTTTTTTTTTTTTGGGTTAATGCTCTCATTTTAAAGGCCCCAGGACAACTTGATACCCAGTATTTTTTGGAAGGTCTCTCTTGGTATATCTTTTTTTTTTTTTTTTTTGCGGTATGCGGGCCTCTCACTGCTGTGGCCTCTCTCGTTGCAGAGCACAGGCTCCGGACGCACAGGCTCAGCGGCCATGGTGCACAGGCCCAGCCGCTCCGTGGCATGTGGGATCTTCCCGGACCAGGGCACGAACCCGTGTCCCCCGCATCGGCAGGTGGACTCTCAACCACTGCGCCACCAGGGAAGCCCGAAACATGCTATTTAAAAGACACCTGTGGTGAATTACGTTCTAGGGATATGGTTTTAAGCTTGAACTTGCATCAGAATCACCTGTGCTTGTTAAAGCATAGCTTGCTGGGCTATGCTACGTTCCTGATTCAGGAAGGCCTGGGAGTTTGCACTTCTAACCAGCTCCCAGGAGACACTGGTGTGGCTGGTCCAGAGACCGCACTTTGAAAACTGCTAGAGCAGCAACTTATACCCTAATTTACTACCACCTGTTTCCTGCTTTCTGTCTTTGTCTGGACAGGTCAAGATTCCCCAGGCTTCACTGCTACTATTCGCCCCTTGGAGGAAAGCAGGACAGAGGGATTCCTTTTCAGCTTCAGTCTCTGTGGCTCTTGTCTGGCAGCAGTCAGTGAACCAGGGTCTGGCTCGTCTGATGCTCTGGGGGACTTCATTAACAACATCGCCATGACCAGCTGAGAGGTCTTACACTGGTGGCCGCAGTAGGTCCTGTGGTCCAACAGTGTTGGCTCATGTGGCCTTTTTGGGAATGTCTGTGCCTGGCCTGTGTGGATGTGTGCATGTGAGAGCCTTGGTGGAGGCTGTCATCATTTCTTGGCAGGGTTGTTCACCCATCTCCTCTGGGTCTTGCCTCCTGCCCGGCCCTCTCGAATCCAGCCTCCACACAGAAGCCAGAGCCCTTGTAACACACAGGTTAGGTTGATGTGCTGTATAAACCTTTCAGAATATTTACTTATTCTTACAGAATAAAACCCCCTCTTTTTAGCAGGGTACCTGAGGTCTTTTTTTTTTTTTTTTGCTGTGTTGGGTCTTGGTTGCTGCACGTGGGCTTTCTCTAGTTGCAGCAAGCGGGGGCTACTGTTCGTTGCAGTGTGTGGGCTTCTCATTGCGGTGGCTTCTCATTGTGGAGCACTGGCTCTAGGCACGCGGGCTTCAGTAGTTGCAGCATGTGGGTTCAGTAGTTGTGGCTCATGGGCTTATTTGCTCCAAGGACTGTGGGATCTTCCCAGACCAGGGATCGAACCTACGTCCCCTGCATTGGCAGGCAGATTCTTTTTTTTTTTTTTTTTTTGTGGTACGCAGGCCTCTCACTGTTGTGGCCTCTCCCGTTGCAGAGCACAGGCTCCGGACGCGCAGGCTCAGCGGCCATGGCTCGCGGGCCCAGCCGCTCCGCGGCACGTGGGATCCTCCCGGACCGGGGCACGAACCTGTGTCCCCTGCATCGGCAGGCGGACTCTCAACCACTGCGCCACCAGGGAAGCCCGGCAGGCAGATTCTTAACCACTGTGCCACCAGGGAAGTCCCTACCTGAGGTTGTTATGTCTGGCCCCTGCTTACCTCTCCATCCTCTTCTCTCTAGTGCAGCTTTTTGATTTTTGACATCCTGAACTTTCTGCCTGGAATGTCCCCATGTCATTTCTTTACCTGTTTAATTCCTTTTTGTCTTTCTTAGCTCAAGGATAAGTCCTTACATAACTCTGTGTGATGCTGGCACACATAGGTTTATGGAATGATTAGACAAATGCATGAATGAATTAATAAGAATACAGAAAATGGATTTTAAAAAATTGTGGTAAGATACGCATAAGATAAAATTTACCATCTTAACTATTTTTTAGTGTACATTAAGTACATTCACATTGTTGTACAGCCATCACCACCAGGCATCTCCAGAACATTTTTCATCTTGCAAACTGAAACTTAGTATCCATTAAACACTAACTCCCCATTTCCTGGCGGCTACCATTCTACTTTCTGTCTCTATGAATTTGAATGCTCTAGATGCTTCATATGAGTGGAAGTTTACAGTATTTGTCCTTTTGTGATAGGCTTGTTTCACTTAGCATAATGTCCTCAAAGTTCATTTCTGTTGTTGCATGTGTCAGAATTTCCTTCCTTTTTAAAGTTGAGCAATTCCATTGTATGTATATACCATATTTTGTTTATCCTTTCATACAGAGAATGAATTTTTATACAAGGATTTAATTTGCGGCATTGTTTGAAATAGCAAAAGGTTGGAAGCCATCTAATTATCCATGTGTAGGGGATCAGTGATATAAAATAGGCATAGGGCTTCCCTGGTGGTGCAGTGGTTGAGAATCTGCCTGCCAATGCAGGGGACACGGGTTCGAGCCCTGGTCTGGGAAGACCCCATATGCCGCGGGGCAACTGGGCCCGTGAGCCACAACTACTGAGCCTGCGCGTCTGGAGCCTGTGCTCCGCCACAAGAGAGGCCACGACAGTGAGAGGCCCCCGCACCGCGATGAAGAGTGGCCCCCTCTTGCCACAACTAGAGAAAGCCCTCGCACAGAAACGAAGACCCAACACAGCCAATAAATAAATAAATAAATTTATAAAATAGGCATAATCTGGGACTTCCCTGGTGGCACAGTGGATAAGACTCTGTGATCCCAATGCAGGGGGTCTGCGTTCGATCCCTGGTCAGGGAACTAGATCCCACATGCATGCTGCAACTAAGAGTTCACATGCCACAACTAAGGAGCTGGCAAGCCGCAATTAAGTAGCCTGTGAGCTGCAACTAAGGAGCCTGCCTGCTGCAACTAAGACCCAGTGCAACCAAATAAATAAATAAAATAAAAATGAATAAATAGGGCTTCCCTGGTGGCGCAGTGGTTGAGAGTCTGCCTGCCGATGCAGGGGACGCGGGTTTGTGCCCCGGTCTGCAACGGGAGAGGCCACGACAGTGAGAGGCCTGCGTACTGCAAAAAAAAAAAAAAAAAAGGCTTAATCTTACAGTGGAATACTGTGTAGCAGTGATAAAGAATAGGGCCTCTCCATCTGTACTGATATGGAACAATCACCACAATAGAATATTAAGGTAATGAAAACTGTATAGACTGGTTTAATTTTGGTATGTGACGAAAACAAAACAAAAACCAGGGCATAGGCAGAGACATACGTGATTTCCACAGTTGCCAAGGCTGCCTCTGGGGGAGGGAACTAAATGATGTACTTTTCTCTGGGTGCTTTTTTATATCTTTTGAATTTTGTACCAGGCGTTATGTATTATTAAATAAGAATGTTAAAAAGAAAGCAAATAACCTGTCCAGAGGGAGAAGAGATTAGTTCCCTGTAGAGCTCACACAAGGAGGGATGCTTTACTCTTACAAAAAATTAAGTCAATAAGACCCAAATTAAACCCGGTTGATTAATTCTCTTGACTGTCAGTAAAGATTAACTATGGGTCTGATTCATTGACCACCCCAGGGACTTTATCATAACTGAATCTTATCAATTGTATAGTGATCAGATCTATGCGGTACTCAGCGATTGACCTGAAAAAGTTCCATCCAGATGAATTTAAGGAAAAAGCCTTGACTTTACACCATGCCTCCCAGTGGCTGTTTAAGCTCAGGCTTCTGAGTGACTGCTCCTTTAAAGCAGTCTGGAGCAGCAAGGAGAGCTGCTTTGAGATGAATTTGATAGGCCTTGTCTGAATAGATGTTTCGGTCTGGGTCCCAAGGGGCCGGTGCCTCTGGATCAGGGGTGATGGATAGGCCTTCCCGTAGGATGAATGTTTCTTGATTACTAAAGTATCTGTTTGCATTAATCGCTCTCATCTGTTCCATGGTTTCATCAGTGCCCGAACAATGCAGGCCCATCTGCCAAGCTTTCAGCTGGCCTTCACCCCATTAAAAGCTGGGAGATTATCAAGTCCTCCTTCTCTCTTCGATGACTATAAAATCATGCTGGCACATTAACACTACAACAGATGTGCCCTGGACATTGGCTATCAGTGACAAGTACGTTTTGTGAGCACACTGTACGTTCTTTTATTTCTGGCCTGTGCACTGTTCTGTCTCAAACGCTAGAAGGTTTTTCCTTGCTCTGCGTTGCCTGACCAGCTCTTTCTCCAGAGCCCAGTTGAGGCGTGACTCCTTCCTGGGGGTTCTTCCCTGACATTACAGGCCAGGGCAAGTGTCCGTCTCAGGCTTTCATGGCTCCTTTCATGGCCGTTTTGGTGGCTGCACCTACCCACTGCATTATGGTTTATGTTTGCCAGACTTTGAGCTCCTCTGGGCCGTGGGTCTCAAACCCCTCCAGAGCACATCAGTATCACCTGGAGGGCTTGTTAAGGCACGGAGTGCTGGGCCCCACCCCAGAGTTTCTGATCCAGTAAGTGAGGGGTGTACCTGGTAATTTCATTTCTCAAGAGATTCCCAGTTGATGCTGATGAGGCTTGTATGAGGGCTACACAGTGAGGACCCTTGCTCTGGGGCAAGGACTGGGCTTGCTTTTTTCATCTATGTATCCCCAGCATCTGGACCATCTGGGCACATAGTCGATGGTCAGAAGGTATTTGTTACTATTGAATGAATGAATACAGTTGAAGAGGGTTATAGTGGGTACTGCCCACCCCAGGTATTTCCAATAATATACCGGAGGCAGTCTGAACACTTTCAGAGAACTGGTGCTAAAGATGGTGGGAGAGGAGGTGGTGCCTGGCTCCCAGGAAGAGTTCAGTTAGCACATGGAAGAGGAGGAGGGGGTGGTGTGGGTCAGGGGTGGGGAGATTCAGGGAGAAGCGAGGAGACAAGAAGGGTGGGAGGTGGGTCCTAGAGTCACAGGTTGGGGCTTAACACATTAATTTTGTGACCTTCTTATTTTCTAAGGCTGTAAACTTCCATCTAAATATTTTTGTTATATCCCACATGTCTCAGAGTGTAGTTATTTTGTTGTGGTTCACGTCCAAATATTTTGAGATTTCTATTACGATTTCTTCTTTGATCCATGAGTTATTTAGAAGTGTATCTTAAATTTTCTACCACGGGGTTTTTCTTATTATCTCTGTGTAGTTGTTAGGAGCATTGCGGTCAGAGTGTGTGGTCTGCATGAGGTCAGTCCCCTGAAGTTTTTTGAGCTAACCTTGCTGGCCTGGCATAGGGCCGCTTTTTGTAAATGTCCCACGTGTTCTTGAAAACAGTGTCCATTCCCTGTTTGCTGGGTGCCATGTTCCATGTATGTCCACTGGGCCAAACTTGCTAATGGTAGCATCTTTATTCTTATGATTCTTACTGTATTCTTACTATTTCTTTGTTGCCTTAATCTATCCATTACTGAGAGAGGAAGGTAGAGTCTCCCATTTGATGGTGGATTTATCAAGTTCTCCTTGCAGGTGTGTTAATTTTTACTCTGTATGTTATGTGCCTACAAAGTCAGACTCATCTCTCTGATGAACGGAACCCTTTACCATTATGTAGTTATGTTGTCATCTTTTTTTTTTTTTTTTTTTTTGCGGTACGCGGGCCTCTCACTGTTGTGGCCTCTCCCGTTGTGGAGCCCAGGCTCCGGACGCGCAGGCTCAGCGGCCATGCCTCACGGGCCCAGCCACTCCGCGGCATGTGGGATCTTCCCGGACCGGGGCACGAACCCGTGTCCCCTGCATCGGCAGGCGGACTCTCAACCACTGCGCCACCAGGGAAGCCCTGTTGTCATCTTTTTGTTTACTGCCTGTTTTGTCTGATAATACAAAGATGTCAGCTTTCTCTTAGTGTTGGCCTGCTATATTATTTTCAATCTTTGGACTTCTGACCTACTACCCCACCTTTTGAGGGAGCTGGTTTCTCTTTAAAATAGCAAGTATAACTAAATTTTTTTTAAAAATAAAATCTAGTCTGAAAAATCGTTGTCTTTTAATTGGAAAGTTTTGCCCTTTAAGTTTATTATAATTACTGATTTATTCAGTTTTATTTCTACCACCTTATTATATCTTACTGTATTTCTCCTGCTTTTTCTGTTTGCTCTCCCTCTCTACCCCATACTTTTCTTGCCTTCTTCTGGGTGATGATGGTTTTGTTTTTCCTCTTATCTCTAGTCCACTTACCCTGCCCCCTGCCCTGTATTTTGGACATTCTGTGTCTGTATAAGAATATCTATTCTTTTAGTGGTTACCCTAGATATCCTGGTGTACATACTAAACAAAATTTAAGGTTAATCAATTTCTTATCGTTCTTCAGATATAAAGTTCTTTGAATGCTTTAGATCAGTATCTCCAAATTGGATTACTCTTCGATGTACATTCTACAAAGTATATGGGGATTGTTTTAAGGGACTCAATTTCCAGACCCTCTATTTTCATATGCATTCTCTTCTGAAAATTGATCTTCCTTTTGGGAACTCTTTTGAGATGAAAGCACAGGGTTTCCTTTCCTGTTTCTTCTCTCATAATCCTCATTTCCCTACTTCTTGCCCATCCTGGATCTAACTCTGGCACATTGCCCTGGGCCTGCAAACTTTTAAGCTATCAACAAAGGGTTGATTCAAAGATATTGGTGTTGAACTAGGTACCTCTTCCAGAACCTGAGTAATAAACTTCTTTATTTCAACTACCTTGTGGTACTTTGTTGAACATTCAACACCTCAGGGCTCTGTTTAACAAATGTTAACTTAACAATGTCACGACAGGCATATAATTCAGAAGTTCAAAGACTTGAATGACATTACTTTAACAGACAGTCTTCCATTTCCAACTATTTATTTATATGAACAAGATTTCTCAGTACTTGCATCTAGACAAACACAAATTAGAAATAGAGTTGATGCTGAACTGTTCCCATGCTGGTAATTGCTAATATTCATCCAGGAATGAATGAATTGATTGGAAATAAAACCAGTCCCATACATTTCATTAGTAGATACATTTTAATAAAATTTAACTTTACATATTTAAAAATTATATGTCAGCATGTATATCTCTATGTTACTTTGATCAATTTCATACTAATCATAATTGTAGTGCCAACTCAAACTGGAAGAATTTTTTTAACAGCCTTATACAGAAAATAAAAATATTCACTTTATATTCATATTTTTGCTGCTAAATAGTCTGATAGAGTGGTCTACAAAATATAAATGATTACATTAGAATATAATTCTATGGGGGAAGTGAAAGAGAAATAACTATTCAAGGGACAAAGGAAAGCTGTAAAAGTAAGCAAGAGGCAACCTCTCACATCTGGGGGGCTAGCCTGACGCCAAAAGCTTGGCCTCAGTGTTGTTAGAAGCTGAGCTGGCACTCACAGCCTGACATGTGGCTTTCTCCTGGGTATCATGACGATCTCACAGTATACTAACATCAGACCGTGTCACTCTGTGACCTGGTGATGTGAGCCAAATTAGAAATAGGACCACGTTATAATCTTGTCTAAACAGAGACCAAAACAAAGTCACTGGGCGAACCAAAATAATCCCAAATACCCCTATGGTAACTACCCCTAGAGGGGTGTCTCATGATTCCCATTCCCTGGAGTTTTGCCTTTGTGTAGTCCCCTCCCCTTGACTGGGTGGGACCTGTGACTTGCTTTTAGCAAATCAAATCTGATAAAGCTGATGGGGTATTACTCCCATGATTATTTTACATTTTATGGCAAAGCTGAAGGAATTTTGCAGATATAATTAAGGTCCCTAATCAGCTGATTTTGAATTCATCAATAAGGAGACTTTCCTGGGTGTCCCTGACCTAATCAAGGGAGGCCTTTAGCAGAAGGTCTGGGCTTTCCCTGATGGCAGAGACTCCATCAGCAGAGGGTCTCTGTCCTTTGTTGACTTTGAAGAAACACATTGCCATGAATTTTACAGTTGCAAAGGAATGAATTCTGCCAACAACTTAAGAGAGATTGAAGATGTATCCTCCCCTGGTCAAACCTCCAGATGAGAATGCAGCCTGGTCAGCACCTGAATTCCAGTTTTGTGAGACCCTGAGCAGAGGACCCAGTTAGGCCATGCCCCAGCCTGACCCACAGACACTGTGAGATACTAAATGGTATTGATTGGGCTTCCCTGGTGGCGCAGTGGTTGAGAATCTGCCTGCTAATGCAGGGGACACGGGTTCGAGCCCTGGTCTGGGAGGATCCCACATGCCGCGGAGCAACTAGGCCCGTGAGCCACAGCTACTGAGCCTGCGCGTCTGGAGCCTGTGCTCCGCAATAAGAGAGGCCGCGATAGTGAGAGGCCCGCACGTCACGATGAAGAGTGGCCCCCGCTTGCCCCAACTAGAGAAAGCCCTCGCACAGAAACGAAGACCCAACACAACCAAAAATAAATTAATTAATTAAAAAAAAAGTTTAAATGGTATTGATTTAAGTTGCTAAAGTTGCGGTAATTTGTATGAAGCAAGAAAACTAATATAATTCTGCTCTCCCAGCTACGAGTGATTGCTTGTCTACCAATTAAAGCTTTAGTCTTCCTTATTCTTCCCTCCTTCTAGCTAAGATTTATTTAACCTGACATAGAATTACCACTGCATCCTGACAGCATCTAATTCAGAGCAAAGACCCACTTCCTTGAATTCTCCGTAAAGTACCTAACACGAGCCAAATCCTATGGGTCCTTTCTAATACCCTGACACTGAGATGCCCCACAGTTCCCCATGGTAAGTGTTCTCCGAAAAGTCAATAAACACAGCTTTGTTTCTGATCATTTTTAGCTGGGGAGCACTGACAAAAGTTTTTTGCTTTTTGATGAAGAGCTCATTCATGTATTTCTTAAAAGACTAATGATGGGTATCAACTCACTATATTTAGATTCTACTGGCTATGTTTAAAAGCGTAGTGTAACAATTTTATTTTAAAATGCTGCTCTTGGGACTTCCCTTGTGACACAGCGGTTAAGAATCCTCCTGCCAATTTGGGGGACATGGGTTAAAGCCCTGCTCTGGGAAGATCCCACGTGTCGCGGAGCAACTAAGCCCGTGAGCCACAGCTACCTTGCCTGCGCTCTAGAGTCCGCAAGCCACAACTACTGAGCCCACATGCTGCAACTACTGAAGCCTGCGCGCCTAGAGCCCGTGCTCCACAAGAGAAGCCACCGCAATGAGAAGCCCGTGCACTGCAACGAAGAGTAGCCCCCTCTTGCCACATTTAGAGAAAGCCTGTGAGCAGCAACGAAGACCCAATGCAGCCAAAAAAAAAAAAAAAAAAAAAGTTGGAAAAGATAACTTTAAAAGAAAAAATAAAATGCTGCTCTTTTAATATATTGGAAATTATGTAATTTGCAACTATGTAGTTGGGGAATGAAAACATTTGCATGCTAACTTTAAAATTTCTGAAGAGACACAGATTTATAAAACTCTTTTGGGGGGACACTCCCCCTTCAAAAATGTTTGAAGACCCCTGCTTTATATCACCCTCTCCCACAGTATATCCTATTGCTGTCCACAAATTCAGTTCTAAATCCTAGTATTGAGGTCAAGGATCTGAAGGCTCCCACTGGTACCTAGGATCTAAGTCCTCAGAGGGGATGCTGGAGAGCCAATGCCCAAATGTAGCACAGACACAGCAGGGTTCCAGAATCTGAGAACCATGTGAGCTAGAACAGGAGACATCTCAGTGATAAACAGTATGAACCGATGACCAAGGGGACTTCCTAATGCCTCTTTGCTGCACGTGAGCCAAGACCACCACAAAACGGGATAAAGGTAGAGGTGATAGTATGGTAGGAGGACCAATAATGTCTGAATTTCTGGCCAAACCAAAGGTATAACGTTTAGACACAGATTTAAATCGGTTGAGCAAAAGTAAAGAATTGCTAAATTTCTCACACACCCGAATTGGTGGCTACAGCTTCACACCTGCTGCATGTGGAACATTTTGTATACACTATCCTTGGGTTCATTGGTATTGGAAACCCACCCAGGGATATATGGCTCAATCCCAGGTTAAGAACCTTTGCCCTGAGGATGAAGGCTACCTTGAGTGGAACTTCTTCAGGGCACATTTTTGCCTGTCAAGAAGGGTTGGTTGATCCAAACAAAACTATAAGAGGTAGAATGTATGTGGAGCTTTTCTATGGCTTTTTGACACCATCCTCCTTCCTTCTGAAGCCAAAAAGCTGCTTGCTGGGACTCACACATGCAGAACCAGTCAAAGCTAACAGCAGCGCGTGGTCCCTGCCCCCATTGTCCTCCTCACTCACCCCCAACTCTTCCTGTTGGAGCAGCCCCACATGACGGAGGCTCAAAGGAAGCCATATGTCACCTACTTGGGGCAGGAGTGTGGACAGGTTGGGAAACAGTCAATGCTTCTTCCGAACAGCAGATAGTTCTGGGACTTCCCTGGCGGTCCAGTGGTGAAGACTCCGAGCTTCCACTGTAGGGGACACAGGTTCGATTCCTGGTCAGGGAACTAAGGTATGGCCAAAAAAAATAAAAACAACCAAAAGAACCCTACCAGATAGTTCCTTTCTTCTGTTTCCTTCCTTTAATTGTATTTCAATGATGGGCCATCAAAATGGATTCACTTCTAAGAGGGTACGTAGCAGAGGAATCGAATAATACAGCACAGGGAGAGATGGAAATGTATTTGAATGTGGGTGATGTGGACAAAGATTGGCACCTGTCATATTAATAAACAAAGGAAGTTGCTGCCATCAAACAATTAGCCACTGCAGCTGCCCCAATGATGCACCCTCAGGGGATTCAGGATGGAGAAAAATGGGATACTGGCCCTAGATAGCTAAGGTGCCTATCAAAGGAATAATTTCATTAAGCCCAGGCTCTTGCATCTTCCCATGCATAGACAAGTGCTAAATTCATTAACTTGAGAGTTTTCTTTAATTAGCAGTAATCTTTGATGTTTGACCACCTGGGTTTTTTTCTTTGTTTGTTTTGTTTTTTATTTTGCAAAAGCTCCCATATATTCTGGCTCCTCCCTCACCTCTTTGGAATAGTCCCTCAGAGCTATCTGAGAGGCTGTATGTATCCCAGGATTAAGTCCTCCGTAAGTCCTCCAAATAAAACACAATTCTCAACTTTTAGGTTGTGCAATTTTTTTCAGTCAACAGTGAGCATAATGTATCCACTCCAATCAGGGGTTAAAGGTGTGTATGGGGTTAAGAGTCACTGGCAGCTTGTCAGAGACAAGCAGGATCTTTGGCTGCCAGGACCAAGCCACTTCCTACTGACCTCTGGCTGGTAGATGCAGAAGCACTTGTTCTTTTCACTAAGACACATGAACTTTATGAAGATCAGTGTTACTTTCAAACACAAATAAAATTTTCATCTCCAGCCCCTGAGTGAGATAGCAAAAGTGGAAGGAGCTCGGAGATGTGGTAATGATCCTGGGTCCATCACTTTCCAGGGGAGATGCTCTGGGCAGCAGAAACTTGAGATTTCTCCAGTGTAAAGTAAGGCTAATTATATAGGGCTATGGGTTTAACAAAGTTCTGATAAATCAGAAATTTTGCTCTATATACTGGGTTGAAACCAAGAGCCTGCTGGGTCTGCTCCTATGACTTGTGGTGGATGGGGAGGAAAGGACAGCACTGCCCATCTTGGGTTGGAGCATGGGAGGTCTCTGGCCATCCAGCGGCTTGATGGCTGCTGTGCAAGTGGTCCCCCATCCCTGAACTGCACCAGGCATACAATTCAAAAGGTTTGCCAGCCTTGTTGGAACGATATGTAAATCTGACTCAATCTGCAGCCTCTCTTAACAGTTTGATTGAAATTGCAGCTGATTTAAGCTCATACATAACCCTCATTAATGTAAATAACAGCAAATGTGGAGGAGCCCACCACAAGGCTTGATAATTAGCTCACAATGAAAACCCAACTGTAGGAACATCACCGTTGCCATGACAACCATGAGAGAAGCCTGGTTGCCCACGGTTACCTATGTTACCAGATGTCAGTGATGCCTGAGTTTTAGCTTTTTTTTTTTTTTTTTTTTTTTGCAGTACGCGGGCCTCTCACTGTTGCGGCCTCTCCCGTTGCGGAGTACCGGCTCCGGATGCGCAGGCTCAGCGGCCATGGCTCACGGGCCCAGCCGCTGTGCTGCATGTGGGATCCTCCCGGACCGGGGCACGAACCCGCGTCCCCTGCATCGGTAGGCGAACTCCCAACCACTGCGCCACCAGGGAAGCCCGTGAGTCTTAGCTTTGAATGAGCCTCAGGAGCGTAATGGGGAAAGGCAATGGATTTCCCTGCACCCATGGGGATCTTTAATGTCCCTTTTGTTTTTTTAGCCTTGATGGATTCATTAAGAGTCTATCTCATTACAGGACCATTGAGTTGTCATCTTGGAGCCAGAGAGTCCTAAAATGACCCTTCCTCTGAAAGGCCTTTCTTTTTTCCTTTAAAAATTCTTTGTTAAATTTTAAAAATAATAAATACAAATATGTGGTTCAAGACTCAAAAAATGCAAAAGGTATACAAGGAAGCTCTCCTTCCCATCCTTGCCCTCCATCTACCCCTTTCCTATTTGCCCCAAAGGTATTTTTTTATATCTGTACAAGTCAATACAAGAAATATTCCTTTCTTTTTCTTTTTACACAAAAGAATATACACAAGAGAATAATGTGTCACACACACTGTTCTGCAACTTTTTTCCTTCATGTATCTTGAAATTGTCTCATATCAAGCCATACAGTGCTTCCTCAACATTTTTAAAGTTCAAAGTATTCCATTATATGGAAGTGCCAAATGTATTCAACCAGTTTCTGTTGACGGGCATTAAGGTTGTTTTCAGGACTTTGCTGTCACAAAGAAGGTTGCAAGATGAGCCTTGCATTAATGCCATTTTGCATGGGAGAGTTACCTGGAGAAAAATTTCTAGATGTGGAATTGCCAAGCATATAGGTTTGCCATTTTAAAGTGCTATCCATAGATCTTATACTGATTTGCATTCCCCCCAGTAATGGATGTGAGGCCATTTCCCACAGCCTCAGAAGAGTGTTTTGTCAAACTTTTGGGTTTTTGCCAATCTGGTCAGTGAGAAGTGGTATCTCAGCAGACTTAAAATCTGCATTTTTCGTATATGTATTTAATTTCAGTGAGCTGTCTATTCATAAGCTTTGCCTATTTTTCTATGGAGTTGTTGGCCTTTTTCTTAGGGGGAGCTCTTAATATATTAGGGAGGTTAACCCTTTGTGATATGAGTTTCAAATATTTCTTTTCTTCCAATTTGTCATTTACGTTTGACTTTGACAGTATAGCATAATCGATCAGAGCACAGGTTTTGGAGCCAAACTGTCTAGCTTCAAATTCCAGCTCTGCCAGTACATAGGCTGTGTGACTTTGGAAATTTGCTTCTCTGTGCTTCATCTTCCTCATCTATGAAATGGGGATTATAGTACCGATCTCATATGGCTTTCTGTTTTGTTTTTGGTTTTGTTTTTTTTGCGATACGCGAGCCTCTCACTGTTGTGGCCTCTCTCGTTGTGGAGCAGAGGCTCCGGACACGCAGGCTCAGCGACCATGGCTCACAGACGCAGCCGCTCCGCAGCATGTGGGATCTTCCCGGACCGGGGCACGAACCCGTGTCCCCTGCATCGGCAGGCGGACTCCCAACCACTGCGCCACCAGGGAAGCCCCCATATGGCTTTTTGAGGATTAACTCCTTAATATATTTAAAGTGTTTTAACAATGCTCTCTGTAGAACATGGTAAATTCTATATTTGATACCTATTATTATTTAAATTATTTTAAATTGCTCCCAGATTTTGTGTCATAGTTAGAAAGGCCTTAAGAAACTTTCCCTATGCCCTACTTTGCACCTTCCATTGCACTTTTCATACTTTTATCAGGGAAGCTGCATACCTGATTGGTTACGAGTGCTAGTGTTTTGAATCAAACTTGAGTTTCAATGGCAGCTCTAGCGATTACTAGCTAAGTGACCTTGACCAGGTCATGTCACCTCCCTAAATGAGGATTAAAATGACACCCAGTCACGAGACGACAGTGAGAATTGGCGCTGTGGCTGGCACGTGGTGAGTGTGCGTGCAAAATAAATAGAGGCCACTGCTTTTAATATCATGGTACCAGCCATACTGCAGACCAGTTAATTTCACTTCTGTCTTTCCAATAGGCTGAGAGTTCCCTGAGGACAGGGACTGTACCTCAATTCGTATCCTCAGAGATCCAGACAGAAGGGGCTCAACGAATGCTAGTTGATGAACAAACAGAGAAACAAGCCCAAAGCAGTTCAGAGATTGCTTAGTTTACATCATTCCTGGCAGTTTGCAGAGGAGAAAATGGAGACAGAGTGATTTGCCCAAGGTCAGAGTCAGAATGGAACCTGAAGCTTTTGACTTCAATCCAAAAGGCAGCAGCTGGCCTGCCACCTTCAATGCCATGTTGGCCCCAGGCTAGGAAGGGCAGGGCTCAGTGTCCTTCACAGCAGACGTCTGTGCCCATCACTGCACATCAAGGTCCTCCACTCCAGCTTCTGAAGCATCATTTATTATTCTTGTTCATGATGGACCATTAAAATAGAACCCCCCCCCCCCACCAAAAAAAAACCAAACAAAACCAAACAAAAGTGTGGACTTAAATTGAATTGAATTTCTCTGGGTCTTGGTTCCTTCATCTCTAAAATGGGAACGATCATTCATTTATTCACTTGTTCGTTGAACAAACGTTTATAGAGCCTCTGCAGACTCTTTCTGGGACTATGGTAGGCGCTGCTTCTACAGAGACAGAGTGAGAGCTCTGCACATGGAGAGCTCAGAGACCTGCAGAGCAATCACCTCAGTGGTCCAGCAACAATGCCTGCCTCTTCTTCAGATTGCTAGGGCCTGTATGGGAACGTGGACATGGGGCTTTGGAGAACACAGCCAAGTCGCTGTTTGTTTGGCTTGGGGGAGAGTTAAAGAAATTTCAAAGAGGATGTGACATTTGAACTGCCTTCTGAAGGACACCTAGGTGTACCAGGTTTATTGACCTTCATGTTATTTATAGATTTTTCTTGGCTCATGATGCCCTTTACATGACAGGCCCTGTTGGGAGCAGGTACAGAGATTATGCAGCAACTCAGGCCTTTGTACTTCTTTGATGTGATGATGCTTCCTCTAGCCAAGCTCTCATAACCCCTACTTCAACTTCTGCCCTCACTGTGAGGTCGCCAGAATTAACAAATAAAAATACAAGACCCCATGCAAATCGGAATTTCAGATAAGAGAATATTTGCATGGGACGTACTTATATTAAACATTTATTTGTTTATCTGAAATGCCACTTTAACTGAGAGACTTATTTTATCTACCGCAGTAGTACATGCAACAAAAAATTGCTGGGGTCCCTTTTTTCGCTAACAGGTTGCCTTCTTGGATAGAGAAAATTCAAGATGGCTCAAGCCCTGTTGCTTTCCTCAGCACCTGAAGTTTGGCAGTATAGAGCAAAAAACCCCTTAAGCTGGTTTAATAACATAAGGTGGTATGGATACATATATTTCCTAGCTCTTTCTGCCCAGAGGGCCTGAAAGAGTGACACTCCAGTAACAATGAGCATACTCAAAGCCCGCATCTTAATTTCTAAACCACATTCTCCAATAAAAGGAACTAGGGCTCCTTGAAGAAATGGTTGATTTTAGGGCTGGGGTAGGGAAAATATAAGATGACCCTGGTTCACCTTGTAGTGACAGAAAGTAAAGAAGTGATCAGAAAACAGAACAGAAGGAAACTAAAACCAAAACAATGGATGGGGATCTGTCAAAAGAACATCAGTTTTCTACTTCTATTGGCTGACTGGAGGTAAGCATGGAAGGACAGTTTGCCTACTTTTCAGTAAGCCCTGTGGGTAATATCAGAGTCCTCTGCTTTGGGACTATAAGTAAAATTTGAGGGCAGCAGGAAAAATGTAATCAGTATCCTATCATATAAGCTTTCACTGAGAAGAGAAGGTTGAGAAGAAAGACCAACATTTTATATGACCTGGTGGTAGGACACGTTGTTACCTCTTTCTCCCCCAAAATGTACTTTGGTAAACATATCCAAAGTCTTCAAAACGGCCACGCCTCTGTAATAGAACCTTCTAGAAATTGGAATAGATTTCAAGGAAGTCATCTGAATGCAAAAAAAAAAACTGCTCAGAGATATTTATTTCACTGTTATTTATAATGTGAAAAAATAGGAACTAATTTAAAGTAAATTATGGTTCTTTTACTATATGGCATTTTACGTAGCCAATAAAAATAATGTTCATTATGATACAAAGATGACATGGAGATATGTTTATATTATGAAGTGAGGTGGAAATTAACTGGTTTCACTATTGCATAGTCTGATCAACCTAGAAAATCTGGGGAGAATATATATACACCAACATGCTAACTCTAATTATCACCAGGTAAGAGGAATTTTCATTCACTTGAAATTAAAAAAAAATTTTTTGTAGATAAGTGCAGAAAAGCATAATGAATAAAAAGCACATGGGTGACTTTCTTCTTAATTTTGGGTTATCAGAAAAATGTAATTTGATAATTTAGAGTCAAGAAGTACTGGAAAACATTAAGTATGAAAAAGAGTGGTCCCCGCCTGGAGGGGTGGGATAGGGAGGGTGGGAGGGAGGGAGACGCAAGAGGGAAGAGATATGGGAACATATGTATATGTATAACTGATTCACTTTGTTATAAAGCAGAAACTAACACACCATTGTAAAGCAATTATACTCCAATAAAGATGTAAAAAAAAAGAGTGGTCCCCCATCCAACTTTTCCCTAGTCTCCTGAGGAACCCTGTTTAAGCCTTTAATTCTCCCCACCCCTTGGTCACGATAACATGCTTAGGTTGACATTTCTTGATTTATCAATTTTAGACATCATCTGTTGGCTTCCTGATAAGGTAGATGAGGATTTGAGTGTCTTATACCCCCACAGTGGATGAATAGTGGTCTCCCAAAATTCATGTTCACTTGGAACTTTAGAATGTGACTTGATTTGGATATAGTTTTTGCAAATGTAATTGAGTTAAGGATCTCGAGATTAGATCATCCTGGATTTAGGGTGGGCCATAAATCCAGGGATTGGTGTCCTTGTAAGAAGAGGAGAGAAAACACACAGAGACACACACAGAAAAGGCCAGGTTGATGTGGGGGCAGAGGCTGGAGTTAAGACAGACCCAAACAAAGGACTGCCAAGGGTTTCTGGGATCCATCAGAAGCTGGAAGAGAAGCATGGAGCAAATTCTCTTACATCCTCCACAGGGAACTAACTCTGCCAACATCTTGATTTCAGGCTTCTAGCCTCCAGAACTATGAGCGAATACATTTTTTTGTTTTAAGTCCCCCAGTTCGTGGCAATTTGTCACTGGCAGCCCTAGGAAAATAACACAACACCATCTCTCTCCATTAACCCCCAGGTGTACACTATGACTTCTTTTTTTTTTTTTTTTTTTGCGGTACGCGGGCCTCTCACTGTTGTGGCCTCTCCTGTTGCGGAGCACAGGCTCCGGACGCGCAGGCTCAGCGGCCATGGCTCACGGGCCCAGCCGCTCCGCGGCATGTGGGATCTTCCCGGACCGGGGCACGAACCCGTGTCCCCTGCATCGGCAGGTGGACTCTCAACCACTGCGCCACCAGGGAAGCCCACACTATGACTTCTTTTAACCTTTTTTCTTGTCAAACTTTCCAGTGATGAGTACGCATTACACTTCTAAAGAGAGAAAATAAACTTTATAAGGAAAGAGGGTGAGCACGTGAAAATGCAAAGCTGGAGGAAGAGCAAGACCACCCAGAGCCTGGCTGAGGTGGGTGCGTGTGACTCTACGCTAGGACTGAGACACACGCGGGTTAGCTCTCAGGATGGAAGACTGAAACCAACTGTGTCAACAAGATTCCTGTGTATTCCAGAAAGTTCTTGCACAGGAAGATAAAACTGTAAACAATTAAATATTTCACTGTTGGCTTTGGAAATTCCTGAAAACCAGTTTATTTAATAAGGACTTGTACATTTGGGCACATAGCCCCACTCTCAGAACAGCTGGCTGCTCACCTGGGCAAGAAGTCCACTAGCCAAACAACCATTTACTTATAAAGACTTGCTCTAGGGCTCTCGCCTTGCTGTGGCCACCAGTCCTAAACTATGACATCATGAACTCTTCCCAGTCTTGAACCACTTGAACTCAGACCCCAAAAACCAGTAGGTATCTGCCCTGGTCTCCCCCTTCTGAGACCCTTCTGGGGTTGGTCAGGGTAGAGCTGCTGTCTCTGACTGCGCTTAGGTAAAGGACACGGCTCTGTGTAATGCACAGGCTACTCTGGTGGTCCTTCTGGGAAGCCGGCAGTCAACAGCGTGTGTGTGTTTGAGCGTGTGTGTGTATTGCGTGCTTGCTTGTGTGAGAGTGTCTGTGGGAGGAAATATGTTTGCACGTGTGTGTGTAGAGTGGCCAGAGGTTAGGCTGCAGAGCCCAGCAATTTATGAAAGGTTTTGAATGCCAAGCTAGGGAATCTGGATTCTCTTCCATAGGCAGTGGGAACCTAGAAGGCTTTAACAGAGAGAAGATGACATGTTTAAGTGAGTGTTTTGGAAAGACCTGTGATCTCAGGTTTGAGAGAACTTCCAGGGCCATAGATAAATGTTTAGAAGATAGTCACATAGTCAGAGCATAGAAGTGGACAACATTGCCAAACAACGATGAGGTGGATTAAAAAGACGGATGCTCATTCTTTGCCACTCTCCCATCAACGGGTAGAGCCTATTTCCCTGCTCTTCGAATCTGTGCTAGCTTTGGGACTCATTTTGACCAACTGAAAGCAATGGAAGTGACACTGTGTAACTTCTGAGCCTAGGCCTTAAGAGATTGGCAGCTTCTGCTTTCCTCCTTGGAATGCTTTCTTTTGAAGCATCTTCAAAATGCTGCCTTTTGAATCAGACTGTAAAAGGTATGAATACCTTGAGACCTCCATGCTGTGGGGCAGCCCAAGCTAAGCATGTGAAAAGAGAGAGGCCACATGATAAAAGCACAGAGGAATGAAGCCTTGAGAATTCCACTCCAGTTCATCACCAGCCGAATGCAGCTGAGTGAATGACCCCAGGAGATGTCATGTGGATCAGAAAAGCCACCAGCTGAGCCCTCTCTGAGTTCCTGACTCACAGAAACTTGAGCAAGCAAAATGGTTGTTTTATGCCGCTAAGTCATAAGGCAGTTTTTTATGCAGACAACCCAGACAAACAGCTAACATTTCTTGATTATTCTATGCAGTATAGTGCTAGATAATAGTGTTAAGGTGTCAATTATCCATGATTTGGTTTGCAGATTCAATGTGATCCCAGCCACTTAGATTTTAATATTTATGATTAGCATTAGCTATATTCCCAAAAGTATTGCCTATTATATTCATTTTTAAAAAAATATTTATTTATTTATTTATTTATGGCTGTGTTGGGTCTTAGTTGCGGCACGTGGGATCTCTAGTTGTGGCACTCAGGCTCAGTAGTTGCAGTGTATGGGTTTGGTTGCCCCGTGGCATGTGGGTTCTTAGTTCCCCAACCAGGGATTGAACCCCTGTCCCCTGCATTGGAAGGTGGATTCTTAACAACTGGACCACAAGGGAAGTACCTCTGTTATATTCTTAACTTTTCTTCTTATTCATAAGTAATTGCTGAATCAAAAATTTCTTTGAAAAAAAAATATATATATATGCCAAATAAGATGTGAACCAAAAGGAATCCAAATTTGTATCCTAAATTAGCCACAGATGCTATCTTTCAATAAAGTTTTCGGAGAAAAATGTATAGAGCTAAGCCTCCCCTCCTTAATCCTTGAGGTCATGTTATTGTTTTCCTCATTTTATAGAGGGAGACGCTGAAGATGAGGGGAAGAATGTGAGGGAAAGGAGGGATGGAACTAAAGGAATTTTGGATACAGGCAGAGGGGAATCAGATAAGGCAACTGAGAGGGGACACCAGAGAAAAGAAATGGTGTGGAGAAGCCAGGGGCTCCTGCCCTTAGTCTGGGCTTCCTTTGCAGGGTCTGGATCTCAGAGAGGGATGCTACCTTTGGATTTGAGCTGGATCCTGGGTTTCTTGCCTCCTTCCTTCAGAATCCTCAACCAATGGACATCCAGCTCCCAACCCCACATTAGAATTTCCAGGGAAAACCTGGGTTTGGGGTGAAGACTTACTATTATTATTTTTGGAGGTGAGAGGTTGGTAGCCGGGAAAGAGAGGCTACTTCTAATCTACTACATTGATTAGTTGAAAAATACTTGCCTCCTTGGATTTCAGTAGCCTGGAGAAATCCACCCCTTAATGAGGAATTTCATCAGCTATTAATTAATATGCAAATCTATGCAAATAACATGCAACTCCTCCTGTGCCTCTGGAGACAGGTTTTTTTTTCAACAGGATTACTTTACTGGACCAATTCAACTGGGTAGAAAAAGCCCTTTGTAAATGGGATTTTCGTATTAATAAGAGCTGCCATGGATTGAATATCTGGCATTTGATATATCTATCTATTTATAAGCCTCCAGCACAGAACTGGGCAACCTCCAGACAGCACCTTGGAGTTGGAACCCAGTTCTGCCTACCAAGCCAAATAATATGAAAGCCATGATCTTAAATAATGCTCTGCCTCTACCATTAGTTTGAGGCATTTCACTCAAAGAGCCAAGTTCAAAGCCTAAAAAGTCAGTGCCAGTTTCTTAATTTCAACTTTAGGAAACTTACAGAGTATATGATAAGAGTTTTTAAAAACAACATTTTCTCTTTCTGATGATAAAATAACTATTGAAAGGCAGATAAAAATGGAAGTTAAGTGCACATTCTGGGGTTGGGGGCCTCGGTTTGAGCTCAGGTCCACCACTTCCCAACAGTGAGAAAGGGGCCAAGTGACTTTTAACCTCTTTTTGTGTCTCAGTTGCCCCATCTATAGTCAGGAGATAACTCACAGGGTTGATGTAAGGATTAACTGAGTTTATTCAAAAACCCTTAATTGCCTTTGATATTTGCACTGTACCATCTATAGCCAATGAGGATCCTTTTAAGTTGGCTTTTGTGTCCTTTTGAAATGACCCCATTATTCTTAGATAGCTTCCCTTCTTTCTGTACAGCTGTCACAGGCATTTCCTTCCTCACACCTGGAACCAGGTATTTCTGCATGATCTCTGGTTACCTTTGTGGGGAATGGTTGTTGGAGACCACAGTCTGAGTTGTACAATACTCTGTACTACTGTTCAGGCTTTTTCATTGCTTCTAGACCTTTTCAGTGGCAAAAATAAATAAATAATAAATAATGCATTAATACTGATACAATTCAAATTGATCATTCCCTCATAATGATCTTTTACATAACTTCTTAGGTTTTATCCTTGTACCTGTTTTCCCTTATAGTGAAAATTTTGGTTTCTAATCTCATTAACATAATTATAAAATTCAGAAACCTATAGTTAGACTGATAAAGAAAAAAGCAGAGAGGGCTCAAATTAATAGAATCAGGAATGAAAGAGGACACATTATGACTGATCTTACAGAAATAAAAAGTGAATCTATAAGGAGGTACTATGAACAACTGTATCCCCAAAAATTAGATAACCTAGATGAAATGGGCAAATTCCTAGAATGACACAAACTACTAAAACTGACTCAAGAAGAAATAGAAAATTTGAATAGACCTATAACAAGTGAAGAGATTGACTTAATAATCAGAAAATTTCCCACAAAGAGAAGCCTAGGCTTAGATGGCTTCACTGGTGACCTCTACCAAATGTTCAAGGAAGAATAAATACCAATTATTCAGAGACTCATCCAGAAAACAGAAGAGGGGAAAATATTCTCATTCTTTCTACTATTCTAAAACCAGACAAAGACATCAGAAGAAAAGAAAACTACAGACCAATATCTCTTAAGAGCATAGATGCAAAATTCCTCATCCCAATACTAGCAAACTGAATCCAGCAACATAGGAAAAGGATTAGCACCACAACCAAGGGGTATTTATCCCAGAAATGCAAGGGTGGGTCAGCATATAAAAATCAGTGCAGTTACCATATGATCCAGCAATCCCACTCCTGGGCATTTATCTGGAGAAAGCTCTAACTCGAAAAGATACATGCAGCCCAATGTTCATAACAGCACTATTTACAATAGCCAAGACATGGAAGTGACCTAAATGTCCATCAACAGATGAATGGATAAGGAAGATGTGGTATATATAGAAAATGGAATATTACTCAGCCATAAAAAGGAATGAAATAATGACATTTGCAGCAACATGGATGGACCTAGAGATCATCATACTACGTGAAGTAAGTCAGAGAAAGACAAATGTCATTGATATCACTTATATGTGAAATCTAAAAAAAAAAGATACAAATGAACTTATTTACCTAACAGAAATAGACTCACAGATATAGAAAACAAACTTATTGTTATCAAAGGGGAAAGAGGGGGGTAGGGATAAACTAGAAGTTTGGGATTAAAATATATACACTACTATATGTTAAATAGATAACCAACAAGGACCTACAGTATAGCACAGGGACCTATACTCAATATCTTTTAATAACCTATAATGGAAAAGAATCTGCAAAAGAATATATATATTTTTAAATTTTATTTATTTATTTTGGGCTGCATTGGGTCTTTGTTGCTGCTCACGGGTTTTCTCTTGTTGCGGTGAGCAGGGGCTTCTCTTGCTGCTGAGCACGGGCTCTAGGCACGCGGGCTTCAGTAGTTGTGGCTCACAGGCTTAGTTGCCCCGCGGCAGGCATGTGAGATCTTCCCGGACCAGAGTTCGAACCTGTGTACCCTGCATTGGCAGGCGGATTCTTAACCACTGCACCACCAGGGAAGCCCCTATATGTTTTATATATATATATGTATGTATGTATGTATGTATGTATAACTGAATCACTTTGCTGTATACCTGAAACATTGTAAATCAACTGTACTTCAATAAAAAATAAAAATTAAAAAAACAGGTTATATAAAAAAAATCAATCAGTGCAATACACCATATTTGTAGAATAAATGATAAAAGCTACATGATCATCTCAACAGATGAAGAATTATAGCCCAGGCAGGCAGAATTAGAGCTTTTATACATGAGTGGGGCTTATCATTGGGCTGACACACACGACTAACTCCCTTATTCTTTCCTGGCATTTTGTTCCACCTCCTTAGAGAGCAGAGCTCCCTGATGTTTTGCCTGGGGGTAAGTTTACACCTGTTTGCCTGTAATGAGAAGGTGTTGGGTTAACCCCAAGGTTGGCCTTTCTGGCTTTGCTGTCTGGCTCTCCTTTCTCTTCTCTGAAGCCACCTCTGGAAATACTATAGATGATGGCTTCTTCTATTTTATTTTTTGACAACTTTTTGTCTACTTTATGTGAATCTTGCTGAAATCACTCATTTGCTGGCAGTCTCCAAGTTATTCTCTTTTCTATTTTGTGCTTCTATCTGTGATGAGGGAGAAATAAACAGTCCTTGAGAATCAAAGTTTCATTGGAGAAATTTATTCTCTAAGATGATAAAATGGTACTTAAGAGGTTATACGGCTTTGGTTCTGGTAAGAAATCTCGTCAGTTTTACCCTGGAGAAGTAGAGTAGTTTTCAGGAATCCAAATGTGACAGCAGTGGTGATCAGAGAGGGTCCACTATAACGGCCAGTGGAGAGTGAACTCTTAGAGCTAAATCTGACTTTCCCTGAATTTTACAGAAAAGGAAATTGCAGCTCAGAGAGAAGGTTCAAGGTCACACAGTGAGTTAGTAACAGATCTTGGGGGAACTTCCCTGGTTCTCAGTCTTTGCTTCTTCTAGTTTACCGTACAATTATGACTGGGAACTCTTTCTTATGTGCATTGGTGTGCTATATGGCATCTATCACAGCAGTTAGGGCATAAGAGGTATTAGGATCATGGGCTCTGTGGTAGAGCAGATCTGGCTTGACCTTCAGCTGTGACACCTTGGCAAAGTTGAGGAGAAAGTCTCCATTTTAGTGCCTTCATGTGAAAATGGGAACAATAAGAATACTCATCACATAGGTTTGTGATGTAAAGTGCTCTTTACAGCATTTGGCAAAAGGCAATTGCTCTGCTGTTGTTAACAGTTCTGAATTATCTAAGACCAAGGACTTACTGGATCTGGGAAGGACCTCAGAAACCATCTAGTTCAGTCTCCTAGCCAGTGTGTCAGTCCATCTACAGCGTTTCCATCAAGAGATCAGTTGGGCTCTCCTTGAACTCCTAAAATGATGGGAACACTCAATATTATCTGGGGCAGCTCATTTAATTTAAATGGTTTTAAAGTTTGTTTCTTTCATTATAAAACTTTAACTGTGTTTGACATATACAGACTACTATATATAAAATAGATAACTTATAAGGACCTACTGTATAGCACAGGGAACTCTACTCAATACTCTGTAATGACCAGTATGGGAAAAGAATCTAAAAAGCAGTGGATATATGTAGATATATAACTGATTCACTTTGCTGTACACCTGAAACTAACACAACATTGTAAATCAACTATACTCCAACAAAAATTTTTAAAAAGTGCTTATTGTAAAAAATCAGGATAATAATGAGAAGTGGAAGACAGAAAAGGCAAGGTTTATTAAAATCCACTTCTCACAGAACGCTTTGCGTGTTGTCCAGTATTTATGATATGATAATTTATTCACATAGTCATGATCCTGTGGCATGATGTACAACTATTTATAGCAACATGTCTCTTTTTCACTATAGAAAATTTGATCTATAAAGGGAATGTAAATCTTCCAGGTTCCTACTACCCAGAGACAACTCTGCTTATTATTAGTGAGGCTGAAGGGGGCGGCTAAATGTGGTGGTTAAGAGGATGTCCTTAAAGCCAGACAGCTCTAAGGTCCACTGCCCAGACTTCTCAAATCTCTGTAAGTCTGAAGTTGTCTCTTTTTTAAAAATTGTCATTTATTTTTATAATTTATTTTTTCTTTTAAATTCAGATAACATACATTTAGCCATTTAAAAGTGTAAATTCAGTGGCATTTAGTGTATTTACAATGTTGCCCAACCACTCTTTCTCTAGTTTCAAAACATTTTCATCACCTCAGAAAAAACACCCCATATCCATAAGTAATTGCTCCCATTTCTCCCCTCCCCCTATCCTTTAGTAACCACTAATCTGATTTATCTCTATAATGTTGTCTATTCTGGATATAAAGGGAATATAAAAGGAATCATATAATATGTGATCTTTTGTATCTGGCTTCTTTTACTTACCATAATGCTTTGAAGATTCATCCATGCCGTAGCATGTATCAGTTATTAGTTCCTTTTTATGGCTGAATAATATTCCATTGTATGGATATACCATACTTGGTTATTCATTCATCTGTCAATGGACATTTGGGTTGTTTGGTTCATGGGCTGTGTGTGTGTGTGTGTCTTATTAAAGTCACAGAGATTCTCTATATTTTATCTAGACGTTTTATAGTTATAACTCATGTTTAGATTTATAATCAATTTCTAGTTAACTTTTGCATGTTGTGAGAGGTAAGCGTTGAGGTTCTTGTCTTTTTTTCGCATACAGATAACCAATTGTTCCAGGACTATTGTTGAACTAACTGTTCTTTCCTCCATTGAATTACCTTGGTAGCTTTGTTGAGAATCAATTGACCATATATGTATGGGTCTGTTTCTGGACTCTCTTCTGTTCCATTCATCCATGTGTCTGTCTATCCTTTTTCCAGTACCACATTGTCTTGATTACTGTAGCTTTGTAATAAATCTTGAAAGTAAGTCTTCTGAGTTTGTTCTTCCTTTTCAAAATTGTTTTGGCTTTTCTAGGTCCTTTGAATTTCAATTTGCATTTTACAATCAGTTTGTCAATTTTTATTAAAAAAGCCTCCTGGGATTTTGATTGAATATATGGATCATTTTGGTGAGAAATACATTTTAATGTTGAGCCATCTGATTCATGAATATATTTCTTCATTTATCTAGGTATTCTTTAATTTCTCTCAGCAATGTTTTGTAGTTTTCAGTGTACTAGTCTTGCATGTATTTACTAAAAATTCCCTACATATTTCATGTTTGGTGATGCTATCATAGATATTTAAAAAAAATTAATTTTCAATTGTTTATTCTTAGTATATAACAATATTACTGATTTTTCTATGTTGATCTCATATCTTGCAACTTTGATAAACTCACTTACTGATTTCTAGTAGCATTTTTATAGATTCTTTAGGATTATCTACACAGATGATGATGTCTACAAATAAAGACAGTTTTATTTCTTCCTTTCCAATCTGCATGCCTTTAATTTCCCTTTCTTGTCTTCTTGCTGGCTATCAACTCTAGCACAAGGCTGAACAGAAGTGGTGGAGAGCAAATATCCTTGTCTTGTTTCTGATCTTAGGGAGAAAGCATGCAATTTTCACCATTAAACATGATGCTAGCTGTATCTTCATTTGTTAAATGGAGATATTTGTTCACAGCATCATTAGGGCCATAAGCCCACTTTTGGTCATTATGACCATCTAGGATCTTGAGAGAAACTTAGAAGAAAACAAGGGATGCTGTGGCTGGTGGTCACTATCTTAGGTCAGGTCCCCTGGGAAACAGACTCTGAGTCAGAGATTTGCACGCAGAGGTTTATTGAAGAGTGCTCTTGGAATTAACACCTGTGGGGTTGGGTAGAGGAGAAAGTGAACTGCAGTGCATTCTCGAAGAAGGGCTCAGCTGATTCCATTAAAATATCTGGAAGTGGGATGACCCTGTATATTGTCCCAAATTGAGGCTGAAGACAGCTGCCTTACCCGGTAATACATGTTTATTCTCTAAGCTTCCTTTCTTATGAGTCCTGGGTTCTTGTGACACATTGGAGCTGGGCTTGTATAGATATCTTAGTATGGTCCATGTCTCATGTCTAGTAGCAAAGATCAAATACTCAGAATTACAAAGAATCTAGATATCATTTAATGACAAGCTATCACTTTAAGACTTTTACTGAGTGACATTCTTTTTTTTTGCTTTATTTTATTTTCTTTTTAAAATTTTTTATTGGACTATAGTTGCTTTACAATGTTGTGTTTGTTTCTACTGTAGAGCAAAGTGAATCAGCCATACATATACATATATCCCCTCTCCTTTGGATTTCCTTCCCATTTAGGTCACCACAGAGCATTGAGTAGAGTTCCCTGTGCTATACAATAGATTCTCATTAGTTATGTATTTTATACATAGTATCAATAATGTATATGTCTCAATCCCAATCTCCCAATTCATTCCACCACCACCCCCTTTCCCCCTTGGTATCCATATGTTTGTTCTCTATACGTCTGTGTCTCTATTCCTACTTTGTAAATAAGATCGTCTATGCCAATTTTTCAGATTCCGCATATATGCATTAATATATGATATTTTTCTCTTTCTGACTTACTTCACTCTGTAGAACAGTCTCTAGGTCCATTTGTATGGCTGAGTAATATTCCATTGCGTGTGTGTACCACATCTTCTTTATCCACTCCTCTGATGATGAACATTTAGGTTGTTTCCATGTCCTGGCTATTGTAAGTAGTGCTGCAATGAACATTGGGTCACTGAGTTACATTCTTTAACAGATGGTAAGAGATAGAAATCTGTAATATTCCTGAGGTAGACTGGCACAGAGCTAAGACTCCAGACCCACAGGTCTGAGTTATGTGGCCCAGAATTCTCACCTAGTTCCCCCTGAAGCTATCTTACAATCTACCTTATGAAGCTGTCGTGAAAACGAAAAGAACTAATTCTTAGAAAATGCTTGTGATAAGCATGTGATAAACGTTAACTCATTAAAAATTATTACTTATATCTTAGGGTCTTTTTTTTCTTTGCAATTTGTACATAATGAAAACCAGTGCATATACTTATTTTTCAATAAAGTTAACATAGGAATAGATAAGGTCTTAGATGAAAGACAATACAAAATAAGCCTTGGTGACTGGTAATCTCTGCTACTGGCGGTTAACTTCTCTTCAACAGTTACCAATACTAGCAATTTAGTTCTTAAAAGTAATGTTTAAATTTCACTAAAAAATTTAATTATGGAAATGTCCAAAGATACACAAAGATAAGGAGAATAATTCAATGAACCTTTATATACCCTTCACCCAGATTTAATAATTATCAAATTTTCCCACATAAGGATCTATTCCTTTTTCCTTTTAAAAGCAAATTCCAGTAATCATGTCATTTTGCTGCCACATACTTTAGTATGAATCTCTAATAATATAGTCTTATTTATATAGCCACAACACCATAATCATACCCAACAAAATTTGATATCTTCCAGTCCACAATAAAATTTCCCTTTTTATCTAAAAAAGTCTTATTTTAGAGAATTTGTTTAAATCAGGATCTAAACAAGGTCAGTACATTATATTTGCTTGTTGATCCTTAATTCTTTTAAAATCTAGACCAACCCCTTATCCCCTTTCACTGCCATTGTCATGTTGCAAAAACTAGTTCAATTGTATTAGAATATATCCTACATTTGGATTTGTCAGTTTGTTTCCTTGTGCTGCTGTTTAATTAGTTCCTATATCCCTTGTGTTTTATTTTATTTTAAAATGATTTATCTTTAAAGGCTTTTCTAGTTAACGTATATAACATGATTGTTGCAAAAAATTAGAAAAATGATAGAACTACAATTTTTAACGTGGAAAGTCCAAGTTTGCCATAATCCTACCCCTTGAAGTAATCATTGTTAATTGTCCGGCATATATTCCACCAGATTTTTTTCTTCATTCAATAAGAAAAATCATTTCTTTAGAATGAAATTAGCTATTGTGTGATTCCTCAATTTTTGTGGAGATTTTTCAATGATTCTTCGCACGGTGTCCCAATCCTCTAAAAAGTGTAGTCATTGTTAGAAGGTCATGGGGCAGGACAATGCAGTTATTGTTTCAAGGGAATCAAACATGGGAGATTGTGTATGTTTTGCAGGGTGAAGAATGTAGCAGTGGGGGAGGATTGGGTCCAGAATGGGAACACGAGTAAAGCATGCAGGGCCAAGCCTTGCCCCAAGTTCCAGATTCCAACAGATAGGACAGAATCTAATGGGACTGGTGAGTTTGGTGCCCAGTGGAGGCAAGGAAGATCCAATAGCCCAGTGCCTACATAACATGGACCATTTCTTCAAACTTCTTGTCTCTGTGGTGATTCCAAGCCTCCCACTATTTCCTCCCACCCTAGGAGCAGGCTATGGGTGAGATGCGTACCATCAACTCTCTTATGTTGTTCAACTGTAAATTAAAAAAAAAAAAGATAATGCTAATGTGCAAGTCCTTCCTTGCATAAATTGAATCATTACAGAAATTCTTTTTTTTTTCTTCTTTAAATTTATTTATTTATTTTTGGCTGTGTTGGGTCTTTGTTTCTGTGTGAGGGCTTTCTCTAGTTGCTGCCAGCGGGGGCCACTCTTCATCGCGGTGTGCGGGCCTCTCACTATCGTGGCCTCTCTTGTTGCCGAGCACAGGCTCCAGATGCGCAGGCTCAGTCGTTGTGGCTCACGGGCCCAGTTGCTCTGCGGCAAGTGGGATCTTCCCAGACCAGGGCTCGAACCTGTGTCCCCTGCATTGGCAGGCAGATTGTCAACCACTGCGCCACCAGGGAAGCTCCCAGAAATTCTTTTATACCACAAATTCCCTGTTTTTGAGTTCTTAATTTTGACTTTTCTTTCAGTTGGCCTTAGTATGTCTTCAAATAATTTTTTCTAAAAGCAACGTGCAGGATATGTTTTCCAATCCTTGGACATCTGAGAATAACTTTCTGTTGCCTTTATGTGTGAAAAACCTTTTGACTAGATTTTAAAATGTTCGATTGCAACATTTCTGCTCAAAATTTAATAGATATTATTACTTTATTGTCTTTCGGGACGTCTTGCTATTGCTGCAGGAACTCTGGGCAAGTGTGAGTTTTAGTCCTTTGTAAGTGACCTAGGATTTATGCTGAAGTGTTTTTTTTCTCTTTGTCTTTTAAATCACTTACTCAGATGTATTTAGATGTGTGATCTAGATATTTTCCATTTGCCTCTTTAGATCCAGTCTCCATATTGTCCACCCTGCTTTGGGCCCTGGGATTTTTGCAGACTGAATCAATCCACTCCCATGCCCCTGAGCTTCTTGGTTGGGCCACTGGGAGGCGCGGGGAGATCAAGAGCCGGGGGATGAGGTCGTTCATTCTACAACTCTAGTACCTCACCCTCTTGCCTCTTTAGGCATAGGGATGATAATGATGACTAAATTCTCTACTGATTCTGTGTGAATCCCTCTTTATTGATTATTCTGGAAACTTGGTGAGTACTATCAAACCTCGGTTTATATGATTTCTATTGACTCATTTCCAAGGTTACGATGATTCCTTCTGTTATGTCCAATCTACACTAAGCTATTCAGTGGCTTCTGTTTTGTTTTTTCAATTTCAGATATTGTATTTTTCAGTTCTAGAATTTCCATTTGGTTGCTTTTTAGATTTTCCATTTCTTTGATAATATTTTAATTTGTTCATTCATCATGACCATGTTCTCCTTTAAGTCTTTGAACATATTTATAATAGCTATTTAAAAAAAAAAATTTTGGCAGCACCACACAACTTTCAGTATCTTAGTTCCCCAACCAGGGACTGAACCCGGGTCACGGTAGTGAAAGAGCCGAATCCTAACCACTACACCACGAGGGAACTCCTATAATAGCTATTTTAAAGTTCTTGTCAACTAATTCCAACTTCTGAGTCATCTTGGAATTAGTTTCTATAGACTTATTTTTCTCTTATCTTTATTATTTATCTTACTATTATGTCTCATTTTCTTTTGTTTTCACCTCTCTAATTTTTTTAATTGATACGGACCTTGTGGGAGATGTACTGTAGATAATCTCAAATCTGTCTTCTACCTTTGAAGAATGTTGAGTTTTGCTTTAGGAGGTAGTTAAATCACTTTACGTCACCATAATCTTCTGGAGGCTTGATTTTACACTTGTTACGGCAGGTCTATTTTAATTTTACTGTTGTTTCTAAAGTGAATACCTTAGTCTTGGGGGTGTCTTTATTGCTACATGTGGCCTTTTGATGGAAAGCCCTTCTAACTTGGGAGGACTTGATCTACAAACTCTTTCTTCCCTGTAGTGGGCATGTATTAAAATCTCAGCTCGACTTTTTTGTCCTTCCAGCTGTTTTTCTCTTGGGCTTTTTGTAGTCTTGCCCTACACGTGTGCAGTTCAGGTGTCAGCCAATGACCTGAGAGGAGTTTCTGTGGAGATTTTTAGTTTACCTCCTCTGTGGCTTCCTCCATTTTGTGGAATTCTGTGAGTTCCTCCATTCAATAACCAGTTGCTTTTGCAGCCTTGGATTTCTCTCACGACTCCACAGACCAAATATCTCTAGGCTCTGCCTGGTGCTATCTGCCTTGTCGGACAGGCTGGGGAGAGAGCGAGGGCAAGGGCCATACACACATGGACCTTACCTGGTGTGATTCTCTTTTTTCCAAATGTCAAATCTCTTTATTTTTCTTTCTGCTTCTGGTCATTCTACAGTGTCTTCAAACAGCTGTATTGATTTTATTTTTTAAAATATTTATTTATTTATTTGGCTGCGCCGGGTCTTCATTGCGGTGTGCTGGCTCTTAGTTGCAACATGCATGTAGATCTAGTTGCCTGACCAGGGATTGAACCCGGGTCCCCTGCATTGGGAGCTTGGACTCTTAACCACTGCACCACCAGGGAAGTCCCCAACAGCTGTATTTATTAAAGTCCAGAATTTATAGCTGAGCCCATCAGGAGGAGTAGTCTGATATTATGCTGAGTTACTGTGCTATTACCAAGCCACTATTATTTCTTGCTTGTATTTTTGTAATATGCTTTCTTGTACCCTTGCCCCCTGTAGCCTATTCTCACCCTAGTAGCCAGAGTAATCCTATTAGAACATTAAGTCTGACATGCTAGTTTTTCTTCACAAGCCAACCACTGGCAACCCATCTCTCGCAGAATAAAGCCCAAACCCTTGCAGTCTGCTGCGTGTCCTCCAATGTATTCCCCACCCTGACCCTATCTTATCTTTCTGACTTGGTGTCCCTATTATTTTCCATTTTAATCACTTTATTCTTGCCAAACTGACCCTCTTCCTATTCATTGCACTTGCCTTGGGGCTCTTACCATTTCTGTTCTCTCTTCCTGGAATAGGCTTCCTCCACCCTATTTGAAATTGTAAATCCCTTCACCCCTACCTACTCTCACAGTTTTTTACCGTCTCCCCTGATTTACTTTATCTCCATAGTGCTTGCAATCAAATTGTTAATTAACTGTCTCCCCTCACCAGGATGTAAATTCCGTGAAAGTGGGGAGTTTTGTGTTTTTTTTGTTCACATCTGTATTCCCAGGGCCTGGAACAGATGAATGCTGAGTGAATCTTTCTCCACTGGGACTCATATAGGCTCAGCTCCTTAGTACTGAAGACTAATGTGTAGGGCAGTTCCCAGCCATATTATGAACCTGGCATATCTCGTCTTGGGCAATTTTTCTTCTCTCCTATAGAGTCTTCCCTACAGCCCCTTTCTTACAATGCTGATCTCCTTGGACAAAAACTGGAATTTGATAAAATGTCAGTGAATTTGGATTCTGTGGAGTTTGGGTTACTTTTTATGAGAAATAACCTTAGGAAAACATCATACCTTTAAAATTTGTTAGTATCACATAAAATACACCATTGTTCTAGTGTTTTTAGAGTTAATAGGAGAGAGATAAGAAAAAGGAGATATTGGTTTAATCATCATTTGCATTATATAAGCCTACATAAATTATGCATTGTTGACCTTTAATTTAGGCTTAATGAGATGGTTTCATTATGTTTAAAGACTTAATATAATTATTTTATTATGTTTTAAAAAAATTATTCTCTAAGCTTGTGCATGTTTTGTCCCCCATCAAGGCCCAAGTGTATTGCCTTCTCATTGAATGCTTTTTTAGCTGTTTCCCAGTTTGAGGTTTGCAGAAGTCTGATCTTCTGAAGGATGGTTTTACTCAATTGTTTAATTTTCCCGGGCGTTCTACAACAACTTTTGCTTTTTAATGGAGACCTGTATTTCCAAAAGAGTTAAACTTTAGGTTCTGAAAAGGGATTCTTCAAAAATATGGTTTGGGACTTCCCTGGTGGTCCAGTGGTTAAGACTCTGAGCTTCCAATGCAGGGGATGCGGGTTCGATCCCCGGGTGGGGAACTAAGATCCACATGCTGTATGGCATGGCCTAAAAAAGAAAAAAATAATAAAATAGAAATGTTGTTTGCAACAGGAAACTTTATCATCCTGGGCACCAGTTGAATAATGAATTGAGAGCTCAGCTGAGGCTCAGCTGTGGGCCCACTAGTGTTGGATCTTGAAAATGCAGATTAATTTATGAACATAATGTTGTGTCCCAGGGAGTCCCAGGGTCCACCATGGATACCAGGAAATCTGAAGGGAGGGATAAGGAGGCTGGACTCTGGCCTCATCCCCTTCAGCCACAGAAGCTCCAATTTTATATGTTTTCTTCATTTTGGGACACTGCTTAGCTCTTACATGATAAAATAGTTATTTTGGTGCTTCAAAAATAAAAATTTAAAAACAATAGTACTAGAGTGTTAGCATGTGAAACCCAAGAGGTGATTGTACTATACTTGTTCATTTATATCATTGGATTTTAGGATTTGAGCTGTATTTCCTCATGTAAAACATATAAACGCTGGAGCTAGCACCAAATAACTAGTTAACCTATGGTAGAATTGAACACTTATGTATTTTCATTAAAAAAAAATGCAACAAGCAACATGGATGGGCCTAGAGATCATCATATAGAATAAAGTCAGACAAAGACAAATATCATATGATATCACTTATATGTGGAATCTAAAAAGTGATACAAATGAGCTTATTTACAAAACAGAAACAGACTCACAGACAGAAAACAAACTCATGGTTACCCAAGGGGAAAGTGGGGGGATTAGCAGACACACACTACTATATATAAAAGACATAAACAGCAAGGACCTATTGGAACAGGCATAAGGACCTCTAGGATCTGCAGAGCCACCCAGCTTCACCACATGGACCAAACAGTGTCATTTTCCTGGCAGTCAAGGGAAGGGCACACAGAGGTTAGTGGGGTTTAGTGATTAGCTGAGAGTGAGTCATTAAAAAATCTATTTTTTCCCTGATGGTGAAAGTTATAAAGTTTTATTGTGGGAAATGTGGAAAATATCAACTAGCACAAAAAAGAAGATAAAAAGGTTGGTATAAAGAGACTTTGGGGGCTTCCCTGGTGGCACAGTGGTTGAGAGTCCGCCTGCCATCGCAGGGGATGCAGATTCGTGCCCTGGTCTGGGAGGATCCCACATGCAGCGGAGCGGCTGAGCCCGTGCTCCACAACTGCTGAGCCTGCGTACCTGGAGCCCGTGCTCCACAATGAGAGAGACCACCGCAGTGAGAGGCCCGCGCACCGCAGCGGGGAGTGGCCTTCACTCACTGCAACTGGAGAGGGCCCACGCACAGCAATGAAGACCCAATGCAGCCAAATAAATAAATAATAATAAAAAAAAAGAGACTTCGGAAACTTTTCCCCCAGAAGTAACAGGGGTGAAGTAACAGGAAGTTCTTATATAATTTTCTTTTGTCACTACAGCTGCATAACGAACCACTCCAAAACTTAGTGGCATAAATCAGTTTCTTGTGCTTGCAGATGACATGGGTCAGGAATTCAAGGTTAGCACTGCCATGATGGATTGTCTCTGCTCCATGATGTCTGGGGCTCCAGCTGGGGATGACTTGACTGCTGGGGGCTGGAATCCTCTGGCAGCACCATTTTTGTTTTTAGTTGAAGTAGAGTTGATTTATAATGTTGTGTTAATTTCTGCTGTACAGCAAAGTGATTCAGTTATACATGAATATTCTTTTTCATATTCTTTTCCATTATGGTTTATCACAGGATATTGAATATAGTTCCCTGTGTTCTACAGTGGGACCTTGTTGTTTATCCATTCTCTGTAGAATAGTTTGCGGCTGCTAATCCCAAACTCCCAATCCACCCTTCCCCCACCCCCCTCCTTCTTGGCAACCACAAGTCTGTTCCCTATGTCTGTGAGTCTGTTTTGTAGATAAGTTCATTTGTGGCATATTTTAGATTCCACATATAAGTGATATCCTGTGGTATTTGTCTTTCTGACTTACTTCACTTAGTGTGATAATCCCTAGTTGCATCAAAGTTGCTGAAAATGGCATTATTTCCTTCTTTTTTATGGTTGAGTAGTATTCCATTTCTCCAAAGAAGACATACAGATGGCTAACAGGCACATGAAAAGATGCTCAACACCATTAATTATTAGAGAAATGCAAATCAAAACTAAAATGAGGTACCACCTCACACTGGTCAGAATGGCAGCATCTTTTTTTTTTTTTTTAATTTTAAAATGCTTCAATATCCATCCTGTTATTAGCTTAAGAAAATTTCTTTGCCAAAATATCCATCATGTTATTTTTTTATTTTCTTTTTTTTAACATCTTTATTGGAGTATAACTGCTTTACAATGGTGTGTTAGTTTCTGCTGTATAACAAAGTGAATCAGCTATACATATACATATATCCCCATATCTCCTCCTTCTTGTGCTTCCCTCCCACCCTCCCTATCCCACCCCTCTAGGTAGTCACAAAGCACCGAGGTGATCTCCCTGTGCTATGTGGCTGCTTCCCACGAGTTACCTATTTTACATGTGGTAGTGTATATATGTCCATGCCACTCTCTCACTTCATTCCAGCTTACCCTTCCCCCTCCCTGTGTCCTCAAGTCCATTCTCTACGTCTGCTTCTTTATTCCTGTCCTGACCCTAGGTTCTTCAGAACCATTTTTTTTTTTTTTTTTTTTTAGATTCCATATATATGTGTTAGCATATGGTATTTGTTTTTCCCTTTCTGACTTACTTCACTCTGTATGACAGATTCTAGGTCCACCCACCTCACTACCAATAACTCAATTTCATTTCTTTTTATGGCTGAGTATTATTCCATTGTATATATGTGCCACATCTTCTTTATCCATAATGACAGCATCTTTACTCACATGTCTGGTCAGTGATTCTGGATGATGACTGGGACCTCTCCAACAAATACAGGTAACTGTTCCATGTTGTGTCTTGAATAGACTAGTCTGGGCTTTCTCATAGCAGGGCAGCTGGGTTCCCAGAGTGAGAATCCCAGGAGGTAGGAAGTAGATGCTGCCAGTATCTTGAGGGCCTGGACACCGTTATAGTGTCATTTCTGCTCTGTTCTATTGGCCAAGGACTAACGTAGCCCAGTTTCAACATTGACACCACGTCATGATTGAAGAAATGGTAGAGAATCTGGGGGCTGTGTTTTAAAATTGCCACAGTTCCCTAGATGACAGTGTAGCCAAGTGGTTAGGAGATTAGGGTCTGGACTCCGACCACCTGGGATCACACCTCACATCTGCTGTCATTGGCTGCATGACCTTAGGCAAGTTCATTGTGGTAGAAACTATTGTTGCTTGCCAATATCTATCTCTGTTTTCTTCTTCCTGGGAGCACCAGTACAGAATTTCCCAACCCCTTGCATGTATGGGGGGGGTCAAGAGATTAGTTTTAGCTAGTGGAGTGAGAGTAGAAGTGCCATGTGTCATCTCGGGTTGAGGGGAGCAAGAGCCATGGGTTTTCTCACTCCTCTCACCTGCTAGCTAGATGCAGAGGAGCCAGAGGTGGACCTAGGTGCAGGAGGTGGTGGAGTCACAATATGGAAGGAGCCTGGGTCCCTGAATGACTGCTAGAGTGAGTCCTTTCTTCCATGCCCTCTGCCCACAAGGACATGGAGGACAGGGAGACCTTCACCATGTCAAGTCACTGAAGGGTTGGGGTTATTTCTTTTTTTTTTTTTTTTTTTTTTTTAACATCTTTATTGGAGTATAATTGCTTTACAATGGTATGTTAGTTTCAGCTTCACAACAAAATGAATCAGTTATATATATACATATATTCCCATATCTCTTCCCGCTTGCGTCTCCCTCCCTCCCACCCTCCCTATCCCACCCCTCCAGGTGGTCACAAAGCACTGAGCTGATCTCCCTGTGCTATGCGGCTGCTTCCCACTAGCTATCTACCTTACGTTTGGTAGTGTATATATGTCCATGCCTCTTTATCGCTTTGTCACCGTTTACCCTTCCCCCTCCCCATAGCCTCAAGTCCATTCTCTAGTAAGTCTGTGTCTTTATTCCTGTTTCACCCCTAGGTTTTTCATGACATTTTTTTTTTTTTTTTAAATTCCATATATATGTGTTAGCATACGGTATTTGTCTCTCTCTTTCTGACTTACTTCACTCTGTATGACAGACTCTAGGTCTATCCACCTCATTACAAATAGCTCAATTTCGTCTCTTTTTATGGCTGAGTAATATTCCATTGTATATATGTGCCACATCTTCTTTATCCATTCATCCGATGATGGACACTTAGGTTGTTTCCATCTCTGGGCTATTGTAAATAGAGCTGCAATGAACATTTTGGAACATGACTCTTTTTGAATTATGGTTTTCTCAGGGTATATGCCCAGTAGTGGGATTGCTGGGTCATATGGTAGTTCTATTTGTAGCTTTTTAAGGAACCTCCATACTGTTCTCCACAGTGGCTGTATCAATTTACATTCCCACCAACAGTGTAAGAGGGTTCCCTTTTCTCCACACCCTCTCCAGCATTTATTGTTTGTAGATTTTTTGATGATGGCCATTCTGACTGGTGTGAGATGATATCTCATTGTAGTTTTGATTTGCATTTCTCTCATGATTAGTGATGTTGAGCATTCTTTCATGTGTTTGTTGGCACTCTGTATATCTTCTTTGGAGAAATGTCTATTTAGGTCTTCTGCCCATTTTTGGATTGGGTTGTTTGTTTTTTTGTTATTAAGCTGCATGAGCTGCTTATAAATTTTGGAAATCAATCCTTTGTCAGTTGCTTCATTTGCAAATATTTTCTCCCATTCTGAGGGTTGTCTTTTGGTCTTCTTTATGGTTTCCTTTGCTGCGCAAAAGCTTTTAAGTTTCATTAGGTCCCATTTGTTTACTCTTGTTTTTATTTCCATTTCTCTAGGAGGTGGGTCAAAAAGGACCTTGCTGTGATTTATGTCATAGAGTGTTCTGCCTATGTTTTCCTCTAAGAGTTTGATAGTTTCTGGCCTTACATTTAGGTCTTTAATCCATTTTGAGCTTATTTTTGTGTACGGTGTTAGGGAGTGATCTAATTTCATACTTTTACATGTAGCTGTCCAGTTTTCCCAGCACCACTTATTGAATAGGCTGTCCTTTCTCCACTGTACATTTCTGCCTCCTTTGTCAAAGATAAGGTGACCATATGTGCGTGGGTTTATCTCTGGGCTTTCTATCCTGTTCCATTGATCTATCTTTCTGTTTTTGTGCCAGTACCATACCGTCTTGATAACTGTAGCTTTGTAGTATAGTCTGAAGTCTGGGAGCCTGATTCCTCCAGTTCCTTCTTTTGTTCTCAAGATTGCTTTGGCTATTCGGGGTCTTTTGTGTTTCCATACAAATTGCAAAATTTTTTGTTCTAGTTCTGTGAAAAATGCCAGTGGTAGTTTGATAGGGATTGCATTGAATCTATAGATTGCTTTCGGTAGTAGAGTCATTTTCACAATGTTGATTCTTCCAATCCAAGAACATGGTATATCTCTCCATCTATTTGTATCATCTTTAATTTCTTTCATCAGTGTCTTATAATTTTCTGCATACAGATCTTTTGTCTCCTTAGGTAGGTTTATTCCTAGATATTTTATTCTTTTTGTTGCAATGGTAAATGGGAGTGTTTTCTTGATTTCACTTTCAGATTTTTCATCATTAGTATATAGGAATGCCAGAGATTTCTGTGCATTAATTTTGTATCCTGCCACTTTACCAAATTCATTGATTAGCTCTAGTAGTTTTCTGGTAGCATCTTTAGGGTTCTCTATGTATAGGATCATGTCATCTGCAAACAGTGACAGCTTTACTTCTTCTTTTCCGATTTGGATTCCTTTTATTTCCTTTTCTTCTCTGATTGCTGTGGCTAAAACTTCCAAAACTATGTTGAATAAGAGTGGTGAGAGTGGGCAACCTTGTCTTGTTCCTGATCTTAGTGGAAATGCTTTCAGTTTTTCACCATTGAGGATGATGTTTGCTGTGGGCTTGTCATATATGGCCTTTATTATGTTGAGGAAAGTTCCCTCTATGCCTACTTTCTGCAGGGTTTTTATCATAAATGGGTGTTGAATTTTGTCAAAAGCTTTCTCTGCATCTATTGAGATGATCATATGGTTTTTCTCCTTCAGTTTGTTAATATGGTTTATCACATTGATAGATTTGCGTATATTGAAGAATCCTTGCATTCCTGGAATAAACCCCACTTGATCATGGTGTATGATCTTTTTAATGTGCTGTTGGATTCTGTTTGCTAGTATTTTGTTGAGGATTTTTGCATCTATGTTCATCAGTGATATTGGCCTGTAGTTTTCTTTCTTTGTGACATCCTTGTCTGGTTTTGGTATCAAGGTGATGGTGGCCTCGTAGAAGGAGTTTGGGAGTGTTCCTCCCTCTGCTATATTTTGGAAGAGTTTGAGAAGGATAGGTGTTAGCTCTTCTCTAAATGTTTGATAGAATTCGCCTGTGAAGCCATCTGGTCCTGGGCTTTTCTTTGTTGGAAGATTTTTAATCACAGTTTCAATTTCAGTGCTTGTGATTGGTCTGTTCATATTTTCTATCTCTTCCTGATTCAGTCTTGGCAGGTTGTGCCTTTCTAAGAATTTGTCCATTTCTTCCAGATTGTCCATTTTATTGGCATAGAGTTGCTTGTAGTAATCTCTCATGATCTCTTTTATTTCTGCAGTGTCAGTTGTTACCTCTCCTTTTTCATTTCTAATTCTATTGATTTGGGTCTTCTCCCTTTTTTTCTTGATGAGTCTGGCTAGTGGTTTATCTATTTTGTTTATCTTCTCAAAGAACCAGCTTTTAGTTTTATTGATCTTTGCTATTGTTTCCTTCATTTCTTTTTCATTTATTTCTGATCTGATTTTTATGATTTCTTTCCTTCTGCTAGCTTTGGGGTTTTTTTGTTCTTCTTTCTCTAATTGCTTGAGGTGCAAGGTTAGGTTGTTTATTCGAGATGCTTCCTGCTTCTTAAGGTGGGCTTGTATTGCTATAAACTTCCCCCTTAGAACTGCTTTTGCTGCATCCCACAGGTTTTGGGTCGTTGTGTCTCCATTGTCATTTGTTTCTAGGTATTTTTTGATTTCCTCTTTGATTTCTTCAGTGATATCTTCATTATTAAGTAGTGTATTGTTTAGCCTCCATGTGTTTGTATTTTTTACAGATCTTTTCCTGTAATTGATATCTAGTCTCATGGCGTTGTGGTCAGAAAAGATACTTGATACAATTTCAATTTTCTTAAATTTACCAAGGCTTGATTTGTGACCCAAGATATGATCTATCCTGGAGAATGTTCCATGAGCACTTGAGAAAAATGTGTATTCTGTTGTTTTTGGATGGAATGTCCTATAAATATCAATTAACTCCATCTCGTTTAATGTATCATTTAAAGCTTGTGTTTCCTTATTTATTTTCATTTTGGATGATCTGTCCATTGGTGAAAGTGGGGTGTTAAAGTCCCCTACTATGAATGTGTTACTGTCGATTTCCCCTTTTATGGTTGTCAGTATTTGCCTTATGTATTGAGGTGCACCTATGTTGGGTGCATAAATATTTACAATTGTTATATCTTCCTCTTGAATTGATCCCTTGATCATTATGTAGTGTCCTTCTTTGTCTCTTCTAATAGTCTTTGTTTTAAAGTCTATTTTGTCTGATATGAGAATTGCTACTCCAGCTTTCTTTTGGTTTCCACTTGCATGAAATACCTTTTTCCATCCCCTTACTTTCAGTCTGTATGTGTCTCTAGGTCTGAAGTGGGTCTCTTGTAGACAGCAAATATATGGGTCTTGTTTTTGTATCCATTCAGCCAATCTGTGTCTTTTGGTGGGAGCATTTAGTCCATTTACATTTAAGGTAATTATCGATATGTGTGTTCCTATTCCCATTTTCTTAATTGTTTTGGGTTTGTTATTGTAGGTCCTTTCCTTCTTTTGTGTTTCTTGCCTAGAGAAGTTCCTTTAGCAGTTGTTGTAGAGGTGGTTTGGTGGTGCTGAACTCTCTCAGCTTTTGCTTGTCTGTAAAGGTTTTAATTTCTCCATCAAATCTGAATGAGATCCTTGCTGGGTAGAGTAATCTTGGTTGCAGGTTTTTCTCCTTCAACACTTTCAATATGTCCTGCCACTCCCTTCTGGCTTGCAGAGTTTCTGCTGAAAGATCAGCTGTTAACCTTATGGGGATTCCCTTGTGTGTTATTTGTTGTTTTTCCCTTGCTGCTTTTAATATGTTTTCTTTGTATTTAATTTTTGACAGTTTGATTAATATGTGTCTTGGCGTATTTCTCCTTGGATTTATCCTGTATGGGACTCTCTGTGCTTCCTGGACTTGATTAACTATTTCCTTTCCCATATTAGGGAAGTTTTCAACTATAATCTCTTCAAATATTTTCTCAGTCCCTTTCTTTTTCTCTTCTTCTTCTGGAACCCCTATAATTCGAATGTTGGTGCGTTTAATGTTGTCCCAGAGGTCTCTGAGACTGTCCTCAGTTCTTTTCATTCTTTTTTCTTTATTCTGCTCTGCAGTAGTTATTTCCACTATTTTATCTTCCAGGTCACTTATCCGTTCTTCTGCCTCAGTTATTCTGCTATTGATCCCATCTAGAGTACTTTTAATTTCATTTATTGTGTTGTTCATCGTTGCTTGTTTCATCTTTAGTTCTTCTAGGTCCTTGTTAACTGATTCTTGCAATTTGTCCATTCTATTGTCCATTCTATCTCCAAGATTTCGGATCAACCTTACTATCATTATTCTGAATTCTTTTTCAGGTAGACTGCCTATTTCCTCTTCATTTGTTAGGTCTGGTGGGTTTTTATCTTGCTCCTTCATCTGCTGTGTGTTTTTCTGTCTTTTCATTTTGCTTATCTTACTGTGTTTGGGGTCTCCTTTTTTTTTTTTTTTTTGCAGGCTGAAGGTTCGTAGTTCCTGTTGTTTTTTGAGTCTGTCCCCAGTGGCTAAGGTTGGTTCAGTGGGTTGTGTAGGCTTCCTGGTGGAGGGGACTAGTGCCTGTGTTCTGGTGTATGAGGCTGGATCTTGTCTTTCTGGTGGGCAGGTCCACGTCTGGTGGTGTGTTTTGGGGTGTCTGTAGACTTATTATGATTTTGGGCAGCCTCTCTGCTAATGGGTGGGGTTGTGTTCCTGTCTTGCTAGTTGTTTGGCATAGGATGTCCAGCACTGTAGCTTGCTGGTCGTTGAGTGAAGCTGGGGGCTGGCGTTGAGATGGAGATCTCTTGGAGATTTTTGCTGTTTGATATTATGTGCAGCTGGGAGGCCTCTTGTGGACCAGTGTCCTGAAGTTGGCTCTCCCACCTCAGAGGCACAGCACTGAGTCCTGGCTGCAGCACCAAGAGCCTTTCATCCACAGGGCTCCTTAATTTGGGATGATTCGTTGTCTATTCAGGTATTCCACAGATGCAGGGTATATCAAGTTGATTGTGGAGCTTTAATCCGCTGCTTCTGAGGCTGCTGGAAGAGATTTCCCTTTCTCTTCTTTGTTCTCACAGCTCCCAGGGCCTCAGCTTTGGATTTGGCCCCGCCTGTGCGTGTAGGTCGCCGGAGGGCGTCTGTTCTTTGCTCAGACAGGACGGGGTTAAAGGAGCCGCTGATTCGGAGGCTCTGGCTCACCCAGGCCGGGGGGTAGGGAGGGTCACAGAGTGCAGGGCGGGCCTGCAGCGGCAGAGGCCGGCGTGACGCTGCAGCCTGAGGCGCGCCGTGCGCTCTCCCGGGGGAGCCGTCCCCGGATCCCGGGACCCCGGCAGCGGCGGGCTGCACAGGCTCCCCAGAAGGGCGTGTGGCTAGTGACCTGCGCTCGCACACAGGCCTCCTGGCGGCGGCAGCAGCGGCCTTAGCGTCCCATGTCCGTCTCTGGGCTCCGCACTCTTAGCCGCGGCTCGCGCCCGCCTCCGGAGCTCTCCCAAGCAGCGTTCCCAATCCCCCCTCCTCGTGCACCAGGAAACAAAGAGGGACGTAAAAGTCTCTTGCCTCTTCGGCAGGTCCAGACCCCTCCCCAGACTCTCTCCCGGCCAGCCGCGGCGCACCAACGCCCTGCAGGCTGTGTTCACGCCGCCAACCTCAGTCCTCTCCCGGTGCTCCGACAAAAGCCGGAGCCTCAGCTCCCAGTCCCGCCCGCCCCGGCGGGCGAGCAGACAAGCCTCTCGGCTGGTGAGTGCCGGTCGGCCCGATCCTCTGCGCTGGAATCTCTCCGCTTTGCCCTCCGCACCCCTGTTGCTGTGCTCTCCTCCGCGGCTCCCAAGCTCCCCCACTCCGCCTCCCGAAGTCTCCACCCGCGAAGGGGCTCCTAGTGTGTGGACACTTTTCCTCCTTCACAGCTGTCTCCCGCTGGTGCAGGACCCGTCCCTATTCTTTTGTCTCTGTTTAGTTTTTTCTTTTGCCCTAACCAGGTACGTGGGGGGTTCCTTGCCTTTTGGGAGGTCTGAGGTCTTCTGCCAGCGTTCAGTAGGTGCTCCGTAGGAGTTGTTCCACGCGTAGATGTATTTCTGGTGTATCTGTGGAGAGGAAGGTGATCTCCGCGTTTTACTCTTCCGCCATCTTCCCGGAACTCCTGGGGTTATTTCTGACAGCAGTTAGCCTACCCTAATACATCACCCAATCTCTGTGAACCTGTTTCCTTACCTGTACAGGTGGGTATTAGCTATAGCTACATTTGGGTATCTTAAGAATTAAGTGAAACAATTTAATGCAGAGCGCCTGGCCCATAGTAAGTGCCCAATGGATGTTAGTCATTGCTATAAAGGGAATATGACTGCCAGTTAGAAAAGGAGGCAAGTTTGTGTCTGGGAGGATGGCGGTCCAAGAGGAGGGAAACAGTAGGATGGTCATCACCATCACCATCATCAAGATGCCATCAGTCATTTACTGAGCCCCTGCTTGGGTCAGGCTCTGTTTTAGGGGTGCTTCACTTGTTTTCAATCCCCCGAGGCAGGTGTTGTTAACCCTAGTGTCAAGATGAGGCCTCTAGGGCCCAGAGCTGCTGCCAAAGCCGTTCAAAATCACACAGACAAGCGACACAGGCAGACCTTAAACTCAGCTCTTCTGACCTCCAAGCCTGACTCGTTTTACTGCAGGGTTGACAAATGTGACATGTCTATAAAGAAAAAAAAAAAAAAATGTCTGCTCTCCTTCTCTCTGGGTAAGTGTTGTGTTTTCCATCTGAGAATTTCTCTACTTCAAGTTGTAAGGATTTACTTTCATAAATTAAATATAAATTGGTTGACGGCTTGGTTGCCAATGTGGAAGACTCCAGCTTCCCTTCCTTTCCTGGGGTCTCGTGGCCTCTCTCTTCTATTTGAACTCCAAAGGCTTGATGGAGTCGGTCAGTGGAAAAAGGACTGGATCTCCAGAACACAGTCCAGGTCTGTGAGTGTCCCTTCAGCTTAGGGCCTCCTGTGAGTAGAGTGGGTGTTTTAAAGCCCTCTCAATGCCACAGATAGCACGAGGTGGGATTATAACACCAAAGTGGAGCCTTTCTTTTCTTCCTGTGCAGCTTTCCAGGAGCACTTTTCATTTCTTGATTTCCTTGTGAAACAAGGGCAGATTTGTCTGCAATTCCACAAGGATAAGAAAGGCTCAGGAAACTTCTGACGTGCAGGTGCGTACAATCCTGATATTAGATCTTACTAGATTAACCAGTGATTGATTTCTTGTCACAGTTAGGTGTCATTTGTTTCCTCCTCCTTCCCTTTGAGGCATCAATTTTGGTTTTAGCAACATAACCCACCGCATAGACCTATAGATCTGTAAGTACAGATTCAGTCATTAAGGAGTGTCCCTGGACTGCATTTGCTTTATATGAGCAAGACAGTTTTTCTAGCACCTGTTGAAGTCATGCCCACGTACAATGTGTGGAGCTGAGACACCAGGTAAAGGTGAAGGTTTATAATATCTTTTACTGGGACTTCCCTGGTGGTCCAGTGGTTAAGAATCCACCTTCCAATGCATGGGACATGGATTGGGTCCCTGGCTGGGGAACTAGGATCCCACATGCTGCGGGGCAACCAAACCTGTGCTCCGCAACTAGAGAGAAGCCTGCAGTGAAGAGCCCACACGCCACAACAAAGATCCAGTGCAGCCAAAAAAAAAGAAAAAAAAAATCTTTTACTTACACTGCTCTTCTTCTGGCTCTGATAAAAATTAAACACAAAACGTACCTTCCTTTTTATTTCAGAGGTAGTTTCTTTGTCAAAGGCAATGCTAAAGGCAGCGTGAATAAAACCAACTTCTACACTTACGATTATCTTTGAAATATTTATGAATATGTTCAGGGAAAAAAAAGGCTTTGACCGCTTGCTGCTAAAACAGTGGGTGAAGCTGATTTTCTTCTAGACTAGTGTTGTTATATTGTTATGTTATTATAGAATATTGCAGAAGTTCTTCTACGATAAAACTTAGAAAACTATTTTGTTCTTTAAAGAGATTAGTTAAAAAAAAAAAATCTTTGTGGCTGTTTAAAAAATAACACAAGATGGCGCCAGAGAGCCAAAGTAGAGAGGGATTTGCTTCCAGAGGACCAGAAAGACCTGAGGTAAAAGGGGTGGCCTGGGGTTGGGGGGACGGAAATTATTTCTGAGAGATGGCATTTTGGGGCGCTGCGAAGCAGGGGGAGCTGGCACTCGCCTTTGCCCACCCTCACAGCCTCGAGTCTCTTCCGGAAGCCTCTTCACAAGCTTTCCACAAACTTTTCAAACCTGGTTCCCGTCCTCAGAACCTCAAAATCTGTAGAAGAGGCAGGTAGGCCGTGAGCAGTAGATGGAGAAAGGGGGAGAAGAAGGTAGAGGAGTGGAGCTGCTTCCCAGGCTGCTCCTGAGTGAGCATTTGCCCAGCAGTACCTCTCACAAGTGGATGGCCCACACGTCTCTGCTTCCTGGTGACTATAGGCTAAGAAAAAGGGGTGGAACAGAAGCAGTCACGTGCGGTAGAGAGGAGAAGTCCATCTACACAGGTCGTTTCTCCTCTTTGGGCCCACATTTTCTTTTCTTTTCTTTCTTTGTTTTTTTTTTTTTTTTTGGCTGTGCAGCTTGGCATGCGAGATCTTAGTGCCCCGACCAGGGATCGAACCTGTGCCCCCTGCATTGGAAGAGCAGAGTCTTAACTGCCAGGGAAGTCCCTGGGCCCACCTTTTCAATTAAAGAATGGAGAGCTTGTTTTTTTAGAAATTGTGGTAAAATATACATAACACAAAGCAACATGTTCATCTTTTTTTAAAAAAACTTTTTCATTATGGTAAAATATAGAACATGAAATTTACCATTTTATTTTGCTTTTAAAAATACATTTATTTATTTTATTTATTTTTGGCTGTGTGGGTCTTCGCTGCTGCACACGGGCTTTCTCTAGTTGCGTGAGCGCGGGCTACTCCTCATGGCGGTGCGTGGGCCTCTCACTGCAGTGGCCTCCCTTGTTGTGGAGCACGGGCTTCAGCACTTGTAGCGCGTGGGCTCAGTAGTTGTGGCTCGCGGGCTCTAGAGCGCAGCCTCAGCCGTTGTGGCGCACAGGCTCAGTTGCTCCATGGCATGTGGGATCCTCTCGGACCAGGGCTCGAGCCCGTGTCCCCTGAATTGGCAGGCGGATTCTTAACCACTGCGCCACCAGGGAAGCCCCATTTTAACCGTTTTAAAGTGTATAGTTCAGTGGCATTAAGCACATTCACAGTGTTGTGCAGCCACCATCGCCATCTCCAGATCACTTTACATCTTGCAAAACTGAAACTCTGTATCCACTCGACAGCAGCTCCCCACTCCTTTCTTCCCCTACCCCTGGCATCCACCATTCTACTTTCTGTCTCGATTAAATTGACTACCCTAGGGACCTCATGTAAGGGGAATCAGACAACATTTATCCTTTCTGTATCTGGCCTGTCTCGCTGAGCATAATGTCTTCAAAGTTCATCCACGTTGTAGCAGGTGTCAGAATTTCCTTCCTTTTTAAGGCTGAATAATATTCCATTGTATGTATAGAACGCACTTTGTTTATCCATTTATCCAAATGTCCTCTGACGCTTGGGTTGCTTCTAGCTTTCGGCCATTGTGAATACAGTAAGTCCCCTACATACAAGTGAGTTCCGTTCTGAGAGTGCATTTATAAGTCCAATTTGTTCGTTAAGTCCAACAAAGTTAGCCTAGGTACCCAGCTAACACAATTGGTTATACAGTACTGTACTTAATAGGTTTATAATACTCTTCACACAAATAATACAGAAAAAACAAACACAAAAAATAAAGAAAATATTTTTTATTCTTACAGTACAGTACCTTGAAAAGTATAGTAGTACAGTACAACAGCTGGCATAGAGGGGCTGGCATCTAGTGAACAGGCAAGAAGAGATGCTGACTGGAGGAGGGAGAGGAGGTGGGAGATGGTAGAGCTGAAGGATCGCCAGCAATAGGAGACAGAGGGCAAGCTGCAATGTCATTCACACCTGACGTTGATGGAACGCAAGTTCACGTCTTTGAAAGTTCGTAACTTGAAAGTTCGTATGTAGGGGACGTACTGTAATGCTGCTATGAACATGCGTGTACAAATATCTCTTTGAGTCCCTTCTTTCTATTCTTTTGGGTGTATACCCAGAAGCGGAATTGCTGGATCAAATGAGAATGCTCTGTTTAATTTTTTGAGAAACAACTATACTGTTTTCCACAGTGGCTGCACTATTTGATATTCTTACCAGCAATGTACAAGGGTTCCAAATTCCCCATATCCTGACCACATTTGTTAGTTTCTGTGTTTCTTTTTTTGATAATAGCCATTCTAATGGGCACGAAATGGTCTCTCATTGTGGTTTTGATTTACATTTCCTGGAGAAATTGGTTTCTATTTATTTATTTTAAGTCACGAGTCTTTCTTCAGTCACGAGCTTGTGCAATGTGGCCTGGTGGTGAAGAGTTTGGGGTCCGGTGTGTGACCCCCTGAGATTGCAGTGCCCTCATGTAACAGCTCTGTGATGTTGCTGAGCCACAGCTGCTCTGAGTCTCAATGTCCCCCACCTGACGGATAGGGTTCATAATAATTCCTTGCACATAGCTTGGCTGGAGGAATACACGAGATAGGGCATAAAGAGCTCTCAGCACGATTCGTGGCGCGCAGTAAATGCTCAGGAACAGTAGCCATGTATATAGAAGCCCAACGCATACTCAGTTAACCAGGGAGGTGCTTCGGTTGATGTGGCCACAGAGAGACTTCCAATTCCTTTCCCCAATAACTGCTTTCCCCCAGATCTTGTCCCTGTGTGTTAGGCACCTTTAGCAGAGAGGAGCCTACTCTGAGTCCTGCACTAACTTGTTTCTAGGGTCCTTCTCAGTACCGGTGTCTAAGATGGTCATTGGGGGTCCCCGAGCCGATTTCTGATTCTCAGTTGGAACAGTCCAGTGTCACCAGCATCTCCCTAGGATCCCGGGAGCCCTTTGAAGCTCTTGGACCACATTCATCCTTCCAGATGATGACAAGCGTGCCAGGGTTCCCACCCTGAAGGCTCAGTTGGAAACAGACCGATTAAAACGCTTGGGTGACACCAGGAGCTTCCATCGGCCCAATGCAGCTTCCTCTGCAAAAGACTCCTCCCTGGGGCAGGAAGGGTCTGCTAACTCCAGGAATATGAGCCAGCAGGCTTCATAAGGAGACAAAGTGTTGTCATTACTAAAAACATGGAGTGACGCTTGGAGGAAATGGGTTGGCTCGAACTTCATTAAATGTCTTTGCCCTTTGCAGTCTGAACAGAGTGAGAAGTGTTTTGAAATAGAGTGCAGCAAGTTCACCGGTATTCAGGAAGTTTGGGAGGAGAGAGGCTGGGCCAGGACATGGGGTCTTTTTCGTCTGAGAAGCTGGTGATAAATTTTCAGGATGATTGGTTTTTGGATCTCTGCCAGGAGGTTTACTGTTTATTGTGAAGGAACAATGCTTAGTATCTGCACAGGGCAATTAGGGAGCAGCAGAAAGAGGCCAGCTCACCAAGGAGGCTCAAGCTGGGGAGGGCCAGGCTGATGGGAAGGGCTGGCTCAGGGCACACGGGGACCTCGCATGACTCCCCACGGCCTGATCCAGGCTCCTCGAGGTGCTCAGGTGTGTGATGGGAATGGTGGGTGGCTTTGGAGTCAAGAGCTAGTAGCAAGGAGAGCAAATGCTCACAAGAGCTCCCAAAGAGCATCCTATGTTGTCTCCATGGTGACCTGAGACAGAGAACCCATGAGGGTAGCCGGTCATTCTGGGGTCACTCACACCCCTTCCCAGACAAATGCCCGAAGGAAAGCCCCCATGCCCTGGATGGTGGAACTGAATGCATCTCATTTTGTGTGTAGCCAGGTGTCTTGAGAAGACTCTAGGGTGAGTTACCCCTTGGAGCCTGGAGTTTGGTTTACCAGCCTGGGCAGGGTCACCGACGGGGGACACACGGTGACCACCTCTTGTTTCCACTCAGGAAGCAGCTCAACCCTACACTTCCCCCAGGGTCAGACGCTCACCGCTCCGCAGAGAACATTAAAAGCTTCCGTAAAAGAGACATCACAGATTCTGTTGGCTGTAAACCTCAAAGACGAATTTCACCGCCATATTTTATGAGTATGGGTTTTAAAGCCTTCATAATGCAGGGCTGCCCCTCTCCAGGATCCATGAACTTCCTCCTGGGGCGATGATTTATGTTGTTCACTCAGCCAGGAGGAGACCTCAGACGATACACGGTGACTTAACATAAGAAACTGACAATGTTTTTCCATGGGTGGCAGAGGTGAGATGTTTAGCCCTTAGATGGAATCCTCTGTGGGAAGTAGAGTGGAGACGCCCGACATGCCGGAGATGCTGTGGTCCCCAACAGTATCCAAAGACCCCAAGTGTTAGAAAGAACAGATAACCTTAGGATGTGGATTTTGAAGGGACCTCTCTTAGGGGAAGGCAGTGAGATGAACAAAACCATAGATCATTAGAGCTAGACAAAGCCTTTGGGATCATTTGCCCCAGTTGGTAAATTTACAGACGGGGCCCCAAAGCCTCTTTACGTGTGAGGCTTCATTCAAGGTTATCCAGAAGCCTCTAACACTTAAAAATAATTCTGTAATTACCAAAGCAAACTTTCTTTTGTTAAGTGGGGCAGTTAAGTGAAACACAAGCCTTCACTTGTGGCCTATTAATAACTCAAAAGTTTTCTCCTGCCCTAAATTAAGAAACCTCATTAACCAATGGGGCTTTTGTTCCAGAGAAGCCACAAAGCATGGCCTGTTTTCCCCCCTGCTTAGAGGGATGGCAGCAATTATAGCTCGTGGCTTAGGCAATGATTTTCTGTGCCTTCCCTGCGCTTAGGAGAGGTTAGAGTCATTAATGAGATGCTAATGTTCAGCTCCCAAACTTAACTAGAGTTCACTTTGCTTGTCCTAGAAGAGGTACAGAACTCTTTTTTTCCCCTCTTCCTCTAACGTGTTGTGGTGAATTCAGGCCAACCCTGGAGCAAGGGGCAGATCTGCAAAGGCTGGGCAGATTGAACCCCAACTACTCTGGCAATACGATTTCCCCAAAGAGTGTGTTCTCAGCAAGGACACACAACCCCAGACGACGGGTGTGCATTTGATATACTTTGGAAACCTGGTTCTCCCTCCATTGGCTTTGTTTTTCTTCTGTCAGAGCTTTCATGACCCGAAAAAGATCTGCTCAGTCACATTTTGTTCACCTGGCTTGGCCTCAAACTGGATCACTCTCCCTGCGTCATCTCGGACGTTTGTTTTGAAACAAAAGCCTGGACTTTCCCTTTATGTGTGGTGGTGTTGTATGCTTTCCTTTCTTGAGAGAAGCTGTATCAGGTCTGCATGGTATATATAAAGCCTCTAGCGTGGTGCCTGGCACACAGCAGGTGCCCAGTTGCTTTAGTCTGGGATCCCCCGGAAGCAAAACCTGAGACATACTGTAAGGAGTTGGGGGAAATGAGACAAGGGAGGGCAGGCAGCCAACAAAAGGGTGTTAGGAAGCCAGTTCCCACCATGGGCAGCTGGAGCTTGAAATGTGGGATGTATCAATAGTAGAAGATTATCCCATCCGAGGGGCAAGGGAGTGGGGGTATTTATACTCCAACTTGTCGGCGGTTGGTTGAGAGCTGGGGGTATTGATTCCTTGAATGCCTGCGATCGTCTACAGCTCTGAGAGAGCCTCAAGCAAAGAGGTGACACTGGCAGTCAGCCAGAGCACTGGCCCGCAGGGTGTGGGCAGGGCAAGGACAGTAGCTATCTCATCGTGATCAGATTCTTTTCCTCTGACTTCTCTCTTATTTTCTACCTTGATGTTAAAGTTTGTCCTGCAAACTCTCCACCCATTTCTAGCCACCGGCCTTCAACCGAGATTCTACTCCAAGCTCTGAATCCTCCCTTAATTTGCCTGTGGCACCACCACACCCTGGAGATGACATTTGGTGTCCTTTACATTTCTTGTGGGAACGAGCTAGAATGCGGAAGTGGGTTGCCGTGGTTCTCACACATTCCCTCTGCCCACCAGGATGTAAGCCGGGAACAGATTACATTGATACTTTAAAAACTGGTCTTCTAGTGGTTACCCCTGCACCCTGAGGATCTCCGCAATCCCCCGGCTGCCTCAGTGACCCAGAAGAGGGAGCCAAACCACACACTTCCAGGGGCCTAAGCCAGTTATAGAACTTTCTGGAAAACAGCCTGGGGTTTACTACCTGCCCCAAACATGCCTTCAGTAGCTTGGTGGGCTGCTACTTAGAGAGTCAAGAAATGCTGATACCCCTCCTCCAGGGTGGGCGGCGCAGGGGAAAGCGGTGTCTCCCAGCAGCTTCCTCTGAGCAGGCTTTATCTTGGGCCTGACGGGAACATCCCTGCCCAACACACAAGAAGATGCTGTTCTCGGCCCTGAGAACCACGAGCTCTGGCCTGGGAGGTGGCTGTCTCATCTACACCCCTCCGTGTCTGGCCACTTCTCCCTCCCTCGTCTGTCCGTCCCTCCTCTGCCCAGCGATAAAACGACGGTCTTAGGTTGGGCTCCCTCAGAAGCAGAGCTTGAGATATGATCCTAGTGCAAGTGGTTGATCTGAGGGGTGTCCCAGGATGCATTGGTGGGGAGTCAGAGGTGAGACAGGGAAGGACAGCTTGATGAGCCATTATCGCTGTGGGCACCTGGGTGCAGTCCCCCTGAGGGCCTCCGGGAGATTGTGCCAAGCACACTGCAGTGCCCCTCCCCCCAGGGACAGAGAAGCCCGATTCTCCGTCCCCAGCTCCTATCCTGCATTGGCTGAGGGCTGTGCCCCCTTCAAGGGCAGAGCAGGCTCATCACCCTGAGCAGGGAGCCACAGGTGGTCATGGGGGTGAAGTGCTGGTGTGTTCGGGAATGTATTCAGGCCCCTGGGTCTGCCCAGTGACCGTGACTGGCGTTGGAGCCTCTGCTCTGTGCTCAGTGCTTCTCGTGCTCGCCTGCCTGACTTTACAGGGGAGGAAAGTGGAGAGGAAGCAGCTTGCCAAGGTCACGCAGCCTGTGCAGTGGCCGGTCTGGCTGCGGAGCCTGAGCCGTTTTGCTGGTGTTGGCTTCGAGGTGCCCTGTCTGGCCCCTGGCCCGGTGCAGCTGGTGCTCTCAGCCTTGGCCTTGGGGACATTTCTCGTGAGCTGCTCTCCTGGGGAACTCCAGTACTTCCCACCTTGGCTGCAAGGGGCTGTGGGTTGCACGTCTCAGGAACACAGGGCAGGGGTCACTACTAAGCCCACTTTTCCTGTTAGGTCCTTGAGGATCAGAGATTGAGTGGCTAAAGGCCCACAGTTAACCAGGGAAGGAGCGGGCTCCCAGGTCATTTGATTCTCAAGCAGTACGCTCTCATTGGATTGGGGTTTGGTGAATCAGGCACTCCCATGCACTGCTGGGTGAGTGTAAGTTGTGGACATCTCAGAGATGGACAATATGATTAATACCTATCAAAATTACAAATGCACACGGTCATATACCCAGGAATTCCACTTCTGGGAGGTTATCATGCAGGTACACTCACATGTGTGTGAAGTAGTCTGTTTATTTAGTGGGCTTCTGCAGCACTGTTTGTGCTAGTGAAGGATTGGAAATCGCCTCAGTGACCATCCGTAGGGGACTGGCTAAAGCAGGCATGAAATGCCATGAGGCCAGGAGAAAATGAGGAAGTGTATGGTGTGTTTTTTTGCTGGAGCAAAACCCCAAGGTGCAGAACAGTGCTATCATTTGTGTAAATAAAGAAAACGTGTGTGTATTTGATCGCTTATGTGTGTCTCCCATCCCTGATTGCCTCCGGGAGGCTGGGGTGGGGTGGAAGGGAGACTTTCTCTGTATACTCTTTGGTACCTTTTGAATGTCAAATCATACGGATAAATTGAGAATCTACTAAAAATAAATAAATTAAAAAATTTTAAATTTAAGGTGTTCTTTTTTTTTGCTTTTAAAAGTAAATTTTAATGACATGAAACGTAATCAGAAAGGGTGTTCTTTTTATTATATTGCATTTCACTCTGAAATCCCAGTTTCCTTATCTGTAAAATCAGGAAAATATTTGTTTCAGAAAGTGATGACCCTTATATCTTTTCAGCACTTACTGCCTTTATGTTTAATTTCAGGAGTGGGTGACTTGGTCTGCCTCTGCTACTCCAGGAGAAACACCATGAGGGAAGGGCCTGGGTACCACTTGCTCACTACTCTATCTCTGGGATCTGCATTTGGTGGGTGCTAAACAAAAATATTTTGAGGGAACGAACAAATCAGTGAAAGCACTTTGTTAGTTAGAACACGCTCTTTTTTTTTTTTTTTTTTTGCAGTTCACAGGCCTCTCACCGCCGTGGCCTCTCCCACTGCAGAGCACAGGCTCCGGACGCACAGGCTCAGCGGCCATGGCTCACGGGCCCAGCCGCTCTGTGGCATGTGGGATCTTCCCGCACCGGGGCACGAACCTGTGTCCCCTGCATCGGCAGGCGGACTCTCAACCACTGCGCCACCAGGGGAGCCCAGAACATGCTCTTTTGTTTCCATCTTCAAGGGATTTAAATCCAGATTGATTTTCTTTATTTTATAGTTTCAATTTAGATTCAAATTTTGATCAGTATTCTTTTTTTTAAATTTTATTAAAGTATAGTTGCTTTACAATGTTGTGTTAATTTATGCTGTATAGCAAAATGACTCAGTTATACGCATATATACATTCTTTTTCATATTCTTTTCTATTATGGTTTATCCCAGGATATTGAATATAGTTCCCTGTGCTATACAGTAGGACCTTGTTGTTTATCCATCCTATATGGAATAGTTTGCACCTGCTAATCCCAAATTCCAAATCCTTCCCTCCCCCACCCCCCTCCACACTGGCAACCACAAGTCTGTTCTCTATGTCTGTGAGTCTGTTTCTGTTTCATAGATATGCTCATTTGTGTCATATTTTAGATTCCACGTGTAAGTGATATCATATGGTATTTGTCTTTCACTTTCTGACTTACTTTGCTTAGTATGATCATCTCTAGCTCCAACCATGTTGCTGCAAATGGCATTATTTCATTCTTTTTTAAGGCTGAGTAATGTTCCATTGTATATGTGGACCACATCTTCTTCATCCATTCATCTGTCGATGGACATTTAGGTTGTTTCCATGTCTTGGCTATTATAAATAGTGCTGTTATGAACATAGGGGTGCATGCATCTTTTCAAATTACAGTTTTGTCGAGAACACACTCTTTATGTTTTTGTTATCATCTCGTTTACAGGAGGCAGCCATGCATAGAGGCTCAGACAATCTAGGTTCAAATCCCAGCTCTGCTGCTTGTTAGCTGTGTGACTGCGGCAAGTTACCTAACCTCTCTGTGCTCTAGTTTCCTCATTAGCGGATTGAGAGCTGTGTAAGTACCTACCACATAGGATTGCTGTAAGGATACAAAGGGTTCATATGTCTAATACTTAAAACAGTACCTGCACTCTAAGTTGAGGTACTGTTATGTGCCTTGACTTTGATACTTTTCCCATTATAAATACTGAACTCTACGATTCTGGCAAAACTTCTTTCAGGATTTGGGAAGATCTTTAGAAAAGTAGGAATACTTCTCTCCTTGTTTCCCCTTTCAATTCTTTCTTTCCTGGAACATTAAGGTGGCTCATTCTCTGAATATGCTCTCATTTTTCCAGAGAAGACCATCCTGGGAACAAAGCCTGCCTTACTTTAGGGGACAGCTGGCCTCCAGGTGACTGGGCAGGGCTATGTGTGGGGAGCTCTTTCTCAACACCTCAAGCCTTTGCATAGTCCTGAATTCCCCTGGAGAACCCTCTTGGCTCCCTGCCAGCCTGTCCCGTGAAGCCACGCCCTCCCTATTTCCTCCAGGTACAGCTTGGGTGGAAACTGTTAAAGTCCGAGGTGGGTTCAGCCTCTCCTCCACGGATCTGGGAGAGTTGAAGTCAGCCCAGGTAGACAAGGAGCAGCAGGACGCCTCGGAAACCCTCTGTTTGCTGTTTGAGCTGGTCTGAAAAGAGATGCTTTTGCTGCAAGCTTACTGATTATTATTGTTGAAAATTGTGGCTCGAGTGACCTTGATGGAGACACACAAAGGACATGGACAACTGGGGCCTGAACTGCTCAGGGCTGCTCTGTGGGGCGTAGGGCTGGATCCGTGGGGGGCTTGGCTGGGCCCATCAAAGTGCTTTGGGAGAGCAGCTTTGAGGACATTTTCTCAGCATCCCCTTGCATTCTGATGGGCTCCCCACAGTGCTCTTATAGCCCCTTGAGTTTCTGAGTATTCAGCCTCCTCTCTGACAGGTCGGGGGATGCTGGGACTCCCGCCCTGTCTTCCTGAGCCCTTTCATCTCATTTTTGCCTTACAACCATTGTGCTTCATGATGATGCTGGAAAGTTTTCTTCCTGCCGGGAGACCGGGTGCTGGTGGGAGATGGCTCATTAGTGCCAGGCATTCTCCACGGAGCCGGCTGTGCCCGTGTGAAGCGTCTCCTGCAGTAGGAGCCGGCTACCTTGGGTTGGCTCACTGGAGCTTGAACAGGTGGTCATGACAGGCAGACTCAGAAGATGACGGGAGCTCTGCACATCAGTGCCCGGGATTGGAGGCCCAAATTAGTCTGCTTCCTTTTCAGGAATCTCAGGAATATTTACTTTCATTTTGTTTCCTGACACAGGATAACAACTTACCAGAGTAAAATGAAACCTCAGTGTTTGTTCTCCACACACCACCCCCCCATCCCGCCCTGCCACGTTGCTCGACCACATGGAAACCGCAGTAAACAAAACCACCACCGTGTTTCAAACGTGAAGACAGGACTGTGAGTTGGTGGCAGCCTGAAGGGGAGAGAAGAAACCTAGCCTCTTCAAATCTTAGGATTTAGCTCCTTATCTGCTGGATCTTGGAGGCAGGAGGGAGAAGGAGTTAGGTGTGTGACAGTGGCTGTCTCCCTTCTCTCTGAAGTCCCTAAGCCCCAAGGGCCATGACAAAGAAAGAAAAAAATTTCCAAAGCGTGAGTTCTTAGCTTTTTAAAATAAGAAAAAGTCCAAACAAATGAACAAACAAGGAAGCACCCACCCCCAGTCCCCTCTCTCCACACTCCACCTCCTAAAAGCAGAACATGAAGTAAAAACCACATACTGGTAGGGTGCAGCTGTGTCTGGTCTGCTGATGTGTTTGTTTGGCCCACACAGTATTTTTATTTTCTTTCCAGTTTGAACCAACATTTAAACATTGGGGGATTTCAAATAACAATCTGGAAAATCTGGAGTCCCTGACTACCCTTGTAGTTGCAAAACCAGGAGGTGCCTTGGAGTCGCAAGGAGCATGTCAGCATCTTACCACCACACTCCTTGATGCCCCAGCTGGTCTGTGACCCCTTTGGCATCCCAGTTTGCCATCTCTGATGTAAAAGACCTGGCAACCAGCTGGCATCACAGTATTTTTCTGGATTAAACTTTCTGGAGCAGTTGGGTTATGGTTCTAGTATTCTTAGATTCTTCTCCAGATTTGTCTTACCCACTCAACTCCCTTGACTGGTTTTATTAACCCTCTTTTGGTATTCATCTTAAGCCTGGCAGGTAAGCTTCCCTTTGAGTCTCTCTGCTAAGACCTTGTCTTAAAGAATTTTGCTATTTGATTTCAAATTATGAGGCTTGCTAAATTTTTGAATGTTCTGATTTGAATGGTTTTGAGAAAGTGGGAACGTGTCAGTGTGTAGATGTGTAAATGATGGCGTTTTCCTTCCGTTTGCAATTGAAGTTTCAGACTTGTTCTACAGCCTTGGGCCATGTCAACTTAGCCATTTTTTTTCAAGGAATTTGTCTATTTCACCTAAGTTGTATTTATTGCCATAACACTGTTCTAACATTTCCTTATTATCTTTTTGCTGACTGCAGGATCTGTAGTAATGTCCCCTCTCTCATTTCTTTTCTTTCTTTCTTCTTTCTTTCCTGGCCACACTGCATGGCTTGTGGGATCTTAATTCCCCGACCAAGGATTGAACTCGGGATCTCAACAGTAGAAGCACAAAGTCCTAACCACTGGACCACCAGGGAATTCCCTCCCCTCTGTCATTTCTGATAACTAACTTAATGGTTCTTGATATAGCTATTCTTTGACTATGTCCATGTATCCTATGTCTATTTGTACCATCTTATTCATTTATTTAGCTGCGCCATGTGGCTTGTAGGATCTTAGTTCCCTGACCAGGGATTGAACCCGTGCTCCCTGCAGTGGAAGCTCGGAGTCCTAACCACTGGATCGCCAGGGAATCCCCATATCTGTATCATCCTAGATTCTTTCAATTGCCTCCTTTTTATCTGAAGGCACCTCCTGGGTTATATTACAGCCACCACTGCAGCCAACCAGTCACCTGCCCTGAGAATGCTGGGCCCTCCCCTTTTCTTCTGCCATGCAACTGGGCCAACCAGCCATATTCCAGAATTTCTGGCCTTGAATAAACAGCAACACCACTGGAGCTATGAGGTCTAGCAACTGCAAGTTCAGGGGAGGGTCACCCCGTGGGGTGAACATTGACTAATGGGAAACAGGAGACAGGAGTGAGCTGGCCAGGACCAGGACTAGGGTGAGGTGAGGGAGGCACTGAAGGCCCAAAGTAAGGAGGCACCTGTTCTCAGGGTATATGTATATTATATACATATATATATATATACTATATACTGGCATATATATAATATTATACTGTATATTATATAGTATATACTAGTATATCATATATAGTGTTTGTACACTGTCTATTATGTATAGTATTATATATGTGTGTAGGTATATATAAAAACTATACATATAGTATTACATATAATACATATATGTATACTATACAATAGTATATATAGTATTTATATTGTATATATAGCATATACAATATTATATATAATATATACAGCATATATATGAATTTTGTGATGCTCTTAGAGTGTAAGACACTGAACCACTGGTTCCTGGTCGCTAGTGCTGTGTGTAAATCACTGGCCAATAACGTGATGCTTATTTCAGCATGTGCTACATCCTGTCTTTTTGTTGGTCTCCCTCATTTCCTTCCTCTTCTTGGTTTCAATCTCTAGACCACCTCTCCCTGATCTATAAACAGCTGAGCTGAGTTGAAGAGGAATAGCATGTGGAAACCAGCAGATTACTCTGTGGCTTCTTTTTTGTCGACGGCTGACACCACCTCCTTAAAGTTGAACGGCACTTCAATATGTTCCAAGTGCTCTTACACCTTTTATCTCAGTAGATGCCTCTAATAGACCCATGAGTAGAACAGAGCAGGCAGAACCTGCATTTTATTTTATTTTATTTTAATTTTTTAACATCTTTATTGGAATATAATTGCTTTACAATGTTGCGTTAGTTTCTGCTGTATAACAAAGTGAATCAGCTATATGTATATATATCCCCATATCTCCTCCCTCTTGCGCCTCCCTCCCACCTTCCCTATCCCACCCCTCTAGATGGTAACACAGCACCGAGTTGATCTCCCTGTGCTATGCAGCTGCTTCCCACTAGCTATCTGTTTTACATTTGGTAGTGTATATATGTCAATGCTACTCTCTCACTTCATCCCAGCTTACCCTTCCCCCTCCCCATGTCCTCAAGTCCATTCTCTACATCTACATCTTTATTCCTGTCCTGACCCTAGGTTCGTCAAAACCGTTTTTTTTTTTTTTTTTTTACATTCCATATATATGTGTTAGCATATGGTATTTGTTTTTCTCTGACTTACTTCACTCTGTATGACAGACTCTAGGTCCATCCACCTCACTACCAATAACTCAATTTCATTTCTTTTTATGGCTGATTAATATTCCATTGTATACATTTGCCACATCTTCTTTATCCATTCATCTGTCGATGGACACTTAGGTTGCTTGCATGTCCTGGCTATTGTAAATAGAGCTGCAATGAACATGGTGGTACACGGCTCTTTGTGAATTATGGTTTTCTCAGGGTACGTGCCCGGTAGTGGGATTGCTGGGTCGTATGGTAGTTCTCTTTTTAGTTTTTAAAGGAACCTCCATACTGTTCTCCATAGTGAATGTATCAATTTACGATCCCACCAACAATGCAAGAGGGTTTCCTTTTCTCCACACTGTCTCCAGCATTTATTGTTTGTAGATTTTTTGATGATGGCCATTCTGACTGGTGTGAGGTGATACCTGGTTGTAGTTTTTTTTTTGCGGTACGCGGGCCTCTCACTGTTGTGGCCTCTCCCGTTGCGGAGCACAGGCTCCGGACGCGCAGGCTCAGCGGCCATGGCTCATGGGCCCAGCCGCTCCGCGGCACGTGGGATCTTCCCGGACCGGGGCACGAACCCGGGTCCCCTGCATCGGCAGGCGTACTCTCAACCACTGCGCCACCAGGGAAGCCCCTTGTTGTAGTTTTGATTTGCATTTCTCTAATGATTAGTGATGTTAAGCATCCTTTCATGTGTTTGTTGGCAATCTGTATATCTTCTTGGGAGAAATGTCTATTTAGGTCTTCTGCCTATTTTTGGATTGGGTTATTTATTTTTTTGATATTGAGCTGCATGAGCTGCTTGTAAATTTTGGAGATTAATCCTTTGTACCTTGTTTATGGTTTCCTTTGCTGTGCAAAAGCTTTTAAGTTTCATTAGGTCCCATTTGTTTATTTTTATTTCCATTTCTATAGGAGGTGGGTCAAAAAGGATCTTGCTGTAATTTAAGTCATAGAGTGCTCTGCCTATGTTTTCCTCTAAGAATTTTATAGTGTCTGGCCTTACATTTAGGTCTTTAATCCATTTTGAGTTTATTTTTGTATATGGTATTAGGGAGTATTCTAATTTTATTCTTTTACATGTAGCTGTCCAGTTTTCCCAGCACCACTTATTGAAGAGGCTGTCTTTTCTCCATTATATATTCTTGCCTCCTTTATCAAAGATAAGGTGACCATATGTGCATGGGTTTATTTCCGGGCTTTCTATCCTGTTCCATTGATCTATGTTTCTGTTTTTGTGCCAGTACCACACTGTCTTGATTACTGTAGCTTTGTAGTATAGTCTGAAGTCTGGGAGCCTCATTCCTCCAGCTCCATTTTTCTTTCTCAAGAATGGCTATTCGGGGCCTTTTGTGTTTCCATACAAATTGTGAAATTTTTTGTTCTACTTCTGTGAAAAATGCCATAGCTTGTTGGATAAGGATTGCATTGAATCCGTATATTGCTTTGGGCAGTATAGTCATTTTCACAATGTTGATTCTTTCAATCCAAGAACATGGTATATCTCTCCAACTGTTTGCATCATTTTTAATTTCTTACATCAGTGTCATAATTTTCTGCATACAGGTCTTTTGTCTCCTTAGGTAGGTTTATTCCTTGGTATTTTATTCTTTTTGTTGCAATGGTAAATGGGAATGTTTCCTTAAATTCTCTTTCAGATTTGTCATCATTAGTATATAGGAATGCAAGAGATTTCTGTGCATTGATTTTGTATCCTGTTATTTTACCAAATTCATTGATAAGCTCTAGTAGTTTTCTGATAGCATCTTTAGGATTCTCTATGTATAGCATCCTGTCATCTGCGAACAGTGACAGATTTACTTCTTCTTTTCCAATTTGGATTCCTTTTATTTCTTTTTCTTCTCTGACTGCTGTAGCTAAAACTTCCAAAACTATGTTGAATAAGAGTGGTGAGAGTGGACAACCTTGTCTTGTTCCTGATCTTAGAGGAAATGGTTTCAGTTTTTCACCATTGAGAACGATGTTGGCTGTGGGTTTGTCATATATGGCCTTTGTTATGTTGAGGTAAGTTCCCTCTATGCCTACTTTCTGGAGGCTTTTTTTAAATCATAAATGGGTGTTGAATTTTGTCAAAAGCTTTTTATGCATCTATTGAGATGATGATATGGTTTTTCTCCTTCAATTTGTTAATATGGTTTATCACATTGATTGATTTGCATATACTGAAGAATTCTTGCATTCCTGGGATAAACCCCATTTGATCATGGTGTATGATCCTTTTAATGTGCTGTTGGATTCTGTTTGCTAGTATTTTGTTGAGGATTTTTGCATCTATGCTCATCAGTGATATTGGCCTGTAGTTTTCTTTCTTTGTGACATCTTTGTCTGGTTCTGGTATCAGGGTGATGGTGGCCTCATAGAATGAGTTTGGGAGTGTTCCTCCCTCTGCTATATTTTGGAAGAGTTTGAGAGGGATAGGTGTTAGCTCTTCTCTAAACGTTTGATAGAATTCGCCTGTGAAGCCATCTGGTCCTGGGCTTTTGTTTGTTGGAAGAATTTTAATCACAACCTCAATTTCAGTGTTTGTGATTGGTCTGTTTATATTTTCTATTTCTTCCTGGTTCAGTGTCAGAAGGTTGTGCTTTTCTAAGAATTTGTCCATTTCTTCCAGGTTGCCCATTTTATTGGCATATAGTTGCTAGTAGTAATCTCTCATGATCATTTGTATTTCTGCAGTGTCAGTTGTTACTTCTCCTTTTCCATTTCTAATTCTATTGATTTGAATCTTCTCCTTTTTTTTTCTTGATGAGTCTGGCTAATGGTTTATCAATTTTGTTTATCTTCTGAAAGAAGGAGCTTTTAGTTTTATTGATCTTTGCTATCGTTTCCTTCATTTCTTTTTCATTTATTTCTGATCTGATCTTTATGATTTCTTTCCTTCTGCTAAATTTGGCTTTCTTTTTTTTTGTTCTTCTTTCTGTAATTGCTTTAGGTTTAAGGTTAGGTTGTTTATTTAAGATGTTTCTTGTTTCTTGAGGTAGGATTGTATTGCTATAAACTTCCCTCTTAGAACTGCTTTTGCTTCATCCCATAGGTTTTGGGTCATCGTGTTTTCATTGTCATTTGTTTCTAGGTAATTTTTTATTTCCTCTTTGATTTCTTCAGTGATCTCTTGGTTATTAAGTAGTGTATTGTTTAGCTTCCATGTGTGTGTATTTTTTACAGATTTTTTCGTGTAATTGATATCTAGTCTCATATCATTGTAGTCGGAAAACATACTTGATATGATTTCAATTTTCTTAAATTTACCAGGCCTTGATTTGTGACCCAAGAAATGATCTATCCTGAAGAATGTTCCATGAGCACTTGAGAAGAAAGTGTATTCTTTTGTTTTTGGATAGAATGTCCTATAAATATCAATTAAGTCCATCTTGTTTAATGTATCACTTAAAGCTTGTGTTTCCTTTTTTATTTTCATTTTGGATGCTCTGTCCATTGGTGAAAGTGGGGTGTTAAAGTCCCCTACTATGATTATCTTACTGTTGATTTCCCCTTTTATGGCTGTTAGCATTTGCCTTATGTATTGGGGTGCTCCTATGTTGGGTGCATAAATATTTACAATTGTTATATCTCCTTCTTGGATCGATCCCTTGATCATTATGTAGTGTCCTTCTTTGTCTCTTGTAATAGTCTTTATTTTAAAGTCTATTTTGTCTGATATGATAATTGCTACTCCAGCTTTCTTTTGATTTCCATTTGCATGGAATATCTTTTTCCATTCCCTCACTTTCAGTGTGTATGTGTCCCTGGGTCTGAAGTGGGTCTCTTGTAGACAGCATATATATGGGTCTTGTTTTTGTATCCATTCAGCCAGTCTATGTCTTTTGGTGGGAGCATTTAATCCATTTACATTTAAGGTAATTATCGATATGTATGTTCCCATTACCATTTTCTTAATTGTTTTGTGTTTGTTATTGTAGGTCTTTCTTTCTCTTGTGTTTCCTGCCTAGAGAAGTTCCTTTAGTATTTGTTGTTAAGCTGGTTTGGTGGTGCTGAATTCTCTTAGCCTTTGCTTGTCTCTAAAGGTTTTAATTTCTCCATCAAATCTGAATGAGATCCTTGCTGGGTAGAGTAATCTCGGTTGTAGGTTGTTCCCTTTCATCACTTTAAATATGTCTTGCCACTCTCTTCTGGCTTGCAGAGTTTCTGCTGAAAGATCAGCTTAACAGCTGATCTTTCATATGATCTTAACCATATGGGGATTCCCTTGTATGTTATTTTTCCCTTGCTGCTTTTAATATTTTTTCTTTGTATTTAATTTTTGATAGTTTGGTTAATATGTGTCTTGTCAGGTTTCTCCTTGGATTTATCCTGTATGAGACTCTCTGTGCTTCCTAGACTTGATTTAAAATTTCCTTTCCCCTATTAGGGAAGTTTTCAACTATAATCTCTTCAAATATTTTCTCAGTCCTTCTTTTTCTCTTCTTCTTCTGGGACCCCTATAATTTGACTGTTGTTGTGTTGAATGTTTTCCCAGAGGTCTCTAAGACTGTCCTCAATTCTTTTCATTCTTTTTTCTTTATTCTGCTCTTTAGTAGTTATTTCCACTATTTTATCTTCCAGGTCACTTATCCATTCTTCTGCTTCAGTTATTATTGATTCCTTCTAGAGAATTTCAAATTTCATTTACTGTGTTGTTCATCATTGTTTTTTTGCTCTTTAGTTCTTCTAGATCCTTGTTAAACGTTTCTTTTATTTTCTCCATTCTATTTCCAAGATTTTGGATCATCTTTACTATCATTATTCTGAATTCTTTTTCAGGTAGGCTGCCTATTTCCTCTTCATTTGTTAGGTCTGGTGGGTTTTTACCTTGCTCCTTCATCTGCTGTGTGTTTCTCTGTCTTCTCATTTTGCTTATCTTATTGTGTTTGGGGTCTCCTATTTGCAGGCTGCAGGTTCGTAGTTCCCGTTGTGTTTAGTGTCTGCCCCCAGTGGCTAAGGTTGGTTCAGTGGGTTGTGTAGGCTTCCTGGTGGAGGGGACTAGTGCCTGTGTTCTGGTGGATGAGGCTGGATCTTGTTTTCCTGGTGGGCAGGACCATGTCCGGTGGTGTGTTTTGGGGTGTCTGTTACCTTATTATGATTTTAAGCAGCCTCTCTGCTAATGGGTGGGGTTGTGGTCCTGTCTTGCTCGTTGTTTGGCATAGTATGTCCAGCACTGTAGCTTGCTGGTCGTTGAGTGGAGCTGGGTCTTAACGTTGAGATGGAGATCTCTGGGAGAGCTTTTGGCATTTGATACTATGTGCAGCTGGGAGGTCTCTTGTGGACCAATGTACTGAACTCGGCTCTCTGACCTCAGAGGCACAGGCCTGACACCCGGCTGGAGCACCAAGGCCCTGTCAGCCACACGTCTCAGAAGAAAAGGAAGAAAGAAAGAAAAAAAAAACATAAAAAGAAAGTTATTAAAATAAAAAAATTAAAAAGTAATTAAAAAAGAGAAAATAAGGAAAGAAGAGAGCAACGAAACCAAAAAACAAATCCACCAATGATAACAAATGCTAAAAACTATACTAAAAAAAAAAAAAAGGACAGACAGAATCTTAGGACAAATGGTAAAAGCAAAGCTATACAGACAAAATCACACAGAGAAGCATACACATACACACTCACAAAAAGAGAAAAAGAAAACAAAATGTCTATCTACCAAAAAAAAAAAAAAAAAGGAAGAGAGCAACCAAATCAATAAACTAATCTACCAATGATAATAATCTCTAAGTGTTAAACTAAGATAAACATAAAACCGGAACCCAGTCAGTCGCATACAGCAAACCCCAAGTCTACAGTTTCTCCCAAAGTCCACCGCCTCAATTTTGGGATGATTCGTTGTCTATTCAGGTATTCCACAGATGCAGGTACATCAAGTTGGTCGTGGAGTTTTTTTTCTTTTTTCTTTTTTGTGGTACGCGGGCCTCTCACTGTTGTGTCCTCTCCCGTTGCGGAGCATAGGCTCTGGAGTGCAGGCTCAGCGGCCATGGCTCACGGGCCCAGCCGCTCCATGGCTCCAGTCCCGGACTGGGGCACAAACCCGTGTCCCCTGCATCGGCAGGCGGATTCTCAACCACTGTGCCACCAGGGAAGCCCAATCGTGGAGTTTTAATCTGCTGCTCCTTAGGCTGCTGGGAGAAATTTCCCTTTCTGTTCTGCTTTGGATTTGGCCCCGCCTCTGCGTGTAGGTCGCCTGAGGGCGTCTGTTCTTTGCTCAGACAGGACAGGGTTAAAGGAGCAGCTGATTCGGGGGCTCTGGCTCACTCAGGCCGGGGGGAGGGAGGGGTACGAATGCGGGGCGAGCCTGTGGCCGCAGAGGCCGGCAGGATGTTGCACCAGCCTGAGGCGTACCGTGCGTTCTGCCGGGGAAGTTGTCCCTGGATCCCGGGACCCTGTCAGCGGTGGGCTGCACAGGCTCCCAGGCAGGGAGGTGTGGATAGTGACCTGTGCTCGCACACAGGCTTCTTGGTGGCTGCAGCAGCAGCCTTAGCATCTCATGCCCGTCTCTGGGGTCTGCGCTGAAAGCTGCGGCTCGCGCCAGTCTCTGGAGCTCGTTTAGGCCGTGCTCTGAATCCCCTCTCCTCGCGCATCCCCCTGAAACAATGGTCTCTTACCTCTTCGGCAGCTGCAGACTTTTTCCCGGACTCCCTCCCGGCTAGCCGTGGCGCACTAGCCCCTTTCAGGCTGTGTTCACGTCGCCAACCCCAGTCCTCTCCCTGAGATCCGACCTCCAAAGCCTGAGCCTCAGTTCCCAAACCCGCCCGCCCCGGCGGGTGAGCAGACAAGCTTCTTGGGCTGGTGAGTGCTGGTCGGCACCGATCCTCAGTGTGGGAATCTCTCCGCTTTGCCCTGTGCACGCGCCTGTTGCTGAGCTCTTCTCGTGGCTCTGAAGCTTCCCCCAACCCGCCCCAGTGAAGGGGCTTCCTAGTGTGTGGAAACCTTTCCTCCTTCACAGCTCCTTCCCACTGGGGCAGGTCCCATCCTTATTCTTTTGTCTCTGTTTATTCTTTTTTTCTTTTGCCCTACCCAGGTATGTGGGGACTCTCTTGCCTTTTGGGAGGTCTGAGGTCTTCTGCCAGCGTTCAATAGGTGTTCTGTAGGAGTTGTTCCACATGTAGATGTATTTGTGGGGAGGAAGGTGATCTCCATGTCTTACTCCTCTGCCATCTTGAAGGTCTCCCCTGTTCCTTAGATCTTAGAGGTACCATGATGGGCACTGAGAAGATGCTCCAGGTGACAGCTGGTGTTTGTCTCTCAGGAGATCAGCCAAGGAGAGAAATATCTCCATGCAGATTTTCCTGCCTTTGCCTCCATGTTGCCCTAGTGATCACAAAATTGAAATAAATGTGCCTTTCTTGATAAACCACAGGAAAGGGAGATAATAGGTAAGAATTGTTACACCTGGTAGCTCAAACTCACCTCCAACCTCTGTCTGGTCAGCTGCTGAGGGGGAGGGAGCATTCCTAAAAGACAAAGCATCACATGAGACCGTCCTGCCAATGCCACAAAACCCGAGGTTCTGAGAAGCCAGGCCTTGCTGGTCTTGGCTACTGACCTGTGGCACTCTGGGGTCAGCAGCCACTGGGACATACGATAACTGATCCAAGGATCTGGTTAACCAAACTCTACAATAACTGCTGGACACATTCCAATGGTGTGTGTCTGGATTTCCGTAGCATCATCTTCCGGGATCTAAATTGCATGGTCGTGTAGCCAGAAGTGTCCAAGTTTGTCAGAACTTCTTAGGGAGTCATCCAACGGTGACTTCAAAATTTCTATCTGAGGTGGGGGGCTTTGGGGCAGCAATCAGATTGAAAGGGTTTTGCACTGAAGCTGTATTCATATAGGTCTTGCTATGACTTGAGAAAACCTCAGTTGCCCATATCAAAGAAAAGTGGTGGTGGGAGTGGGCTGATGGAGACTTGGGGTGTGTATGAGTAAGGTGACCCACTCCCCAACCAGTTTGTGCTGTTGCCAGCAGTCAGCCAACTGTCTATTTGGGAGACATCCCTAATATCCACATTAGAGGTGGAGAAATTCCATGGTCAGCTTGAGGAAAGGATTATGGCCACTGCATAGCTTCATTTTACAAAAAGTTCTTCCTCCAAGTTCTCTTTCTCTGCTCTCCTCTTTCCTACTATATTCTCTATGATGTGGGCCCTCATATCCCCGGTGCTGTCCATTCACCTGAATTTCCACCACAATCTGGGCAATGATGTTGTTCTGACCTATTCTCTTCACACAAGAATAGTATTGCTGGACAGAGGATGGTCTTAAGCCACCTTTTGTCACCATCCTTGTGTCCTCAGCCACCACTCAGCCAATGAGACTGACCCTCAGAGTCCTTTGTTTGTTCTTGCCCGAGGTCCTTCTAGTTTGAAAAGTCTTTGGCTCAACTTTCTCATTTGTGGTTGAGGAAACTGCTTCTCAAGGTTAAGAGGTTAAGGGTCTTTCTCTCAGAAACACAGCCATTTAGAGAGGACAGTCTTTTATATTAGTACATGAAATTACATAAAAACACACGCTGGGACCTCATTATTCTCCACTGCATGGGATTTGGTAAGAGGAGGTTAAGTGACATGTGTTTGCCTGCCTGACTTCCTTTTCCTTTCTTGTGGTAATGGTGCCCAGATTTCCTTGTGGGACTTCCCTTTTCCCCAGTGTGTGCTGGCTTTTTAGGGCTGTCAGTCAAAGTGCCTGAACCAATCCTGGACAAGGGCTGGGCAGTCAGACTCTTGTTGGGAGCCCTGAATCCTGAGTAGGAATGACACAGGGAAAATGTCTGGGTTCCATATTTATCTCAGCAGTAGGGCCTCCATGAGCTGTCAATCACCCTCAGCTCCCCAGACCCTTACAATTTTTTTTTTTTTTTTTCCGCGGTACGCGGGCCTCTCACTGTTGTGGCCTCTCCCGTTGCGGAGCACAGGCTCGGACGTGCAGGCTCAGCGGCCATGCCTCACGGGCCCAGCCGCTCCGCGGCATGTGGGATCTTCCCGGACCGGGGCACGAACCCGCGTCCCCTGCATTGGCAGGCGGACTCTCAACCACTGCGCCACCTGGGTAGTCCTCGCCAGACCCTTAGAGAGGGTCTGATTTTGACCTTTCCAGGGCCAGTGGATCAGCGTTACATTCCATCCTGCAAGCCATCCTGTACCTTTCCAACAGATTTCCATTTTGTTTAAGAGAGGTGGTTTTGCTTGCTTGCACCAAATACTCTAACTGGTAGAGTAGTAGTCCATTATCCTAAGTAATGGACTTTTAAAGTGAAATTGTTGTTTTTGGGTTGTACTTTATCACAGCGTTCAGAGACAAGATGGCTGAGCATGGAGAGAGCCAGATTCATGGTCTGCGTCAAGCATCCACGCTAGGTTGTCCCGAATCCTCTCGCATTCACTGTCTCTAAAGACAATGACCCAACCAAGATTCTAAGCTCTTTTGGCTGACACGGAGCCCCTGACGCATGAATAAGGCCTAAGTTAATTTTCTTAACGTCTACCTTTGGCTTTCTCAGATCGAAAAGCCATTCCCTGCTGTACGATTCCTTTGGCTACATTCAAATTTTAGCTTTTATTTTGTCTGCTTCCACCCTCTTCTGGTCAGTTTGGTTAGGTAACTCGGTCACTTACGGCTGAAAGCCCTCATTTGCTTGCTCAGAAGGCTTGGAAGGAGGGGAGAGAAGAATGAGTCCAGGAACAGTTTGTGACAGATATTAGACCTCTGAGCTGTGCAATTGCAACATTGTTCCCAGCAATACAAATGTGGCTGAGCGGTCCAGACGCAGCAGAGTCTAAGCCTAACCTGCCGGCGGGGGAGATTAATGACTCTGAATGTAATCTGCGTCTGGCCCCGTAAGTCAAAGCTCTTGCCTGTGATTCTGGATGGTTTTGTCAGTTACTTGTTACTGTCAGTACTCCTGGTGATGTGCACAGGGGCATCTGCTCAAAATAACACTGGATTCAGGAGCAAGGAGCTGGAGAGGGGACTTCACCAGTTCCCATCCAAACATAGAGATGCCATCAGAATCCACCTTGACTACTCTCTTCTCTTCCTCAACACATGAGTGATCAGCTAAGAGTAGGGCTGGGCTCCAGAGGGCAGCAGGGTCTGTGCGTCCTGGGGGTCCTGCTACCCCAGCCTGCTACCTCAGAGGGGCCAGGCAGAAAATGGAGTGCCCAGGTAAGTCGCCAGAGAAGGAATCTGTGTAGGTAGTGGCATTTGGCCATGTGTAGAATTCAGGTCTACCAGTTAAGGTGGGAAAAGTGATTCCAGACAGAGATGAATGCCAGCTAGTTATATGGTTACTTAGTTGTACTGTCTCAATTTGTTCTATATGGTTTTCTATATCCCTCTCCAGGTTATTAAAATTTCAAAAGCAAAGGTCTTAGAGTGACTTTTCTCAGGGTCTTCCAGCATGGTGACCGATACTTGGAATATGCTAGGTAAAGAGGTGTACCTGGGCTGGGCTTTATTCAGATGGTGAATGTCCTTCCCTCTACTGACAGCTGACCTTAACTTTGACCTGTTGGGGCCAAGCTGCAGCCAAGAACACGGCTAATTGATCGCTTTTCACTCCAACTGCTCTTGTAAGATGGACCAGGAGTGTCTATTTATCATAAACCCATGTAGAATTCTGCTTCTTTTCTCCTTCAGTTGCCGAGCAGCTGTCAGGCGCCACTGACTCCAAGGCAATTGCTAGGCCTCCAACTTACAGGGTGAGTCACTAACAACTTCTGAGTGATTCCCAGTGAGCCAGTCACCCGAAACGTGATTTTGAATTAAAAGTTCACATGTTGCTTGGAAGGAACATGGTAGTCATGGTCACAGAGGCAGAGGAGGAAATGGTAGATGTTGGCTTCTGGCAGTAGTTGGGTGGGGGGTGAATTGGAAATCTTTCCAGCTAGATGGAAGAGCAAAGCTCAGCACATGAATATTTCACCTTAATGCTCGCCTAAACCCAAGCTGCAACTGGAGTTCTCCTATTCCTGGAATGAGCTAGCAGGTGGTGGGCTTTATAGTGTTGATATGTTCGATTTAGAAGAAAGGAGATGGAAACAAACCCAGACTGCCACCTGAAAAGTTGTGGGCTGGTGGGTGGATCCACCCTTGCAATGTTGGCCCTAAGGAAATGAAGATTTCTGCTGCAATGCAGGGAGTTCGCTGATTAGGGATTCATTTCGTAAGTATTGCCCTCTCTGGAAAGCGTCTGCTGAGGAGGCAGGAGGATAAAGCTGTTACCTGTGCCTAGTACCTTAAAGTGAATTAACTTATCAGATCACGGTTATTCCTTAGCAGGGCAGGAAGATGGTGGGAGTCAGAAGGAACAGAGGAAAATTAACATTTATTAGGGACCTATGATGTGCCAAGAATAGTACCCACACATCTCATTTAATCCTCACATCTGTGTGTAAGCACTTTATTTGACCTCAGAGACAGAGGGTTAATGACACCTCACTGTTGGTCAGTGCAATGTCCCTTTCTTGTTCACTTATCTTTGTAAGGTTTTTATATTATTCTCTATGTCCATTTTCCAATTTTCCTAATGGCAACCAGTCTAATATGTTTGATGTATGTCCTTTTATTTGTATTTGTGTGTGTGTTTGTATTTTTTTTTTTTTAGATTTTTATTTTATCTATTTACTTTTGGCTGCGCTGGGTCTTTGTTGCTGTGCAGGGCTTTCTCTAGTTATGGCGAGCGGGGTGGTGTGCAGGCTTCTCATTGCAGTGACTTCTCTTGTTGTGGAGCACAGGCTATAGGCGAGTGGGCTTCGGTAGTTGTGGCTCACGGGCTCAGTAGTTGTGGCTCGCGGGCTCTAGAGCGCAGGCTCCATAGTTGCGGCGCACGGGCTTAGTTGCTGTGTGACATGTGGGATCTTCCCAGACCAGGGCTCGAACCCATGTCCCCTGCATTGGCAGGCGGATTCTTAACTACTGTGCCATCAGGGAAGTCCCATGTGTGTTTGTATTTTAAACATACATAAATGGTGTTGTAGATATCCTGTTTCATTCTTTTTTTCACTTACTACTAATTTTTCTTTAATTAATTTTTTTTTTTTCAGCCATACCACATGTGGGATCTTAGTTCCCCGACCAGGGATCAAACCCCTGCCCCTTGCATTGGAAGGGTAGAGTCTTGACCACTGGACTGCCAGGAAAGTCCCACTCACCACTATTTAAAAAACTTTTTACTATGCAAAAATTTCAAACATTTTCAAAAGTAGAATAGGATTGTGAATTCCAATGTACCCATCACTCAAAGTCAGATGTAAACTTGAGGCCAATTTTATTTCATTTACACCCCAACCCATTCCTACTCTTCATAGATTACTCTGAAGTAAGTCCCAGCCTCATATTATTTCATCAACAAATATTTTTCTATGAGCCTCTAAAATAGTCATTATAATACATAATAATTATGTCATATTATCATACCTAAAAAATTAGAAATAATCATTTATATCATCAACATTCAGTCAGTGTTCAAAATTTCCCTATTTTCTCATACTATTTTTAGTTGTTTGAATCAAGATTCAAATAAGATTTACACATTGTGATGGGTTGATATGTCTCCTGTCTCTTTTAATATATGGGTCTGCCCTTCATTTCTAAAAATTTATTTACTGAATAAATTTATCTTTGTGAAGTTTTCTATAGTCTGCATTCCGCTAACTGTGTCCCTGTGGTGTCGTTTAAGGTGTTCCTCTGCCCTGTACATTTCCTGTAACTTGGTTGTAAGATCTAGAAACTTGATTGGATTCAGGTTAAGTTTTTTTGCAAGAAATACTTCATAGGTGAAGTTACAGACTTCTGTCAGGAGGCACCTAGTGTTTGGTTGTTTTTTCCTTTAAAAAAATTTTTATTGAAATACAGCTGATTTACAACGTTGTGTTAGTTTCAAGTTTCAGGTTACAGCAAAGTGATTCAATTATATATATATATATTTTATATATATATATATATATATATATATATATATCTCACACATATATATAGATAGAAAGCGGGAAGCAGCCGCATAGCACAGGGAGATCAGCTCGGTGCTTTGTGATCACCTATAGGGGTGCGATAGGGAGGGTGGGAGGGAGATGCAAGAGGGAGGGGATATGGGGATATATGTATATGTATAGCTGATTCACTTTGTTATAAAGCAGAAACTAACACACCATTGTAAAGCAATTATCCTTCAATAAAGATGTTAAAAAGACCCATATGTATATGGTTGTTTCTTTTTGTGATATTAGCAGTGATGATAATCAGTGAGTTCACTAGGGGTTTTCAAGTGATGATAATCTAATTCTGTCATTCCTTCTTCATTTATTAGCTGAAATATTTCTATAAAGAGAAACTTAGTTACCTTCAGATAAGAGTTTGTATAGGAAAGGCAAGATAAATGCTTGATTTTTATTAGTTTTCAAAATAATGAGTTACTTTCTCTAAAGATAAATCAATAAGGTTTTAAAAATAATATTTTAAACTCATGGATTTCCTGGATTATTTCAATTGTTTGCAGTTATCCATCTTGGTGCTTAAATTGTCCTATCTTTGGCAAACAGGAGCCTCTACAAGTTGGTTTATTTCAGTTATTTTTGCCATCACCTCATTATGCTTTGATTGCTTTCTTGCTGCTGGTAGAATAAGATGGTCCTGGCTCATATTATAAACTTATTGCCTCAGACTTGGAGTCATTCATTTCTTCAGGGAGCCCTGGTTCTGATTAGTGGGAGACCGTATTAGATGCCACAGCCAGGGTGCTAGAAGCACTATACTTTTATACTTTATCCATATTTGCGGGTGCACTTTTCCCCAGTCTGCTGCTTTTTTTAAAAAAATGATTTTTATTTATTTATTTTTGGCCGCGTTGGGCCTTCGCTGCTGTGCGTGGGCTTTTCTCTAGTTGCAGGGAGTGGGGGCTACTCTTCGTTGTGGTGCACAGGCTTCTCATTGCGGTGGCTTCTCTTGTTGCAAAGCACAGGCTCTAGGCATGGGTGCTTCAGTAGTTGTGGCTCGCGGGCTCTAGAGTGCAGGCTCAGTAGTTGTGGTGTACTGGCTTAGTTGCTCCGTGGCATGTGGGATCTTCCTAGATCAGGGATCGAACCCATGTCCCCTGCATTGGCAGGAGGATTCTCAACCACTGAGCCACCAGGGAAGTCCCCCCCAGTCTGCTTCTTCTAAGTGCTGTGCCACATTCCACAGTGTGCAGTCTCTACACTGTGCAAACCCGCTTCTCCAATGATGGAGACCAAGATGGCTGCCAGCTCCCTGCTGCTGCAAACAACACAACAAGGAGCTTCCTTGAATACGTCCTCTTATGGATCTGTATGAGAATCGTTTTTTTCTTTTAGGTCAATGTTATTATCCCTATTTTATTGGAGGAAGCCACCATGCAGCTAGGAATGAAAAAGAAGTTGGGGAAAGAGGAAAGAGGGAGGGTGTAGAAAGGGGAGATGGGGCCCAGGGCAGAGTGGGGCAGTTTATTTTTTATGTATTTATTTATTTGTTTAAAATTTATTTTTGGCTGCCTTTTTAAAAAAATATTTATTTATTTGGTTGCACCGGGTCTTAGCTGTGGTATGAGAACTCTTAGTTGCGGCAAGCAAGTGGGATCTTAGTTCCCCAACCAGGGATCAAACCCAGGTCCCCTGAATTGGAAGGTGGTGTCTTAACCACTGGACCACCAGGGAAGTCCCCAGAGTGGGGCAGTTTAGAAACTATGTTTCCCTGGTGTGTCTCTTGAGCAAGGGTTGCTCATTCTCTTGGGGTCCTGGTGTCATGGGTACTGGAGAAAGGACAGGTCAGGATCGGCATCCTCCTAGTTCCTCAGGATGCTTCCTTGCCTTTCTTCATGAGTCAAAAAGTCCCAGAGCTCTAAGGCTCATGCCATTGGGATATCTCAAGCTCTACAGTTGTACCTGTCATCTACACTTTGGGGTTTCTTCTGCACATTCACTGAGGGCTTTGGCAGGTAACTCTGCATCTTCTTCTCCATGTCATCATTTGTCAACGTCATCAACCATACGGATGACCTATTCTGTACCACAGACTCTCAAAATCTTGGTCTCCTTTATACCAACAACGCACTCTTTTCCACTTCAGAGGCTTGTTCCCAGGGCTACACCATGAGAGAGACCAGCCAGAGCAAAGTCTTGGTGAAAGAAGGCCATTACGTCTACAGCAGAGTGTAGAGCCCACAGTGCAAGATGAGGCCCCAGGGTTAGGCAGGACCCCCTCCCTCAGAACTTTGTAGGTCATCTTAGAGATATTCGCCTCTATTCTAAGAGAAATAAGAAGCTTCTGAAAGATTTTAAATGTGGCAGAGAGGGTGGTATGGTTCGGTGATGGTGATGTGATCAAATTTGTATATTGAAAGAGCTGGGGCTTCCCTGGTGATCCAGTGGTTAAGACTCCGGGCTTCCAGTGTAGGGGATGCGAGTTTGATCCCTGGTTGGGGAATGAAGGTCTCACACGCTGCGCAGCGCGGCCAAAAAAAAAAAAAAAAAGAAAAGGAACAAGCTGGCTGGTGAGGAGGCTGTTGCTATGATCCAGTGAGAGTTAAGGGCAAAGACAAGTTGGCTACCTTGGGTCATCTTTAGGAGTAAAAATCACCAGGATCTGCTACTGATTTGGAAATGGAAGGAAAGAGGGAAGAAGAAGTCAAGTGTGATTCCCAGGTTTGCAGCTTGCCTGACAGGGTAGCAGGTGGGGCCATTCCCTGGGCAGGGGACCATGGGGAGAGGGCTTGAAGTTGGGTGTGATGGAGTGGAATGTATACAGGTTGGAGGGATCACACACACGCTATTAGATGTTTTGAGTATGAGAAGCCTTTGGAACCATCTGGTGAAGATTTGAGTCGGGGGTGGGGGGTGGCTGCACAGGTCTGGAGCTCAGCGGGGACGTCTGGGCTGAAGAGGGGACTTGGGCATCGTTAGTGCATAGGTGGAAATTAAGCTGCAGTGTGGCTGAGATGCCCAAAGAGGGAAGTCAGGGGAGCGGAGAAGAGGGCCTGGGCCCAGCCTTGAGGACACCAATGTTTAGTGGTTCTGTGGAGGAGAACGGACATGCAAAGGGGCCAGAAGGAGCCACCAGAGATGCAGGGAGAGATGCAGAGAGCACGGTGTCATTCATGGAGGCCACGGGAAGAACGAATTTCAAGAAGGGCATCTATCTCTGCTGAGAGAGAGAGGTCAGGAAAGATGAGGAATGAAAAATGTCTGCTAAATTTAGCAATGTGGAGTCATGAGTAAGCTTAGGAAGCGCTGTTTCAGTGAGGAGGTGGGCCAGAGCCTGGTGAGGTCAAGGAGAGTGTGGGACGTGAGAAGGAACAGAGGAACTTCTGGGAAGGTGATTTCAGGGGCTGGGATGACTCTACTGTGGGGCATGGTTAACCCCATTCCCCTGCTTCCTGCCAGGAATCTGGATGTGATGGCCTGCTGAACAGCAGCCATTTTGGGACCACAAGGAGGAGGAGGCCTAGAGGCCTCAGTCCCAGCCCCTTAAGCTGCTGGACCAGCCCCAACTCTTGCTCACCTCTGGGTGTTTCTTTACATGAGAAAAACAAAACCGTGTTGTTTGCAGCTGAAGATAATTTGTAACTGATATAGCACGTCACCTGTGTTATCTCACTTAATCCCCACCATGGCCTTTTGAGGTAGTGCTATTATTATTCCTATTTTACAGACAAGGAGACCAAAGCACAGAGAGGTTAAGAAACTAGGGTGACACAACTTAAGTGGCAGAGCTGAGATTTAAAAACAGGGTTTCTGACTCAAGATGAGGCTCTTAACTGCTGTGATGTCCTTTCTCAACAGCTATTATTGGTGATTTTGTTGTTATTATTGCTGTTAACCGTCTCAGAGGCCATTGGGAGATGTACTCGGGATGACCCCATCCATCTGTGTGTGTCTCCTTTGCTCTCACACTAATACCACACTCACAGCGCTGCTGATACCAGATGTGGGGGGTTTTCCCCCACCAAGCAGATCTGTGACACCAGCTGGGTGTTCTACCATGTAACTCAATTCTTACGCTATCTTCCAGGAGGTAGTGTCAGATCCCACAGGTTAAGGGCTCAGTCCCACAAGACTGCTCCCTACTTCAGATGCCAATCGCGAGTCATAGGTCCCCAGATTAGCCACAATTTCTGCCTGACTTGCCTGTAAATCGGAGGTTCCCATGACCCCCTCCTTGTGTTCTATTAACTTGCTAGAATGGCTCACACAGCTCAGGGAAAACACTTAACATTACTAGTTTATTAAAGGATATGATAAAAGATACAGATGAACAGCCAGATAAAGAGATACACAGGGTGAGGTCTGGGAGGGTCCTGAGCATAGGCGCTTCTATTCCCATGGGGACGGCATGCATCGCCCTCCTGGCATGGATGTGTACACCCACCTGGAATCTCTTCAAATCTCACACGTTTGGGATTTTTATGGGGGCATGATTGACTATGAACTCCATTTCCATCTCTCCTTCCTTCTCAAGAGACTTGGGGGTGGGGCTGAAAATTCCAAGCTTCTAATTAAGGCTTCGTCTTTCCAGTGACCAGCCCCCTCCAGGGGTCATCCAGGAGCTCACCCAGAGTCACCTCATTTGAACAAAAGACACTTCTATCACCAGGAAATTACAAGGGTTTTAGGATACCTGTGCCGGGAACTGGGGGCAGAGGCCAGTACATATATATTTTATTATCTCACAAGGGAGATGATAGAATAAGCCTAAATCCCCTTTCAGGGAGGTAGGCTTATAGCTCGTACTTCATATAAGCTTTGAAATACCTAACAATTCTTTGCGTGCCTCCTCTGTTCCATGTTTGTGGAGATGGTGTAGGTGGTAGGAATACAGAGTGTTGATGTGGAAGGTAATTTCTAAAACTATAATTCTACAGTTCCACTCTAAACACATTGTGGTATAGTTCACATATGAAACAATCTTCCAGCTTAGGATCACAGGGGGAAAAGTGCTGAGATTAGAGAATCAGAACAGTCTGTGGAGGGGATCAAGCACCATTTCCACAGCTGTAACCATCCATCAGGCTCAGTGAGGAATGTGCACCCTGGGAGGGAATGATATTTATTGTTGTTCTGTTCAGCATGATGTCACTAAGGGGAATCGCTAAATCACCCAGTTCCAAGCAGAATAGAAAATCTGTCCAAGTTGTGCAAATGTTATTTAAAATCCTAGCCATCAGCCATGAGAAAAGTCCCTGCAGCCACATCAAAGAATAGAATAGTTTTCAAAGATGGTGCTTATTACTAAGTTGTTACTGCAAACATTCTTCCGCACAAATAGAGAAAACAACAACAATAACAATTTCCTGAAAATCAGCGCTGTGAAATCACATCCCCAGAATACTTATAATAACTGTTGGTGATCCACTTATCAGCATTTCAGTATGCATCTTGAGAAGGGAGGACCAGCTCGCCAGCGCGAGCGTGTGTCAACAATTAGAGGAGCTACTACCTTTGCTTAATGTAATTAAAAATCTAATTTAATAAAGAAAATTGCCTGATGGCTTGTACCTTTTTAAAAAAAGGATTGAATAAAATTTAGAATTTATTAATGCATTTACATCACTTATAATACTTTAAGCATTGGTCTACTATATACAAATTAGAAACTTTGCATAGGTAAATAACATGTAATTGTGTTTTCCTCACCAAAATATTTAGGTTAAATAAAAAACTAATATTGACATTGCTTTTTTTCGCTTTCAATCATTGCCCTTTAGTGTCAAACATATGAAATTCATTTTTTAACTTTTAAAAATTAAAAAAATTGGGACTTCCCTGGTGGTGCAATGGTTAAGAATCCACCTACCAATGCAGGGGACACAGGTTCGATCTCTGGTCCGGGAAGATCCCACATGCTGTGGAGCAACTAAGCCCGTGTGCCACAACTACTGAAGCCCGCTCGCCTAGAGCCCGTGCTCGGCAACAAGAGAAGCCACCACAATGAGAAGCCTGTGCACCGCAATGAAGAGTAGCCCCTGCTCACCGCAACTGGAGAAAGCCCACGTGCAGCAACAAAGATCAAACACAGCCAAAAATAAATAAATAAATAAATATTAAAAAATTTTTTTAAAGTTTATTTTATTGAAGGATAGTTGGTTGACAATGTTGTGTTAATTTCTACTGTACAGAAAAGTGGCTCAGTTCTATGTATATATGTATATATGTCTCAGTATATGTATATATATATTCTTTTCCATTAAGGTTTTTCACAGGATAGCAATTATAGTTCTCTATGCTATACAGTAGGACCTTGTTGTTTATCCATTCTACATATAATTGAAATTCAATTTATTTCAGATTCTCCACGACCATCATCTTGATCATGAGAGCTTATTTTAAAAATGTGTCCATAATGAGTTTGCTGACACATACATTATGAAGTTAGAGTGAAAAGTTGGGGAATCTGTGCATCTGCTGCTGCTATTGCTAATTCCCTCTGGCTAATAATTTCCATGAACAATGATTTCGAGTTGGTAGAGGGCTGAAATCCTTTCCACCAGTCATGTATATCATTCATTTTGGGTTCAGATAATAATGACCATCTCTCTACTTTAGATATCCTACATATTAAATTAAATTAATTAATTAATTTACATTTTATTGGAGTATAGCTGATTTTCAATGTTGTGTTAGTTTCAGGGGTACAGCAAAGTGAGTCAGTTATACATAGACATATATCCACTCTTTTTTTAAAAAACTTTTTTCCCATATAGGGCATTACAGAGTATTGAGTAGAGTTTCCTGTGCTATACAGCAGGTTCTTATTAATTGTCTATTTTATATATAGTAATGCATATATGTCAGTCCCAATCTCCCAATTTATCCCTCCCCCCCACCCCCCCACTTATCCCCGGGTAACCATAAGTTTTTTTTTTCTACATCCACGACTCTACTTCTGTTTTGTAAATAAGTTCATTTGTACCCTTATTTTTAGATTCCACATATAAGTGATATCATATGATATTTGACTTTCTGTGTCTGACTTATTTCACTCAGTATAACAATCTCTAGGTCCATCTCTGTTGCTGCAAATGGCATTATATTGTTCTTTTTTTAATGGTTGAGTAATATTTCATTGCATATATGTACCATGTCTTCTTTATCCATTCCTCTGTTGATGGACATTTAGGTTGCTTCCATGTTCTGGTTATTGTAAATAGTGCTGCAATGAATATTGTGTGCATGTTATCTCTTTGAAATATGGTTTTTGCCGGGTATATGCCCAGGAGTGGGATTGCTGGGTCATATGATAGTTCTATTTTTAGTTTTTTAAGGAACCTCCATACTGTTCTCCATAGTGGCTGTACCAATTTACATTCCCACCAACAGTGTAGGAGGGTTCCCTTTCCTCTACACCCTGTCCAGGATTTATTGTCTGTAGATTTTTGATGATGGCTATTCTGACCGGTGTGAGGTGACACCTCATTGTAGTTTTGATTTCCATTTCTCTAATGATTAGTGATGTTGAGCATCCTTTCATGTGTTTGTTGGTAATCTGTATATCTTCTTTGGAGAAATGTCTATTTAGGTCTTCTGTCCATTTTTGGATTTGATTGTTTGTTTTTTTGATATTGAGCTGCATGAGCTGTTTGTATATTTTGGAGATTAATCCCTTGTTGGTTGCTTCATTTGCAAATATTTTCTCCTATCCTAGGACTGTCTTTTTGTTTTGTTTATGGTTTCCTTTTCTGTGCAAAAGCTTTTAAGTTTAATTGGACCCCATTTTTTGTTTTTTTTTCATTACTCTAGAAGGTGGATCAAAAAAGTTCTTGCTGCTAATCAATGAATTTGGTAAAGTTGCAGGATACAAAATCAATACACAGAAATCTCTTGCATTCCTATACACTAACAATGAAAGATCAGAAAGAGAAATTAAGGAAACAATCCCATTTACCATTGCAACAAAAAGTATAAAATACCTAGGAATAAACCTACCTAAGGAGGCAAAAGACCTGTACTCAGAAAACTATAAGATACTGATGAAATATACTACAAAGATGACACAAACAGTTGGAGAGATATACCATGCTCTTGGATTGGAAGAATCAATATTGTGAAAATGACTATACTACTCAAAGTAATCTACAGATTCAATGTAATCCTTATCAAATTATCACTGGCATTTTTTCACATAAGTAGAACAAAAAATTTTACAATTTGTATGGAAACACAAAAAACCATGAATAGCCAAGCAACCTTGAGAAAGGAAAACAGAGTGGAGGAATCAGGCTTCCCTTCAAACTATACTACAAAACTACACTAATCAAAACAGTATGATACCGGCACAAAAACAGAAATACAGATCAATAGAACAGGATAGAAAGCCCAAAGATAAACCCATGCACCCATGGTCACCTAATCTATGACAATGGAGGCAGGAATATACAATGGAGAAAAGACAGTCTCTTCAATAAGTGGGGCTGGGAAAACTGGACAGCTACATGTAAAAGAATGAAATTAGAACACTCCCTAACACCATACATAAAAATAAACTCAAAATTGATGAAAAGACCTAAATGTAAGACCAGACACTATAAAACTCTTAGAGGAAAACATAGGCAGGACACTCTTTGACATAGATATCCTACATATTTTAAATGGTACAACTTTCTGTAAGAGTGGGAATGGGATACCAAGGAAATGGGTGACTTGTGTTTTATTAGGGGAATTAGTAAAACTACACTCTATGCTTTGAGCACCCACTGTGTGCCAGGAACTTTGGATTTCTTATGATTATCACAACTCTATGAGGAAGGCTTATCAGCTGGGGAAGCTGAGAGTCAAGATGGTGAAGAAACTTGCCAAATATATCACTCCTAAGAGGGTCCAGAGATATTAGTTTAAGATAGCCCTGTTTAACACAGAATGGAGCTACTGGTTAAGGTGATAGGAAATAAATAAGAGGATAAAGAGTTGAAAGGAAAAAATAAAACTGTTTACACATGATATGAATATCTACGTAGATAATCCAACAGGATCAGCCATTAGAACTAATAAGAGGACTTGCCAAGATCTTGCTGGATATGAGATCACTAACAAAACCCCAAAAAACCAATAGTATTTCTTACATCAGTCATATTCCATTAGAAATTTCAGTACAGGACTTCCCTGGTGGTCCAGGCGTTAAGACTCCGTGCTCCCAATGCAGGGGGCACAGGTTTGATCCCTGGTTGAGGAACTAAGATCCCATATGTTGCATGGCACGGTCAAAAAAAAAAAAAAAAATTCAGTACAAATACGATACCACTGACAGCGTCAACAAATATCTAGATATTGGCATATCTAAAAATATACACAATCTTTCTGGAAAAAAAACCTCTGAGAATCAGAGGATCATCTATGGAGATGTAGTCCATGGTCTTGTTGGGATAATTTAATATTGTTAAATTTCTCTTAATTAATTTGTAAACTCAATGTAACACCAATAAAGATTCCAGTTGTATATATATATTTTTTTGCAGTACGCGGCCCTCTCACTGTTGTGGCCTCTCCCGTTGCGGAGCACAGGCTCCGGACGCGCAGGCTCAGAGGCCATGGCTCACGGGCCCAGCTGCTCTGCGGCATGTGGGATCTTCCCAGACCGGGGCACGAACCCGTGTCCCCTGCATTGGCAGGCGGACTCTCAACCACTGCGCCAACAGGGAAGCCCCCAGTTGTATATTTTGATGAATTCAATAACTGTAAATATGAACGATTTAAACTGATATAAACAATCAAAATGTAAAGAAGAACACCGGTCCACAAAAAAGTAAGCAAACTCTAGAAAAGGGCAAAGAATGGGAGGGTTATGCCCACTAGGTATTAGGACAATATCAAAGCCTTAATAATAAAGGCAATATGGAATGGACTTAACGGAAAAATGGATAGACCAATAGAACAGAGAGGACAGCTCTTAGAGGTATCTAAGCATATGTGGGAACTTAATCCAAAAAAAAAAAAAAAAAGGATAATGGGAAAAGGATGAGCTGTTTAATAGAAGGTGTTGGGAAAACTTAAATAGAGAAAAAAAAAACTGGACCCCACATAACATCACATACAAAAGTAGACCCCAGATGAATTAAATACATAACATTTAAAGGTAAACAACAAAGTTAACAGAAGTTGATGTTGGAGAGTATCTCTGTGATTTATGGATAGAAAAAGACCGTCTAGACAAAACTTCCCAGCACAAGACATAGTTGATCATATCAAAATAAAGGACATCATTTTCAACTTAATAGAAAATAGGGCAGAGGGAGATATTTGCAATGCTTAAGATATGACAAGGGACTAATATCTAAAAAATTCAAGGAATTCCTAAAAAAGAAGAAAAAGATAGGCGTTTCCATAGAAAAATGGGCAAAGGATTCAAAGGAGCAATTTATAGAAGTGGAAACCAAACTTTACTATGAAAAGATGCTTCAGTCATTAGTGATAAGAGAAATGCAAACCAGAACAAGAAAGAGCTGGCAGGTGATATTTATTAGAGGCACTCTTAGACAGGTGGATTATGCCACCTGTTAGCAGGAATGTGGGGACACAGGGACTCATGCACTGCTGGTGACAGTGTCGACCCACATAGCAGCTCTGATCGACCTGACAGTCTTAACCAAATTAAGGATGTGCACACCATATTTATATGTCAAAAACATGATCACACAAGTCCACTAGGAGACACGGACAAAGGTGCTCATTGTGGCATTGCTCGAGGTAGTGGGGAGTTGGAGGAGACTGCTGTGTTCCCATGGGGACATGAATAATACGAAGTGGTACATACATCGTGTAGGATTATGTAAAAACAGCCACATGGATGAGTCAACTTAGATCTGAATGAAATAAAAAAGGAATTGAACCCTGTAGCCTAATATCTATGTATGTGAGAGTTTACATTTTACCTAGGGTTCCCAGACTGAGCCCAAGACAAAACAACAACAAACCCAAACTGAATGTCCAGCTAAATCTGACTTTCAGATAAACAACGAAAAATTATACTAAAAATTATTACTTACACTAAAAGTTATGTATTGTTGATCTGAACCTCAAACTGAACTGGATGTTCTGTATTTTATCTGGCAGTACTAAGTTTACAAGAAAAATACTTATAAAAAATTCATGGGGCTTCCCTGGTGGCACAGTGGTTGAGAATCTGCCTGCCAATGCAGGGGACATGGGTTCGAGCCCTGGTCTGGGAAGATCCCACATGCCGCGGAGCAACTAGGCCCGTGAGCCACAACTACTGAGCCTGCGTGTCTGGAGCTTGTGCTCCGCAACAAGAGAGGCCGCGACAGTGAGAGGCCCGCGCACCGCGATGAAGAGTGGCCCCTGCTCACCACAACCAGAGAAAGCCCTTGCACAGGAACGAAGACCCAACACAGCCAAAAATAAATAAAATTAAAAAAAAAATGGTTAAGATGGTAAATTTTTAAAAAAATTCACATAAAAGGCATTAGAATGGTTGTTAAATCTGGCGGGTGTGTGTGCGTAAGTGTGTGTAAGCAGGGAAGGGGATAAAAATGGGAAAGACAAAACAAGAAAGGGCTTTGCACTAACCCAGGATGATTGTATGTCATATTTGAGGAGTGTGATTAATTCAACCCCTACATCTGAGGTCCAGTTTTAAAAAAAAGTAGTGTAAGAATCCAGTTGCCATCTCTCTAGTTACAGGTTCATATCTTTGAGGCCAGATGGAGGTGAGAAGGGCCTTGAATCAGACAAGTAGGAAAACAACTACTCTGGAAAGGAGAAACTTACCAATTAATTTGAGACAAGGAAGGTCCTATAAAAGCAATCAATCAATCAGTTGAAGAGCATTTAGAATTTAAAAGAGCCCGGGGGACTGGCCATAGGAAATAGAACTGATTTCCCTGGAGCCCAGGAAGTGTCATTTCCTCCAAACACCTGTCTCTAATCTCTTGTTACCCAGAGCAGGACGTGTGAGCTTGAATTTCTGACAGCGCCCCAGCTGGTTCTGGTCTACAGCCAGGACAAGTGTTCCAAACCAGGAGGGAGAAGATAATTGACAAGGGACAATAGTAACTGGAATTATTTTATCATCTCTTAATTAGGGATTCAATAAAACTAGGTATACATTGTTCCTGTTTATTGCTCTTATACACCTATCAAACCGAAAACAAATTTAGAAAAAAAAGGCAAAGAGTAAGTGGGCACAACACCTAAATAAACAACATTATTTTGATGGGATTTATGATGAAGCTCTACTAAAAATAAATCACTATTGCTGGCTTAATAATGGAAAGATATAGACTTGGATCTTGTTCTAGAATCTGTTTCTGTACTTTCACTTTAACAATACTAACGCAAAGACTGTTTCTTCTCATAGGAATGAGGCACAAATGGTATTGATAAAATCATGACTATATTTGCTAATGCTGGACCATCAGGCACTATACGACCAAAATTTGGCCAGTAATTCCGAAGTGTTGATTTTAATGAAGTATCACTTGGTAATCTGTAGGTGGCTAATGTTCATGAAAAGATATGGTTAGCCTTATTAAAATCTACTTTAAATGGGGTTTCTCTTACTGTTTTTGGAATGGGAAAAGAAAATATCTTTTCTTTCTTTTTTTTTTTTTTGTAGTACGCGGGCCTCTCACTGTTGTGGCCTCTCCCGTTGCGGAGCACAGGCTCCGGACGCGCAGGCTCAGCGGCCATGGCTCACGGGCCCAGCCACTCCGTGGCATGTGGGATCTTCCCGGACCGGGGCACGAACCCGCGTCCCCTGCATCGGCAGGCGGACTCTCAACCACGGCGCCACCAGGGAAGCCCAGAACGTATCTTAAATGTATATTTACTACTTACTACAAATTGTTATGTGTAGACGGGACGCACAAACTGCACCCGTTTCTGCAGCTAATTTGACACTAATGGCTACTTGCTGATCGCTTCAAATCTGTCTGCTTCTACCGCTTTGTGCCTTGGTCTGCTCGGACTACTTTCAAAATCTGCATATGTACACTGCCTTTATGCTACAAAATACAAGCAGGAGCACTCAAATCTTGCAGGTAACTTATAAAGGGGCGACTAGATAATGTACAATAGTCATATATTAGCAAACTGCAAATGCAAACAGAAAATTGTCATGCAGAACTGGTGGATCCCTGAGATGTCTGTGGATTCCAGTTTGAGAAACACTGGCTAGAAAATGAAACCATCTGTATATACCCTTAGAGAAGACACAGATAAAGTGACCTCTTATTCATTTCTCCAAATTCCAGAGAGAATATCAAACTGTGAAGATTCTGAAAGGAATGGAGAGGCAAAGGCCTAGGTAAGGGGTATAGGAATGAGAGTACCAGCCTGGAATGGTTAAGAGGAGAGGCAATATTGTTCCCCTCAGGTGGGCTGAGAATTCTCCAGTTCTTACCCTGAAGACAAAGGGAGGGGGGACAAAGGGAATTCAGCACTTGCTGTTGACAACAGCTAGATTAGGGGTAACTATGTGGAAAGACCCAGGGCAGCAATTAAGAGTTAAAGAGCAGGGGCTTCCCTGGTGGCGCAGTGGTTAAGAGTCCGTCTGCCGATGCAGGGGACGCGGGTTTGTGCCCCACTCCGGGAGGATCCCACATGCCGCGCAGCGGCTAGGCCCGTGAGCCATGGCCGCTGAGCCTGCGCATCCGGAGCCTGTGCTCCGCAACGGGAGAGGCCACAGCAGTGAGAGGCCCGCGTACCGCAAAAAAAAAAAGAGTTAAAGAGCAGCTAATCCAGTGCCCTAAGGCAAAGGTTCTCAACGTGGCTTCCTATTAGCATCACCCTTTAAAGGAGGTGATGCATGGATCCATCACTGGAGATTTGAATTAGCTGGTCGGGCTGGGCATCAGTCTTTGCAAAAGATCCCTGGGGGATTCTAATGTATAGCCAAGGTGGCCGACCAGTGTTTGAAGGGAAGCTTTCTCTATGGTATAATTACATTTAAGGCCACCTGTATTCATTTCTTTAATAGGGGCAAGGGAACCAACCCTTATGGAGTGCACTGTGCTCACTATTTAAATAATAATAATAAATAGTGATAGCAGCTACTATTTATTGAAAGCTTGTTATATGCCAGGTGTTATGTTAACCACTTGATATCCATTTAACCTTCACAACATCTCTGTGAAATGGATGGTATTATCTCCATTTTACAAATGTAGGCTCAGAGAGACCAAGGAATTTGCCTTAAACCACTCAAGGACAAGTACATAAATACATAAGTGAAAGTAATCACGTGCCCAAGGTCATGCAGGAAGGGGGACAGGATCTGAACCACGGCCTTTAGCTCTACCGCTGTCACAATTAATTGCTATCTAAATGAACGCATTTAACAAGTATTTATTGACTGTGGACCATATATGTGCCTGACCCTAGGATAGATATTGGGGATGTGAAGATGGGCAAGGCAAAATTTCTGCTCTCCAATCTTATCAGAAAGACAGCTAATTCCAAAACAATGTGATCAATGCTATCAGGGTGACCGAATGCCCCTGTTTGCCCAGGATTCTTTGGTTTTAGCACTAAAATCTTGAATTCTGGGCAACTTTTCAGTCCTGGGCAAACTGGGGCAGTTGGCCACCCTGGCTGTCACGGAGCACTGTATGTGGGCTGGGGCTTGCATGGGATGGTGGGGGGTATCGTGGAGAAGAGATCAGGAAAAGCTTCCCAAAGGAGCTTATGTCTTTCTATAGAATGACTTGGAGTTCTTTTAGGTCAACAATGGAGGGGAGGGGGATAGGCAAGAGCGTTCCTGGTGGAAGAACCAGGAAATAGCTCCGGCTAAGGCTTGCAGGGGAGGAGAGCAAGCAGTTTCGTAGAGTTAAAGAGTTTGGGGTGCATGGGGGTCGGGGGGTGTTTGATGAAGCTGGGGATGGGGAAGCTGGGGCCACACTAAGGAAGTGGGACTCTAGTGGGCAAGGAGCTCACCTTAAGGGTTTTCAGCAAGGGAGAATTACGCTCGATTTTGCATTTGAAAAGATGAGGCCGGTCATGAGAGTAGGGTGGGAGTTACAGTTGCAAGACTATTATAACATGGGTGAGACTAGAGGACAGGAAAGGATGATGACAACAGCAACGACAATATCTAATGCCTATTGATGACTCGATATGTCCCAGGCACCGTGCTGAGCCCTTCACGTGCATTATCTCATTTAATCCTAACATTGAACTCTTTAGTCAGCTGCTACTTTTATGCCTCTGTAACAGACGAGGCAATTCAGACTTAGCTGAAATTTAGTTAAAAAAGTCGCACAGGGTAAATGGCAGAGCCGAGATGCAAACTCTTGCTTTCTGACTTTCCATGCGCTTAACCACACATTACCTGATGGAAACTAAGGCGGTGCGTATTGGTTCGTTCACTGGAGCAACATTTATGGAGCACTGGCTATGTGCCGGGCACATTTCTGGCTGATGAGGATACAGCAGTGGACAAAACCCACACAGTTCCTGACTTGATGGCTGTTACATGTGTGTGTGTGTGTGTGTGTGTGTGTGTGTGTGTGTTGGGAAGATGGATGAGCAAGCGAACCAGTCAGTATAACTCACCTGTGGATGGCTTTAGACTCCATTTCAAGGGAGAAGAGAAAGGATTTGGGGATGTGGGAGTGAGGGGTGTGGGGAGGAGTGTAAGGACATCCAGGTTTCTGGCTCTGCCTTCTGCTGTGCACTGTCAGCAGAGACACGGAGCTCGGGACAGACCTGGGGGGAGGACAAGAGCCCAGTTTTGGACATGTCGAGTTGGAGTCTCCTGGAGTCGAAAGCTCTGAAGGATGGTCATGGGGCAAGTTGAGAAAGTCATTTAAAGCTGGGGCCATGGTTGAGGACCCCGGGGGAGGGTGCAGAGTGAGAAGAGGTCTCAGGTGGAAACCCTGTAGACTGAGCTAAGGGCAGAGGAACCGAGGGCAGAGGAGAGGGGAACCAAGGGCAGAGGAGAGGGAGACAAAGGTCAGAGGGAGAGTGGAAAACCCAGAGAGAGAGAGGCCCTGGCCCTCCAGGGAGCAGAGAGCTCCAAGGCAGGCAGCCCTAGCGTCATCAAATGCCACTTAGATGCCCAGGGAAGGAGCAGCTAGAGATGTTGGGGGCCAGGACGGACACACACAAAGTTGAGGGGATGTTTTCAAAAGCGATGGGAACCCAGTATGGGAAGTATCTAGTACAGGACTGAAGGCACAGGAGAAAGTGGAGGCAATTCCTGGAGCAACGCCTTAGGGGAGATGGAGGAGACAGGATCCAGAGGAAAGACAGAGGGAGCGGTCTTGAACGGGCAGGCATATTCCAGGGACCAGAGGGGAGCAAGGAAAGATGGGTAGGGATGCAGAGCCGCGCTTCTTGGGAAGCAGATGGCTAGGTTGTTTGTGAGATGAAAGGGTCCAGAGTGGGGCTAGGAGGTATCCACAGAGAGGTAGAGGTTTGAAATTCACACAGTGGGGGTCGGGAGAAGTGCCGCTCGGGACCACCTCAACATCGATCTCTCCTGCGTCTCCATCTCTTCAAGAGCTCTGCCTGGGAATTCAAAGATGCATTTGTACAAATGTGAAAATTAATTCTGGCCTTCAGTGAGAGGCTGACAATGCCAGTTGTGGGATCCCAGAGGGATAGGAATGCAGGGGATGTCTCCGGACATGGGGGTGACCCTGAGACGTGCAGAGACAACAGCTGGTGAATTTTCAACAAGCAGCCTGGAGTCTGCCTCACATTCGCTATTCGTTTTACAAACAGCCATCAGGAGGGTGAACTGCCCCTCCCACCGCCTCTGCCTCCCTCTCAGCTTTTCTGGGGAAAGAAGTCTGTAGCCTGTTTAATTCTGCCCAGGTGGTCTTTCCCTCTCAAAAGTCTTCATTCTGAGCAGAAAACGAGTGAACGTGACTTTGATGTGTAGGAGACAAATAACTGAACTGCAGAAGGAGCTGTGGGTAGTCCGCCCTCAGCTCAGAGACTGGGGCTCTCCCCACATTTGCACCTCAGGACTTTGTGTCCTCTCAAAATCCCAGAAAAAGTTTCTCTGTGGGTGGCACTTTTTCCACAGCGTGACCGGCTGGGAGGGCTCCATCAGCCAGTGCTATGTCATTATTGGTTGTTGGCGGGCTCTCCTAGGGGACACTTGAGAAACTTTGATAGAAATATTTCTCTTTGGCAACAGCCCGCTGTTTCCATGGTTTGACAATACTAACCAGATGTAAAGTCGGCCAGCAAAGGGGAGGCCTGCCCGAGGGGCAAAGAAGGCCCTCACACACTCACGTCCAGCCCTGGGCAAGATAGATAACCTCCTTTGGCCTCCGTTTCCTCATCTTTGAAATGGAACAATAATACAAGCTCTAATTACTTACTGTTGTGAGAATGAGTGTTAAAGGACTTTGCAAAATTTGGAGGTTTTTTTTAAAATAAATTTATTTATTTTATTTATTTATTATTTTTGGCTGTGTTGGGTCTTCGTTGCTGCCTACGGGCTTTCTCTAGTTGCAGCGAGCCGGGGCTACTCTTCGTTGTGGTGTGCGAGCTTCTCATTGCAGTGGCTTCTCTTGCTGTGGAGCACAGGCTCTAGGTGCGCGGGCTTCAGTAGTTGTGGCTTGTGGGCTTCAATAGTTGTGGCTCGTCGGCTTCAATAGCTGTGGTTTGCGGGCTCTAGAGCACAGGCTCAGTAAATGTGCTGCACTGGCTTAGTTGCTCCGCGGCATGTGGGATCTTCCCGGACCAGGGCTCGAACCCGCGTTCCCTGCATTGGCAGGCGGATTCTTAACCACTGCGCCACCAGGGAAGCCCTTGAGTTCTTTTATAAAGAGTAATTGGAGGGTATATTTTAGAAACAAATGAAATAAGAAACAAAGCAGAACTTAAATGTAATGATGTTAATTTCATTTGGGTGTAATAGACTGTTGTCATTCTTAGAGATCTACTAATTTAAGTAAATAGTCCTCTCACCTGATACTGACAGAATTTTTTTTTTAATTGAAGTATGGCTGATTTACAGTGTGTTAGTTTCAGGTATACCGCAAAGTGATATACATATATATATATGTATGTACATATTCTTTTCAGATTCTTTTCCATTATAGGTTATTACAAGACATTAAATATAGTTCCCTGTGCAATCAGTAGGCGCTTGTTGTTTATTTTATATAGAGTAGTGTGTATCTGTTAATCCCAAACTCCTAATTTATCCCTCCTCCCTTCCCCTTTGGTAACCATAAGATAGTTTCTTTTTTTTTTTTTATAAGATTGTTTTCTACGTCTGTGAGTCTGTTTCTGTTCTGTAAGTTCATTTGTATAATTTTCTTAGATTCCACATATAAGTGATATGTGATATTTGTCTTTCTCTGTCTGACTTAACATCACTTAGTATGATAATCTCTAGGTCCATCCATGTTGCTGCAAATGGCATTATTTCATTCTTTTTTATGGCTGAGTAATATTCCATTGTGTGTGTGTGTGTGTGTGTGTGTGTGTGTGTGTGTGTGTGTGTGTGTGTGTATTTATCACATGTTGTTTATCCATTCATCTGACAGAATATTTTTAACCTAATTTTTTGAACAGGTAGTGAACTCACAGTGTTTAATATTCCAAACGTGTGAAAGGGTATAGAGTCACCATTTTCTCCCCTGCCCCATCCCAGCAATTCAAGCTCCCTCTGCAAAGGTATGGTGACCAACTGGTTCTGGTTTGTCTGGGACTTTCTGGTTTAGCACCAAAAGTCCTTAGCAAACTGGTTGGTCACCCAATGTCATAGACAACTGACATTATGAGCCTGTTGCGTGTCCTTCTGGAGGTAATTTGACAAGAGCGACCTTACTATTTACAAAATCATCACGGGTGACAAAATAAAGATGTCAGAAATGACTGGCGCATAGTATTGGGGAAGGAGGAAACCATGATAACACGGGGGCACAAATCTTATCATCTAACCGTTGTTTTAAGTATTTCCAGCTCTGGAATTGCTATTCCTCTGCAAAAGAAATCTCCCTGTCAGGCTTGGGAAAAAGAGTCCCGTAAACGGTAACAGTCTGTGACCCCATTTCCCATAACTGTGGTTGACCAGAGACTCCATTAGCCTTTTGTTTATAATCCATTTTTGTGCGGTTAAAAAAAGCATTTGTGTACTGGGGGTTTGGATTTCATAAATATGCTTATTTGCCAAGTTATCTTCTAGATTTCCCTGTGTGAATGCAACTGATTTGGGAAAGCCCAGTTTCAGAGAAAGCATAACAACTGCCCTTATCAAGTGTGAACTGAGAAAGACATCGGGAGGCCTTTTCCAGGCTAAAAATAGACCTAGAACTCCGTGTATTTTAGCTTCAGGACTTTTTACAAACCGTCTGGCAAACCAGCACATTATTATTTTATGAATAAGGCATCAACGTTCATTTTAAATGTTCTGGCTTCAGGCTATTTTACTTTCGTGCAAAAAAAGATGAATTATTTATAAAAATAGGCATGAATATCATATGATAATACCCTGAGTTCTAGCAGGGAGTAAAATGAGCTGCAGCTGGTGCTGTCAGCTCCCCAGGAGAGCTGAGCGGGAGCAAGTTGAGGGCGGGGCTGCAGCCTTCAGAGGGGCTGATTGCTGAGATGCAGCTCTTTCTCTTGGGAGGATGGTCAAGTCTCCCCACTCTCACTCACGCTCTCTCTTGTACCCTCCTTCCCTTCCTCCCTCTTTCTTCCTCCCCCCTCCCCTCCCCTCCCCTCCCCATCTCTCCCTCCCTCCCTCCCTCCCTTCCTTCCTTCCTTCCTCCCTTCCTTCCTTCCTTCCTTCCTCCCTCCCTTCCTTCCTTCCTTCCTTCCTCCCTTCCTCCCTTCCTTCCTTCCTCCTTCCTTCCTTCCTTCCTTCTTTCCTATTTCCTCTCTCCCTCCCTCCATCTCTCTCTGGCGAACTTCAGAAACCACAGTACAGAGATCCTTTCTAAATTCAAGTGTGGGCAGACGCTGGTTTTATGGAACTATTTGTATTCAAGTTATTTACCCTCCTTAAGCCTCAGTTTCTTCATCTGTGAAAGGAGGTGATAATTGTATCTTCTCCCTAGGCCTGTGTTGAGGAGCAAATGAGACAAATATGGAAAGTGCCCAACGCTGAGTAAATAATAAACATTAGCTGTTATTAGAGCCTGCCCACTAGGGAACACACAGGGTGGGGTGTGCACGTGGGCGGAAGTCACAGTACTTGGACACCGAGAGGCTGAGTAAGGTGACCAACTCTTCCTGGTTTGTCCAGGACCAGCCTGGTTTATTTTTAAAAATTTTCGTTTTAGTTTAGAATTCTTTTTTATTGAGGTAACATTAGTTTATAATATGACTGTCACGTGTACAACATTATATTTCTGCATCATACCCTACAGTGTGCTCACCACCAAAAATTTAGTTTCCATCCATCGCTATATAGTTGCTTGTTTTTAAAATGGAAAGTCCTGCATCCTGGGAACCCTCAGACCAAACACACTGGAGCCTGGTCACCCTCCCGAGTCAGGTTGGGTTGAATTTGTCCGCTTTTAGGTTTCCTCCCTTCTCATCCCGAGACTGTCACGGGGCCAGAGCTCCAGCCTGTGTGCGGTTACCTGTTCTCCGGATTACGAGGGGGAGAGTAGAAGGGGGAGGAGAGGGCCACCTACCTGCCCGGAACAAGTTCTGCGTGACTCCATCTGCCCCACCTGGCCACTGGGTCATAGAGTATTGTGACAGAATGACCATGAGGCCGGGCCTTCCCGTTCCTCCCTGCCACCCGCCCCCCCTCAGTTGGGTTACTCCAAGCCTCCCAGCCGACCCCAGAGAAATGGGAGGAACTGTGCAAGCACGTAAAAATTAAAGAGATACAATTCCTTTTATTATGTGGAGGGCAAAAAAATGTGTATAAAGTGGCCCATTTTAGAATTCGATTTGAACATGGCATTTCACTGCTATTCCAGGAGTATGTTTTATACCAGTGACGGAGGCCTGTGCAAAAGAGGTTTTGAACGAGGTTCCAGAAGTTCCTCCCTCTAAGCCAGCGCTGCTCCTCTAAATGCATTCTGAGAGTCACAGCACTGTGGAGGCTTCAGCAGCCAAGAACAGGGCATTTCCCCAGGCGTGTGGGGAGGGAAGCAGACCACAGCGGGCTGCTGTGACGGCTAAAGAAATGCCGTGTATGAGGTTGAGCCTGGTACACAGTGGGCACTCGATAAATATTAGCTCTCTGTTTGAACTTCTCCAGCAATGATTGTATAGTACACTCGAAACCTATTACCTACTCTCCCTGACCCTTTTCTCTTGGGTCTGGAAACTTTATTTACTAGTGATTAGATTACCAGCCAGTAGGTCTTGTCTGCAAATCGAATGGCTTTCATTAAGGCCAGAGGCCACATGTCACATGCTTCCTCCCCCGCTATGGTGCCCAGCCTATAAAATATCTGCTGCTGTGGTTAGAAGCTCTCCAGAGGACACGTGCTCTGCTGACATAATGAGGAAAAGATGAAAGACTGGCCGAGTCACTGTGGGGTCGCCCCCCACCTCCTCCGGGTTTCTTGCTGAGTTGCATCCACTTCTTTGCCATGGGTGCCCTTCACCTCCTCCTCCAAATGGGAGCAGAAAGCCACCCCTCTCCAGGCCAGCCCTTTCTCCCACTGCCGAAGCACGTGTGTCCTTCTGACGTCCCTAAACTGAGACACTGCTGTGAGCCTCCATTTCTTCATCTGTGAAATAGGGTTGGAAGGTTAAGTGCGATTACGCATGTAACGCTCAGTGAATACTGGCCACTATTATCTGGAACTTCTTTAACCCCATTAAATCTGTCCTTAGAAATTATTTCCACTAAAGAGTGTTGGGTGTGTGGGGGGGTGTGGATCAGAAAGGGAGGGAGCCTGCTCTGAGGTTCTCGAGCCCGCCTTTCCCATTTTCCTTACCCACGATCTGAAGTCTGATCTCTGGTCACCTTTGGTAAACCTTTCCCCCAAAGCTATATTAAGAAGAAGGGGATTCGTGTCATTATGCATTTTAGGCAACAAAATAGTTCAGATTAAAATATATACTACAGGTTAAAAAATTATAAAATGAATACATGCTTATTGTAGAGACTAGAAAATTCTGTAAGGAAAAGAAGAAGATACAAATGCCCCATGACTGACTGCACGCTTAGGGATAGTTGCTGTTAATGTGTTGATATATTTCCTTCCAGTCTTTATTCTTGGGTGTCTTTTCATTTTAAGTCAGCTGTTAGTCCCAGGGAACAGAGAATGTTGATCTTCTGAAGGGTTAGGTTACTTGCCCGAGACCAATCTCCTCAGGGCTGACAGATATGAAACCAGGAACAGGCGAGAGCTGCCCCATGGTTGTTCCTCCTCTGAATTCAAAGGAATCTAGACTATTAACTAAGGTAGCTTAGTTTTGCTCCTCAGCTGCTGCCCCTGGAGGCGTCCCAAGCAGGATACTGGAAACTCTCTCCCTTGGGTACCGGCGAGCCTTGAAGGTTGGAAACACAATTTATAGTTAAGTATTTTCAGTTATTTCAATGTTCCTTCTTCATTGCTCTGATATCTTAATAATTAACATTTGCTGAGCATGTACCATTTCTTCAATGTCATGTTAAGCATGTTACAAGCATTAACTCATTTAGTCCTGGACATACTCTCATGAGATAGGTTCTCTTATTATCCGTATTTTATTGATGAGGAAACGGAGGCATAAAAGGTTTAAGCAAGGTCACACAACTAGTAAATGGTGTACTGGGACTAAATTACTTCTCTTGTGTTTGCTGTGTATATATAAATATATATATATATATATATATATATATAGGCATGTATATATAAGTACCTCTCTTATCTTTCCACTTATCCATCCTTCTCTCTCTCTCTCTCTCTCTCCCTCTTCTCATTTGATCTGTATTATTTCTGAAGAATTTTCATCTAAGTTTGAAGTGGCCTCCCTCAGTGGTGTGTGAGCCTTGGTGAAGCAGGACTCCACCTCTCATACGGAGCTGAAGGGGGTGAAATATTCCCTCTTCCCCTCCTTTATCAGCTGGGACAATGACATGTGACTTAGGGCAGCCAATCAGATGCTCCAGCACAGGACTTTGAATTTCAAGGGAGTGATGAGATTCAAGAGCAGCTTAGAGGTTCACTCTTTCGGCAGTGGTGATGGCAGTGGCGTCTATGTCCAGTTACAGAGGCGGCAGTGGTGATGGTGGAGCCTGCAGAACGTCTGCTGGGCAGTGCCGCTGGGCAGTAGCTTCCCTAACAGGATCCTTCCTGGGGTCTGATTTTGGCTTTGGTTCTAGAAATCCAGCCAGACTCAGTTCTTTCTTTCTTCCTTTCTTTCTCTCTTTCCTCTCTCCCTCCCTCCCTCCCTTCCCTCCTTCCTTTTTTTCGCGGTACGCGGGCGGGCCTCTCACTGTTGTGGCCTCTCCCGTTGCGGAGCACAGGCTCCGGACGCGAAGGCTCAACGGCCATGGCTCACGGACGCAACCGCTCCGCGGCATGTGGGATCTTCCCGGACCGGGGCACGAACCCGTGTCCCCTGCATCGGCAGGCGGACTCTCAACCACTGCGCCACCAGGGAAGCCCAGTTCCTTGTTTCTTGCCTGTTGGAATGGGAGGGGAAGACTGTGTAGCATCCGTATCTTCTCTTCCTCCTCTCTAACAGAACCTTCCCTCTCCTTGCGGCGAGTGGGTGCTACTCTTCGTTGCTGTGTGCGGGCCTCTCATTGCAGTGCCTTCTCTTGTTGTGGAGCATGGGCTCTAGGCGTGTGGGCTTCAGTAGTTGTGGCTCATGAGCTCTAGAGCACAGGCTCAGTCAGTAGTTGTGGCGCACGGGCTTAGTTGCTCTGCAGCATGGGGGATCTTCCCAGACCCGGGATCGAATCCGGGTCCCCTGCATTGGTAGGAGGATTCTTAACTATTGCGCCACCAGGGAAGTCCAAGAGGAGGGTTTCTATTCCACGATTGGAAGAAGGGTTTTTCCTTCTCACTTGATGTGTATGAACTAGAAGGCAGGTTACCCCAGTTGTCACTGAAGTGTTCTTGTGACCAGCAATCACTGCAACCCTCCTAAGGTTGAAGCCAGTGCTGTGGGCAACAGAGCAGAAAGATGGAAACATCCAGGGTCCCAGACATCATGTAACTGCTGAATCAACCACCTGGGTCTTCCTTTATACGAGAAGAGATTTCCTTTTTGTTTAATTCAGTTCAAGTTGGGTTTTTCTGTTGCTCATAGCAGAAAATATTCTAATTGATTTGCTTCTTTTTTCCACCCAAGCCTGATTATCTAAGCTCATCCTCTCTCAAACAATCTTTTGGTCTCAGGAACTTTTGGTCTCTTTTTGATGTCCAGTCTTAAGAAAAATGAAGGACCTCAAAGAGGTTTTGTTACGTGGGTTATACCTACTGATATTTACTGCATTAGAGATTTAAAATGAAAACACCTTAAAATATTAATTCAGTTAGAAACAGGGTAATAAACACATTAATATTTTAACATCGATACACTGTTATGAAAATAACTATATTTTCTAAAAAAATAGAAGAGTGGCATTGTTTCAACATTTTTTGGTAAACCTCTTTATGGTCTGATTTAATGGAAAATAGCTGGAAAAACTAATACAAATGAATCCATATTCAAAACATAAACAGATTCACAGATATTGAAAACAAGCTTATGGTTACCACAGGGGAAAGGGAAGGGGGCAAGGACAAATTACGAATATGGGATTAACAGATACAAACTATGTACTATACATAAAATAGATGAGCAACAAGGATTTACTGTATAGCACTGGTAATTATACCCAATATCTTGTAATAAACTATAATGGAATATAATCTGCAAAAAAACGGAATCACTGTGCAGTACACCTGAAACGAACACAACATTGTAAATCAACTATATTTTAATAATAAAATAAATTTCTATCAAAAAAAAGAAAATAGCTGGATTTTCATATACACTTTTGCATTCACTCTGTTGCGATTTGTTGTTTGGGCTGAAAAATATGAAGAAAATCCAGCCTCACCTAGATATGCAGTTGGAAAAAGGAGAATTTTAATAGCCTTTTCAGATAGTGTGGATATACTTCTTTAATTTCACACCAAAATTTGCGAGCAGTAGTTTCTTAAAGATTACACTGTGAAATCTGGAACCATATCAATTAACTTTTTTTTTTTTTTTTGCGGTACGCGGGCCTCTCACTGTTGTGGCCCCTCCCGTTGCGGAGCACAGGCTCCGGACGCACAGGCTCAGCGGCCATGGCTCACGGGCCCAGCCGCTCCGTGGCATGTGGGATCTTCCCGGACCGGGGCACGAACCCGCGTCCCCTGCATCAGCAGGAGGACTCCCAACCACTGTGCCACCAGGGAAGCCCCAATGAACTTTTATACTCCACTTCATCAAAATCCATTGGTCTACCTTGCACTTTGAATGGACCTTTTACCCAAGCATGATTTTGTAACATTGGCCATGCAGAAAAATTGGCTTGCTGATTTAAGCAGATCTTTCAAAATTTGACATATTTCATTATATAATACCAAAAACGCCACACTTTTTAGTATCACCACCAAGCTCATCAGAAAAGTCTTGAAGTATTGGGAAGCAGTCCAGCTCACAGCAGAAAGCCTCCTAATGGATAAGTTTTCTAAAAATTCAGATTTTAGCCTGAAGGTTTGAATTTTATCATTGGCTACCATACTGTCAGTTGCCATCCTTAAAGTGACAGGCTCATTCTTGTTCATTTTTGAGAAAATGCCTGCCAAAGACCAGGTCTGAAGTTTGTCAGGCACTCTTTTGATTAACTATGGTGTTCCATGAAAAAAGTGGCTAGTTCAGTTTGCAACTTTAAGAATCGCACGTGTTTTTTTCTTGAGACACTCATCATGGCGCAGAGTGCAGCAGATGAGATTTATGCATACTTCTTATTTTACCACATCTAACAGTAAAATGTTCTGTTCTCAAGGGTCAAGATTTAATCATTTCATGGCTCTATCGAAGACACTATAAAATGAAACTGGCTCTTTTTATTGTTTTTTCTGTTGTGCATGGTCACGAAGAATACAATGACTATGAGTATAGTTTGTCTTGATTCATGCTAAGGCACCATCAGTTTTCATCACGATTTCTTTTGCACCATCAGTGAAAAAGACAAATAACATCTTAATGCTATTATGGAATTAGTTTTGGCTTTGCAGCTTCCCTGGAAGGGTCTCAGGGACCCCAGGAGTCCCCAGACCACACTTTTAGAACTTCTGCTTTAGCTTATGGTTGATTCTAGAAGCAACCCAACATGCTTCCGATAAACTCCCTTTTCCTGAAATCAGCCCCAGTTGGTTTCTATTGCCTGTCAGCAGTGTTCCATGTTAAAATGTCATTGTTTACGGTTGGTTGATTCAAAATGTTTAAGGAACTCTAATTTAGGGCAATTTATAAGTAAGTTCTTTGTTGTGATGGTTTGCACAGCAAATAATCAGGAAGAAGGAAAGATTCTACAGTTTCACTTTACTAAAATAATCTAACATTTATGTACATTCTTGGTGTTAAGTCAATTTTAAACAACCAAGCAAGTCTACTCCAGTCCATGAATTGTGGCAAAAGAAGGATAAGGGCACTAATGTTTTCTCCCTTCTTAGGCATGCTTCCAGCGACCTTCCTGAGCTAAGTATTATTATCCTCACTTTAGACATTAAAGACTTGAATTCTGTGGTTAAGCCTTTGGCCAAGGCCACTCAGCGGTCAGACCTCTCATCCTGGCTAGAGGCTCCAAGGCCCAGGCCTTCTTTACTCTACCATGCAGGAATTTTTGATAAGGACAAAAATATAAGCCTGTGGGCTTCCCTGGTGGCGCAGTGGTTGAGAGTCCACCTACCGATGCAGGGGACACGGGTTCGTGCCCCAGTCCAGGAAGATCCCACATGCTGTGGAGCGGCTGTGCCCGTGAGCCATGGCCGCTGAGCCTGCGCGTCTGGAGCCTGTGCTCCGCAACGGGAGAGACCACAACAGTGAGAGGCCCACGTACCGCAAAAAAAAAAAAAAAAAAAAAAAAAATAAGCCTGTGATGTCTGAGGTTTATGCCTTAGAGGGCAGTGCTGCAAAATCATGGACGTCGCCAGTGGTTCTTTAAGAAATTTCTTTTCTAAATTCTATCATGATGATATGATAAAATGCTGGCTCTCTACCAACACTTTTTTTTTTTTTTTTTTTTTTGCGGTACGCGGGCCTCTCACTGTTGTGACCTCTCCCGTTGCGAAGCACAGGCTCCGAACACGCAGGCTCAGCGGCCATGGCTCACGGGCCCAGCCGCTCCGCGGTATGTGGGATCCTCCCAGACCGGGGCACAAACATGTGTCCCCTGCATCGGCAGGCGGACTCTCAACCACTGCGCCACCAGGGAAGCCCTCTACCAACACATTTTTGACATACCATAAAGTGGTATTTTAGAGTTGGAAGAGACCTAAAGCATGTGATCTGTCCAAATTTCTCACCACTGGGGCATGCTGGACTATTCAACGTGCATTTCAAATAGTACCTCCTGGGCGATGACTTCTGATAACCTGATTATTGTTCATCCCACTAAATCAACATGTGTCACATTATAAGTGGCAGGCAGCTCTTTAGATGCCCCAATAATCCCTGCTTCCTGATATTCACACCCTGTACACTTCCCTTCCCTTGTGATAAGATCTGTAACTTGCTTCTAACCAACAGAATATAGCAAAGGTGTTGGGATGTCACTTCTGTGGTCAGGTTTCCTAAGACAGTGACTTCTGTCTTGCTAACAGGGTCTTTCTATTGTCTTCTAGACTTGCACATTTTGATGAGGCAAGCTGCCATGTTGGAAAGGCCCACATGGTAAGGAACGGTGGGCAGCCTCTGGCCAACAGCCAGTGGGGAACTGAGGCTTTCAGTTCTATAGCCCATGAACAGCTGAATCCGGCCAACAACCAGTGATTGAAGTTGGAAGCAGATCCTTCCCCAGTTGAGCCATCAGATGAGACCCCAGCCCCAGCTGACACCTTGACTGCACCTTTGTGAGAGACCCTGAAGCAGAGGACCCTGCTAAGCTATGCTCAGATTCCCAAACCACAGAAACTCTGCTATAATATATGTGTGTGTCTTAAGCTGTGAAGTTTGGGGATAATTTGTTAGGAAGCAATAGCTAACTACTACACTGTACTATATTTTATTTATCTGTTGCTCTTTTTAGTAGGACCAGGAGTGAGCTGTTTAAGGTCACTGAGTACTTGTCATGTGTGTTTACCTGTTACTGGAGAGCTTCCTGCCAGGATCCATCCTCATGCTGAAAGGTGGAACCTGAGGCCTGCAGTATAGCTCCTAGTGATCCAGGAAAGCCCTCAGTGCCCTGCATCAGTTCCCGACTTTGGGTCTCACACTAGAACATCCATAACTGTCTTTCTCCACTTAAGTATCATTTAGCTTACAAACCAGAGGCAGCAAGCCAATTACTCCCTGGGGTCTGAAACTTCAACCTGGGAGGAAGACTATTCCACAGCAAAGGTATGAATGCAGAAATGCACATCCTAATCCAGTTCGTAAGCAGAGGTGCACAATGTCTGAAAGATCGAAGCCATGAGATAAGAAACTCTTTCAGAGAAAAAGAAGTTAACTGGGGAGATGTTGAACTATGTGCACTGCATAGGGCATCGGACAGCCCATTTCACTCTGGAGGCTTCAGTTTCCGCATCTGTAGAATGGAGGCTTGCCTCGGGTGCCATGGTCTTTCGATTCTTAGTCTGACACAACCTGGGTTGCTATGAGCAGGCTCTCTGGGTCTTGAATCAACTATTAAAGGAGGGTAACAGAAATACCTGTCTCCTAAGGGGGTTGCAGGATTAAATGAAATAGAGAAAATGTGAAATGTGCAGCACAGCGCCTGGCTATTGTTACTTCTCCAAGGGGGTGCCAGGTCCCGAGGGAACTGGGGCCGCTCGGAGAGCAGCGCAGCCCGCACCGGGCCTGGTGGCCTGCCCCGCCCACGTGGGGCTGCGGCCCGTCGAATGACTCCGTGCAACGTGTTGGTGGCGGCTGCCGCGGCGGCGGCGGGCGGCTCGGACTCTTCCGGGCGCCGCAGCTTCCTGCCAAGCACCGCGCAGCCGCCTGGCTCCGCCGCGGGAGTAGCCGGTGAAGGCCTCGTCGCCGGTGCGGGACCCAGGGCTCCGCCGCGCTCGCCCAGCCCGACCCCGGGCCGCCGGACCGCACCATGCGCGCCGCGCCGCCGGCCGCGCGGCTTCTGCCGCTGCTGGTGCTGCTCGCGCTCCTGGCCGCGCCCGCCGCCCGCGCCAGCAGAGCCGAGTCCGCCGCCCCGCCGCAGTCCGGATCCGAGCGCCAGCCGCGGCCGCCGCCCGGCCCTGGGCCCGGGAACGCCACCGGGATGGGCTCCGGGGAGGCGGCGGGCGGCGGCGGCGGCGGCGGCAGCTCCAACAGCAGCGGTGACGCCCTGGTGACCCGCATCTCCAGCCTGCTCCGCGACCTGCCCACCCTGAAGGCGGCCGTGATCGTGGCATGCGCCTTCTCCGCCTTCCTCATAGCCTGCCTGCTGCTGCGCGTTTTCAGGTGGGTCCGCCGCCCCTTTGCAGCCCCCGCGGGCCAACTTGCACCGCCAACCTGCTGTCACTGCGCGCCCGCCGCACCTGCGCGCACCGATGCTCCGGCCCCGGCGCCTGGGTGCGCTCACGCCAGCCTGGGACTCCAGGCCCTGCTCCACAGGGTTGCACTCGGCTGGTTTTCCCTGCTACACACTTTAGGAATTTTCTCCCTTTCGAACGATATCTCTATCTATAGCTATAGCTGTAGCTATAGCTATGATATGTATCTATATATATCAATAAATATATAAAAAATATTGAATTTCTTTTCACTCTCCACTAATGCTTAACACTCTCCATCGCGCTCCGAATTATGACACCCTTACACGGAATTTATTTTTATACCTATTTCACAGATGAGGAAAAATTTTCCGGAGAGGCAAGGTGGCTTATTCAAGTAAGCTCAGTGGTGGAAGTAGGATTTGAACCTTACCCACCTTGCTGAGCCTCCCTCTGTTCCCTCTGAGGGCTTCTCAGGCACCACCTGCTGTTTTTTCTTTTCATCGGTTCTGCTACCGAAAGAAGCAGTGTCTAGCCTGTGGGGATACCTGTGGGAGGCGCGCATGGCGCCAGGGATTGGGGCTGGGCTTTAGGGTGTTTGGCCATCCTTGGTGGCCTCAGTGACTTTCTGCCTACCACCCTGCCTGAATGAACTGCCGCAATGAAGATGTGCAGGGGCATGAGGGATCTTGGAGAGGCTTTTTGTAGGTTGCTCAAGTTCAGGGAGAAAGTGGGAAATTAGAAAGGATGGCCGGGGTCTCTGGAGTAGGGGGATGGAGAGGGCTACAGGGGATGCAGGGAGGGTTGCATTTCCCCCTAATGCCTGGGAAATTCTGGTTTTGCGGGAAATGAACCAAATGTGTCCTGTTACTCAGGCGGGCCTCTGGGAAATCTGGGCATGTGTGTGTCAGTTATTCACAGCCTGTTCCTTCCCCTTCCAAGTGTATACAGTGTGCTTGGGTGTTTGATCAGCTGTTGGAGGTTTGGGGCCAGGGGCTTGTGAGCCTTTTCAGAGCAGGAGCAGAAACCAGATCTGGAAAGGCCGGGTTGGGAGCTCTCCCTTGAGGTTTGCTGTTGGTTGCTGTGTGACTTTGAGTCAAGGTGTTTCTTTGTGGGGCCATAGGATTAAATGGTAGTGGTCCTGAGAAAATGGAGAAGGGGGAACTGTGGGCCCACATCCCCTCGCCCCATCCCCTGCCCTGGCTCCGGCTACATTGTTTTCCACTGTGCTGATCCCCTGATGTGCAGCAGACGTTGAATTGCCCCTCTCTGTACCCCATCCTTCCCGCTGCCCTTTATCCTCTGCTTGCAAACTTCCGTGGCTCCCTGTAGCCACTACCTGGATGTGGCATTCAGACCCTTACAGACTAGCTCCAGTGCACCTTGTGGCCATCAGCCAGCCCTTCTGAACCTCCTGTCACTTCTCTCCTGACACTCCCTGCGGCTGGCTTGTGCTCGTCCACTCCTGGGCCAGTTCCCACTGTACACTTGCCATGACTGCACGCAGCCACCGGGGCCCAGCTCCCACGCTCCGTCCTCTGGGTAGTGTTCCTGGACATCCGAGCCAGGCGGTTGCTTCCTTTTCTGGCCTCCCCCAGCCCTAGCCCTGTGCATCCTCCGTACGGCCCTTCTCACGCCAGGCTGGTGGCTCTCCCACACAGCAGACAGTCCTGGAGGGTGGGCATGTCCAGTCCCCGTGCCCAGGGACGGCCTGGCCTTCAGCAGATGCGCCGTAGTCCTTTACTGCCTTCCTGATTGTTCAGTTGCGTTGAACGTCGGTGCCTAGAGCAGCTCTGAGCCTGGAGGTTTGAAACATTTTGCTCAAAATAGGCCGCTCAGCCCACAAGGCGGTGCACTTCTTAAGACGGTATTTGAACTATTTTGCCAGTCTGCTCCGTATTACCCAGGAGCGGAGCCGAAAAGCAAGCAGCATGTGGCCAGATGTGAGGGCACGTGTTGGAGCAGGAGAGCCGGTACTCAGGGCCGGAAGGGATGGGTCCTTGCTGGCCTGTGAGCTGGGCGTTGGAGGAAGGTTCCGACTTCACAGGAGAGGCTCCTTATGGCTGTGCCTTCTCTTTCCAGGAAGGCCTTCTTGTTGGGGAGAGTTTCCAGGGGTTCAGCTGACACCCCAGTTCTGATGTGGATAGGAACTTACAGCATTTTACAGCTGGGAAGGGCCTTGATGGTACACAGGTCCCATGTGCTCCTTTGCAGAGGAGAAAGTTGCATCCCAGGGAGGGGAGTAGGTCATCCGGTAGACTCTAGAACACTACAAGTCTGTGGTCTGTACTGTGACCTTTCCACAGGCCTCTGCACGCTCGCTTCATCGGGCTTCCTGAAGGCCTGCTGCCCTGACTGGGCGTCTTCCTTACCTGCTTCCCCTCCTAGCCCCTTAGCGTGCAGTCACCACATCCTGGCTATTCTGCCTCTCAAGTCTCCCTGAGACTGTCTCATCTGGGCCATACCCCTTCCTCCATGGAGCTTCCCCACCTGCCAGCCCTTCTGCCTGACTCCCCTCCCTCCCTCGTGTCCGGAGTCACAGCAGTACCTTTCAGGCTGGCGTTCCTGCAGCCAGCCTTGTCCCCACTCCCATCCATCCTCCCTCGTCTGGTTTCACCCTTCTTCTGCCCACTCATCCCCCCGTGCGCAGGCTTCTCAGTGTGCTGGCAAGCTGGCTGTGTCTAACCAGGGCCCCGCCTCCCTCTCAAGCCCCCATCTTAGCTGTACCCACTGCTCCCACCCTGCTGGACCTTCAGGTGTTCTCCAGCGGCATCTGGTGACCTTAGCCCGGCATGTGCCTCTGACCCTCTGCTTGGGGTCCCCTCCACCACCAAGACTACATGGCCAGCTCATTGCTGTTTGCCTGCCTGTGTGTCACCTCCTCTGAGAAGCCTCCCAGCAAGGCCCCCTTCCAGAGCACATGTGAGTTTGGGATTTTCTACTTGGAGTCAAGAGTGTCGCTGAACTTACCAGGCGGAGGGCTCCTAAGAGCAGGACTGGCCCTTAATCGTTTGTGCCTCTCTAATGCCTGCTGTGGCTCCAAGCACAAGCTGGCATCTGATAAAGGTATTTTTAGCAAATGAATGAACCCCTGAGTATTTTGCTCTGCTGATGCTTTGCTGATGCGTCTCAAAATGTCCTCGGTGATGAGCTGCATGGCTGATGCTGGGAACCTGTGAGATCGGGGCTTATTTGGACAGTGGCCGCCATTTCCTTAACGATGGATACAGAGAAGGGAGGGAGGTAAAGGAGGAAGAGTGTAGTAAGTATTATTGCTTATACATAACCCGTGTGTCTGTTTTCCCTGAAGGAGTCGCTTTGCCAGACAACAGAAAGAATGTGGATCCAAGGAAACTGTTACAATTAGAAGCAAAGAATGTGTATCGTGGTAAGAAAGATATATACCTTTAACCAAGCAGTCCCATTTCTAAGGTATGCACAGTTTTTACTGCAATACCTATTCTTTGCTTCTAATTTTATTACTTAGGAGAGGAAGCAAAGATGCATGGCCAATGAAGTCCAGAGCAGTTCTGTTTAACAGTGAAAAGGTTTAAGTAACCTAGGTATCTAACAATCGAGCATTGGTTAACTAAATGATGGTAGTCCTTACAGTGAAATACTGTGCAGCTGTGAAAAATGATGATGCTAATATAATACTCACTATATGCTGGTTGAGTGAAACAGGTTACAAAACAGTATGTGTAGTATGAGCTCATTAAATAAATAAATTATATATATATATATATATAGATGTGCAAAGAATTTTTTGTATGAGTGTGTACATGTGTGACTGTGGGAGATTCTTCATTATGTATTTATTTATTGTTTATGATATATTTCTACATTGTCTGAATTTCCTTTCAATGGACATTTATTCATTTTCTTTCTCCCTGTCTGTGCCCTCAGCTCCTTGCTACATCCTGAGGTGTGTCTTCCTGAGGACCTGTGTAAGAGAGTCTGGGGTGGACCCCTAGGAGTGGGATTCCTGGGTCCCAGGGGTACTCTTACACGGTTTCCTTGAGTATGTACCAGTTTACCCTCCCACCTGCAGTATCTGGGGGTTCTCAGATCCTCCCATCATATCTGACACTTAGTATTATCTGACTTTCTAATGTTTTTCAATCAGATGGGTATGATTGGGTATCTCATTGCTTGCTTTTGCAGATCTCCAGTTCTTACTGAGGTCGAGTAGCTGTCTCTTCCCATACTTATTAATCAATCTGATGTCCCATCTGCAGAATCATTTACAGTTTTTTCAGGTATTGGAATCATTAAGGAAAACTGTTTAAAGACTGGAGACAAACTTGGAGGGAGAGAAAGGCAGTTTGGAGGCAGAGCGCCCTCGAGCCAGAGTACCTTCAGGTATATGTGTGTGTGTGCATGCACGTGTACGTGTGCGTGTGTGTGTGTGCAGTTCTGCCTGGCTCGCAGTAGGGCCAGCCTCCCTAGGTCTGTTGCTTGACATGTTTATGAGAGCTGGAAGGAAATCAATAAAGAAGCTGTGTTTAGGAAGTAGAAAACTCCTCCAATTTTTGGATGTTGGAAAGCGTCTCATGGGGTCTCATGGATTCAGGGATAACAGGCGTAAGCCAGTGGCCGCTGTTCAGTACCTTTTGCCCCCATGCTCTCTGAGGTCTGACTTTACCCTTTGAGATCTGAGGGGGAATCTGACTTTACTCTGTGGTGTCTTATGAACGAGGTGGAGACAAGTTAGAAACTGCCACCTGAAACCACGACTTTCATTTCCTCCTGGGGATCCTTTCCCCCGTCCTGTCGAGTCTCCCAGCTCTCCTGCCCAGGCCACACTTCTCCCAGATCTCTGTTGGCTGCATGCCCAGCCACTTATTTCAAAAGCTGTGTAAAATCGTCTTATCTGAAAGGAGGGTTGTTTTGGTGCTTCCTGGGGGACGAAGAGGAAGACAAATTCTAAGTGATCTGACATTGCCCAGCTGTTGCACTTGGATCAGTGGCAAAGTTGCACGCTGTCGTGTCCTGAAGACGCCGGAACCACGGGAGCTTAGTGAATTACTAAGCCAGGTCTTTGAAAAGGAATAAAAACGTTCCTGCTTCTCCTGGATTCCCCAGATCTCCCATTGTCTGTGTATTTATATTTGTCCTAAGAATAAAAGTTATTTAAGAGAACATCTAGAAGTTTAATGCTTTCAGGATTTAGGGAAAGTGTTCTGAAAAGTTTCTAGTTATTGCTCATTAGTATATCAATATTATTTTAATAAATTGGAGCTTGGGGCAGAGCCCTGGTTAGAAAGTTAAGCCCCTTTTTATGACTTTGAGATTGTGGCGCTTGTGTAGCACCAGGAGGTCATTTTTAAAAAATTTTATTGAAGTAGGGTTGATTTACAATGTTGTGTTTAATTTCTACTGTACAGCACAGTGACTCAGTTATACATATATATATTCTTTATCATATTCTTTTCCATTATGGCTTATCATAGGATATTGAATATAGTTCCCTGTGCTGTACAGTAGGACCTTGTTGTTTATCAGGTCATTTTTGATTGCTTGACCAAGGTTTTGAATTGGGGGAGAAGCTATAGTTGTGAAACATATTTATCTTAATTTAATTTTTACTTTTCAAGTGGGTTTTCTTTTTTCTTTGTTTTCCAGTTTTATTGGGATAAAATTGATACACAGAACTGTATAAGTTTAACGTGGACAACATAACAGCTTGACTTACATATATTGTGAAATGATGACCACGATAAGTATAGTGAACATCCATCATCTCATAGATGCCAAAAAAAGGAAAAAATCATTTTTTTTCCTGGTAATGAGAACTTTTGGGGTCTACTCTCTTAGCAACTTTCCCATCTATCACACAGCAGTGTTAGCTATAGTCATAATGCCCACTCCATCCCCAGGACTTATTGGTCTTATTGGAAGGTTGTACTTTCATCCAATTCCCATGGATGTTTAATCTTACACACCACAGTAAAGAAAGTGTTAAATAAATCTAACCCAGCAAAAATCCAGATTAAAAAAAAAAAAAACAGGGTAGAGGGTATGCCCTTGATTCAGTTTTCCACCAAGATGAAAAAGAAGTCATAGCGTGTGGGAGGAATAGGGTCCCTCAAGTGGTTCTTTCCTAGGCGGATTCTGCCTGCTTTGGGGTCATTTAGCAATTTCTGGGGACGTTTTTGATTGTCATGACTTGGGGAGGGGGATGCTACTGGCATCTTGTGGGTAAAGGCCAGAGAAGCTGCTGGACATCCTACAGTACCCAGGACAGACCCCCTTAACAAAGAATGATCCAGCCCAAGATGGCAGTAGCACAGGTGCGGGCCGCCTGGTTGTCTACGTGAGCAGTTTACTGAACCTTTCCGGGCATCTGCTTCCCAGCACTCATTAAAGTACCTGCTTCCCAGGGCTACTGGGATGTTTGGAATGAGATTGGGTCAATCAAACCCCTGGCTCCCCTTTAAGCAGCCAAGTGTCCTATTGTATTTAAAAAAAAACGATTCTGAAAACAGATGTAATTTATACCCAACCTTTTGGTCTTGCTTTTGCCTGTAAATGAGGATTCAGCCGTATGGCCAAGATCGTCAGGCAAGTGCATCTGTTTCTGAGCCTTGCAGATATGAAACTGGTGACTCTAGCCTGCGTGAGCCTCCCTGGACATCTAGGACCCCATGTAGGGTCCCGCACACAGCTGAATTCCCCCGGGGAAGGGGGTGCCTCATGACTGCCCTTACTAACAGGCCTGTGAGGACTCAGGACCTGCCACTGATCCCTTCTATCAAGTTGGAAAGGGAGGAAAATCTCTCTTTAATTTAACCCTGAGCCCTCCGGCTTATTTGGCTTTGCCTGTAAACTCTTTTGCCCATGTACTCATCGAGTTTGGGGGGCTTTGCCAACACAGGCCCTTCTGGAGACACGGGGCATGTCTAGGGGTGGGGTGGGGGTCTCCAGTGTCAGTGTCTGCATGCATCCTGTACGGAGAGTGTCACAGAAGGGAAACCCTCCCAGATTTAAGCAGAGAAGGCTTCATAGGTTGTGCCTGGGATTTTAGTTTTATGGCTGATGTTTTGGTTCTAACTATTTACAAAGGGAGATTCTGGGACCACGAATTTAGAATCATGTTGTCATGGTTTCACTTTAAAAATCTGTATTTAATCTTCCTGGCAATCTGCCAGGAATCCAGACTTGCTATTTATTTTCCTGAGGGTGCGGGGAGGAGGCAACCCCCTCTCACTGGCAGGTGTGGAGCAGAAGAGGGGCCATGGCAAAGAGCCTGGGCAGGGCTCTTCAGGCCTGGGAGGGCTTCAGGCCCTTGTAACCTCTTGGGTGTGGGCTTTCTTTGCACTCAGAGTGCCACTGAGCTCCCTCCTTCTACCCATTGTACAGATGAGGAAACTGAGGCCAGGAGATGGGAAGGGTTTGTTAAGGTCACCCAGTGAGTTTGTAGGAAAAGTAGGACTCAAGGCCAGGTGTTCTGATGCTCAGCCTGGCCTCTTCTGGGCCTCCAAGATGTGGTGGGCTGGGTTTTAGCCTGGTCAGTTGAGTCTCCCCAGTGCTCAGCCAGGGACCCAGGAGAGAGCATGGCTGAATGGATGGAGCAATCTTACCAGTGTATTTAATGACCCCTTGGAAGCCTAGAAGGTGCTGAGAGAATACAGCTGAGGTGAAGGAGTTTCCAATTCAATCTGGAAGATAGGATAATGCCTTTGTATGATTCTGCTTGGCAGGTGAAAGGCAATCTAATTCTGTAGGGGAGTCGTGTGTCAGAAGCAACACTTGATAAGTTGCCAGAGGACTTATCAAAGCCCCAGGGACTTTGGCGGGGGACATAGTGGTCAGGGAGGGCATATGGGGATGAGTAGAAGGATTAGGACCTGATGGGGTGGGAGAAGAGGTTCTTCCAGTACCGGCTGGCCGAGCAGGTTTTGTGGTGGGCAGGTTTGTGAAAATGATCATCTGGAAATTACGGTGACGATAATAATAATAGCAACTAATATTTATTAAGCCCTTACTGTATACCAGCCTCTCTGCTAAACATTTTATATGTTTCTTCATTCCTGTGAGGAGTGTCCTGTCGGAATCCCATTTTACAGATGAGTAAATCAAGTTGCAGAGTGATGAAGTGTCTTGCTTAAGGCCATATGGCTGGTGACGGGCAGGAGTCTGATTTCCAATCCAGCATTCCTCCCCCACTCCTTTTCCTGTTGCAGCCGGATTTTGGAAGACAGGAATCCCAGCCAGAGGATTTGGGGATTAGTAGTGGGTCAGAGGAGCAAATGGAGGATTTGAATACAGGAGTGTAATGATGAAAGGGCTGCTTTAGTAATGCTGACCCCTTTTAGGTGCTTAACATGTATTTGCTGAGCGAATGGATGAATAGTGATGTGGCTGCCTCGGGGATGCAGGATGGCGGGGGAGACCAGTGGAAGGCGCTGGAAGGACCAGTAGGGAGGGCTGGAGATTCGAGTGGGTGAAGAGGAGGATGAAGAGGAAAGTGTCAGGAGGACCGGAAGGGCCTGGAGAGGTGGGCGTGGTGAAGGGGATGGTCAGGCAGGGGAGAAGCCTTGGTGAGAAAGAGGGTGACAGAAACACCATGGAAACGCCAGCCACGCAGCTGGACATCTCGGCTTGCGGTGGCGGGGTTGGGAGTTCTGTCAAGAAGTGACTGTGCCTGAAGTGTGGACTGTCCCTGAAGTGGGGGGCAGTGGCGGCAAGGACTGACACCCCCGCGCCTCCCCTACCACGTGGCAGGGACAAGTGGATACTGAAAGGGTCATTTATGACATGTGTCCCGAAGCACAGTGACCCCAGAATTTCAAGGCTGTGGTTGTGTCCCTGGGTCCACCAAAGAGTCCCTCTTGGTCATCTTGCCACTGCCCTTGAACCAACAGAGCTGCCCCTAGAGGCTTCCTTCCTCACTTTTGGCCTCGCTTGCCTCTCCTGGCACCTCACAGACGGGTGAAGTGGACCCAACCCTTTGCAAACACACTTGGGAGCTGGAGGAACAGGTCTTGGGGCATTTGCTGTGGCCACATTTCACGTGGCTCCTTAAACAGGTCAAAGCCGGGGCGTACTTATTTTTTCTTGGAAGAATGAGAGTTGGATCTGTCCCTCAGGGATTGAGGGAAGGAAAGGGAAACAAGGGTGGGGGGCAGGTAGAGGCGTAACCCTGAGGAGTTATGAAGAGGAACCCTAAGACTTGTCAACGGTATGTGGTCCTGTGTGAAATGGAAGCCCGGGACACACTGTGCATTGGGTGCTGGAGGCCGGCGTTGTGATCAGTCAACAGTGGTGTCACTTTGTTAATCCTGAGGGGACAGTGCCCAGGAGAGGAGGGGAACAGCTAGGCTGTATAGGTAATGACTAGTGCCTCTTCATCGTGACTGAACTGCTGGTGAACAGATCTAGGACCTCAGCTGACAGTGAGAATCAGGCCATCTCTCTGGGCCCATTATTTTAGCTCAGTTATTCAGTGTCGCTCATGCGTGGCACCCAGGACCAAATAAACCATGGCCAGGAAGCTAAGTCAGAGGTTGCAGACTGACGGCCCACAGATACGTTTTTTTGTTTTGTTTTGATCTGCACAGTGGTTTTGTTTTCATTTTTTATTAAGGGGCAGTTGATTTACAGTGTTTCACGTGTATAGCAAAGTGATTCAGTTATGCATACATACATACATATATATATATTCTTTTTCAGATTCTTTTCCATTGTAGGTTATTACAAGGTATTGAATATAGTTCCCTGTGCTATACAGTAGGTCCTTGTTGTTTATCTATTTTTATATACAGTAGTGTGTATCTGTTAATCCCCAATTCCCAATTTATCCCTCCCCCCACCTTTTCCCCTTTGGCAAGCATAAGTTTGTTTTCTATGTCTGTGAGTCTATTTCTGTTTTGTAAATAAGTTCATTTGTATCATTTTCTTAGATTTCACATATACGCAGTGTTTCTAACAACTGAGATAACTGAGAACACTTAAAGTTGGGAGTCTTCACATCAAAATCCAGATCTGCTTTTCTCAACAGATGGGAATACTGGAAACGCAGTGCCTCTGTAACGAGGGGCGGGTGGGGGGGCGGAGAGCTGGGTAGCCACCGTCCCATCTCGTCTGTGTTTGTGAGTGCCAATCCTCGTGTCTCCTTGACTCCAAGACCGAGCGTTGGCTGTCATTTGTCACCGCGTTTGTTCTAATGTTTACATCACACCAGGCTCGCTTCACTGCTTTCCTGCGCCTGTGGGCTCTGGGGCGTTTGAGTCATCCCGCTTGACTGGGTGCTGGTACTGGATCAGAGTGTCTGGCGTGGTGGGGAGGACAGGCGTCAGGTGTGGCAGCGCTGCTCATGTACCTGGAAGTCTCTGGAACACCTGTGTCTGGGAGGGCTTGGCCGGAGCCCTGTTAGAGCTGGGCTGCCTGAGATCCTGCAGCTCTCACTGCACTAGAGGAAAATGCTTTTGTCTCATGTAACCGAGAGTCTCAAGTTGCCCATCTGGAGCGGAGCCAGATGAGATTCAGATCACGCTGGTGTTGGGCTCGTTTAAACTGCTTTAAAAGGATGGTGATGGGTAGAGCGCAGGGGCTGTGCCCAAGGCTGGAAAGGGAGGAGGCTGGGGCTTGGGAATTGTACCCTGGTCGCCAGCCTTGGGTTTGCCCCTGAGCCTGGGGCCCATCCCAGGTCATCGCCCCTTCTTGGGAGACATGGCGCTGTTGTCACTGGCTCTCCGGCACCTGCTTCCCTACATGGTGGGGCTGCACAGTGGGTTTTGGGGTCGTGTCCTTTCTCCAAGTTTGCTTGGTTTTCTAGGGAAGGCTCAGTTTTGTCACGTTCTGAGGGGGGAAGATGCAGGGTAGAGGTCGGAGGTTCAAAACAGGAGAGGCCTCTGTCCTCAGAGCGCTGGAAGCTTCGGCCGGGTGCGAAGGTGGGCAGCTGACTCACGGCAGCTGCTTGATCCGATCTCTCCCCTACACATGCCGTTTTCATCTTCTGTATTAATTTTCCAAATGTCAAAGGTAACATGCTCTTTGGAATGAGTAGTGTGGTTTCAGCAGAAGGCTGGCCCTCGAGCCACAGAGCTACGTTAGTGGGCTTCACGTTGAAAACAGCTCAGGTGGAGGAAAGGCCAGAGATGCTGGGTTTGGCTCCTAAAGTCACCAGGTGAGCAGGAGACGGCAGGCAGCCTCTGGGTGGGACGGGGGGGCCCCCGGGCCTCTCCAGGAGAAGGGTCTCCTGTCCGAGAGGCAGGCCTGACACACAACGTGGTCTGTTTAAATTTTTATCTTAACTACCTTCTTTGAATTTTATTTATTTATTTACTTGTTTGTTTTAAAAATAGCTCATATATTCACATGGTTTGAAATTCACGAGGAGCCAGAGGGTATAGTGAACAATCTCCTTCTTAGCCCCGCCTGCCCTTCGGCCCCCCAGCTTCCTTCTCTGGGTGCTGTCAATTTCTTGTGACTCTTTCCAGAGAGATTTTATAAGTATAGAAATGAATGAATGTGATAGATACACATACATACATATCTATCTATCTTTCCTGCTTTTAATGACCGCTTTATAAGATGTAATTCACATGCCGTACAGGTGTCCCGTTTAAAGTGTCCAAATCATGGTTTTTAGTACATTCACAGAGTTGCGCACCATCACCCCAGTCAATGATAGAAGACTGTTGTCATTCCAGAAAGAAACGTGAGCTCGTTATTGGTCACTCCTCATCTCTCTCCCAAGCCCCACCGCGGTGAGCTCTGCCACCAGCACCCTAGCTGCACTGCGGAAGTGCGTGACGTGGACACGAAATTCGGGCTCAGGGTGAGGGACTTGCCAGGAGGCTCACAGACAAAGGAGTTGCTGGGCTGAGACGGAATCGCACCCCTGGACGTGCAGCCTGTGGATCTGACCGCCGCACCCCCAGACTGAACTTTTGACAGCAGACTAACCCGTCCGGCTTTGCATCGTTTTGTGTCTCTTTGCAGGGGAGGGTGGGGAGGGCAGGCCCCTCTCCACGTGGGTCCTCTGGGCTCCCACTCTGCTCCCCAGCCTCCGTGTCTGCCTGAGCCGTGCGCCGGGGAGCATTGGGAAACCAGTTTCCGACCAGCTGTTGAGCGGGCCTTTGAGTAAACCAACCCTCTGGCTTTAGGATTACATTTCAGAGTAAGAGAATTTGAACTTCTCTTCTGTCTAGTTAGAGATGTTTGTTTTGGCCCCAGTGGAACGATCCTTTGTCTCTTCTCGAGCTTCTCTGGTCTTGCTGGGTCCTGTGAAGCACAACGTGGGCATTTACTTAAAACCACCCTTTAAGTAAATGCCACCGTCTCTCTGTGGAGGCCACTTGGTGTAGCGGGACCTCGTACCAGAAAAGAAAAATTACGGCGAAGGGGCCGTGCTGTTGCAGGTGGGCCAGCAATATCTTTTCCCTTCCTTCTTCCCTGAATCTCCCGCTTCTTGGGCGGGGAGCGCTGTGACAGTTGTGGCAAAGCTGCCTTCCTGCTTGTGCCTCCCACCCACCCCCGGGTAGGCGAGGAAGCAGGGCTGTAAGCAGAAACACCGGGATAGGAACCCAAGTCTGACTCTAACCTGGGGCTCTGTCTGGAACCCGTTGCTTCCTTCTCAAGCTGTGTCCTCGAGGCTGACCCACTGCCCTCCCCCCCGGGGATACGTGGGTGACTGCAGATTCTCTGAAGCTGTGTAGCCTTGGCCTTTTCCTCAGACCGGGATGCTGGTGAACAGCCCTGTGGGAAGATCACCAAGGATGCTTGTCGTCTCGGAAAACCTGTTCACAGGTCTCCCTGAGTGAAAGCCTTCACGATGTTGTCACGGAGGTGCATTATATGTATGGTTCCTTGTTTCTAGAACCAGAAACAGGGAAGAGTCCCAGCGTTTTAAAGGATTTGACAAAATGGGAAAATTATACTTACATGTGGAAGGTTTGCTGTTAAAATGTGGGAGAATCCCGAGATGGTGTTTATCATTACAGCCATGCCTTTTTTCCTTCGAGACCCTGTGACAACGTTTAGGGTTCATTTGTTTGTGGGTGACAGAAAGCCCTGACCAGACTGGCTTCGGTGCCAAACAGAGTAGCATTGTTGGTGTCAAGGAGGGCTGGCATCATGGTAGACCTGGAGCCTGGTCTCTCCCTCCAATCTGTCCTCTACCATGTTGGCTTTATGTTCCATTTCTAGAAGACGGCGATGCAGCTCTCACCCGGGTGAGTTACTGACCCCTTTCCTGCCTGCCTAGCAAAGGTCACTGGCTCTGATTAGTCCCATACTCCCCCCAGCCTCCCAGCCATGGCCCCGAGGGTTGCAATACACTGATTCTGACTCAGGTCTAAGTTCCATGGTCCACTCCTGGAGCTGGGGGTGTGGCCAGTGGTCAGGCCTCCTCACCCACGGGGACCATGGAGAGGGGCATTCACCAAGGATACAGATGCCCAAAGGAGGGAGGAGACGGAGGCTGGGCTGCCCCAAACCAACATGTGTCCTGAGGGAGTCACCGTTAGAAAGAGTTGACGAGAAGTCTGCCCAGATCAATTTGAAATAGGAATGTGTGAGCTGTGGTAAGCGACAAGTTCCAGAAAGTGTGTACCAAGGGCAAAGAGTTTCTTGGTGTTAAAGATAAGTGGAGATGGAGTCTAGTGGCGGTGTGGAGTGGGCTTGCAGAGGGAGTGAGCGGGGGAACTGGCACCTTGCCTCTTGCCCGTCACGAGGTGGTTCAAAGTGAGCCTCCAGGGAGGTTCGTGCTGGAGCAGCCCTTGGTCCTTGGTCCTGGGGAGATCGACCTCCCTGAGCCTCAGTTTCCTCGTCTGGAACACAGAGATAACAGCGCTGCCTCATAGGGTGATTTATATGTTTTGCATGTGATGTTACACGTAAATTGCTTAGCTGGCACCCGGGAGGAGCTCAGCTCTGAGGGACCGCTATTGATCAGAAAAGATGCGTTAGAGCATCCACACTCAGAAGAGACAGCAGGGCTTGGTGAGGTCACGTAGGCTTTGAAGGAATCTGTTTTCCCCTTATCTCACCTCTTCCTCTCCGAGGCAGGGTGTCTCCGTTCTCTGACCCGGGACAGTGAGGCTTGGGGATCTAAGGGTCTGCGGGAAATGCTGGTCGACTATTCATGCATTTCCCAGCTTCTGACTCACACACAGCTAGTGAAGGAAGGGCTCACCTTCTAATTTGAAAAATACATGAGGTGAGGCCCCCTCCACCCACCCCTCCCCACGCGACTCCAGTCATACATGTGGTTTCTCTCTGGCGCAGCCAGTCACCTTCTGCCGTGGATGAGGCTGCGTCTCTTTCAACTTCTCACAAGTCCTGGCTTTCCCTTCTTAACATGTCCAGTAGTGAAACAGCAGAAAGTACTTTTTTGGGAAAGGTCTTGTGGCTCAGAGAGTTGATTATTGAAATGTAATGTCTTCAGCTCATTGTGTCAAAACTGGTGTTTGATGCATGTCTGAGGGCTCTTGCTAATGGCCTTTTGGTTTAGGCAAGGCTCTGTAGAGAAATGGAACCAAGAGTATGTGTGTGTGTGTGTGTGTATGCACACATACAGGCTTGAAATCCAAGAAGAGCTAAGATTTCCATTTTAGTCTGAATGCAGGAAAAAAAAAAAAAAAAGAATGAGGTCCCAGCTCAAAGGCAGTCCGGCAGGAGAAATTCTCTCACTTGTGGGATGTCGGCCTTTCTCGTCTAGTCAGGCCTTCAAGTGATCGGGTGAGACCCACCTGAGTTGGGGAGGGCAATCTGCTTTACTCAGTCTACCCATTCCAGTGTTAATCTCAACCAGAAACTCTCACAGACACATCCAGAAATAATGCTTGAGCTGATGTCTGGGTAGCCTGTGGCTCAGTCAAGTCTACACATAAAATTAACCATCACTGAACCTTTGGTGTAATCTTCAGGTTTAAAATTACCTTCTCAGGTGACCTGCTTGGAATGGCTGTCATTAGAGCAAGTAGGCCATGGTGTTCTAGAGGTTGGGCTGTGTTCCAGCTTCTCCCGTGGTAAGTGTTCAAGGGTCTTGTTTTAAGCTCAGCAGGTAAATTTTCTCATCACGAGACTCTATGAACAATCAGGAAGAAGGAAGGTGATTTTATGGTTGATGGGGACCCATTTCCATGAAGCAGGGCTGAAGTCAGAGCCTCCAGAACCTTCTCCCAGGGGCAGCCGTCAGTCCTGCTCCAGAGCCAAAGACTAAGTGAGGTTTCAAGTTCCAAGTGCAGGACGAGGTTTAGGAATCAGATTTTGCATTTTTCTAATAAGCCTCATGATATTTGAAAAACAGTTACAAACAATGGCGACTCTTCATCCAGAAACCATCTGGGCGCCAGTCTCTTCGGGCATCTACAGGAGCTTTCTCAAACCCTCGGGTCCACAGGACGCATCCTATTCCAGCGTTCCAGATGCTTGTCCAGATGTGTGTTGGGAATGGGCAGCCCTGGCACTGGGCACAGTTAACAGAAGGGCAAGTCCGGCTCCTTTGCAAAGCCAGGTGCTTCCTCTGAACAGCTGTGACCCGTCAGGGCAGAGATAGGAGACTTCTGAGAAAAGTGTGATGTGTGCGTCTGTGTCGATCCGGACCTTGAGCCTCGTCTAGAGGGCTTGGGGGGTGGGTGGTTTTCCTTGTGGCTTTGTCTTGGGTTGCTTGTGGTGTATGGAGCCGTTTCTGGGCTTAAATTTCCCCATCCAGTATTGGAGATTGAATTGGTCAGGGATTATGTCATCTGGGGCAGAACACTAAGATCTATTTTACTCCTTTGTGGGGAGGTGGAGAGAAAACAAGAATCTGTTGATTGTGAGAATCTGGACCAGCGGTATTTATAACGTAAGCATTTACGCTCCCTTTTACAAAGCCTGCTTCCAAAATACTGTTGTCCCGTGGCCACTGGGGAGGTGACCGGCTGTGCCCCTCTTACCTCTCAACCACCTCCCTGGCTTGGTGTTTGCACCGTGCTGCAACGTGTTTGAAATCCACGCAGTTTCACACCCACACCTCTGCGTGCGTGCCTGTGATGAAAGCAGGAAGGACAAATTGCTTTGTAATGAGGCTAGGGGATTGTCAGGCTTTATAGCTGATTTCCCAAAGTCTCTACACAAAGAACCACAAGGAGCAGTGCTATAGGTTGTACAGGTTGCTTTAAGCCAAAGGTATAGATAAATATTTATATTTTCTATGCAAACAATCCTTTCACAAATCATGTCTTTGATAAATAACACTAGGTAAGAAAAGAGCAAGTTGCTGTTGCTAAGAAACTCTTACTTGACGGTGAACTTCTGTTTTCATTGTTTTGCAAACTTCTTGAGGAGTTTCTGTGTGCTGGGGACAGAGAGACGGGGCATGTGTCTTTGATGTGGTCTCCAGCTGGGTACGGCTTACAGTCTGCAGGAAGCATGTTTAGAGAATATGATTCTTCAATGCCCCATTTATGATTCTAGGGGGTTTGCCTGGTTTCTCATAGACAGTTTCAAATATTTTTTAAAAAGGAGGGACATCAGAGAATACAAGGCATTTGGGAAAAAGTTCAAAATAGTGCAGAAAGAAATGCTTAGAGCATCAGTAGTCGTAATAACAATATCGTTCCCTGTGGCATCATAAACTTTCAGCTGTGTCCTGATCAATGTCTCGTGCTTTGTGCAGAGGGTCTGACACTGGCGATGGAAAGGCTTGCTCGGCACTTTCCCCGTGGTCCCCAGTGACCGTCGACCGTCCCAGAGGTAAAAGCATAGGGTTATAACTCCCAATGCTCACAAATCCTTGTGATGGAAACAATACTCATTTGTACAAGTCCTTGTCACGTGAGAGAGGCTGTAGCACGTTTAACTCCCATTTGTTGATTATTTTCACAGACAGTCATTTTGCCAAGAGCTTGCTGTGGGTAGGCTTGTTAAATGCCTCATCTCACTTAATCCTCCCTCGCCTCCGAGGGACAGATACTGTTCTCATCCCATTTTATTTATGAGGAAACTGAGGCCTAGAGAGATGGACTGACTTGCCCATGATCACACAGGTAGAAAGTGGGCAAGCCTGCGTTCTAATCCACCTGGCTGGCCCATGGGGCAGGGCACACAGTGCCAGGCTGTGACGCCTGTGCTTGGAGCAGTGACCTGCCAATACGGCAGGGCTGGGATGAGGGTGAGGGGTTAGGGGATGAAGGGATGAGGGGAATCATGCCAGCCCAGGGGCAGGGCTGAGTTCCATCCATGTTGGACATTTTGGTCTTTTGCTCATCGTGTATTTTCTTTGCATTAATTTTGCCTTTTAAAATCTTGCATTTGGGCATTATAGATCTTGATCGCTGGGTTTTATGGTGCTTTGGGCAGGTGTGGGTGAGGACCACGAGGGTTGCTGAGGTCAGGAACCCGCCCAAGGTCCCATGGCCGGAAGTGGAGGAGCTGGGGTATTTGCCAGATCTCCTGGGAGCCCGGCTAGGGGCAGCAGCGTGGCTTACCCCAGTGGGCATTGCTGAGTTCTCAGGAATGTGCTTCCCCTCTTCCAGGTCGGGGAAGAGGTTGAAGAAGACCCGCAAGTATGACATCATCACCACTCCAGCCGAGCGAGTGGAAATGGCCCCGTTGAACGAAGAGGATGACGAAGACGAGGACTCCACAGTATTTGACATCAAATACAGGTACCGGGTGGGAACAGTGGCTTTCTCCTGGGCTCGCTGGCTTGGGGAGGTGGGGCGGTTCACCTCTGAAGACAGTGAGTGGCCAGGCGTGTATTCTTGTTCTTTGGCTAAGTCTTTGACCTTGGGGTATTCTGCTTCTAGGGGGGAACTGCTTTGATCTCTCCCAGGAACGCTCAGCACCCAGAAAGCCAGCAGGGAAGTGCTTGCAGGGAAATGCTTATTCTCAACTCTTTCCTGACGAGAACCCTTGAGAAGTCAGCTTTGTGGGAGCGAAAGGAGAGCTGAATTTCGGACAATGAGCTTGTCATGTACAGACTGTGGGGAATCTGGTCCAAGCAACCGCCATGTACCACGCGCCATGCACACAAATGGAAACTTGTTTTTCAGCCTTGCTTAGTTGGTAATGGAGAGCGTGGGGTGGGGGTTACTCCTTGGATGGAATTTACCGCTGAATTCCAAAGGCAGGTGTGTTTCTTTAACGTGGCCTGTAGGAAAGTCAGAATGACTTTTTAACTTCAGGATTGTAGTTTGGGCTTTGGCTTCTTTTGGGAAGTACTACTCTGGGTATGTGAGATTCTCAATGTTAGAGCTGGGGGCAAGTGTAGTTTAGGGATGAGGGCTTGGAGGCCCAGGGAGGGGCCATGGGTTGCCCAAGTTCACAGTTATTAGTGGCAAAGTTGAGACACAAATCCAGGCTGGACCCTATCTGGAGATTCCTCCCTCCCCACCAGGGTCCTCCAGAGAAACAGAATCAATAGGATATACACACACAGAAAGAGATTTATTATAAAGGTCCAAGTCTGAAAGCCTGAGAACCAGGAGAGCCGATGGTGTAAGTTCCGGTGAGAGTGCAGGAGAAGACCAATGTCTCAGCTCCAACACGGTCAGGCAGAGAGAGCGAATCCCCCCTTATTCTGCCTTTTGTGCTATTCAGGCCTCCAGTGGGTTGGATGAGGCCCACCCATGCCGGGGAGGGCGATCCGCTTTACTCAGTTTACCCAGACAGTTGTTAATCTCAGCCAGAACACCCTCCCAGACACACCCAGACTAACGTTTTACCAAACATCTGGGCACCGTGTCACCCAGTCAGGTTGACCCGTAAGAGTCGCATCACATACAGCTTTTCTGTACCTCCTGACTTGTCCTTTTCCAGGACAGCCTTGGGTATTCTTGGCTATAAAGGAGTTAGATTCAAGAAAACAGTGTTTGGGATTTCGATTAGAGCAGCATTGACTCTGTAGATTGATTTAAAGAGAATCAGCCCTTTATGCTAAGTGAAATAAGTCAGACAGAGAAAGACAAATACTGTATGATATCACTTATGTGTGGAATTAAAAAAATACAGCAAACTAGTGAATATAACAGAATAAAAAGAAGCAGACTCACAGATAGAACAAACTAGTGGTTACCAGTGAGGAGAGGGAAGCGGGGAAGGGGCAAGATAGGGGTAGGGGATTAAGAACTACAAACTATTAGGTATAAAGTAAGCTACAGGGGCTTCCCTGGTGGCACAGTGGTTGAGAGTCCACCTGCCGATGCAGGGGACTGGGGTTCGTGCCCCAGTCTGGGAAGATCCCACATGCCGCGGAGCGGCTGGGCCCGTGAGCCATGGCCGCTGAGCCTGCGCGTCCGGAGCCTGTGCTCCACAATGGGAGAGGCCACGGCAGTGAGAGGCCCGTGTACCGCAAAACAATAAAATAAAATAAAATAAATAAGCTACAGAGATATAGTGTACAACACGGGGAATATAACCAGTATTTTATAATAACTATAAATGGACTATAATCTTTAAAAATTTTGAGTCACTATATTGTACACCTGTAACTTACATAACATTGTACATCAACTGTACTTCAATAAAGAAAAAAAAGAGAATCAGGCCCTTTATGTTGACTCTTCCCATTCATGAACATGGAATAACTTTCCATTGATTTAGGTATTGGAAAAGATGTCTTTCAAAAACTTCTCCATAAATGTATCATAAATTTTTTCTAGATATATTCCCAGGTGTTTTACCTTTTGAGATATATATATATATATATATTTTTTTTTTTCTTTATTTAAAAAAATTTTTTTGGGGGTAGGATGTATCTTTAAAATTTTTTTTTAAATTGTTTATACAGCAGGGTCTTACTAGTTATCTATTTTATACATATATATGTCAATCCCAATCTCCCAATTTTTTTTTACTTTAAAATACTGTTTACTTTAAAATACTATTTTATTTATACTCATGTCTGAAAAAAAATGTCTGTATTATCATGTTCACGTACATACCAATATTGGAAACAGAGTTTGTTAACAAATCACACCTAAATTTTATGAAGAATGCACAACATTGACATGGATTGGTTATTGATAGCGTGGAGGAACAAACCATTAGCTATAATTTGCAGTTTAGGTATAGAGAAGAAGAAACCCCCTTTGAGAAGAATCAAAACAATTACTAACCTGCACCCATACTGCAAAATACTAAATACTTAAGAAAGTGATTATACTGATTTTATTGCTAAGCCGTTTTATCGGTCTCACATTCAAGGCACAGAAATGAAACAAAATGGGAAGACCACGATGTCCTCATTATGAGTCACAATGGAAAGGCTCAGCTGCATCCTGCAGGCCTGGGGTTATTGTACGATAGGGAGCCCTTGATGGCTTAAGTGGATCAGCAGACTGTTTTGATTTTGAGCCGTGGGATGGGATCTCATCCATATTTGGTGTGTGAGCCGACTCCACGGGGGCTAGGATAGATGGAGCCATTTTTGTGGTAGCCTCAGACCCGACTACATAAGAAAAGACCCTAAGCAAAGAAATATCACTGTCTGTCCAGAAAGTCTACTGTTGACTCTTTCTTGAGTATAAGCTGGAAAAGGGGCCCCTCTAGAGAATCTGGATACAAATATTATTGTGGTCTAAAGACTGCTGGGTGGAGGTCGTGTCAGTTGTCACAAAGAGGAGGAAAGTATTGAAACCACTGTCAGATTAAGAACCTTCCACAACGAGTCTCAGTTCCTCAAATAATGGAGCAAGTTCCTTTCCTAGGAACAGTTAGCGCTGTATTGGCATTGCTCCTGGCTGTGAAACTCACCATCAAAGGCAAATGATTTCAAAATTAAAACTTTTTTTTTCAGTTTTATTGAGATATAATTGACATACAGCACTGTATACGTTGAAGGTATACAGCATAATGACATACATATATTACGAAATGATCACCACAATAAGTTTAGTTGGCATCTAGCACCTCACATAGTTACAAAAACATTTTTTTTTACCTTGTGATGAGAACTTATAGGATCTACCCTCTTAGCGGCTTTCAGGTCTATCATACAGCAGTGTTAACTTGTAGTCATCATGTTGTACATTACGTCCGCGGGAGGTATTCATCTCGTAACTGGAAGTTTGTACCTTTTGACTGCCTTCACCCAATTTCCCCCTCCGCAACCCCCTGCCTCTGATAACTGCAAATCTGATCTCTTTTTCTATGAGTTCGGTTTTTCTAGATTCCACGTATAAGTGAGATCGTACAGTCTTTGTGTTTCTCAGCCTGACATTTCATTTAACGTGATGCCCTCATGGTCCATCCATGGTATTTGTAAATGGTAGGATTCCCTTCTGTTTTATGCTGACTAGTATTCCATCGTGTGTGTGTCTGTGTGTGTACGTGTGTGTGTGTGTATATCACATTTTCTTTATTCATCTGTTGTTGGACACGTAGGCTGTTTCCATGTCTTCGCTATTGTAACTCATGCTGCTGTGAACGTTGTGGTGCAGATATCTCTTCAACATAGTGATTTTGTTTCCAAAGGCAAATGATTACATGGAACTACCTGGTAGGTGTTAAGGTAGCAGGTAATACTTTTGCTGTTTGAGAGTCCGAGCTTGCTCCCTGGTCTGTTGCAATGCTCTGGAGGATTTTTGTTGGCCACTGTAATAATGGGCCCTCTTCCCGTGAGCCATGGCCGCTGAGCCTGCGCATCTGGAGCCTGTGCTCCGCAACGGGAGAGGCCACAACAGTGAGAGGCCCGCGTACCGCAAAAAAAAAAAAAATAATGGGCCCTCTATCTCTATGAGACACAGCGATAGCATGGGGCCCTTTCACACATGGTAATTTTTAATTACAGGAATCACTTAAGGTCCCCCAGGCACCTCCATGCCTCTCCTCCACCCCGATTCTGGGCAGAAACTCAGGACTCAGCAAGTCCATTCATGCTAGTCTTTCATCCCAGATCATCCACGGTAATGACCCCTGTATCCCACAGGATCAGTCTCCACGCCCGGGTTTCTGCTTCTGGGGCTGCTGGCTTCTCTCTGCTGTCACTTTGGGGACAGCTTCAAAGACAGGCTCCCCTGCAAGCCGCTGCCACACGATTCATGACCTCAGTCTGATCTCTTTTTTAAAAAATATCACTTTCCTACTTTCTGTTCATGGGGTCTAGAAATGCAGTTGATTTTTTAAAAAAATCCAGCAGCCTCATTAAACTCTTATGAATTCTAGTAGTGTAAATGCAAATCTTTTGAGTTTTCTATGTAGATATATCACTTGAGACTAATAAGACTGCCTCCCTTCCCCCCAGGTCCTTCAACATTTTATCTCTCTCTTTTTTTAAGCCTTTTTATACTCACTCTTGGCCTCTAAGTCATTGTTAAATAGAAGTGATGATAATAGGCATCCTATTGTTTTTGATCTTAAAGGGTGTGCTTTCAATATTGACACTAAGAGCAGTGTTTGCTGTAGAGTTTTGTAGATTTTTTTCCCCAGCAAGCTTCCCTCTAGTCCTAGTTTGCTAATGTCAGATTTTATTAAATTCTTTTTCTAGCTCTGTAGAGAATATTATACTTTCTCCTTTAATCTGTTAAGGTGGTGAACTTATATTCATTGATTTTTTTCCTAATATTAAACCAACTTTGCATTCCTGAGATAAAGGAGCTTGGTCATGGTCATGTTATCTTTTTATTCACATTGCTACATTCAGTTTGATGATATTTTGCTCAGGACTTTCTTGTTTCTCTTAGTGACTGAGACTGGTTTGTCATTTTCCTATTTTGTAATATCCTTTTCAGGCTTTGGTAGAAGTTTTACTAGCTTCATAAAACAAGTTAGGTCGGTTCCTTATTTTCCTTTTCTCTGGAATAGTTAGTATCAGATTAGAATTATTTGTTTCCTAAATGTTTAGTAGAATATGCTAAAACTGGCTGGACCTTGATGCTTGCTTTGTTTGAAGATTGGAGAAAACTATTGATGTCCAGGCGCCATCCTGCTTCCCTGTTTGTTGTGAAGGACGGACCTCAAGTGGTCCATGTGAGAAGTTGGTGCTGTTTGAAGGATGTGAGTGAACTTGGGGGTGAGTCACTGGACACAAAACCACTCTAGTCCTCAGGCCCAAAGATGATTGACCATTTAAAAAGACCAGGTCATAGCTTTTATTACAGATGTAATGTGTGGTATAGAAATTACGGATAAGAAAAAGGGAAAATAAAATCACCTTTAATCTCACTACTTAACGATAACCACTGGAGTGTGTGTGAGTACGTACCCGTGGAATTTTCTTTTTTACAGAAATAGGACCATGTTACACGTGCTGCTTTGGACCATTTTTCCACCCGAACAGCGTATCACAAATGACTTTTCAGGTCAATACGTTTGACAGAACAAGAATTTTAAGGCCAATTTTATGTTGGCTTTAGCGTTTTTGAGAACTGCTCTGTCTGCACGTGACAGTCTGTTCACAGGTCCTCGTCTTTCCTGTTTAGAGATGGCTCAAGTAAATTTTTTGGTTCCCCCTGGGAGACAGACGACATTTAAATCGGATGTGGCTGAATCATGGCCTTGGGTGGTTTTATGAGTGAGTGCAAAGAGGAAACTCACGTTTTTGGCACCTGGGCAGTAAGGCCGTAACCTACCTTGTATTACACGTGCAGCTCGCTGATAACATCTCCTGACTTAGAGCCCGTGAGCATCCGCCAGGCAGGAAGTGGGGTGGAGAGAAGGCAGGCAGGGCAAGGCTTCCGTGGGCAGCCCTCCTCCCAGGCTCCCACGCCACTGGGATGTCACAGCGCGTGAGGTAAGGCCTCCGATGTTTAGGGCCAGATGCGGGGAGGGAAAAGAGTCTGTGGAAGTGAGTTTCCAACTCTGTACTTAAAAAGACTAATTGGAAGAGAGAAATGATGGCTAAATGGAGTACAGAGACCCCTGGGGTTTTGAAATGGTTCCGTATTTCAAAAGGCATTTGCATCCTGGCTGCGTGTGTTTTGAGCTTGGTTGGCCTAGCGTGCAGGTGTGGCTGATGTCGTGGACCTCTGGGCCCCCGTGGTTTATCGCCGGAGCCTTCTGTGACACCCTCCAGGTGTCCCCTGAGGCGAGGCAGATGCCGCTCTTCCTGCTGTTTGTCTGGTAGGTGGCACCAGGAGCCATGACAAGCGCAGCCCGAAGGTGTGCTGGGAGGACACGCAGCTCTGGCCAGTCCTGGTCTCCAGGGGCCGGGAGGGAGGGCGGGCTTGGTGCCTCTGCTTCTTAGGTGTGGAAAAGACGTGGCCCGTGGGGTGCAGATATGCGCCCCAGAAATGCCTGACTCCCACCCTCTTGTGGACAGGGCTTCCGGAGGGAATATAATTAGAAACGGATGAGATGTCCCCTGCACCTCTGGGGGCTGTGCCTGGCATCTTGGCTTTGGAACAAAAGGCGTTTGGTGGCTGTTTGCAGCCAGAGGCCCCTGGAGGCTGTGGTGGGAGAGGGAGAAAATGGACTTGACTTGCTTATCCTAGACTGAGGGGTCAGGGGTCAGGGTCCCCATGGCCACCCTATGGCAGAGACAAAGCTAAGGCCCTGCTAAGCACACTCAGGGCAGTGACTTCTAGAATCCTTGAGCTCGGAGGGCCCTTCGGCCCGCCCCACGCTCCCTCATCACCTGAGGATGCGGAGTGAGGCTGCTAGAAGCGTCAGCGTGGGGACCGCTGCAGAGGCAACCGGTACCCTGAGCTTCTGGGGCCTGGAAGGAATCAGACGGGACCTGGTGACCTGTGGGCTCCCCAGGGTGGCTGGAGCATCCTCCCTGGACCTGAAACGGCATCAGAGGCCATCCCCAAAGCAGGTTGAATAACTCTCTGCCAGCCCTCTTGCTTGTAGAATTCCGAGCTTATGTGTTATATATAAATGGGCATCTCCTGAGGCATTTTTGTTTCTCTGAAAAGCAATATTGGCATTCTGGGGGCAGTTCTCAGCTGAGGTATCGTGCACCTTAAAACTATTTGAGTTTTATATCTATGAGGAGGGAGACTATGCAAACGGGAATTTGTGTGGCAATGAAAATTTACTGCTAGGTGATTCTGTTTTTCATTGAAGTATAGTTGATTTACAATGTTGTGTTAGTTTCAGGTGTACAGCAAAGTGATTCAGTTACACAGATATATATATCTGTTCTTTTAAAGATTCTTTTCCCTTATAGGTTATCACAAAATATTGAGTATAGTTCCCTGTGCTATACAGTAGGTTCTTGTTGGCTAACTATTTTATATTGATATATAGAAGTGTGTATATTGTTAATCCCAAACTCCTAATTTATCCCTCCCCCTCCCCCCTTTCCCCTTTGGTAACCATAAGTTTGTTTTCTATGTCTGTGGGTCTATTTCTGTTTTGTAAATAAATTCATTTGTATCATTTTTTAGATTCCACATATAAGTGATATCACATGGTATTTGTCTTTCTCTTTCTGACTTACTTCACTTAGTATGATAAGCTCTAGGTCCATCCATGTTTAAGTGAATCTGACTTAGTTTCCCGCCTACATGGACACACAGTTTATAGAGCTGTGTAAGGCTCAGGCAAAGAAAAGGGGGAAAAAAAGGAAAACACACAAATAATCCTAACTAGCAGTGCTTTTGTAAAAGCTAGCCACGTTATTCAGTTGTTCTTTTTTGTGTTCGATGTCCTGGGATGAAAGTGGGAAGACTGCCGAGGGCCCCCCGCACCTGGTGGTGTGGTCCTCATGTCTGTCTGTCTCAGGAGAACTCACACACGTGGCCTGGTTTCCTCCCTCGGCTTCTCCATTCCGTGGCTGCTGTGCCGTCTTCCTGAGGTGTCCTCGTCTGCTGCACCGAGGGGTCAGCTGCCAGCGTGCGAGACAGGTGCTGAGACAGGTGCTCCTGTGTGGAGGGCTCTTTCTGCCAACAGACAAACTTCTTGTAAAACATGGGACAGGGACAGGTTGGGGCATGTCCCTCTCCTTCTCTGGGATGGCTGTAACCCAATGTCGCTGTACAGGACGGTTGCAAGTCGGAAGAGAATAAGCATGGGTCATGGCACCTAAACGTGCCTTTACTTCACCTGGAGTTTCCAGGGAGTGTGGGAGCGGGGTCTGCATGGACCAACTTTCTGGTTAATCTTAGTGACAAAGCAGGGATGTCAATAGCAGTTTGGCTTTTCTGGAGGAGGGAAAGGGCCCAGAGATCCCTCTTAGAAATCTCTGCTTGTCATCTTCTACGTGCACCCAGCTCACTGCAAGTGCAGGATGGGTAAGCCTGGCCCTGCCCTCTGGGAGCTTGTGCTGAGGTGGGGGGTCCAGGAACATGGACTCTTATAAGAGGACCTGGTAAACGCCACAGGGAGGAAAGAACAGGGTGTGTGGGCAGCCACCAGGGGCACATCTCCCAGGCACCTCTTCCCAGAGGAGATGAAGCTTAGAGGGGGTTTGGAAGGACAAGGGAGTGAGCCTGGAGCACACTGACGGGCAGGGAGGAGTGAGGGCATCCGAGGAAGAAGTAATAGCATGTCGACAGGTGCGAGTTTGAGCGGGTGTAGGGCCAACCGGGTGAGCTGCATCTGTGAGCCTGTCCCCCCAGGACCCTCTCCAGGGGAGAGCCCCAAAGCTTCATGGCCTCAGGGGAACAGCGGGATGAAAAGAAGAGGGCCGGGACTTTACAACCTTCCTCCTCACCCCAGTCCCTCTGTCGGTTTTCCCCAGAGCTGCCCGAGTCACAGTCACACCAGAGAGTCTGAAGGGCAGCGAAGCACACTGCTCGGACTTGAGGTCCAGAGCTGGTGACCTCTGAGGTGTTGGCACGCGCCCAGGGAAGCTGCTCCCCGTGGGGCAGGCGAGCACATCTGTTTTCTTTTTCCAGGAGCAGCCCTGGAGATTTAGTTCTGCTGAGGAGGGAGCCTGCGGAATCAGATGTGCTTGATGGTTCACGGTGGCTCCCCTACTGCTCCGTCTCTACCCGCTGTGTGTGTGTGTGTGTGTGTGTGCGCGCGCGCGCGCGCGCTTCTTCCTGTAAGCGCAAGGAGTCAACAGCTGCCCACAGGGAGTTGGGGTGCAGGCAGGGAAGCTGGCAGAGCATCCCGGGGGGTGCCCTTGGGGCATCCGGAAGATGCAGTTCAACAAAATAGCAATCTTGGGACACCTGCGAAGGTGAATTTTCAATGCGTTGGCGGTATATAAAGTTCACATCTCTGAGGATTCTGACGGTCTGCTGTTTCCGGATTCAGCAGGCTCACGGTAGTGTGCTTTTGTTCATATGCACACCTGCTCTGGGTAGCTCTTGGGAATCGTGTCCCTTTACTCTGGTCCGATTCTTGGTTTTTGAAAGCTTTGCTGCTCCGTCTCCAGTCCCCTGGCCCTGACCCCTCACGCTCAACATTGAACTTGCAGCAGGATGCAGGGGAAGACCTGACTGTGGGGTCAAGGCCGCTGGGAGTCTTAACATTTGAGGTCCTCAGGCTGCATCTGTAGAGTGGGGGTGTCTGGGCTCCGTGGATGTCAGTAAGCGGGGGTGAGCCCCCCTCTTCCTAGCCCAGAGGAGGGGGCATGTGGGTGACGCAAGAAAACCAGCCTTCACAGCGTGGACATGGCCGTGGGGATTTATCTTTTTCTTCCTCTAATCTGTTGAACGGGGGACCCTACTGGTCAATACGAGGATACCCATGTCTATTTTTTTTTAATTTGGAAATAATTTCAAACTTAAAAGTTGCAAGACAAGAACAGTAGAGAGAACACCCAGATACCCTTTACCTAGATTTTCCTATTTTAAAATTTTGCCTCACTTGTCTTATGATGGCTCTGTGTGTGTGTTCAGATTTTTCTTTTCTGAGCCATTTTCTGAACGCGTTACGTCTCTCATGTCCCTTTCCCCCCAGTACTTAAGTGTGTATTTCCTAAAAATATGATGTCCATATCTTTCAGTGATTAGTTACCTGATATTTATATTTGGGATCATATAACGTTATGAAAAGCAGTTTATTATTTGATAAGTTCTATTAAGTCTCCACTGTTTTTCCATGTGATTATGTAATGCCCATGTTCAAACATTAATAGATGCTGGGGACCTCTCAAATTTTCCCTCCTTTTCTAAGTCCCTTTGGATGATGTCTTGAATAGATTCAGTTTTTCAGCTTTCACCCATTGTACAAATATTTCTTGCACCCCCTACAATTGTCTGACACTGTGCTTGGTGCTGGGGTTTAAACGTGAACAAGCTCCGACAAGGGTCTCACCTGCAGCGAGCTCCCAGTCTAGGCAAGAGACAGACACGAATCAGATAATTACATAAACCATAAACCAGGGGCCAGCAGGCTAAGGGCCCTGGGCCAGATCAGCCCACTGCCTATTTTTGTACGGCTCCTGAACCAAGAATGATTTTTACATTTTTGATGGTTGAAAAAGAAGCAAAAGAAGAATAACATGTAAAAATTAAATGCAATTCAAACCTCAGTGTCCACAAATAAAGCTTTATTGGAACACAGCCATGCCAAGCATTTCCAGCAGCAGGGTTGAGCAGTTGCCACGAAAACTAGAGGACCTGCAAAGTCAAAAATATTTAGTACTCTCTGGACTTTTACAGGGGAGGTTTGCCGAGCCCCGGTGTAAACACCCACAGAAGTGCTAGGAAGGAGGATTACAAGGATAAGAGAGGTGGTGTACTAGGGGTCTGTGTGGGGACCTAGGAAAGCATCCTGAGGTGGGAGCTGAGGGAAGGGAAGGCGTTACCTGGAGGAGTGGGTGTGCGTTCCAGGCAGCACTTTCAAAGGCCCTGGGGTTGAGGAGGGTGGCGTTTTCAAGGGCTGAAAAGGCAGCTTGTGTGGCAGGAATAGAGATGGGGGGTGAGAGAGATGGAGGCACTGCTGGAGGGGCATGGGGAGGGGTGTCAACTGCCCTGCTAGGACGGCGGCGTGGCCTGGAGGATGGTCGTGGTTACGGAGGGGGTCACAATGGGTGTGCGGCTCTGCCAGAGGCCACTGACTTGTTCTTCTTCTTTTAGGTAAAACCTGTTCTCCAGCGTGTTGGCATCCTGTGGCTGGTCGGCTGAAGCTGGGGGGTGTGAAGGATCTGGAAGCTGTCCCGTCCAAGGTGTTGAAACCATAACAAACATTATTTATGAAACTCTGGCACAGTTGTGTGTAGAACGTCGGCTCCGAATGCCACTGCAGGAGACACCATCCTCTGGACGCTCCTTTAAAATGTCACCCTTTATTCCCTCAAGAGGGCTTTTGCCTTGCTAAGGGGCAAGGGGAAACATGCTGATTTAAAAAATAAGTTTAAAGCAACTGCCGACAAAAGTAAAAGAGATCAGAAGTTATCAGGAACCTGAGAAAAGCCTAAAGGATATTCAGCGGCATATTTAGGGTTTCTGACAGTCTGCTCTCCCGGATCCACGCACTTTTATATGTCTGACCCTTTGTGGCCTTTCTGGGCTTGGTCGAGTTCTGGCCTTTCGTTGGTGGTGGCCGCGTGAAAGTTCAGAGTGCAAGGGCTCGGAGCTGCTCAGCTTGTAGCAGATGTAAACACGTCCTGTGGCTCCTTTTCTTTTCCTTTTCCGAAAGGGTTCGGCAGAATTAGGCATGGAATTTAAAAAAAAAAATCACTGTGATAATTTACATGAATGGTGGTTTGGTTGGCTGAAAAAAGCCCACTGCCAGGGACTACGTTTGCAGTTGGTCCAGGCCAGACTGGCCTAGGAACCCACCTGGACCCAGGAGGTTACTGCAGGAAGGCCCCTTGCACAGGCGGGTTTGGGTGATGGCTTGTCTTGCAGCTCGAGTGCCCGACCCTTGCTGGAAGCAGGGCCTCGGGCTGACTCCTCAGGATGGTAGAGGCCTCCCATTTCACTATTTCCCCAGGGTTACTTGCTGCAACGGATATCCTTCTGCAAAAGTCTCCGAGCAGTGCCTTTGGGGGTGGGCTACTCTGTTCTCTCTGGAAAGGTGTTTTGTAATTTTTTTTATCTCCTCTTTTCTGGCATTCTGCAGGGTTTGCAAATTTGCCTGTTTATTGTCTGCTCCGCTGCTTGGGATGAAAACTCTGGCCTTTCCGTACTCGCCCCTATTTTCAGATTTTTCAGTTTCCTGGGAAGGGGCTGCCCTGCTTTGGGGTCCCCTGGTCCCCAAGGCCCTCTGGGCATGGGTGCTCTGCAGCCCTGGCCCATCAGGGTGGCACTTTAGCCTCTGCAGAAGAGAGGGGCGGCCACTCTGAGGACAGTGGCCAGCGGGTCCTCGGCTCCCTCCTGTGATTCGGCTTCTTTTGTTGACTTTCCTTCTCCCTTTCTCCGCCCTGTTTGCCAGAGGGGGGCGGGGGGCTGCTTTATCTCTACCCTCCACCGTGTCCTCATGGGCCAGGGTGGTGACTAAACGGGATGGGCCGCCTAGCAGCTGTGCGCTGTCCGGACCTTTGAACTGGAACCGTGGCTCACACTTGCCTTTCCGACGACCGCGTCTGAGCCATCTGCGGAGAAGCTGGATTCTTCTGCCTGACGCATGGACGCCGGCCTCTGTATGCCAGGTGCTCGTCACAGGGCCTGGCAGAGGCAGCCACCGAGAATGACCTTCCAGACGCCACAGCTTTGGCACTAGAGGCTCTTAAATAAAAAACGCTTCTGGCGTGAACCGTGTATGCATCAGTTTGGAGGTTTTCTGAGATGGAGGCCAGCAAGGTGCCTTCTTTTGATGAGGGATGTGGGCCTGAGGCTCAGAGGAGGGCAGAAGGGGTGCCCAGGAGGAGGTGCTGGGCCTGGGTTTGAAGCCCTGGGTGCCTCAGTGCTGGGGCTTGGATCGAGCTCAGGGGTCAGGTCCCACCCAGGCCCCTCTGCCTCTAAGTCCTGACAGAGTGACGAAGTTCTGTGGGATTCCAGAGGTGCAGAGAAAGCTGGTGGTGGTAGGGAGGCTAAAGGTCCCCTGTTGTGGGCAAGGCATTTGTGGTGACCAGTGCTGGGGTGAGTGGGGTCCCAGGCAGAGGGGAGAAAGGAAGGTGGGATGGGGACAGGAGGCTGCAGGGGGCCTTCCTTTACCTGCGTAATCCAGCTCTTCCTCTGCGAAGACAAGTTCCGTTTCTTAAAAGCAGAGTGAGTTGGGTCTCGGGGAAGCAAAGTTGGGCTGGAAGGAATATCGGACCTGGGTGGGATGACTTCCTTTCTCTAATGCCGCCTTCTTTTTGTTCTTTTCATGGGCGCTTCAGAGGGGCCAACTTTGGGGTCCAAAGGGACAACACTGTCCAAATGGATCCCACACCCCCCAGTGTTCCTGCCGTCCTCCCTCGGTGAAAGATTAGATGTTCCTTAGCTGGGGGCACCCCGATTCCAAAGACCCGGTTCCCGTTCTTTTACGAGCATTTGGGGACTTTTCAGATCACGTGTCCAGTATCGGCTCTGGAAGGTGTGACCATTATAGAGACATGATCTAGTCGGTGTCTTCTGGATTCACTTAAAAATAGGACTGGAAGTTATAAGAAAACATTTCAGACTGATTTAAGGAGCAGAATTTTGATTAAAAATGGATTTATTATAAAAGCGATGTTTTCATGGGTGACATTTTGGAAGACAGATAGTTAATTATAAAGAAGATAAAACAAGTTATCCAGATAACAATACCCTTAACAGCATTTTGACGTCCCCCTCCCCTTCCTTCCTTCCTTCCTTCCTTCCGTCATTTATCTGTATTTATCATTTGCAACATTTATTGAATGCCCACTAACTCTGGGCTCTGTGTTAATTGGAAGGCTCGAGAAGTTGAGTCCCGGGAGAAGACCAGACATGTGACCTAGAGGGATGACAGAGCATAAAGGGCTGTGACAGGGATGCGAGGGCCTCAGAAGACTTGACAAGGGAGGGGCCAGCTCTGCTTGGCGCTACGAGTGGCCTCTGGGCTTCTGTGTGAGCGCCTTTTCGTGTTTTTCTCTACACATTTGGGTCATACAACCTGAGTTTTTCACTTACCATTATGAGTATTTCCTGGTGTCCACAAATATTTAAAACGGTTTTAAAAAGAGCCTTAGCATTGTGTTTCGTAGAATTGCACTACGAGGGACCCCATCTCTGATCTCTACTGGCAAAAGCAAAGAACAAGAGGGGCCCCATGCCGAGGACAAGGAGTGAGGTCCCTGGGGTCTGAACTGGACCCCAAGGAGAACTCAGACGACGGTTGGTTTCCTTTCCTCCTTCCCTTTCCTCCTCTTTCGATATTTCAGCCTGAAGCCTGGGGAAGGATGATGTCTGCCTGAGCGCAGAGCTCGGCTCACCACGGTCCAGCATCATCTCTGCTCGCGGCCAGGCCTGGCCATCACCACCCAGCTGTGTGCAGTTCTGACCCTCGGCTGTCCCCACCCTGGCTGAGCAGCTCAGTGACTGTCCTTGTGTCACTGAGTGGAGCCCACAAAGGGCAGCTGCTGCCCGTGTGGAGCCTGTCCAGGGAGGGCAGAGTACGCTGGGGCTCCTGACCCCGCGGCAGACCCATCAGAGCCCCACTAAGCCTTCCCAGAACTGCTGTGGGTGTCACCTCAGCACGAGCCCCCAGTGGTCCTGATGTGCAGAGACGGTTCAGAAGCACTGGTCTCCTCGAGTCCTGTCCTTGAAGTGGCCATCGTGTGAGGTTTGGATTCAATTTTGGTTGTTCTCAGGTGTCTATCCGATTGTCCCCACACCACTGACTTGGGCTGCTGCCTTGGTCAGGCACTAAGTTCTATATCAGACTTTCACGTTCAAAGCTTTTGCATCTTAGCCCTACGGTATTAATGATCATCCTTGGGTTGAGGTCCTAGGGCCTGGAAAGAGCCAACCCAAAGCCTGCACCCCAGCACGGAGCACTGCCAAGCAGGAGGACGCCAGGATGTGTAGGGTGGGTGTGCCGGCTGGAAGGGCACTGGGGAGTCATGGAGTCCAGCATCGTCATTCTACGCTTGAGGAAACTCGGGCTCCCAGAGTTTATGGGAACTCCAACTGTTTCCTCCACAAGAGGGTAAATTCCCTCTGAGCCTGGAGCGTCTGTAACTAGAACCCTAAGCAGTACTCAGGCGGAGGCCGCTGTCCTCCTCTTCCTCTGCTTCTCCCTTCTACACCTGTGCCTCATGGCTTTCCCGCCCCACCTGGCGGGGCGATGGTGGGTTGCTGAGGGGTGTGTCGGGGGCACCCGTCCCCCACGTCCAGACTGGAGAGGGTGTGGTGACTGCCCGCGGGGCAGAGAGTGGATTTGGACCCACCTATAAAAAAACCTCAGATCCACAGTGCCGTGCCGCCGGGGGAGACCACCGTCAGGTGTTTCCTAAAAGCAGTGAGCTCAGTGACTATGGAGTCTGAAAGCCTTGAACTTCACCAAGGGGGACGAGAGTGGCAACCCCAGAATGTTGGCCATAACCAACCGGGGCTGCTCCTGCTGGGGCTTCAGCTGCATGTTTCCTGGTCTGGAGGCCCCGCCAGGGCACGCCCAACTGGGGGCAGGAGGAGGGGCACGGGTCCCAGTGGGGCCCACTGTGAGGTCCACGGAGGCCAAGGCAACGTGAAGATGCACGCGAGCTCACCACGGGAGCCCAGAGTCAGCAGGCCTGTGGCCTGAGACTCTGCATTTCCAATAAGCTCCCAGGAGAGACCGCAACTTGAAGAGCAAGAAGGTAGGTTGCCTTTTTCCTGCACCCTGCTTCGCCACCACTCATGGCTTTCTGAGTTCTGACCCTGGAGGTTTAGGCCACAGGCCCAACATCGTCCCGGACCTGCCCCCTCTCCTGCAAGAGCCCTAGTTACTGTTATGGCTCCTGGAAGTCCTAGTTGAAGGGTCACCTGTGCCAACTCGTCCCAGATAATGGAGGCCAGAAAGCAAGGCTGAGGATGTCACTTATGTCCTAGAAGAGAGCAGGGACATGGTGGGGTGACAGTTTCCTTCCCATGCCCAAGAGAACCACCCTGTTTGGAGGATCAGGGTTTCCGAGATCTTGGGTACCTGGGAAGATGGCCCTCATGTCTGAGGAAGGGTCAGCTAGTCCGAGAGGGGGGTTGGTTGTCAACCCACATGGACATTTGACTCTTCCTGGTGAGCGGGAAAAAAACTTAAAAAAGTACTACAGAGTTTCCTTTCCTTCTCAGCAACCTACAGGTGAAAAACTCAAATCAAAACTCAATCACATAAAATGTCTGGGGGCGGTGTTTTGACTTTCTGGAGGAATAGGGGGTGTTCCGGGGGAGGGCTAACCGTGTGAACCGCAGGCACAAGTGCACACACTTTTAGAAAGGGGCTTTGCATGTTCCTGCTTGTAAACATGCTTTCCATCCTCTTGCCGCTGGAATGTCCCCTTGTTCCCAACGTCCAGCCTCATACTCTTGCCAACACTGCTCTTTTCGCCCATCCTCTCTTGCCTCTGTGTACTCTTCCCATCCCTACCCCAATAACCAAAAAAAATTCCAAATCCCCCTGCTTGTTGCTTGCAGTTAGTTCACCCTCTTCTCTGAGCCTTGGGATGGTCCATTTCAGGCTTTCGGGACCTCCCCTCCTGCCCTAAGCCCCAATCACACTCTCCCCCACTGCCCTGCCCCAAGCAAACAACACTCTTTCTCTCAGAAGGTACCATTATTCAGACATACCCCAGGTACTTGTTGACATAACTGCAAGGTCATCAGAGCACTCACTGGTCCAGCCTTCCCCATGATGCTCCAGTTTCCAGGAGGCCATGGACTGTTAATTCTTTTTTTTTTTGTGCCAAGTCTGGGCACTTGGGTGGAGGGACAGTAATCCCTTTTGACAGTGACAATAACAGTAGTAGGAAGACCTGGCAGTGAGCGACTTTGGAAGTGTTTTTAGAGTGACAAATCGAGTCAACCAGCACTTTACTATAAGAGTACTCTGAAGCCCTCGTTGATCCTGAAAAGTCTCGTACAAAAGGAGGAGACAAAAGAAGAGAATGAAGTGAGATAAGGGGAGGGACTCCCAGTATTTGTAGAGGAAGGGGGAGTCCATCACTGCAGCAAAAGCAGGGGTGAATCCCCGAAGCTGACTGTCCTGAGTCTCCGGGCTTCATAGGAAACGCTGTGATTTCATTCATTCACCCTACTCTGTGCCAGGTACTGTTCTAGGAACTGGGAACACCCTAGTGGACAAAACAGACTTAGCTTCGGTTTCCGTGGAATTTATACTAAGCAAAAGACAGGCATGGAGCAAATAAAAATCCTGCCATCCTGCTGAGAGCTCTAAGAGATGATGGAGCACAGGCGGTGGTCAGCCCTGAATTGAATTTGAAGGGACAGGGCTGGATGAGGGAGGACCCGGAGTGAAGCTCAGGAGAAATGGCTACCAGGTGGGCTGTGTCCTGAGACCCCCACCTACTTTCCTATTGAAGAGACTGGAGCTGGTTTCCCAGAGTCAGACGCCCTCTCCAGGGCAGGGCTACCTGATTCCTAAGAGAGCCTCGTGACTCCTTGCAAAGAAAAATGTGGAAGAAGAGGGTGATGGGTTTTAATTGTTCTAGTTTGGATTCTTAAATTTCACTTGGCAAGAAGAGGCCTCTAGCAACAAGACAGTTGATTTCATAGAGAACCTGCATCTGGATCTAGTTTCACCTCAGAAAAGGGAACAGTGAAGGCTCCTTGCAGCGTGGGGAGGGGTGAGGTTTGGGACTGCCCCCTGGCTCAGACATTTCAGCATCCCTGCAAGGTGACTCCCATGAGTCTTTTTAGGGATGGGGACCCGCCAGGAGTTCCTGGTGAGAAAGGAGTTACAGGATGGCTCTTTCTTTGTAGGAAAAGTTAGAAGCCTAGGATGATGTTATCGTTTTCCGGACAAGACTTTTCTCTGCTTCTGACACATGACTGCTGGCAGTACCAGACGGCACTACCATAATCCAAGTTCACAGCTTGAGGTCCCCTGAATCAACTCGATGACAGGAAGCTGAGCTGCAAGTCCATGGAGGACTGGCTCATTCACCTTTACTCTGAGAGCATAGCCCTTCAGGGTTAGGGTAAGGGAGGTAGGGGAGGGCTCGGTAGGGTCCCCAGCTTTGGTGGGTACTGTGCCGTGGCTTTTGTATACAAACCCATTGGAAGCACAGATCGGTTTCTAAGCAGATTTAGCTGAATCCTCAAGGCAAAAGAAGCTTCGAGAGCTGGGTTTACTCTTCTGGGTCCTCTTCTCTATAACTCTGCCCAGTAATTCCCCGCTATCTTGTTATCTCTTTGATGCCTTTAAGAAGATTGTTCATTTTATAATATTCTACCTTTTAAAAAAAAAAAACTGTCTTCAGGGGACGGTTTCAATGGCCTAGTGGGCCATTTCCACCAAGGGAAGTCTTAGTTACTTCTCTTGGTACCTCCTTGACATGGGGCTTCTTACCAGCTTCAGAGATGCCCACTGTGAGAAAACAGCATCCAGCAGAGCTGGTGTAGGGGAAGGGCAGAGGGAGGCGAGCTGGGCCCTGGGGCAGGGGTGGAGGCTGGCTCATCTGGGCCTCTGGGCCACCCAAGGAAGCCTCGAGAACTGGCGTCTTCATTCACCAGCTGTTGAGTCCATGTTTCCCTCAGGAACTTTGGGGGTAGGAACAGCCCGGAAGGAAAGGAGTCAGGAGTGCTGGAGGCACCTGCAGACCTCGAAGGGTCAGAGAGGAGGGATCAAATTGCCTGCAGAGATAAAGAGCTCACATATTTTTAGGGGACTCCCACCTAAGCATTTACGTAGGGTATTCTGTTTTTTTTTTTCCCTGAACTTAGGCAGTGTTATAAAAAGAGAGGCCCAAGTGGAAATCAAATTATATTTACATTTCTTCAAATTCACTCCAATTATTTTCCCGTATACTTATATATGTATTTTATCTATCTATCTATCTATCTATCATCTATGTTATTGTGGTCAGCTTGTGCCTTCTGACCTATGGCCTTCTTCTGCCACGTCTCAAGGACAGCTGTGCCAATGATCCCTTCTTCGGCAGAGGATACATTGTATTTAGGTCTTTCTTGTTATAATATCAAATAAGGAGGAAGAGAGAAGCAATGAGGATGCTGAGTCCAGAGGGTCTAGATGGTGGCCGGGCGCTCGGGAGGCTGGAGGTGAGCCTGGGAGACTCTGGGACAAAAACCGAAGACAGGAACTTTTTCTCTTTTGAGTCAAATGCTGCACACTCTGCAATGTAAGTCTTCTCCACAAAAACCCACATTTCCTGCAAATCTACAGAGTCCTTTGCAGGGTTGGTTTGGTTGAATTTGAGGTTCCTGCCATCTCTTAGTCCTACAGCGTAGCTGAGGGCACGGATGGGTTTCCTGAGGAACGTGCTGTCATTTATCTGAACCTTCTCCTATCCTGGGACCCCTATGTGGCTTCCAAGTTTTCGTTGTTATAATTAATGCTTTGAAAAACCTTTTATGAACATCTTATGATTGCCTTCTCTTATCCTTTCTCAGGATAGATTCCTGAAAATGGGATCTCAGGGCAAAAGTTTTTGGTATATTATATACTATTGCTTTTATTTTTTCTACAGAGTTTGTACCAGCTTGCGAGCCAAGAAGCCTCAGATAACATGAGTCTCACCCAGGCTCCCCTGTTAATGTGCCTTGTCCTGATTCCATACTTCCTACATTGTCAACTCCATGTGTGTCCTGGAGACACCCCAGGAGGAGAGAGGAGTTGGGATTGTTGGAGGGGTTTGCAGACCTCAGAAGATAAGAGAGGAGGGTCCCTGGGATGGAGTCTTTCTCTTTTTCTTAATGATTACCTTGGCCTTGGAGGTGATCAGTTTTGGATACCAAGGAAAACCAGGCTTCTGAGCTTGCAAAGCCAGGGTGGAGGTCCTCCTGCCTCCCCTGGTTCTCCCATAGCCTCTAGGGAGAAGGATGCCCTTTGGTAGCGAGCCAGCTATCAGTAACTGGCATTTCTGGTAACCACGCCTTCGGCAGCTTGGCTGGCAGGGACCCTCCTCAACTTCGTAACTGCACAGGACTTGATTCATTCATTCATTCATTCATTTCACAAATATTTACTGAGAACCTACTGTGCGTCATGCCCTATTTTGAGCTCGGGGGACACTCCAGCCTACAAAGCAGGTCAAAAAGCCCTGCCCGTCTAGATTTCATATTCTTAGGAACGTTTTCCTGCATGAGGATAACGTTAGGAGTCTTTCACTCTTTTAAGCTCTCGGAGTAGGATTTCCCTCTCCCTGTGCTACACAATTCCCCCCTCCGCCCCCAGGTTGACCTGTTCCTGAACGAGGACGGCTCCCTCCAGAGCTTGTATTTGCCAGCAGCTTAGGGTGCATGGAATTTCTTTAGTTTCTATCACTAGCCTCTGTGGGCTGAGCAGATCCCTTTATTAAGTGTAAGACCCGTGGGGTGGGGCCAGCTGCAGGGAAACCAGAGCTCAGTGCTGGCACCAGCAGGCTTTCATCGCAGGGAGGAATGCGGGGCTCGGGAGGCTAGGGGGTGGGCTGGGGTCCAGTCAGATGCAGCATGTGGCATACTCCCTGGGTGGCCCAGATGTCAGCTAAGAGAGCTACAGGAGAAGTTCATTCAGCCCCATGTTAGGACCCGAGATCGTGACATGGCTGGGGTTTAAACGTCTATCTTCAGAAGGCTGCAGCGGTTGAAAAAAAAGACTTGATCCAGTCCTAAATGTCTTCTGGATGCATTCATTTGCATTTTCTTTCCATTACACGGATTAAGAAATGGGATGGATCACATATTTGCATGATTGCAATTTAGCACTTCTCAAAATGTGTCAATGACTGAGCTCCCTTAAGACCAGCAGGGCTGCTGTGCAAGATTGGAGGGTGGTCTGCTGGATGGGCCCCTCCTGGCTGTCTTGGGCGGGGGCGCCACCGCATCATCTGCGGCCTGTTGGATCCCATGATCACCAATGCTCCAGGCGACAGGTCAACAGAAAGCCAAAGCACGCCTGCGTTTTTCCTGCCCCTTTCTGGAAGGGGGCTTCTCACTGTCCCCTGGCCTCAGACTTCTGCTTGAATTAGCAAATGTGAAATACAGCTCCTTCACCCTTCTCCGCAGACAGACCAATTCTAGGAGGTCACTTGAAACATACATACAGCTCACAATGTCAAGACTGGCGTGAGGAAGGGCAACCAGACATTTCTTGGTCCTTTCTGCAGACTTGGCTGCTTCAACGAGGCAGGGAGGCGGGGGTGGCATGCTGAGCCACATCCAGTCCTCAGAGATGCCACCAGCAGGGCCCCTCCCACCAATAGCTGCTTCTCCTCCCCCAGTCCTGTCCTGTGAGGAGGGGAAGTCCTCCCCTGTAGCGCTAAGCTTGCATGTGCCAACCCCTTAATCACACTCAGCCAGGTAAAGGGCTGTCCATTCACTGAGCTGCCCAAGCCCGCAGGAGGTAATGGAGGTGATGACAGAACTTTTGGAGGTGGGAAGGGAGAAGACAGCTGGTGTGTTCACAGCACAGTATCTTTTCCGGGATGCAATACACCTGTGCCTAGTCACCTGCTAAATCTGGCTGTGAGCCCCACCGGCACTGGGGCTCAGACAGAGTGTCAGTTCTGTCTGAATTGACATGGAGACACGGCTCTGATGAGGGCAGGGCTGGTGCTCCATCCTCTCCCCCTCAGAAGCTAGCTTCCTGGGAGTACAGAGGAGCTGCCTCAGGTCTGGTGAAGCTCTTGAGTCCCAGAGTTAGGGGCAGACAGGTGAGGCCAGCGTGGTTTCGTGCCTCCCTGGAGGCAAGATGTCCTCTTCTAGATAAGAGGGCAGTTGGTGTGTCTTCTCCATCTGCCACCATGAATAAATAAAGCACTTAGGGAGGGTCCGTCCCCTACCTCAGGTATGGACATATTTTGGGATATTTTAATGGGGCCTGGGGAGAGGATATCCATCAGGTTCTATGGTGCGCACCATGCAAGCACATACTTTACATGTGTTTTAAAAATGTAAGCTCTGGGAGCATCACAGAGGGCTCATGAGGGCGTTTTAGCAGCTGTCCAAGGGCGAGTGTCTCTCCCCAGTCCAGGTACCCCCTTGCTTTCCTCCTGGTCATGGATGATACTGTGCTGACAACTGTAGTTTTCTTCCTAAGACACAATTCTCCTCCAAAGGAGCATTCTAAGGGTGGAGAGAAAGCACCAGCCCATCCTTCCAGAACTTCTTAGTTTCTCTCTTTTATATGTGCCACATTAGCACCGTGTCAGTATTCTCCAGGGCTTACAGAAGGAGCCTGGCAGGCAGGAATCCGTTGGGTCTCTCTATCTGATTGCTTTCTTGAAGCCCAATAAAGGACACCATTGTTTCTAGGAGGTCACTTGAAACATACATACAGCTCGCAGTGTCAGGACTGGCGTGAGGAAGGGCATCCTGAACCCCTGCTCTGGCCCCTACACCCCCAAGCTCAGCAAACTCCTGTCAACTGCTTCAGGCAGAATCAGACAAGGTGTGCCCCGAGCCGGGAAGCAGCTGGGTCAAGCAGGAAGAAAGGGCAGAGTCCAAACATAAACTGTTGATACTTATCTATTATACGGTAGCTGCTTATAATAGCTGGGGCAAGGGCTGGCTGTTTCCTCTGTTCTGTATACAGTTCCCTTTGCAGGAGTTGGTCTACCTGGGAGGCTCTCAGGAGATGTTTGTGGAATTGGAAAACAATCCCCAATTAGATGCCTCCTCAGAACGGTTTTCCAAGTCTGCCTTCAAATTGAGATGCAGATACACCAAACAAAGGTTGACACCTCTGAAAGATGTTAGAGAAAGTTTATGAATGTGCAACCCTTCATTGAAATCACCACCTAGTTGCCTCTTTCCCTAGGTTGTCAACACCCATATTTATTTGTAAGTAATTGTGTATCTAGTCACTTAGTGGACTGATAAAGGAAAACTCAGGTCTTTGAGATTATGTGAGGGTAGGCCAAACTGCTAAAACAAATAGACCCAAAATACAATGGCTCAAACGCAACAGATGTTTATTTCTTTCTCACATAATAGTCCAGGGCAATAGTTCCACATTCTTGGAACTGGTGGAGGAAGTTCTGCTGTAAGATTCCCTGAGGCGCCCAGGCTGATAGTGGCTTCCAAGGTTGCTATCATTGTCAGCATCATTCCAGGCACGTGACATGGCAAAACGTAGAGGAGAACGCCTGGGAGGTGTCATGGGCTGCCTGGAAGTGGCACACACCCTTCCGCTCACTTTGGAGAGAACGTTGCCACCTGGCCACACCTAACAGCGTGACTGGGAAACAGGGTAGTAGATGGGCAGCCATATATGTAGTAACCTTGGAAACAGGGACTGAATTTGGGTGGGAGTAGAGGGACTGTCCACGTGAGGGACAGTGAGGCGTGCTTCTACCGGGAAGAGCTCTCCCAGAGATTAGCATCTGTACTGGCTCTGTTTATCATGACCTCCCACCTTCACAGTGTTTCTTGAGGTTTCTACACATCCCAGAGTACAACAACATGCCCGCATCCTAGAACATGAGGATGTTCAGAGTCACATTCTTGGAGTGTGTGACCACCACTACACTCACAAACTCCTTCCCAAATGTCCGCTTTCAAATCTGAAACACAGACTAAGTAAAAGAGAAGAAAAACAAGTTCCAAGAAAAGGCTTCTTCAAGGGAAGCCCCGAGACCCTGGATCGGAAGGTGGGGATGGTACCACCACCGTTTCTGTTTGCCCCAGGGGCTGCGGCTGCCCAGGCTCTCTTCCAGATGGGTTCTGTCAAGTCAGGTAGGAGCGCACATGACCATTAAGACTTGAACTCCTTCCGGCTACTGAGGGGTGTCAGTGCTTTCTCTGGGTGAACAGTTTAGTTGGGGGATTTCGAGGAAGGTTGAAGAGAAAGCGGTGTTAGTCAACTGGCCATGCCAACAACATTCAGGTGTGTCCACTGCTAGTTAGTGTAACACTTGAAGACTCTTTGCTGGTCCGACTTGGACCTCTCTCTTACTATTTCCTGTTCCTTTTTTCCGAAGCCCTCATTCCCACTGGTGGTTCAGATCATGCTCTGTGCATACCATTTCTTCCCTATGGCCATGGCCACTCCACTTGTCTCAATGTCACCCTTTCCATCCAGCCCAGGCAGAGGTCCTCTTGCCTTTCACAGCAGTTTCTGGACATTACACCAGGCTCTGGATCTACTGAACCCTCTTGTTTGGGCTTAACGTTTGAATATGATTTTTTTTAAAGCAACATCTTCTGGTTACGAAAGAATTTATACTTTTGGCAGAAGATATGAAAAAGGCAGAAAAGTATAAAGGGAAAAATAATTCATCATTGCATCCTTGGAGATAGTCACCCTGTACATCTGGGTGGATTTGCTTCCTTTTTTTCCCTGTATGTATCCATTATACGTTATGGTTTGTAAAATTGATACCATGCCGTCAAAGTAGTTTCTCACTCTACCTGGCTAAGATTATAACACGAGTATTTTCCCAGTCAGGGCTCTTCCCAAACCTGACATTTACTGACCACACAGGAGTCTACTGAATGAGGGAGTATCATAATTCCATTATGCAGAAGTTTCCAAAAAGTGCTCATTTACCCTCCCATCAGTATGAAAGTGCTTGTGTCACTTCATTTGCCAGTTTGGTGTCTGAGAGACACACACCCAGATGGATCTGGGGAGGAGGATGCCAGGGGAGGGGAAAGGGTGGAGAGAACAGGACAGGCAGGACAGCCTTCAGGTCTGATGTCTGTGGAGGCGATAGAGGACAGGATTGGGTAGGAGACTCTTGGATCGCTGCACGATTTTAAGAAAGTTTTGGACAGGGACAGAAAATCCCCACCCAAGTTTCTAGCAGGTGGATTTCCGAGAGTCCGGCAGGAATGGGCTGGTACAAGGGCATTCCTCACTCTCCAGCTTTGGTTAGGGGCCTCCATGGTGAGGAGGGGGCGGGCAGCTGGAGCTGTCAGTCAGCTCTGCTTCCCTGGGGCAGGTTCTCTTGGAGGTGACTGAGCAGCACCCCTCTCCCACCCAAGACTGCCCCATTTCACCGGATCAACTGTGAATATAGTCAAAATACGTAATGATTAACTGCAAACATGGTCTCATTTTGCGGGTATGCCTTTTTTCTGATTAACCTTGAGATCAAACATTTATCATGAATTTAGCTACACACGTGTTTCTTCTAACAATCGTATGCCTGGCTTCTCAGTTTGCCCATGGTTGTTTTCCTTATTAATGTATAGAAGTATTTGCTGGATTAAGCCTATTGTTCATTTTCCCCCAAAATGTTTAACCACTTAATCTTTTCTCTTTATGTTTTATGTAGGATGTTTTTGATACTGTTTTTTTTTAAAACTTTATTTATTTATTTATTTTAACATCTTTATTGGAGTATAATTGCTTTACAATGGTGTGTTAGTTTCTGCTGTACAACAAAGTGAATCAGCTATACGTACACATATATCCCCATATCTCCTCCCTCTTGTGTCTCCCTCCCACCCTCCCTATCTCACCCCTCTAGGTGGTCACAAAGCACCGGGCTGTTGATACTGTTTTTAAATAACTGATTCTTCAGTTACGATCACCACTTTCGTTTGTTTCGTGCTCAGAAAGCTTTCGCTCATCCTGGCTTTAGTTAAATATACTCCACTATTTTCTTCTAGATGTTTTTGGATTCTTTATTTTTTTTATACTAACACACTGGGATTTTATTTTGGAGTGTGGTATGAGGGATAAAATTTGATTTTCCCCCCCAAAAGCCGCATTTTCTAATTTCGCTTTTAGATAATTCAACCATTAACTATTGCTTTTTTAAAAAGTTGAAGTATAGTTAATTTACAGCGTTGTGTCAGTTCCTGGTGTACAGCAAGTTAGTTCACTTACATAGATATCAATTCCTTTTCAGATTCTTTTCGATAATAGGTTATTACGAGATATTGAGTCTAGTTCCCTGAGCAATTCAGTAGGTCCTTGTTGTTTATTTTATATGCAGTAGTATCTGTTAATTCCAAACTCCTAATTTGTCCCCCTCCCCCCAACTATTGCTTTTTGGTGATCCCTTTCTCAGATTTAAGTTTTTAAAAAATATATAATAGATTTCAGGATTGTCTGGTTCTACTTCATTGATTGGTTTGCATAGTCTTACACCAGCACCACACTATTTTAATTACTTTAATAATAATAATATAGTTAAATCTATCTCTTAGGGAAAGTACTTCCCTGACCTCTTGATACTCTTTAAACAATTCTTAGCTATTCTCATCTTTTCTTTTTTTTTCTTCCAGATGAGCTTATAATCTTTCATCAAGTTAAAAAAAAAATCCCACTGGAATTTAATTAGGATTGTATTTCACCTAAAAATTACTTTGGCAAGGACTAACGGCATCAATATAGCCAGTGTTTGAATCCCAGTTCGTGTCTTTCAATGAACTTTTCTCTTTTATTAATCTCTGTCAAAAGTTTGTTTTTAATATGTCTTAGACATTTCTCATTAGTGTTGTTTATACATTTTTTTCAATATTCTTATGAGTGCAATTTCCCCCCATATATTCTGCCAGTTGTTGGAATATAGGAAAGGTATCAATTTGGGAGATTTTTGTATATTTATCTTGTATCTTACCACTTCCTTAATATCTTATTAATACTAAGAATTTTCCAGTTGATGCTCTTCTGTTATCTTGGTGCATACCATACTGTAGTCTACAGATACATCAAACATTTTGGATCTTCCTTTCTATTATAGAGTTTGAAAACAAGTTGGCATGCTCTCTTGTTGTCTTGAGGGTTGACTTTTCAAGTTATAGGGTTGAATTTATTTTGAAACTTCAGGTAACTTAAAAGGACAGCATGCGGTTTGGGGGTTTATTAAAATGAGGACCGGGTTTGAACAAGGCAGTTCTGGAGTGCCAAATGTACTGGCCTATATTTCAGGATAGTCTCCCTCCTTTTCTCAACTGGATGGTATATCATCCCTGATGAATCCCACATGTGTGAGTACTTCACCATGCTGGTTAACATGCAGTACAATCGGAGTGGGTTTGAGATCTTCTGGGAAAGCTGAGAATCCTAACAAGTCCATGGGTTGGAAGAGCATGGGGTTGAGAAAGCACACACAGGCCTGTAGGAACAAAGTCACCCTCCAAACGAGCCAAGTGACAAAAGCACCCCTAAACAAACACTTGAAACTTTTCAGAGCCCTAGTCATTGTGTCTTTCCATCAGGTGTCCTAGAAGACGTTTCCCAAATGTTTGTTCATGAACTCTGAGAGGCATGTGGAGGAATTAAAGGAGGTAAGTGTCTAATTAAAAAAAAAAATCTATACGTATTTTTAAACAATTCCCCTTTAAGGCAAAGTGTGGACGCTCTGTGCATGTGTTGGCTGCATATAGAGGAAGTTCAGGGAGACTCTGAGCATCTTCAGGACTCTAGTGGTTGAGGGGCTGAGCTCTCACTTGATCACTGCCAGCTGCCAAGTTGCTTTCTGACCAACGAAGAGTTTTAACTCTTTTACCTTAGTCCTCTGGTATTTGTTTTAGACCCAGAATGGACTTGTTAGTTTAAATTGGGAAGAAAAGGGAAACCTGATGTGGAATTACAAGTCAATGCAGAGCGTAAACATGAAAATAGCTCTACAGATGTGCTGCAGGATAACCCTTGTCAGATGTCTAGGTTGCCTTCATCTCATCAAAATCCTTAGTTTGAAGAACATTCTGAAGTACGCTTACATCAAGAGGTACCTCAAAAACCGGTGTTCAAGAGGAAAATGAACATGCACTTCAGGGAGGTGGGAAGAAAAGCCTTCTTTTGCCGTAACGTGTTATACGTGGAAATGTGGAATGTGCATGACCATTCTCTCTTACCATTTAGGAACAAAACATAACAATTATGAACCCATGCCAGTATTTTTAGTGTGGAAATTCGTGCAATTAAAAATCATATATTTGTAAAGCTTTGATCTATTTTTGAAGCTGTGACATGTAGTTAAATTTCAATCTTAGGTTTTAATTTTTGATTCCACCAAACCAAACACGATACGTGTTTATTCACATTTGTTGACTGTGCTTTTTCGTCTGGCTTGAATCATTCTGAACAGTGGTAACCTGTTGCCCCCTTAGCCTAGAGACACATTTATGAAATCACTATAAGATGCTCAATTAACTTTGAGCAAAGTAGTTTCCTGCATCCTTCAAGAAAGACATGTCTTCAAAATGTCACCCCAGTTAATAAAAGTATGGGGATCTAGCCAAGTTATGGGGGCAGAATTTGCAATAGCTGATTGGGGTATAGGTCTATTAATGGCAATGAAATCATGTTATGTGCATGGAGGAGAATTCAACTATTCCTACCCCTATACAGTGGAGGACTTGTATCTGGTTCATCTAAAAGTGGTTTCAAGTCACTAACAAATGCGAATGGCTATAAGACTATATTCTTATGAACCTATACTAGAAATTCTTACCTGATAGATGACAGTTTCTATATGCCTTGTTTTGATACTAAAGTACAGAATTCCTACAGGCATCAGTGCAGGGATCTGAATTGGTCTCATTTAGCACATTTCAAAGTGTTTCTTGTCAATGGAGTCAAAACTCAACACAAGCTATAGCCTATGTTATTCCTAAAAGCTTTTTCCCTTGAGATGATAAACAAGTAAGCCAATTTGGCTCTAGACCATTTTGCTTAAATCCCTTTTTCTTTTGTTACAACATTAGCTGAAGACAGCAAAAACTTGATTTAATTAAGAATGAAATGACATTTACTAAAACTTAAAAAATTAAGAATTATAAAAGTAAAGCATGGGGCTTCCCTGGCGGCGCAGTGGTTGAGAGTCCACCTGCCGATGCAGGGGACACAGATTCATGCCCCGGTCTGGGAAGATCCCACATGCCGCGGAGCGGCTGGGCCGGTGAGCCATGGCCGCTGAGCCTGCGCGTCTGGAGCCTGTGCTCCGCAATGGGAGAGGCCACAGCAGTGAGAGGCCCGCGTAACGTAAAAAAAAAAACCAAAAAACCCAAAAATATCCACTTGAGCATCCCTCTTAGTTATGCAGAAACAGTGAGAGCAAGCAGTCATTTTTTATGGATTTTCGTTGTTATAGAACCTTCTGTGACTTGCCCTGAATGCAAAGCTAGTTAGGTGAGGAGGTGGATTATTTGCATAGGACCTAAGTTCTTCTGGCGAAGACTCCAACCCCTAATTCCTGATAGTGTCAAAATCTTGCACTCTTCTGGGGGTAGATGAGGGTGGGCCAAACTCGGGCATAAAATATTACCTTGAGAAAAGACTGCTGACTCAGGCTCAACATAAGCAAGGTGCAAAGAGAGCATAAGTTGGGGAAAGGGTGGGATTCTGGCACAGAGTGTGGTAGGGTGGAAGCGACCCTTGACCCAGACACTAAGGCACACTGGATGTGCTTTGGAAAATAGTGACTGTGAGTGCTGTGTGTGTGCGCATGTGTGTGTGTGTGTGTGCATGCGTGCTCAAAGGTGGAGCAAACTAGAGTGAACTTAACATCTACGAAGTGGGACCATCTTCCTTTTAAGACGCCTGCAGCCTGCTCTGGGACCAACCAGCCAGGCAGGGCGTCCGCACGGCAGGCTTAGCCCAAGTCCAGGGAGCTGTGCAGAATCAAGTGTTGAACAGCGACACCATGTGGTAGTAAGGCTCAACAGCACGAGAGAGCTAGTCAGGTTCCGCTTCTCTTTCCTGGTGACTTTTGCAAGAGCCAACACTGTCCTTTGGTGGGATTCCAATCAGCCAGAGAAAGGCAGACCAAAGTGACACTTGTTGAATCCATTCCTGGAAGCCAAGCTTTCTGACCTTCTCCTTTCTGGTCAAGCTAGGTGCTTCTCAAGGACTCTTCCTAGAGAAAGGGGGTTGAGCAAGAAATGAAGACAGCTTTCAGACGAATATTAGCTGCATCCTGAGAGGTGAGCCAACTGGGGTCCAGATGGGCTGCACAACAGATTCAGCTAAGGGTTATCTGGGGGCAAATGCACATTTAGACCTGCCCCAGGGAGTGTCGCCTTCCTGCTGGAAATTAACCTATGATGAGAAACAAAGAGGTGGGTCTTCTTTCGACCATGCAGCCGCAGGTAAACTCTCCGGAGGGATTTCTGAGCACCCCGTCCATGGCAAGAAGGGACTGGAAGGAGACCCAAGCCAACAGGGCCTCTCCAGGGGGGCAGGCACCAGGGGCAGCTACAAAGTGCTTTAAGTTTCTATTTCTAGAACCAGGCTCAAAATCATTTGGGCCTTTTTGAAAACGAGTGATAGGAATGTGGAACAGAGAAGAGTTAAAAAATAAAAATAGCAGTCTAGGGACTGAACCTTCCTGAGCGCGCAAGGTTGTTGGTTATTTTTGTCGTGCGGCTGCAGTGTTTCTGTGTGTTTAGGCTGGAGCCAGTGGAAGTAGGTGGGTGAGGAAGTCTCGTTCGGGCTCCCGGGAGCCCCAGGAACCATTCAAACCCTACAGACCACTTCTTATTGGAGTCGACATTAGAGTTACCTTCAGGGGAGCCCTTTTATCTCACGTTTTGGAAGGGAAGTTAGGAAGAAACCATCATCAGACCACTAGTAAAGCTGTTGAGTCATTGAATTCATCCAGGAGAAGAGGGAACTTGAGTTTCCCAAAGTCCCTTTCTCCACTTTAATCTGCACTCTTCTCAGGTCACCCTGGGCATTTCCCTCCCAGCAGTGAGAGCAGCCAGTAAGAACTTGAGTGATTATTTGATTAATGTCTGTCTTATCCCTCTAGACGACTGGTTTCCCGAGGGCAGAGATCCTGTCAATCTACTCTTCACTTTATCCTCCGGAAGGTTGAAATGTCCACAGAAGATTTGGAGGAGGTCAGTCTCCAGGTGCAGGGAGAGGAGGTGGTGTCTGGGTGCTGTCGGAAGCCACTTTATTTCGGGTCGGGGTGCTGCTCAGTCGGGGGGAGGCATGTGCTCAATGGCAGCTTCAAAGCTATTTGTGGAAAGGACCCCATCCACCAACCCTGCCAGCCAACACACTCCTATGCTACTTTGAGACTGTAGTACTTCTAGGCTTTTCCTGTCAAGATTGATGGGGCAGGTGAATGGTAGGGAAGGAAGGTGGGGCCTCCCAGCCCCAGGAGAGTTAGGGCAGGTGGGGGGAACAGTGGCCATGGCTTACAAATGTCACCCAAACAGGCGGGTTTGGCCTCTGGTTGGGAGGAAAGTGGGCTGAGGAGGGGAAGGGTGAAGAAAAAAGGACAAACTGGCACTCCCTTGGGAGGTCCTGGGGTGACGGTTGGTACAAACAGGTGGACAGTTCCTGCCACCAATTCTCAGTAATACCCCCAGCTTTCCCAGAGCCAACAGCCCCACCATTAATACACCCAGGGAAGAGCCGTTCAGACAAGATTGCCCCCTCTTCTGGTGCCCCTGGCCCATCAGGAAATGAGCCTGGGGTACTAATCCCCTGAAGTCAGTTCCGGGAAGGAAGAAGCAGTGTTACATCAGCCAAATTTATAAAAGTGTCTTAAGATCAAAAGATCCCAAACACCTGTAAAGCGAAAAACAAAGAAGGTCCCAAAGCATAAAGGAAAAGCAAAATGGGTCTCGGTGCTATTGAGTTGAATTGGGAGGGACATCACTGCTTTCTCCCCACTGCTGGATCCTAATTTGGATGCTAATTTGGGAGGAGGCAGGGCTCTGTCCACCAGTAAAGACCACGGAATTTAGATTGTTGCTTGTTTGTCTGTTTCTCCTACCGAACTTTGAGCGTGTGGAGGCAGGGTCTGTCATTTGTTCGTTTTTCGTCTGCTGGGCAGGCTCCCTGTACCCACGGGAAACACTGAGTCAATGCTTATGGAATGAAAGTGCTTTCAAAACGGGAGTCCTTCTCCCGTTGAAACCAGGTGCTGTCGCCTGGTTTCTATCCAGGCAAATGTGGGACAAATGATCATGATAGAGTCACCAGGCCGCTGTGTTGACTCCTACTTGCGTCTTTGACAGGTAAGAGGCAGGAAAAATTGAGCTGGGTTGGAGATGAAAGAGCGATGAGGTTTCAGAAAATGATGGGTTGCCAGTGCTGGAGGGACACTTCCAGTTCCCCAGGTCCAAAGACCTCATTTTAGAGCTGAGGCCACTGTGGCCTGGAGGGCCCTGTCCATGTCCTCTGCTTGGCACCAGCCTTTCTGAGACTGGGACCAGCGTGCATCCACACCGCCACCTGCAGCAGCAGTCCCGGTGTCTGGTTGGTCACAGCCTACGATGGCTCAGGCCGCTGCCTTGTGCGCATTGAGGCCAAAGAGGGTTTGAGCTGCGGGGCCCCAAGCATAAGGGACTTGAGATCCAGCATCGGCAGGGGCAGCTGTCTTTGGTGGCATGAGGGCTGCCATCAAGACCAAAGAACAGAGGGAAAAACACAGGAGGGCTCGCTCCACAATACTGGACCCTCCAAAGAACCAGCCCTGGATTGGGGAAGAGCCCTCAGAGGTCGGCCTGACTTCTCCCCTCTGATCATTGTTTGCGGCAGCCGCTCCCCCCTCCTACCCCTGCTGCCTGCCACACAAGCTATCCCCCCATCTAGGTGGGGCCAGGGACCAGAATGCTGGGAGAGGTATCCTAACTGCTGACCACAGATGCCATTGCAGAGGCAGAGGCCAAGGGCCCTGCGATGCTTGGGCAATACCAAAAAGGAGAGGAGGGTAGGACCTCCCGTATATCCTGGGTGTGAATAGAAATGGTACCTCAGGGCAAGTAGCCAGATACAGGTGCCCAAAGCACTGGCCCTGATGTCTGGTCTAAGGTAGACTTGACTTTGTGCATCGTAAGGAACAAGAGTAGATACATGATCAGACCTTGGGGAAACAGGATTGACCTTATTCCTGGGCATTAACACTTTTCTGGAGGAATCCCCATCACTCCCAGCAACCTACTGGGCAAGAAGGGAGGTCCGAATCACAAGATGTAGGTGGGGCTTCTGCCCACTCCACTGGGCCAATAGAAACACAAGTGGCACTACTGTTCCCCAGTGACAAGTCAGTTGAGGGGCTCAGGGGTGCTCTAGGCAGCACACTGGCTGTCCTCTATGAACTACCAGGACCTGCTATGCCAGGGGTGTGGCTCGACCTCTGCTTGGGTCGCCTGGTAGGTAGGGCAGTTGGTTGCAAATCTATCAGCTAAGAAAAGCCAGTCTTGCTCAAGGCAGAATTACACCCAGGTCCACGGGCAATGTTCTCTAATGCCTGAAGGGATGGCGTGGTGGGAGAGAGCCCAGAGGGAGAAAATGAGTACATTAGTCTGCCTCATCCACCTAGTGGGATGGATTTCTGTAATATGCATCAAGGATGTAGCATTTCCAAATAACCCCACTGCCCAGCACTCCTGCGAAGAAACTCTCTGGACTATGCTCTCCAATGACAGCTGATCCCCCCTTGGGTAATGGCATCCAGTTCTCCCAAACCGGACATCACCTTTGACCCCAACTCAACCAGTTAACAGATGGCGTCGATTCCCACGCCCCAGCCCTTTCACTGCGACGCCTGCCTGCTCAGGCACACCCCGTCTCCAGATGATTCCAGAGCTTGGCTGTCAGTCATGGAAATTCTACACTGGTTCCCTACTGGTCTCCCAGTCTCCAGGCTCAACTCTTCCAGTCCTTTCCAGCCACCGCTAACAAGTGATTCTCCCCCGACACCGCTAACCAGGCATTTCTTCGTGGCTCACAAAACCTTCAACATCTTCCCATCACCCACAGATGAACGTCCAGACGCTCACTTGGGGTGAGCGTCTGGACCCTCCGTGGCCCTCACTCTTCTCCTGCAGACACCTTCCATCCCTGCCCAGATGCTTCCCCAGCTGTTGCTGAGCACTTGGCTCGCACCCCCGACTCCTCTCCCCATTAAGGGCCTTGATTTTTGCTCAGATGCCAGCTTGCATCCCCACTCCGTGGTTGCCCAGCCCTCTTTAGGAATCTTACAGACTGATTAGTTTCCGTCTGCTGCCTCATATGGCTGCCTGTATTGCCAGGTTGCCCATCTCTCCAAAGACACTGTAAATTCCTCGAGGGCGCAGATTGTGCTCTGTGACTCTCTGAAACCTCAGCCTTGAACAAAAGGCCAGAAGACCTTGCTCACTCGCCCTGCAGGCTGGTTGCTCCCAGGACACCCTAGGGCCAGGTCTAGGGGCATTGCAGTCTTCAGTGGTAGAGAGAGGCAGCCATCAACTCAATACTAATGTCAAGGTTGGCCGGGAAGAAACTTGGGCTGAGATGAAGTGAGCAGAGACAAAGGGAGAGAGGAAAGAAGAGTCTAGACGTGGCTCCTTTTGCTCTCGAGGGAGAAGTGGAAACTCTCTGTACCCATCGACAGGGAATACCAGCACTGCCCCAGCCCCAGAGCGGTCTGAGTGGAAATTGCCATCCCTGTGCCCAGTGTTTGCTGCACCCTCCCTGGCTGCCCAGACATGCCAGGGGGTGCGACAGACAGCCTGGCTGTGGGTAAGCAGAGAGGCTGCTGGGGCTGGAAGTCACGTCATGGACACAACAAGGACCCCCCGTCTCAGGGAAGTGAGTGTCTCAGGCACACAGCGACCTTCACCCCCCAGTGAGGGGTGGAGAAAAGAACGTGAGCGCGGATGTGGGCTGGCGACAGAGGAGCTTCCGGCTGGGGTGGCAAAGGCCCCTTGCCTGCCCCCCCTCCGAACACGGAGACGGGGGATGGCGGGTGGTGGCCATGGGGGAGGGGCCAGAAGACTGCAGATTTCTTCTGTCGGAACTAAAATCCTCTGTCAGGTGATTCCCAGGGTCTCACCCTCTTTAAGCTGGAGCAGAACATCATCTCAGGTTTCCCTAAAGCCTGGCCGTTCGGGGCATGGGTGACAACCCGCCCTCCACTGGATTCTGAGGTCAGGGATGGTCTCTGTTATGGAAAGGGTTTTCTGGGTGGAGAAACGGGGTTGAGATCTGAAAGATCGGGTCCTCCACCTGGCAGGGGGAAGGTGGGCAGAGGCTGGTGCCCAGGCGTGCCTGGGCTGTGGTGCCAACCGACGGTTGTCCTGGGGATGCTGGGGAGGGGGACAGCGCCCGTCCCCCCCGCTTCCAGGAGCAGGACCTGACCTGCCCTTCCTTCCCCTCGCGCCCACTTCTCCCTGTTCGTTCCCCTCCCACCAGAGCTGCGGGCACCCTGGGCTCAGACGCAGTTCACCCCACAGTCTTATAAACGATGGGGAGAAGGGGAAGGAGAATAAGGAGGCTCAGGGAAGACAGCCATGGGGAGGGATGTGGCTGAGCCCTGCCCACGCCCAGCCTGGCCTCCAGGAGACTTTGCTGGGAGCGGAGACGCCCCAAAAGGCAGTGCAGCAGCCGGCCTCCTGCAGCCTCCCCAGGGGACCTGTCCAGTGCAGAGGGTTGTTCTGGGATCTGTTCAAATTTGGAGATTTCCTCGGTATCCCTCAAGAATAAAAGGCTGCTTGCTGGGGTGCAAGGCTGAATTAGACGTACCTTCTATTTCACACTACAGTGTTTTTCATACTGCCGATTGCAAACCATTAGTGGGTTGTGAAATCAATTTAGTGGTTTACAGCCAGCACTTTACAACAACAGATTAAAAACAAAAGCCTCAGTGTATGGCATATAGAAAGGGTGTTTGTCTTTCTTTTTCAATGTTTTTTTTTTTTTCCAATGTATGTACATGTCTCCATACTTATAACTATGCTTATACCTCTATGATATCTAGATATCTGTACTGGGTGGTGATGAAAAATCATATTTCTTAGTGTGGTTTTGGGGGTCAAAGCAAGTTGAACAACATTGGTCTAGACTAGAACATCCCTGCTGGGACCAGCTGGCCCTGGAGTAGCACAGAGAGAGACCAAGCCTGAAGCTTGGGGCCTCTTTTGGCCTCATGGACCCAGAGGCCTGGGTTGAGGTGACCAACTGGTGGGGCCCCATCTCTCCTTGGCGACAGGACATGCTGGGGGCCCCAGATGGGAAGGGCTGTGATGAGAAACCTCCTCTGGAGGACTCTGATGGTGCCTCTAGCTGTTTAAATGCTGCCGCTCTGTATCGGTTTGGGGCTCATGTTCGCTTCTGAGACATATACACTGGAAAGAGAGCCCAGCAGAACTTGGAAGACCTGGAGGATGGTAAGGCAGAATGGGAAACAAGGAATTTGTCAGGGAGTGTCAGTGGCCTTTTGGGACACGCTCTTTGAGCTTAGGGGATGGGCGAGAGCATGCACGCTCAAGTTTTTAGCACGCTTTGCTGAAAGAATGAAATCCAAGAACCGCTGGAAGAGTTGGAGGTGCCAGGGATGGGGGGTCTTCTTCCTGGCAGATCAGTTTCAAAGGACCCCATGGGAGACCATTACAGAAAGCACAGGGGTCTGAGGAGGGGGCAGGCCCTGCCTGATTCCTCACTCAAAGCCATCGTTTCGGCGAACTGCAAGCTGCAGTAGAGAAAGAGAAAAGAGGGCAAGCCTTTGATCATTCACGGTGGGAATGCTTCACAAATGACAGAGGTTTAGAGAATAGCGTCCAGAATGCTGAGAGGGAGGAGAAAGAATATAAATGTGCGTGTGCGCGCACACACGATACTCCTGCCTGGTTTCTGGTAGAGACAGCATTCAGCTGGGAGGATGCACTGTGTCAAGCACCCCTGAATCAGGGTGGTGGGACCTTTACACGGAGAGGTGGCACATTTCACATTTCATAAGGAAAAAAAAAAAGATACAGTATCTAGCCCACCGCTTTAAATATATACTACATGCTTAATTTAGTTAGAACAGTTTCACCAAAGATTTCAAAATTTGTGCTTGTTAGTCACTGAGGAAACTAGGAGAGGTGTTGGTGCCCCGGGGTGCAGGCAGCACGAAGAAATAGCTGAAATTGAGATGCCAGAGTTAAATGAAAGCTCCGACTTTCAGAGCTTCGATAACGTGTGCATTGTTTTTCATCTTTCAAAACCCCGTTACTCCCCCTCACTTCCCTCCCCCATCCCTTGTTCCCTCATGTAGCCACCCCCCCGCCCTTTCCAGGGCTCCCCATCTCCCTGCTTTCAATACACCATGAAGAGGATAGAAAAATTAACTTGACAAAGAGAAGGGATGGATTCAGGCGTTGGGTCTAGTCTAAGCTACTTCCCAGGCCTGTTTCTCTACCGATTGGAATTTCTGTTTACTCCCATTTGGGAATAACCAGAAAGGATCCTATTGGTGCTCCTTACTGAGCAGAGGCTACCTGTGAAATATGTACTGCATTATTGTCATTTTCGTTATTCCGTAGTTGGCTGTCACTGTGCCCTGGGGAGAGATCAGAGGAGGATGGAGGCCAGAACCTCTGCCCTCCACGAGGCTCTCGTCTGATCAGGGAAAGCATGGAAACAGACACATGGAATATACGACAATGACAGCTAGGATGAGACCAAGTGTGCGACTGTCCAGAACAGAATCTCACTGCTATTGTTGCTTTAACATGGGGTGTGTTTTGCAGGTTAAACATCTTTCCACGTTAGTGGGGAAACTTTGAGACCCTTGGGAGCATCCTTCCAGTTGCTTCGACTTTGACAGTGTGGACTCAAGCGAACGAAACTATTCCTTACGAGCAAAGGTTCCCGAGAAGACTGGTATTAGACGGCTGGGGAAATGAAACAACTCACTCCGAAACTGCCTTGGCAATAAACATAAAAATTTGAGACCAGCATGCCTGCCATCTCTCACTCTGATAATAGGTAGTAAGCACTGAAGGACTCAACCAGGACTCCTGATCAATGGTTTGTCTTTGTGTTTCCCCAATTCTGCACCGAGGTGCCCCAGGGCACTGCAGCAACTTCCTGAGTGCCACTGAATATTTGAAAATTTTCAAAGTGAACACAGCGACATCTGCCAGACTCCACGCAATTAAGTTGTTTGGAACGAACTGCTTATTAATGGAACTATCAGGTATTTCTTTTAGCCTAGGGGCACGGCAAAACATTCCTGAGGCAGCAGGGCACCTTGAACCGAGAATATTCGGCACACCGTGGGTTTGGCTTCAGCACGTACGCAATCTGATAGACACTCGGCAAGGTGCCCGCGCCCAGACGTCTCTGCTCCATTTCTCCTGCTCAGCCTTGGCACCGGCCAGCTCCTTTGAACTTGCCGTGGCTGAGATCTTGATTCACCATCCCACCTATGGTTCAGCCCCAGAAGCAGCCAGGATGCCTGCCTTTGGAGCTAAGAGAGAGGCAGGTAGCTCAATGACTGTGGCAAAGGCCTGAGTTTGTCCCCACATGGGCACACAGAAGTTGTCAGAGCCTGCCTTTGGGCCACTTGATAGCAATGACCGAGCCCCCGCCCTCCGGACCCTGTCGCTTTCTTCCCAGTAGCCAGCATGATCTCCACTGACCACACCCTCCCCGCCGCTTCCCATCAGCTTTTCCCTGCAGACCCTGAAGTGTGCTGCCCAACTCTGTGCCCCTCCCCGGACTGTGAGTCCTGCTGGCCCCTGGCTTCACTCAACTGTTGCCGTCAACTGCCATCGGAATTTTCTCTCGTTAAAATTCTCAGCGGTTGGTGGCCTGGTTTTGCAGCCTGGTAGATGATCAGGCCTCAGGGACGTGGTCCAAACCTTTGTGCGGGAGCCCAGCAGCTAGCACACTGGAAATGCTCAGGGAACGTGTGATGAATCCATCTAGTAACTTAATTCCCAGCATGGGTTTTGGCCGGTCACGGCTGTCCGTGAGACCCCTCTGGTCACTGCCTGATCATTTCCCACGGGCTCTGCCTGCCTTAGCAGAAGAAAAACTTGATGTGGGAGCCTTGGTCCAACAGAGGTTTGTGGCCGGGGGGCTGTGGCCCCCTCGTACGGCCCCACTCCTGTCCCCTAGGCTGTGCCTGTGCTTTGCCACGGTTCTTGTGTCTTTCCTGGTGGGTGACGAGTGCATGCAGCCCACGGAGATGGTGTGAAGATGTGTATGCTGGATTTAGTCATCCTTTCCCCTCTCACAGCTACAAGGAGAGGAGACTGGATGTCCCCAAGGTGGAGGTGTCCACTCCTTGCCACCCCTCTTCTGGGGGCCCTACCTCCCTGGGCTGCTGTGCTCTGTTGTCACCAAGTGTGTGCAGGGCCTTGGGGGAGAAGACTGGGAGGGGGCTGGAGAAGAGGCCACCCCTGCCTTGACACTCCTGGACTCCACTGCGTGAGCCCTGAGAGGGCATTTTGGAGGTGGAAAGAGGCCCCAGTCTTTTCCTTTTTTGAGTACCTTGAATACTTGAAAAGAAAAAAGAAAAAAGCCAAAAACTGGTACAGAAAATTGTAGAAGGTATATTTTATTTAAATGCTTAGTAAGTAAATGCCTTTTAACACTTGTACAAATACAGCGGCTGGGTAGACCTTCATTTGGAGAGAAGGTTCACTGCCTGTGGTTTGAGGCCCTTTGTGAATGAGCCCTCCTGGCACTCTTCATTCCTCGTGGGAGGTCTGTGCACCTTTGGGGGTGTCTCCTGCCAGAGGGATCAGGGCCCCATTCTCCTGGTGGACCAAGGCCTTCAGACCAACTCTGTGCCCTGGATGGGGAGGGTCTCCTTGCTGGGTTGGGATGAACAGCGAAGGGGCACACCTGGGGTGGTGCCCAGGCCGCGGTGCCCCTTCTCAAGGTGGGGACCCATCACTGGGGTGTCCGGGCTGTCGGTTACAACATGCACAAAGGCATCTCTGACAGATGGCTTCCACTCGGGCCTGCAATGCTTTGGGACTTAAGCAAAAGCTCTGTGGCCAGGGCCAACTTTCTGCTGGTTTCTTTCTGTGATGGTAGCAGCCAATGGCTCACCTCAGGACAGGCCTGCGTCGGCCAGGCATCGTGCCAAGAGCTGAAGATACAGTGATTATTCACAGTGACTGTCCCAGGGGAGCTGGCCGCTGGCTTGGGAGGAAAGCACCGGTGTGTGAGTCACGTCCACACAACGGGGTGAGCGCTCTGCTCTGGTTGTGATAGACAGGGGCGCAGAGGAGGGGCACCCACCCAGGGCCCGAGTTCCCGAGCAGTTTCCAGAGCGAAGGGAGCCCGAGCTGAACCCTGATGAAGACAGGACTCAGCCAGGCCATTAGAACTTGCGAGTGAAACCCACGGCCCAAGGGACCAACAGGCGGCGCGGACACCCTAGCTTGGGCAAAAGCACAGAGGTGTGACAGACCAAGGGTGGGGACTTGATGGGAACTAGTGTCCAGGAAACTAGGGGGAGGTGCGTGTAGAGCAGGGGGAACCGGGGAGAGCTGTTATCCTGCAGAAACTGGTGAGCAACAGGGCTGCGAGGGGTCCCACGGGGCCTTCTGGATGGAACTTGGCCTCCAGTCTGCAAAGAACAGACCTAAGTGAGGCCAAGAGGCCTCTGCAACAGACCCGGTAGGAGATGAAGCCCTCAGCGAGGGGGAACAGGGACGAGGGCTTGAGTGGAGGAGATGGGTGATGGCTTGCGTAGGGGTGGTCCCGCGTAGATGTCACCAACAAAGAAAGGAGCAGAGGTGGGGGTGAGGATGACGAGGTCTCTTGTGGCCTCGGGGGGAAACAGAAGGGAGGTGTCTTTCTGTCGCCTCTGTCCAGGTGGGGCTGTTGGACACCAGCTTCTGTAATAGGAGCCGATGAGAGATGCAGCCCAGGGAGGGTGAGGCAGAGTGGTACGCGAGCAGAGATTCCTGGGGACAGAGGTGTAAGGGACAGGCAGAGGGGGGCGGGGCAGGGGGCCATGTGGTCTCCCACCAGCCCGGGGAGGGATTCCCTGAAGGCATGAGCTTTAGGGTTGCTATCCCCTTACCGGTGCCTGACACACGATGGGCACTAAATGAATGTTTGTCAGATCCGCTGAACACAAATACAGCACAGAGGCCAATAAGGGGGGGCGGTGCTGAGGGCATCCGGTGGGTTTGGCAGCGGGTGTGGGGCATTTGCCAGACCCTTTCCAGGAAGAGGCAGGTGTGGAGGGAGGGAGGGAGGGAGGGATGGAGGAGGCTGTATTTCGGGTGGAGTTGGGTAGCTTGGGGGGTGAGGAAGTAGAGACAGCGTGTCTCTGTGTTCTTTCTCGAAGTTTGACCAAGACAGGAAGGAGAGGAAGTGCAGGACTCATCACTGGAGCATTTTTTTAAAAATTAAAAATACCTTTTTACTGCTTCCTTGCCCCTGCCCCCGCCCCCGCCCATGCCAAATACGATTGCAAGTTCCTTGTAGAAAAGCTGGGAAATAAACATAAGTAAGAAGAAAATAAAAATCACCTGTAATTCCATCCATTAGAAATATATACTGTTGCTTTGGAGTCATTTTCCTTCCAGACTTTTTGTTTATTTGTAGAAATGGTATCACGCAGAACCTTAGTATTTTGTAACGTATCTTTTTCACTTAATACTTCTTGAATACCTGTCTCTGTCTGAGCTACTATAATTCAAAACATTCCTTAAAATGTTACCTACCTATCTAATTATCTATGATTGGAATGGTTCAAAGTGCAACGGGTACAAAAGAGCATTCCGTGGAAAGCTACCTTTTATTGCCCGCTTCCCAGCCACTCAGGTCTCCATTCTGGAGGCAAATCACGTAACCTTACAGCATCCAGTTTGGTGGTGAGATAATATTCCCATATGGGCATGTTCCCAAATTTATTGAAATAGCTTCCTGTCTTAGAGAGTTAGGTGCTATTTAATTTTAGTTTGCTATTATACATAAGGCTCTGATGGAAATCCAGACAAATCTTTGAACACATACTTAATTGTCTTAGAACGAGTTTCTGGAAGTGGAATTTCTGGGTTAGAAGGTAGAGCCAATTAAAGAAACAAAACAAAGCCTTTCAAAACCAGATTTTACCTCCAAGGAGACTGACGTCACTTGACAATCTCACAACGAAGCATGCCAGCCTTCCTATCCCGCCTGGCCCTCTGCCCCATGTCCTCCAACTGCACCAGCTTCGTGGGGGAAAGGTGCTCGTGGGTGCCTCCAACCCTACCTGCAGGTTGCATTGTAGGAGAGACAAATGACACCTTGGGGAACAATGGGGGACTAAGTGTTGAGAGGGCAGCCCACCTGGCGGAGGAGCAGAGGAGAGCAAGCCATGGTGGGTCCCGGAGGCTGCATCGTTGGTGAAGGCCGCCCCCAGGGACAGACCCTTTCACATTTTCAGAAACCCCTAGGCAGAAGGGAGGGCCCCAGGCCGTGAGAATCATGGGCACACCGAGGAGAGGTCCAGGGCCAATTGGTTCACACGCTGGATTTTAGCTTGCTTTGCCCCTGTTAAGAGGCAACCCTGTGGCTTCTTCAGTGACAGCTTCCAGGTGTGCTGGGATGGGTTCCCAGAGCCGTGTGGACGGCGGTGAACACCCTTAGGTGAGCTGAGCGAAACCCACCTCTCCCTAGACTTTGCCCCGGGCGCACAGCCAGCGCTTTTATTGGGGAAGGGAGGCTCCAGACCGCTTACACCAGCCCAGCTGAGAGGGGAGGCAGAGCGAAGCCAAGGAACTGCTCCCCACTCATGAATCCTAGGTCTTGCAAGGTTGGAACCGGAGGTAAACTTGGATGTGGGGAGAGGCAGGATTCCCTCGGCATCCACCGTCCCTTTGGGACACCACCCACAGTTCCTGTACGCCACCCTGCTAGGGGAGCTGTTCCTCTTTGGCCTTTATTGAACGCCCTAGACACTAGACTATTTTGTAGACTGTTTATTAGTTTTTTTTCCCCCTGAAAAACAAAAAACCAAACCAAACAAACAAAAAAAACAGAAAAAGGGAAACAAGGTAGTTTGGTTTACAGTAGGTAGTAGTTACTTGCCTTTGGGTTACGGTTGCTAGCGGTCGCCCTGCATTTTCTTTCAATCTGACTCCAAGTTTGGGAGGCCAAGTATAACCCCTGTTCCCCAGGAGCACCTTCAAGGACTATAAACTTCCCTGAAATTCACATCCCAGAGCACTGGCCCAAGAGCTCGCTGGGAGTCCCCCCCCACACCCCCGTGAATGTGGAGTCATATCTCGCTGCTATAGCTCGCTAGTTCCCGGGTTATTAATTCTCATTGATTATTCTTTGCAAGTTGTTTTGTTTCCCCCCAAGGCCTTGTTTTTGTCTCAGCCGTCATTTCCAGAGCCTGATCTCCAGGTAGATTCTTTATTGGCGTCTGCATTAGTTTCCTAGGGCTGCTGTAACAAATTACCACAAACTGAGTGGCTTAAAACAACAAGTGTATTGTCTCATAGTTCTGGAGGGTCAGAAGTAAGAAATCAAAGTGTCAGCAGGGTTGGCTCCTGGCAGAGGCTCTGAGGGAGAATGGGTTCCTTGCTTCTCTTCTGGCTCCCTTTGATGGCCAACAATCCTTGGTGCTCCCTGGTTTGTAGACGCACCTCTCCAATCTCCATCTCTGTCTTCACATTCTCCTCTCTGTATGTGTCTTTGTCTGTCCTCTTCTTATAAGGGCACTAGTCATTGGATTTAGGGCCTACCCTAATCTGGTTATGACCTCACCTTAGCTAACTACATTTGCAAGGACCCTATTTCCAGATAAGGTCACATCTTGAGGTTCTGGGTGGACGTGAGTTTTGTGGGGGGACACCATTCAACCCACTGCAGTCTGTCTGCCTTCAGACACTTCCATCCACCAATCCATCCTGTATCTCTTGTCAGAGCCACTTTTCTCGAGCCACGCTTAGCAGAAGCACCTCACCCTCGCTCTAAAACCCTTTGTTGATTTCCCACTGCCAACAGAATAAAGTCCTATCTCTTTAGCTCAGCTTTAGAAAACTCACCACAGTTAGGTCCCAGCAATATTTTTCAGATTACATTTCTCCTGCTCACACCCTCCAATCACAGTGGAAACATCTTCCACGTTGCTGAACATGCTGTAAGTGCTCTTGTCTCCTGCCCGATCCTCTGTCCCTTGCCTGGATGCTCTCCATCTCAAACGCCCTTGTCACATCACACCTTTCTTCTCTCATGAGGACATTTCCAGCCAGCCAGGGTCAAAGGGCTCACCTCTGCTCACAGACTGACTCGACTCTCTGCTGTTCACCTCTTCTCAGTCTGTAGTGGTGCTGTCCCCTGCTGGAATCTACTTCTCACCCAGGGATGAGCCCGGGTCTTGAACTTCTTTGGGTCCTTAGATTTGAACATGGTGTATTGAACCATGTGGCATCATGGTAAATGATGGCAGATCCTGCCATTGGTGTGAGCATACACGGGGGTTGGTTTAGACCTGAAGTGATTTGAGCTGTCATGTTTCAATGCAGTAACTGAATCACCCCATGCCTACAGCCCCATTATGTCTAGAGCAGACGAAGAGTCCTGTGCTGAGATGAAATGAGGGGAAGGAGAGAATGATTACTGCCTCGAGAGTCAAGGGCAGTAGTCTTTCAAAGGAAGAGTGAAAAAACAGACCTGATGCAGGAGAAGCAAATCTGCAAGGCTGGATGACAAGGGGCACTGACCTCCAGGGGAGAGTTGTAATGATCCTTGGGGAGGGGATTCCCTGCCCCCACTCTTCCTGATGGACCATTGGTGAGAGAGATGGTGGCAGGGACTGGGAGGGAGGTAAAAGTGGAGACATATAGTGCAATGAATGGGATAGACACCAACACCTTTCACTCTCAGCTTTAAATAGATGCTCTGAAAAGTTGGAAGTAACAAGGACGTTTTAATTCCAAAGATTGTTATGAGTGTTTTTTGCTAGCCCCTCCTAAGTGGCAGTGATTGGCAACTGGCTTTTCAAACTCTCTCCCAAATCTTTGCGTCTATGAGGGACTTGGTTCATCTGGAAGCAGGTTTCCTCTAAGCCTCCTTGCCTCTTGCACTCTGTCCTTTCTGTCTGATTATGCCTCAGTTGCATCAAAGCCCCAAAGGCATCACCCTTGGGGATCACGATATAGTCCACCCAAGAGAGAAGAATAGAGGTATAAAGAACTGGGATGAGAATCCTGGGCGGGTGCTCAAGGTGTGGGCTCTGGGCTGAGCTCACTGAATGTGGCATTCTGCATTGCAGATAGACCAGGACAAGTTTCCACCATCAAAATCTTTGAAGCCACCAGGGCTCTTTCTTGCTGGGATAGGTTTGGCAATGATCCTTCATGGGGGTAGGTTTAGAAACTCAAGCTAAAGAAACAGCCAAGGAAGAATCCCTGCCTCTTCTGTTGATGGACAGATTGTAATGTTAGCTCTGATCCTTGCTGAGTTGACTCATAACTCTACTTGCATGATCTCACCTGGCTGGGTTCAGAAAATATCTATCTAATTGTAAAAACAGGTAACCCTTGACTCCATTAAGAAAATTATAGCTTCTTAGACATTCCATTTCAAAGGTTTGCCAGTTTTCCTCCTGATAAATTGCCGGTTTGGGTATTTCAGCACTCACTATTCAACAGAAGAGGAGGGATTTAGTCAAGTTTCCTTTGTTAGTAAGTCTCCTGTGCAATGTACTTGTTTGCAGGTCCTAACAGCCATTTTGCTCAGGTTCAAACAAACCGAAAACCAACCACGCAAATAGGAATGACTCAAGTTAGAGACGGTCCTATCCATCTACATAAAGAATATACATGAGTTTGAAGTGTTTTGAGAATCAGGAAGGGGAGAGGAGACAGAGGAGAAGGATGCATTGTTCATAATTCTGCTCTTAAGCAGTGATTTTTCTCTACTGCTTCCTATTACTAGAATGTTCCACCCACCTCTGACAAAAGAGAAGTATAAACAACATTTGACACAAAGTAAGACATGAAAAGATCTTTCAATGGTTCAGTGTCCTGGCTGTGACTCAGAATTATTCATTAGATTAAACAAAACCCCATAAAAACACATGCCTGGCTAGGCTCCCAGGCTGAGTCTGGAGCACAGGTGGCCAATTCATACCATTCTTCTTGCCATTTGCTGTTTCCATTGAAGGAGACTGGGTGAGTCCAACTCTTAATTTCTGAAACAAGGATTCGAGGTATTTGCTTCTGTTTCTTTCTCCAACTAGACAGTGAATTACTTGAGGGAAAGGATGATGTCCATCTGACTTTACATCTGCAGGAAGCAGCTCAGTAATTGGCACATAAGAACACTCTGCTACTTTTTTTTTGGAATGACAGTGGTTTAAAAACAGCAAGACCCTCTGTAAGTGTAGGACGTTATATTCCTGTTTTCCGTCAGAACACATAAATATTAGCTATGAGGTTGCACCAGGATTGGGATTCTGAGTCATAGCAGTGCTGGTACCTGGGGCTCTGTGACTTGCAGACAGAGGAGACGGAGCCCTGGGGAGAAGGTGGAGCAGATGGGAAATTGCGGTGTGGATGCTAGGTATGGAGGGTGAATTAGTTTCCTACGGCTACTGTAACAAATTACAAGAAGAGGAGTGGGTTAAAACAACACAAATTATCGTACTGTTCTGGAAGTCACGATGTTCAAAATGGGTCCCCTTGGGCTAAAATCAAGGTGTTGGTAAGGCTGTGTTCCTTCAGAAGGTTCTAGAAGAGCATTGTCTTCTTGCCTTTTCCCATTTCTAGAGGCCACCTGTATCCTTTGGCTCATAGCCCCTTCCTCCATTTTCAAAGCCAGCATCTTCAAATCTCTCTCTGACTCTGACCTTCCCGTCTCCCTCTTTCCCTCACAAGGGTCCTTGAGATTACATTGAGTTCACCCGGCTCGTTCAGTATCCCCCCCCCCCACCTCTAGGTTACCTGAATAGCAGCCTAAATTCCATCCACAGCTTTAATCCCCCCCACTTGCCATATAACGTAACGTAATCACAGGTTCTGGGGAATAGGACGTGGACGTCTTTGTGGGGGAAGCCGTACTGTGTCTACCACAGAAGGGTGCCTGGGGATTGTGGAGTCTGGTGTCCTCATTCTACGCTTGAGGAAAATTGGGCTGAGAGAGTTTCTGTGAATTCAACTCTTTTCTCCACAAGAGGGTACATTCCCTTTGTGACTGGACCACCTGCACCTAGAACCCCAAGCAAGACTCAGTAGAAGGCTGTTGGCTTCCACTTTCTCTAGTTCTTCCTTTTACACCTGTGCCTCACGGCTTTCCATCCCCATTCGTGTGGGGGGATGGGGAGTGGTGTGTCAGGGTGGGAGGCACACTTCCGCTGCATCCAGACTGAACGGAGAGTGGCCACCATGTCGGGCCAGAGAATGGATCTGATCCGTGAAAGCCTCGTTGTCTTGGAAGAAGCATGAGCTCTCAGAAGTGAGGAAGCCCAGCTGAGGCCACTGAGCTTGCTGACTGGGGGCCCCTGGAGTCAGAATCCTGGAATTTCTCCCCTAGAAGGTCGAGAAAGGGGAGTTAGAGGGTGAGCCTCAGCTGGCTGGTTCACAAACGACAGTGACATTGCTGCCTGGGCAGCAGTGTGGGCTTCTCAGTCTGGAAACCCTGTTGCACCGGGGCTGCTGGCTCCTGGCAGAAGAGGCTTTCTGCTACCGGGTGTCCTCTGAGGAGAGGCTGGTGATTCTGGTGTCAGAGCCCGAGCTGAAGGCAGCAGGGTGTCCAACAGGCACAACAGCGTGTCTCCCCGTCAAGGTCAGGGCCAGAGGAGAAGACACAGGAGGATTTACTTCATGAGACTTTTCCTTGGAAAGAGCAAACCATGATCTCGTGGGGGGGGGGGGGCAGGGGGAGGGGAGAGGGGAGGGGCCGGGGCTCATTCCTAAGAGCACCTCCTTCTATGTCTTTCCATTCCACGTAGCGGCCCTTCACCCTCACTGCTGTACTCACAGCCCGAAACCGATGAGAGCCTGGCCTCTGGCCCAGGACCTTGCTTGGAAAGTGAATTCCTCCAAACCCTGAAGGGAGGCCAGTCTTCAGAGGAAGATGCAGCTTGCGGGGTGAGAGTTGGGGGAGACGGCTGGGATGCCTGAGGAAGGCAGCCCCGGCCCCCAGCCCCAGGGTAACTGATGTGACTGCAGAGCACCTGGGGCCGCAGCACGGGCCTGGGTCCCACCTGGGGATATCGCCTCAGTATAGCACTGCAGAGTTCCCCTCTGTCCCCAGTAACTGGCGGGTGGCCCCTGGGGTCAGTGGGAGGATGAAAAGTAAAGCAGGGCGTCCCCCACCTAGGGAGAGCCCAAGCCCCATGGCTGGGGGCCTGGGGTAGCCGGGGTCACCACGAGTGAGCTCTCTTGCTATTGAGAGAAAGCCTTTAGCGCTGCGTTCCTGACCCGCACCCGGTGTCCCCCGAGGGGCAGCTTGAGATCTGGCAAGGGCGTTTGCAGGAAAGTGTGTGTGGACGAAACTGGGAAGAACAGGCTGAAAAGGCAGGGGGTGGGGGGCGGGGCGCGGCTTGTTGGGTCGTCTGGCAGCTGGTTGCGGCCATGGGGGAGGATGGAGGGAGGGTGATCAGAGTGCGCTCCTCTGCAGACCCAGTGTCAAGGAAGAAGGGAGGGGGGGCACTGCTCGTCAGCCTCAGGGACACTTCTTTTGGGGACATGAGCCCTGGATGGGGAACGACGACCAAGGATGCTCCCTGGGCAGTGAGGCTGGCACCCCGCCTCCGCAGTGGTGCTAAAAGCCTCTCCCAAGGAAGTGTCAGTTCAGAAATCCAGCAGCCGCCGCCCCTGGGGAGGCTCCCTCCTGCCGAGGCCTCCAAGGCCGCCACGAGGCTCCCAGAGGTGAGCCCTGGGGAAGCGAATCCTAACAGACTCGATGTCGCCCGCAGCCACTCTGAATGTCTGCCTCAGAGGCTGGGCAGCTACCTGGTGCCTAGATGGGCCCTGGATTCTCCTGCCGGGAGTTCCTGGGTTGGGAAGCCTGAGAATTAAGGTTTCCTTTTAGGAGCCCACGATGACCCTTTCTCTCTCTTTCTCCTGGGGCTCCGGCAGCTTGTGAGATGTACAGCCCCGAATAAAAGAACCTAGCAGACATGGAGTGGGAACAAGAGTTAAGGTTTGTGGGCCGGAAACAAGGCCACCGGGCAGCCTCTAAGACCCTATTCCTGGTGGTGAGAGCTGCAGCCCATCGGAGGGAGCTCACGGCTTCTGGGCGAGGGGCAGCCCCTTCAGGATCGGTGAGCTTGGCTGCATCCGGCCAAGTTTGTGTTTCTCTGAAGGACCCTGACGGCCTCTATGGTGTAATTGCTCAGGGTGGGGACTGGATCTTGAGCAGAGAAAGTCCTGTAGGTTCTGGAGCAAGGAGAGCCCCCCGACCCGGGATGCCCACGTGGATGGAGTCCATGTGCATGGGCCTGGGTGAGAAATCCCAGCAGTCGATGTGGCATCATCTAGTTACTCCGGTTTACTGGAAACCAAGAACTTAGGAGAAGTTGAATCCTCTTCTAGAATTTCTATTCTGAAGCCACCAGTTAGGTTTCTGTTTTGAAACCAATTAGCACAAGAGTTTGATAATGGCCTTCAGGTAATGTGTTTGAAAATCTGGTGTGATGAAACCATCATCATTATTTTAAAGTTCTGTGATGTATCTAATTGGCTACCGTTCTAGATGAGTTTCAATATGATTTGTCAAGGTCGATGATGTAGCCATCAGTGTTACCCATAACCTCATGAAACCTGCGGATTCATTTAGGAAGTAAAGTTACAGCTGTTGGATCTGGTGTTTTTCAATTAAGAGCAGCACACAGAAAGGCAGTGGAAGGTAGTGGTTAAGAACACAGACTCTGAGGCCTGCTGCCTGGGTGTGGGTCTCCACTTTGCCTCTGAGCGTGGCCTCGCGCAGGCTCCTTAATCTTTCTGTCCCTCATTTTCCTCATCTGTAAAATGGGGCTAAAAATAGTATCTTACTCCTAGGGTTAATGTGAAGATTGAATTAGTTAGTAGATGTGAAACATATAGAGCAGTCATGGCATGTACTATGGACTCAGATGTTAGCTATTATTATTATCTCATTTTATTTCAGTTCTTAAAAAAATATACTTTTGTGTGGATTTTGCAATATGTTTTTGGAGGAAAATTTAGTTCTTCCTTTTTCTGTCCTGACAGTGCACCCAGGAAGTGAGATAGTTTATGTTTTGGGACAGATGATTCTGGAAAGATGTTAGGGATGGTATACAGGAATAGAATCTTCCAGTATCATTAATCTATATCCAGCATCAAGCCCTGTGCCCTTTACAACAGCGTGGGCTTGGTAAATGGTTGATGAATAATTTCCATATACTCATCAAATTAGTTTTGGTTGTTTCTAGGTCCAGAGCCCAGGAAAAGTTGGTTGGAGAGTAGCCAGCATGGAGGTTCCACAGTGTCCTTCCCTCTAGCGTTCTTGTATTCTCTGGAGCTGGGAAGCTGGCATTAAAAAAAAAAAAAAAAATCAAGATTTTGAAGCTGCAGTGGATTTTCTGTGTCCTTCAAGATTCCCTTCACATCCTCTCTGGTGGAGGCCCACCTGCTTTGCTATCAACACTGAAAAACATGGCGGCAACCATGCCAACCCGAGGCCTGTGCCTTCCTAGCCAGCTGTGAGGTTTCAGTTGAGACACTTGATATCTTCTCAAAGGAGAATAAGAAACAATGTCACAGCCATCTCATTATTTCTTCAGTTGATGGGATAGTGTCTGGAAAATGTTTTGAAAATCTGAAAAGTGGCAAATTAGCCTCCATGATTCACAGAAATTGATGTCATACATTCTAAAATTTAAAATCTCAGTGAACAAAGCAATCCCAAGTGTTTGATTTCTGTGTTGCATTGATACATCCTATATGTTTTGCGGTGATCCTAGGGGGGTTGTTATCATAAAAAGCAAGGAGCCTTTCATTTATAGAGAACTTTCAATATATTTGCATCTAGCAGCTCCTTGACTCTCACCCCGTGAGAGAGGTAGGTGCCTGGAATGGAGCAGACGATCCTCAAGTTCCAACCCCCAGATCTTGACCTGTCCGGCTCCCTCTTTCCCCCCCTCCCCCTGCTCCCCACAGTCCTGGGCTCCCAGGTGCTCCCTTGAGTGGAGGGGGGTATCAGGGGTACAGAAAGTACAGCTCCTAAGCCTTTGAAATCGGGAGGAAGAGGATGACATTAGGGTCCTTTTCAAAAACTGGCCAAGGGCCCGGTCTGTCATGGGATCTCTCTCCCCGGGTTAATATCCTGGGGGCTCCACAGTTTCCAGCAAACCTACTTTTATGCCAGGACTTGGCTTTCCCATCTTCCCCAAGGACACTGTTTGGTTGAAGCCACTCCTACCCCTTGGGTCCCCAGTGTTGCCTCTGACAGAGGGCAAAGGAAGGGGATAGAAACGCGTGGGGGTTTGTGCTTTGTCCTTGTTTTGTTCATGGCGGGGCGGGAGGGGTCGGGGGAGTTGTGAGGGAGAGTAAATGGCTTTGGAAAGGAAAGGCTTGTTTATTTCAAAGGAGAGGAGAGTGGGATCGGAAAAGTAGTCCATCCCAGTGGCAGTCAACGCTGTGTCTCTGGGGGTGATAACGGCTGTTGTATCTGAGTCCTTGTTATCCGCCGAGTACTGGCGAGGGTCAGTTGGACAACTGGGTATGGAATCACAAACCCTGGTGTACATGGAATACTTTCTATAACTCAATTTCTATCCAGGGTTCCCATGTGTTCATCTACTAGCAGAAATGTAATCAATTCAAGATAATTCAGCCCACCTGGGTTTTCTTAGCATGCTTGGCAACTGGCAACTTTTGGAACCCATCACCCTTTCCCCACAGATTTGCATCTAAGATCTGAGGGGCCATAATGGACGCTGCGGGTGGGGGTGAGTGGAAGTCTTGGGAGCCCAACCCTGATGATTTGGGGGGCCTGTTAAGCCTTGTCCCAGCCACTTCTGTCTGTGGCCCTCTCAGCTTCACTCTCCTGAGCCGCCACAAGGCTGCAGCCCTGGGACAGTTTCGTGGTCGGCTGCCCTCCCTTACATAGGCCTGTGGGCAAGTCTTCGGGCCTTGCTGCTTGCCTGGGCCCCTTTGGGCCACTGTGGGCCTCAGGGGTGCTCTGCAAAGGTGAGCTGTCCTGCTCTCTCCCCAGCTTGGGTGCTGGGCTTGACCTGGGAACACCTTCCTCTCCAAGGTGTAGATGCAGTGGGGTTACTCCCAGCAAACCTACTTTTATGGCAGGACTTGGCTTTCCCATCTTCCCCAAGGACACTGTTTGGTTTCTCTTTGCATCTCACCTCTTACAACTGGGCCCTGAGGGCAGGGAGTGGACACCACCTGGGTGAAGTTGAGTAGCGGTTAAGATGCACAGACAAATGTTTCCAAGTCTAGTGTGTCAGTTGCACATCCTCGCTGCTGCAACTATTCTGAAGTGTTGGCTGCATCCTCATTCTGGGACGAGCAAAGCTGAAGCACATACACAGGGAGGTTCTTTATCCCCTACCATGAGGTGGCAAATGGCCGAGGGAGTGCTTAGAGCCAGGGTGTCTTCCGCCCAGCTCCCCATCTGTCCACCCCCCAGGCCCTGATGTCCAAAATGAATGCCTTCGTAGGTGTGTGCTCTTCTAGGGGCAATATTGCGGTGCCTTAAGCTTTTCTTCTTTCTCTAGGGTTCCTTTAAATTTAACAATTAAAATTTTTAAAAAAACAGTTCTCCAGACTTCCCTAGGAGTGTTCTTAACATGTCTGAAAGGATCCAGAAGTCCCAGGAGTTCTCAGTCTGCAGGCACCCTCTGATTAGACCCAACTTTCCTGAAGCAGTGGTGTTCAAATTAATAAAGGATTTCTTACCTTGTTCTGTTGTGTTGTGACTTAGTTACTAATTTCCATAGTTTTATTTCCTATTCTTCAAATGCATTGTTGGTTATATTACTAGTTTAATTTATACTATATTGTTTATTTTAATATTTTAAAATATTTTGAATTTAATATTTATAAATAAAATTAATATTTTAAATATTATAGTATATAATTTATTATATATTATTAGTTTAATAGACTTCTGTGGGCTGAACTTGGAAACTTACCACAGCCAAAATTTTTTTTTTTAAAAAATTTTATTTTTTTAAAATTTAAAAAAAAATTTTTTAAATTTTAAATTTAAAAATTTTAAATTTTTAAAAATTTTTAAAATTTTTAAATTTAATAAAATTTTAAATTTTATTTTAAAATTTTTATTTTAAAATTTATTTTAAAATTTTATTTATTTTAAATTTTTTAATAAAATTTAAAAAATTTTAAAATTTATTAAAATTTTATTAAAATTTTTAAAATTTTATTTAAAAAAAATTTTTTTTAAAAAAAATTTTATTTTATATTGGAGTATAATTGATTAACAATGTTATGTCAGTTTCAGGTGTACAGCAAAGTGATTCAGTTATGCATATAGATGTATCTATTCTTTTTCAAGTTCTTTTCTCATTTAGGTTATTACAGAATATTGAGCAAAATTCCCTGTGCTATACAGGCATTATTTCTTTAGGAAAATGTGTTTTGAGCTGCTCATCCAATGTCTAGACATCTTTTGAGAACACATACTGGTTTTTGGTGGGAAACTTCTTATGTTCCAATATTGAGTTTCTGAAAATTCTCTCTCTGGCACATAATTTGAGAAAAAGGTGTTTTTTTAATTATTATTATTATTTTAGCCTAAGAGTTTTAGCTCCTGCAATCGTGTGTACTACTGAAAAATGCAGGTATGAAGTTTATATCACAGCCTGGATTATTAAGAAAAATAGGCTAAGAGAAATGGACATCTTTTCCTATTCTCATCCCAGGAAAGAGAGGCCAGTGGCATCGTGTGTGTCTGTGTCACACAGGGAACAGCAGAGGTAGACCCTGGGATCAGGGCTCAGTGTCTTTCCCTGCCATTGGAACTACTCTGAAGTGGAATTTACACCCCAGAATTGCCCTGCAGAAGCAGCCTGGGAAACGCCCTCTGTGGGTTTAGCCTGAAATTGTACCCTTGCCTGGCTTCTTCCCTGCTTGCCCTATAGTATTTTGGTTTTCTCCTGGAAGCTCTTCCTAAGACAGTGTTTGCACACAAATCTTTGTCTTACAATCTGCTTCTGGGGAACCCAACCTTAGTCATTAGTTCTTGACTCTGAGCTACAGTGGAGGGAGTGCTAGTGATTAGATCCTGCCTGCCTACTAGTCAACGTGTAGAAGAGTTCTTTTTTTTTTGCGGTACGCGGGCCTCTCACTGTTGTGGCCTCTCCCGTTGCGGAGCACAGGCTCCGGACGCGCAGGCTCAGCGGCCATGGCTCACGGGCCCAGCCACTCCACGGCATGTGGGATCTTCCCAGACCGGGGCATGAACCTGTGTCCCCTGCATCGCAGGCGGACTCTCAACCACTGTGCCACCAGGGAAGCCCAGAAGAGTTCTTTAACTGTGACAATCTTTTGAGAAAAGTCTCCCACCCAGAGACATTAGTGGTTTGCCTCATGGGCACTGTATTGGGTGGCCAGGACCTAGAACAAAGGCAGGTCATGTCCCTGCTCAAGCCCTGAATAAACATTGTTCCTGGTGGCCATGGACTGACGGCCATCACAGGCAAAGGAACGAGTGATAGAAAATGTGAATGAAATTTGTAAATAATAAAGTGCTACTGAAGGGCTAAATCCTAGAGTAAGAGCTGACAAAAGAAGTAACAAACAGAAATAGAAAAACTAATAGTGAAGCACTTAACAGAGATGTCTCGTTGGGGAGCAGTGGTAGCTATTCTGTCTCCAAATCAGGAAGTTGTATGGCCAGCATTGTTCTGGTTACTCTTGCTGTGTAACAAACCACTCCAAAACTTAGTGGCTCAGAATAACGTCTTTTATTTTTTACTTATAACTCTGCAGTTTGGGCAGGGCTCAACGGGGACTGCTTGACTCTGCTCCACGTGATGCCACTCAGGTGGCTTGACGGGCTGGAAGAGTCACTTCCAAGACGGCTTGTTCACTGGCCAGCAAAGTGGGGTTGGCTTTCTTTTCTTGTCCATATGAATCTTATCAGGGAGCAGATTGTGCTTCTTCACAGCATGGCGTCCACGTTCCAAGAGCAAGTGACCCAAGGGTCAGAAAGTGGAAACTGACACCTTCTTAAGATCTGAGCCTGGAAACTGGCAGAGCATGACTTCTGTATTTTATCAAACAGTTAACAGAGCCCAGATTCAAGTGGAGGAGTCAAAGACCCCACCTATCAATGATAGGAGAATCAACAAATTTTGCAGTCATTTTTTTTTTTTGCGATACATGGACCTCTCACTGTTGTGGCCTCTCCTGTTGCGGAGCACAGTCTCTGGACGCACAGGCTCAGCGGCCATGGCTCACGGGCCCAACTGCTCCGCGGCATGTGGGATCCTCCCGGACCGGGGCACGATTCCGTGTCCCCTGCATCGGCAGGCGGACTCTCAACCACTGCGCCACCAGGGAAGCCCAATCTTTTATTTTATAGAGTGTTTTCTGCCTTCTTTAAAAAAAAAAAATCCTTCCTTATCAATACATATTCTTCTAAAATTTCTTCTAATAATCCTAAAATTTATTTTTTCACATTTAAATCCTTGATCCATCTTGAGTTGATTTTTACATATGTTGTGAGATAGGATTCCAATTTCATGTTTTGCTCTATGAAGTCTAGTTTTCTATCCAGTTCTTTTAACTGAATGGTCTCTGTCATCATTGGCCAGCTGTGCCATTGGTCTCTGTCATGCACCAAAGTTACATGTAAGAACGGTCAGATTCTTGGGAATTCCCTGGCAGTCAGTGGTTAGGACTCGGAGCTTTTACCACTGTGGCCCAGGTTCAATCCCTGGTCAGGTAACTAAGATCCCACAAGCCACATGGCATGGCAAAAAAAAAAAAAAAAAAAAAAAAGAAGGGTCAGATTCTCAAAGGAGGCAAAAATACACAATGATGGAGAAAAGACAGCCTCTTCAATAAGTGGTTCTGGGAAAACTGGACCTGTAAGAGAATGAAATTAGAGCATATAAAAGAAAGAAATTAGAACATTCTCTAACACCATGTACAAAAACGAGTTGATTGAAAAATTGCTGAAAAATAAACTCAAAGTGGATTAAAGACCTAAATGTAAGATCAGAACTATAAAACTCCTAGAGGAAAACATAGGCATAGCACACTTTGACATAAATCACAGCAATAATTTTTTGGATCCGACTCCTAAAGTAAAGGAAATAATAGCACAAATAAACAAATGGGACTTAATAAACCTTAAAAGCTTTTTCACAGCAAAGGAAACCATTGACAAAATGAAAAGACAGCCTACTGAATGTGAGAAAATATTTGCAAATGATTTGATGGTTAAGGGGTTAATATCCAACATATATATACAGCTCATACAACTCAACATTGAAAAAACAAACAACCCAACTAAAAAGTGGGCAGAAGAACTGAATAGACATTTTTCCAAAGAGGAGATGCAGATGGCAAAAAGGGACATGAAATGATGCTCAACATAGCTAATCACCAGGGAAATGCAAATCAAAACCACAATGAGATACCACCTCACACCTGTCAGAATGGCGATCATCAAAAAGGCAAGTAACAAATGCGAGGATGTAGAGAAAAGGGAACACTTGTACACTGTTGGTAGGAATGTAAATTGGTGCAGCCACTGTGGAAAACAGTATGGAGGTTTCTCAAAAAACCAAAAGTAAAACTACTATATGATCCAGCAATTCCACTCCTGGGTATATATCTAAAAAAACCAAAAACACTAGTTTCAAAAAATATATGTACCCTAATGTTCCTAGCAGCATTATTTACGATTGCCAAGATATGGAAGCAGCCAAAGTGTCCATCAACAGATGAATGGATAAAGAAGGTGTGAGAGTGAGATATGTATGTGTGTGTATATATATATATATACACACACACACACACACACACAATGGAATACTACTCAGCCATATAAAGAATGAAATTTTGCCATTTGTAGCAACACAGATGGACTTGGAGGGCATTGTGCTAAGTGAAATAATTCAGACAGAGAAAGACAAATACTGTATCCTATCACTTATATGTGGAATCTAAAAAATGCAAAAAACTAGTGCATGTAACAAAAAAGAAGCAGAATCCTAGATGCAGGGAACAAACTAGTGGTTACCTGTGTGGGGGAGGGGCAATATAGGAATGGGGGAGTGAGAGGTACAAACTATTGGGTGTAAGATAGGCTACAAGGATGTATTTATTGTACAACACAGGGAATATAGTGAATATTTTGTAATAACTGTAAATGGAGTGTAACCTCTAAAAACTGTATAAAAAAATAAAAAGAATCACACAAACACAAAGAATGTTCAGATTCTGGGCTCTCCATTTAGTTTGCTGGTAATATTTTCTATCCCTCAACCAGTCCCATATAATTGTTATTACTATAACTTTAAAATAATCCCTCCACCTTGCTTTTCTACAGAAATGCTTTTGCAATTTTTTCTCCATTTGCCCTTCAGAATTAAATGATCAATAAAAACTATATTTGCAAGGAAACAAAAATCTATTAGAATTTTGATTGGAATTGACATGAATATATAAGTCACTTTATGGAGCATTGACACCTTTATAATATTAATCTTACTATTCATGAACAAAATATATTTCTCCATTAATTCACATCTTTTAAAATGTCTCAATAAATTTGCTTAATTTTCCCCATGGAGTTCCTGCATGTCTTCTGTTAGATTTAAAGGGTATCCATCTTCTCTGATGTTCTTAAAAATGTGGTATTTTTACAAAAAAAGGTTTTTTAATGAGATATAGAATGAAATTAACTATTTTTTTAAAGCTTTGCTTATCAGCTGGTGCCTGACTTACATCCTCCCCTATGTGACAGAGGATGTCACAAGCCTGCATCTGACATTTATTTATTTATTTATTTTTGCTGTGTTGGGTCTTCATTTCTGTGCGAGGGCTTTCTCTAGTTGTGGCAAGTGGGGGCCACTCTTCATCACAGTGCACGGGCCTCTCACTATCATGGCCTCTCTTGTTGCGGAGCACAGGCTCCAGACGCGCAGGCTCAGTAGTTGCGGCTCACGGGCCTAGTTGCTCCGCGGCATGTGGGATCCTCCCAGACCAGGGCTCGAACCCGAGTCCCCTGCATTAGTAGGCAAATTCTCAACCACTGTGCCACCAGGGAAGCCCTGAAATTAACTTTTTAACATTAATCTCATAGCCAGTCAGCTTGCCAAGTAACCTTTTATTTCTAGTAATTTATCTGTGAATTCTATTAGTTATCTATGAAAATGGTCATATCAGATGCAAATGGTTTTGGTTTTATTTTCTTCTTTCTAATTTATGCTCCTATTTATTTTCTTGCCTCATTGCACTGACTAAGACATCTAATAAAGTATTCAATAGAAATAGTGATAGTGGGTACATGTGTCCTGTTTTTTATTTTAAAAGGAATACTTCTAAGGTTTATCTTCTTAAGATGATGTAAATTTCTGTAGCTAAAAAGAGTTCATCGGAAACAGAGGAAAAGTAGAGAGAGAAGACAGGAGATGAGGAGAGGAGAGGAGAGAGATTTATTTTTTTAAAAAATTGGCAGTGGGATTACGGAGTCTTGGTAGATGCAAATTCAGCTTGGCCAGCTGGGGGGCTGGAGACCCAGGGAAGAGCTGCGTTTAGAGTCCAAAACTGTCTGCTGTCAGAAGTTTGTCTTGCTCAGAGGAGCCATATGGCTGACAAGGTTTGATGCTCCGGCCGGGTGTCAGGACTGTGCCTCTGAGGTGGGAGACCCGAGTTCAGGACATTGGTCCACAAGAGACCTCCCAGCTCCATGTTATATCAAACAGAGAAAGCTCTTTCAGAGATCTCCATCTCAACGCTAAGACCCCTCCACTCAACAATCAGCAAGCTACAGTGCTGGACACCCTATGTCAAACAACTAGCAAGATAGGAACACAAACCCACCTATTAGCAGAGGGGATGCCTAAATACATAATAAGGTCACAGACACCCCAAAACACACCACCGGATGCAGTCCTGCCCACCAGAAAGACAAGATCCAGCCTCATCCACCAGAACACAGGCACCAGTCCCCTCCACCAGGAAGCCTACACAACCCACTGAACCAACCTTAGCCACTGGGGACAGACACCAAAAACAATGGGAACTACGAACCTGCAGCCTGCAAATAGGAGACTCCAAACAGAGTAAGATAAGCAAAATGAGAAGACAGAAAAACACACAGCAGATGAAGGAACAAGGTAAAAACCCACCAGACCTAACAAATGAAGAGGAAATAGGCAGTCTACCTGAAAAAGAATTCAGAGCAATGTTAGTAAAGATGATCCAAATCTTGGAAATAGAATGGAGAAAATACAAGCAACATTTAACAAGGACCTAGAAGAACTAAAGAGCAAACAAACAATGATAAACAACATAATAAATGAAATTAAAAATTCTCTAGAAGGAATCAATAGCAGAATGACAGAGGCAGAAGAACGGATAAGTGACCTGGAAGATAAAATAGTGGGAATAACTACTGCACAGCAGAATAAAGAAGAAAGAATGAAAAGAATTGAGGACAGTCAGAGACCTCTGGGACAACATTAAACACACCAACATTCAAATTATAGGGGTCCCAGAAGAAGAAGAGAAAAAGAAAGGGACTGAGAAAATATTTGAAGAGACTACAGTTGAAAACTTCCCTAATATGGGAAAGGAAATAGTCAATGAAGTCCAGGAAGCACAGAGAGTCCCATACAGGATAAATCCAAGGAGAAATACACTGACACATATTAATCAAACTATCAAAAATTAAATACAAAGAAAAAATATTAAAAGCTGCAAAAGAAAAACAACAAATAGCATACAAGGGAATCCCCATAAGGTTAACAGCTACACCTGATTTCTCAGCAAAAACTCTGCAAGCCAGAAAGGAGTGGCATATTTAAAGTGATGAAAGGGAAAAACCTACAACCAAGATTACCCTATCCAGCAAGGATCTCATTCAGATTCGACGGAGAAATTAAAACCTTTACAGACAAGCAAAAGCTAAGACAATTCAGCACCACCAAGCCAGCTTTACAACAAATGCTAAAGGAACTTCTCTAGGCAGGAAACACAAGAGAAGGAAAAGACCTACAATAACAAACACAAAACAATTAAGAAAATGATAATAGGAACATACATATTGATATTTACCTAAAATGTAAATATATTAAATGTTCCCACCAAAAGACATAGACTGGATGAATGGATACAAAAACAAGACCGGTATATATGCTGATTATGAGAGACTCACTTCAGACCTAGGGACACATACAGACTGAAAGTTAGAGGATGGAAAAAGATATTCCATGCAAATGGAAATCAAAAGAAAGCTGGAGAAGCAATTGTCATATCAGACAAAATAGACTTTAAAATAAGACTATTACAAGAGACAAAGAAGGACACTACATAATGATCAAGGGATCGATCCAAGAAGATAGAACAATTGTAAATATTTAACCACCCAACATAGGAACATTTCAATACATAAGGTAAATTGCTAACAGCAAGAAAAGGGGAAATCAACAGTAACACAGTCATAGTAGAGGACTTTAACACCCTGCTTTCACCAATGGACAGATCATTCAAAATGAAAATAGATAGGGAAACACAAGCTTTAAGTGATACATTAAACAAGATGGACTTAATTGATATTTATAGCACATTCCATCCAAAAACAACAGAATACATCTTCTCACGTGCTCATGGAACATTCTCTAGAATAGATCATATCTTGGGTCACAAATCAAGCCTTGGTAAATTTAAGAAAATTGAAATCATATCAAGTATCTTTTCTGACCAAAATGTTATGAAACTGGATATCAATTACAGGAAGAAATCTATAAAAAATACAAACACATGGAGACTAAACCATACACTATTTAAAAACCAAGAGATCACTGAAGAGATTGAAAAAGAAATTTTTAAAAAAAACCTAGAAACAAATGACAATGAAAACACGATGACCCAAAACCTATGGGATGAAGCAAAAGCAGTTCTAAGAGGGAAGCAATACAATCCTACCTCAAGAAACAAGAAACACCTCAACTAAATAACCTAAACTTACACCTAAAGCAATAGCAGAAAGAAGAACAAAAAAACCCCAGAGTTAGCAGAAGGAAAGAAATCATAAAGATCAGATCAGAAATAAATGAAAAAGAAATGAAGGAAACAATAGCAAAGATCAATAAAACTAAAAGCTGCTTCTTTGAGAAGATAAACAAAATTGATAAACCATTAGCTAGACTCATCAAGAACAAAAGGAAGAAGACTCAAATCAATAGAATTAGAAATGAAAAAGAAGTAACAACTGACACTGCAGAAATACAAAGAATCATGAGAGATTACTACAAGCAACTATATGCCAATAAAATGGACAACCTGGAAGAAATGGACAAATTCTTTGAAAAGCACAACCTTCTGAGACTGAACCAGGAAGAAATAGAAAATATAAACAGACGAATCACAAGCACTGAAATTGAGACTGGGATTAAAAATCTTCCAACAAACAGGCGAATTCTATCAATTAGAGAAGAGCTAACACCTATCATTCTCAAACTCTACTAAAATATAGCACAGGGAGGAACACTTCCAAACTCATTCTATGAGGCCACCATCACCCTGATACCAAAGCCAGACAAAGATGTCACAAAGAAAGGAAACTACAGGTCAATGTCACAGATGAACATAGATGCAAAAATCCTCAACAAAATACTAGCAAACAGAATCCAACAGCACATTAAACGGATCATACACCATGATCAAGTGGAGTTTATTTCAGGAATGCAAGGATTCTTCAATATACGCAAATCAATCAATGTGATAAACCATATTAACAAATTGAAGGAGAAAAACCATATCATCATCTCAATAGATGCAGAAAAAGCTTTCGACAAAATTCAACACCCATTTATGATAAAAAGCCTCCAGAAAGTAGGCATAGAGGGAACTTACCTCAACATAATAAAGGCCATATATAACAAACCCACACCCAACATTGTTCTCAATGGTGAAAAACTGAAACCATTTCCTCTAAGACTAGGAACAAGACAAGGTATTCCACTCTCACCACTATTATTCAACATAGTTTTGGAAGTTTTAGCCACAGCAATCAGAGAAGAAAAGAAATAAAAGGAATCTAAATCAGAAAAGAAGAAGTAAAGCTATCACTCTTTGCAGGTGACATGATACTATACATACAGAATCCTAAATATGCTACCAGAAAGCTACTAGAGCTAATCAATGAATTTGGTAAAGTAGCAGGATACAAAATTACTGCAGAGAAATGTCTTGCATTCCTATACACTAATGTTAAAAAATCTGAAAGAGAAATTCAGGAAATACTCCTATTTACCATTGCAACAAAAAGAATATAATACCTAGGAATAAACCTACCTTGGGAGAGAAAAGACCTGTATGCAGAAAACTATAAGACACTGATGAAAGAAATTAAAGATGATACCAACAGATGGAGAGATATACTATGTTCTTGGATTGGAAGAATCAACATTGTGAAAATGACTATACTACCCAAAGCAATCTACAGATTCAAAGCAATCCCTATCAAACTACCAATGGCATTTTTCACAGAACTAGAACAAAAAATTTCACAATATTTATGGAAACACAAAAGACCCCGAATAGCCAAAGCAATCTTGAGAGAAAAAAAACAGAGCTGGAGGAATCAGGCTCCTGGACTTCAGACTATACTACAAAGCTACAGTAATCAAGACAGTATGGTACTGGCACAGAAACAGAAATATAGATCAGTGGAACAGGATAGAAAGCCCAGCGATAAACCCATTCACATATGGTCACCTTATTTTTGATAAAGGAGGCAAGAATACACAATGGAGAAAAGACAGCCTCTTCAATAAGTGGTGCTGGGAAAACTGGACAGCTACATGTAAAAGAATGAAATTAGAACACTCCTTAACACCATAACACAAAAATAAACTCAAAATGGATTAAAGACCTAAATGTAAGACTGGGCACTATAAAACTCTTAGAGGAAAACATAAGAAGAACACTCTTTGACATAAATCACAACAAGGTCTTTTTATGACCCACCTCCTAGAGAAATAAAAAATATATATACAAATGGGACCCAATGAAACTTAAAAGCTTTTGCACAGCAAAGGAAACTATAAACAAGATGCAAAGACAACCTTCAGAATGGGAGAAAATATTTGCAAATGAATCAGCGGATAAAGGATTCATCTCCAAAATATATAAATAGCTCATGTAGCTCAATATTAAAAAAAACAAACAACCCAATCAAGAAATGGACAGAAGACCTAAACAGACATTTCTCCAAAGAAGATATACAGATTGCCAACAAACACATGAAAGGATGCTGAACATCACTAATCATTAGCGAACTGCAAATCAAAATTACAATACGGTATCACCTCACACCAGTCAGCATGGGCATCATCAAAACATCTACAAACAATAAATACTGGAGAAGGTGTGGAGAAAAGGGAACCCTCTTGCACTGTTTGTGGGAATGTAAATTGATATAGCCACTATGGAGAACAGTATGGAGGTTCCTTAAAAAACTAAAAATAGAACTACTATATGACCCAGCAATCCCACTACTGGGCATGTACCCTCAGAAAACTATAATTCAAAAAGAGTCATGTATCACAATGTTCATTGCAGCTCTATTTACAATAGCCAGGACATGCAAGCAACCTAAGTGTCCATCGACAGATGAATGGATAAAGAAGATGTGGCACATATATGCAATGGAATATTGCTCAGCCATAAAAGGAAACGAAATTGAGTTATTTGCAGTGAGGTGGATGGACTTAGAGACTGTCATACAGAGTGAAGTAAGTCACAAAGAGAGAAAATAAATACTGTATGCTAACACATATATATGGAAACCAAAAAAAAAAAAAAAGCTTTTGAAGAACCCAGGGGAAGGACAGGAATAAAGACACAGATGTAGAGAATGGACCTGAGGACACCGGGAGGGGGAAGGGTAAGCTGGGACAAAGTGAGAGAGTGGCATGGACTTATATATACTACCAAATATAAAATAACTAGCTAGTGGGAAGTAGCCACATAGCACAGGGAGATCAGCTCGTGCTTTTTGACCACCTAGAGGGGTGGGATAGGGAGGGTGGGAGGGAGGGAGACATAAGAGGGAAGAGATATGGGGATATATGTATACGTAGAGCTGATTCACTTTTTTATAAAGCAGAAACTCTCACACCATTGTAAAGCAATTATCCTCCAATAAAGATGTTAAAAAAAGAGTTCCTCTTTTTTTCCTATGAAGTCACATTGTAATGTATCAAATGCTTTTTCTACATCTCCTGGAATGATCAGACAGTTTTTCTCTCTTAATGTGGTGAATTACAAGCATTTCCTGATGTGAAACTATCCTTTTATACCTGGTAGGGTAGATTGCACAGATGGCCATAATTCTTCACTTCTCCATGTATACATGACCTTCGCAGTGTTACGTTACAGCTCCTCCCATGAACAGGTGGAATTCATTCTCCCACCTTTGAATCTGGGCAGGTGTTGTGGCTTGCTTTGGTCAGTAGAAAGCAGTGGAAATGACTGTATGCCAGTTCCAAGCCTAAGCCTCTATCAGCCTTGCAGCTTCCAGTCCAACTTCCTCTCTTGGAACCCTGCTCCTACCGTATGAATAAGCCTGGACTAGACAACTGCATGATGAAAGACACGTGGCCCAGTCATCTTATCAACCCAGCAGCCAGCCAGCCAATCACAAGATACGTGAGTGAGGATATCCTAGATCATCTGGCGTCCAACAAACATCCCAGTTTATAACAGACACACGAGTGATTCTGCCTGAGGTTAGGCAAGGCTGGCCTAGATCAGCATCACTGCCAACTGACCAAAGATCCATAAACAATGCCTATCGTTGTAAGCTACTGAGAGTTGTTATAGCGATAGGTAACTGATATACCTAGGATAAACTTGCAACTTGGTCATTATCTTATTTAAACATTATTATATTTGACTTGATTTTTTTCAATATTCATGAATGAAATAAGTTGGTAATTTTTCTTTCTTTTTATGCCTTCGGTTTCTGATATCAGGATATTTGTTACCTTTTAGAATAATATAGGAGGATATTTCCTCTCTTTTATTTTGGGGGAGAGTTAGTGTAAGATTAGGATGACTAGCTTCTTGAAAGTTCATTTGGAAAAGCATGTAGATTTGTTGTTTTATTTTGGGAAGATTTTATACTGTTCTTCCGATTGCTTTAATAGTTATAAGTCTATTCTTTAAAAAATTACTTAAGTCAGATTTGATGTCATATTTTTCTAGGAATTTGTTCAACTTAACCTAAGTTTTAAAATTCCTGGCATATGATTATTGATGGTAGCTTCTATTATCTTGTAAAATTCTGTTTTATCTCTAGTTTTTAAAATTATTTACCTGAGTTTTCTGTTTTTCTTGATTAGTCTTTCCAGAGCATTGCCTACTGTATTATTTATTTTTGTAATAACAAACTTTTAACTATATTGATATACTCCATTTTAATTCTTGTTATGTATTTCTTTGGAATCAATATTTCATTGATTCCAAAGAAATACATTTCCCTTGAACTACCTGCTTTTGTTGCAGCTCATAAATTTTTATATGTAGTATTCATTATTACCCAGTTTTATTATTTTAAAACTTCCAATATGATTTATTCTTTAATTCATGATTTAAGTAACAGTGTTTTAACAATTATTCAAATAGAGTTTTATAAAAAAAATAAATTTATTTATTTTATTTTAGTATATATTTTTGGCTGCATTTGGTCTTTGTTGCTGCGCAGGGGCTTTCTCTAGTTGCAGTGAGCAGGGGCTACTCTTCGTTGCAGTGCACAGGCTTCTCATTGCGGTGGCTTCTCTTGTTGTGGAGCATGGGCTCTAGGCGTGTGGGCTTCAGTAGTTGTGGTTCGCGGGCTCTAGAGTGCAGGCTCAGTAGTTGTGGTGCATGGGCTTAGTTGCTCCACGGCATGTGGGATCTTCCCAGACCAGAGCTCGAACCCGTGTTCCCTGCATTGGCAGGCGGACTTTTAACCACTGCACACCAGGGAAGCCCTCAAATAGAGTTTTAAATTGACGTCTTTGTTGTGAACTTCTAACATAATTTTCCTGTGTCCCAAGAATATGGTCTGAGAAACTATTCTCTGAAATTTGCTGGGGTTTCTTTATGGGCTGGCACATGATTTATTTGATAAATATTCTATGTGTGCATGATAAGTGTGTGTACTCTCATTAGTATCCGTGTATGTCTATAAGGGTTCATTCATTGTGTTGTTGGGCTCCTCTAAATCTGCTGATTTTGTTCCTGACCAATCAATCATTAAGGAGTATATGGTGAAATGGTGGTGGATTTTTCCATTTCTTTATGAAGTTCTGTTAAGTTTTGCCTCATATATTGTCAGGCACTTTTATTAGATGTTAACACATTTAGAATGACTAGATTTTCTTGGTGAATTGAAACTTTCATCATTATGTAGTGACCCTCTCTTTCCCTGATTATTCTTTTGGTTTTAGGTCTATTTTGTCTGATATTATGAGTTCCTAAAGAAAAGAACTCAGGACTACAAGACCTAAAAAATGGCTAGCTAGTTCCAGTTTTAATATCTCATTTGTTCTTTCTACTTTGCTAGAGGATTGGAAGTGATAAGGACAATAGAATATTTGAGAAAAGAACAAAGCTTTGCATAATTTACAAATAACTGTCCCTGTAAAATGTATTCTCTATCCCTGGATGGATAAGAGGGAAGGTCCAAAGTAGGTTCCACAAAAGTAATAGTATTTAGGCTACAGTAAATGCTATGTTTGTATCAGAGAAACGCTTCAGCCTACCCACAAAATAAACATACTATTACTATTACACATACATAACCTGTAGAAGAAGGAAACTGTATAAAATCCATTTGGAGATTGTCAAAGTATCCCTTAGGACATGGTTCAGTCCATACCCTACCTTTACAGTTTTCCCCCAGTGTTGGTTACAGATGAAGAATGAGTTGGGCATGTCTTGTAATAGTCTAGAAAAGTTTCTCTACTAGTGACTGTTTAATGTTGTGGTCAATTTGTTCATACTGTGCTGAGCTGTTTCACAGTATATTTTAGCAACTATACATTTGAGATTATCTGGTGTTGCCATTCTGCTCTCCTGGCTTCATCAGACTTTATCCTATGGATCTTACTATCCAATTATTCACCGTGTTTATTTTCAGAGTTGGCAGCTAAATTTTGTGCATTTATTATCAGATTCTTGAACTTCTCCATGGATATTTATTAATTTTTTTCCATAAGAGATTCTTGCATAAGGATGATTGTTAGAGCAGCTTGTTTAGCATGATGATCTGCTAAAGCGTTTACTCTAACTTCTGTAGAATCTCCTACTTAAAAATTAAAAAAAAATTATATTTAATTTCCTGGCTGCTTTGGGTCTCTGTTGCTGCACATGGGCTTTCCCTAGTTGCAGAGAGTGAGGGTTACTCTTCGTTGCGGTGCACGGGCTTCTCATTGTGGTGGCTTCCCTTGTTGCAGAGCATGGGGTCTAGGCTCGAGGGCTTCAGTAGTTGTGGCACGCGGGATTAGTTGCTCCTCTGCAGGTGGGATCTTCCCGGACCAGGGTTCAAACCCATGTCCCCTGCATTGGAGGCAGATTCTTAACCACTGTGCCACCAGGGAAGTCCACTTACTTTCATAAGAATAATTTCCTTGGGTAGCATTAAGACATCAAGTAGTTTATGTATTTGTTGTCCACTGTTTTTACGGCAGTACTTGAGGAGGTCAAGAAATAGCTTTTCTTCTGTATTAGTTCAAAATCATTAACTACTCCAGAAACATGTCAGCTATCATTGAATATATTTACCCTTTTATTTTTAGTAATAAAAGTGAATTTAGCTATGTCCTTGAAAAAGCTGTATTTTTGACCACCTATGCAGACTTGGCATTTAGTAAGGGATTGGATTTTTCAAGAAAATTTGTGATAACTGTTGTATAACCAGACTGGTATTGTCCTTTTTCATTTTTTATTTTTTGTGGTAAAAAGCATAAAGCACAAAATATACCATTTTAACCATTTTAAAGTGTACAGTTCTGTGGCATTAAGTATATTCACATTGTGCATCACATCACCACCATCCATGTCCAGAACTCTTTTCATTTTTTTAATCATTTTAACTATTTTTTAAATTTGAATTTTATTTATTTTTATACAGCAGGTTCTTATTAGTTACCTATTTTATACATATTAGCGTATATATGTCAAACCCAATCTCCCAATTAATCCCTCCACACCCCCACACCCCGCTTTTCTCCCTTGGTGTCCATACATTTATTCTCTACATCTGTGTATCTATTTCTGCCTTGCAAGCCATTTGCAAGGTACCATCTGTACCACTTTTCTAGATTCCATATATTTGTGTTAATATATGATATTTGTTTTTCTCTTTCTGACTTACTTCACTCTGTGTGACAGTCTCTACAAATGACCCAATTTCTTTCTTTTTTATGGCTGAGTAATATTCCATTGTATATATGTACCACATCTTCTTTAGCCATTCCTCTGTTGATGAACATTTAGGTTGTTTCCATGTTCTGGATATTGTAAATAGTGCTGCAGTGAACATTGGGGTGCATGTGTGTTTTTGAATTATGGTTTTCTCTGGGTATATGCCCAGTAGTGGGATTGCTGGGTTATATGGTGGTTCTATTTTTAGTTTTTTAAGGAACCTCCATACTGTTCTCCATAGTGGTTGTATCAACTTACATTCCCACAAAGAGTGCTAGAGGGTTCCCTTTTCTCCACATCCTCTCCAGCATTTATTGTTTGTAGATGTTTTGATGATGCCCATTCTGACTTGTGTGAGGTGACACCTCATTGTAGTTTTGATTTGCAGTTCGCTAATGATTAGTGATGTTGAGCATCCTTTCATGTGTTTGTTGGCAATCTGTATATCTTCTTTGGAGAAATGTCTATTTAGGTCTTCTGTCCATTTTTTGATTGGGTTGTTTGTTTTTTTTTTTAATATTGAGCTACATGAGCTGTTTATATATTTTGGAGATTAATCCTTTGTCTGTTGATTAATTTGCAAATATTTTCTCCCATTCTGAGGGGTTTTTTTTGTCTTATTTATAGTTTCCTTTGCTGTGCAAAAGCTTTTAAGTTTCATTGGGTCCTATTTGTTTATTTTTGTTTTTATTTCTCTAGGAGGTGGGTCAAAAAAAGATCTTGTTGTGATTTATGTCAAAGAGTGTTCTTCCTATGTTTTCCTCTAAGAGTTTTATAGTGTCTGGCCTTACATTTAGGTCTTTAATCCATTTTGAGTTTATTTTTGTGTTATGGGTTTAGGGAGTGTTCTAATTTCATTCTTTTACATGTAGCTGTCCAGTTTTCCCAGCACCACTTATTGAGGAGACTGTCTAGAACTCTTTTCATTTTGCAGAACTGAAACTCTATACCCATTAAACAACAACTTTCCTTCCCCCCTCCCTTCAGCTCCTGGAAACCACCATTCTACTTCCTGTCTCTGAATCTGACTACTCTCCGAGCCTCGTAAAAGTGGAATCATACAGTATTTGTCCTTTTGTGACTGGCTTATTTCACTTAGCATAATATATTCAATGTTTATTCATGTTGAAGCATGTGTCAGAATTTCCTTCCTTTTTAAGTCTGAATAATAGTCATTATCAACATATATATCACACTTTGTTTATCCATTCGTGGGCTGATGGACACTTGGGTTGCTTGCACTTTTTCTCTATTGCGAATAATGCTGCTATGAACATGGGTGTACACCTTTTTGTTTTTAAGATAAGACTAATCAACAAACAATAATAAGTCAGGATTGGGTATGGGGATGCCTACAGTATGTGTTATGGGCATGGACAATTCTTTTTTTTTTAATTTCATTTTATTTGTTTTTTGGCTGTGTTTGGTCTTTGTTGCTGTGCGAGGACTTTCTCTAGTTGCGGTGAGCAGGGGCTACTCTTCGTTGTGGTGCATATAGGCTTCTCATTGCGGTGGCTTCCCTTGTTGCGGAGCATGGGCTCTAGATGAGTGGGCTTCAGTAGTTGCAGCGCATGGGCTCAGTAGTTGCGGCGCATGGGCTCTAGGGCACATGAGCTTCAGTAGTTGTGGCTCGCGGGCTCTAGAGTGTAGGCTCAGTAGTTGTGGCTTAGTTGCTCCGTGGCATGTGGGATCTTCCCGGACCAGGGATTGAACCCGTGTCCCCTGCATTAGCAGACAGATTCTTAACCACTGTGCCACAAGGGAAGTCCCGAGGGCATGGACAATTCTTGAATGACAGAAATACAATGGTAACATTTTCCTTCATGGGGTAAGGGTAATAAAGTTGCTGGATTGAGAGTGTCAGAATGGTGTATGGTAATAAGAGAAGGGAGAAAGTAACACTATTTTATTATTGACTAGAAGAAGAATATTGGTATTTCCAATTAGCCATGGGGATTGTTCTGCATGTGGTACCATCAGGTTTAAAGGCAATCCAAGGACAAGATCTGAAGTGCTTTTTTTAATTTAGCTGAGGGTACAATTGCTCTGATGCAAAGAGGATAATCTGTGGCTACTGGACCAAGGGACAGGCTACAATAAGCACAGGGTCTTTGATGTGTGGAATGTCTTTCAGTTAATATCCCTAGAGCACTGCCTAATCTTTCAAGCACAAACAAAAAATGAGGTTTATGATAATTTGGGAGATCTGGCTTAGATGGTTGTTAAAGGGGTATTTGAGATCACTGAAGACCTTTTTAGTTTTTTTTTTGTTGTTCCTTTGAGGATTCTGAGATATTTGACTCTGCCAAATAATATACAGCCTTGATATTACAGAAGAATGTTATGTCTATTCTCTACAATATCCAGTGAATACCAAAAATCTTCTCTTGTCTTTTAGTGGTTGATGTTGGGTAATTCTAGATAATTTATAATCTCCCCTTAGTTTGTGCTTTTCCTGCAGCTAATAGGTCATGGTCTAGACCATATCCACTTTTTTCAGAAATGGAGTTTCTCCCTCACAGCCTGGTTTCCTGTTTCAGCTAGCTCCATGAGCTAGAGTCAGTTTTAGAATTTTCAAGATTAATGGAACGTAAGAAGTGGTCAGCTACATATTGGATCTGAATGGATCCACAAGGAAACAGTATATCCTTAACATCTTTCAAGACTTGAGAAATGTAGGATGGAGCTTTGGTGAATCCTTTGGGCATACTATCCAGAACTGTTGATTTTCTGAGGTGAAGGCAAATACATGTTGGCTATCATCACCTGGGATACTGAAGAAAGCTGACCTAGAGTCTGTCATACAGAGTGAAGTAAGTCAGAAAGAGAAAAACAAATACCATATGCTAACACATATATATGGAATCTAAGGAAAAAAAGAAAGGTCATGAAGAACCTAGGAGTAAGATGGGAATAAAGACACAGACCTACTAGAGAATGGACTTGAGGATATGGGGAGGGGGAAGGGTAAGCTGGGACAAAGTGAGAGAGTGGCATGGACATATATACACTACCAAACGTAAAATAGATAGCTAGTGGGAAGCAGCCGCATGGCACAGGGAGATCAGCTTGGTGCTCTCTGACCACCTAGATGGGTGGGATAGGGAGGGTGGGAGGGAGACGCAAGAGGGAAGAGATATGGGAACATATGTATAACTGATTCACTTTGTTATAAAGCAGAAACTAACACACCATTGTAAAGCAATTATACTCCAATAAAGATGTTAAAAAAAAAAGAAAGAGGAGCATAAATCTATTACAGAACAGTATTTGGCTTCAGGTGGGACCAAGGAAAGTGGAGAATTTGGGTTAGCTACTGTTGGGAAAGAAGCTTATTTTAACTGCTTTCAGACCTTAGACAAATCTGTCCTCAATGCTGAGGCTTTTAAACAGGTGAAACAGGTATGCAGGGACTAGCACAAAGGACACTAATCCTCTTTCTATTAAGCTAGTTGTAATTGGCCTAAGTCCTTCTTTGAATATGGTTTTAATAGAGTATTGAGGAAGTCTAGGTAAAGATGTAGAAGAATCAATCTGAACTCTTATGGCTCCGCTCCAATTAGTTTGCTTGGGTTTGTAGAGTCTTTGGCCTTTCGGGATTCTGAGACCCTGGTTAATTTTCAGTTGTTTCTTGAATCATGCATAGTATAAGTGCTTTAATATGCATATCAACTATAATTTCTGTGTATTGCAGAAGGATCATTCACAAGATGATCCCAGACTCCAGTCTGGACCCACTGAATTAGAAATCAGAAATTCGGAAGGTGGAGCCCAGCAACCTGTGGGTTATTTTATTTTATTTTTATTGTGGCAAAATATACCTAATATTTATCATTTTAACCGTTGGTAAGTGTGCAATTCAGTGGCATTAGAAACATTCACAGTGTTGTGTAACCATCACCATTATGTATACCCAAAACTTTTTCATCATCCCCAACAAAACTCTGTACCCATTAAACAATAAATTTCCCCTTCTTTCCCGCTCTCTCTTCCCAGCCCCTGCTAACCTCTATTCTACTTTCAGGTACTACAAATTCATGTGTTCTAGGTAGCTCATACATATGGAATCATGCACTATTTGTCCTTCTGTGTGGGACTTATTGTCAAGCATAATGTTCTCAAGACCCATCCATGTTGTATTGTTGCATATTTCAGAATCTCATTCCTTCTTATGGCTGCATAATAAGCAGCCTGTGTTTTCACAAGCCCTCTAGGTGGTCCTGATACTCACGCAAACTCACTGAAACTGGAGTTTGAGACCCACTGACCTGGAGCAGTGGTTCTCAGAGTTTATGTACATCTGAATCACTTGGGAATCTTCTTAAAATGCAGGTTCTGGGCTTCCCTGGTGGCGCAGTGGTTGAGAGTCCGCCTGTCAATGCAGGGGACGTGGGTTCGTGCGCTGGTCCGGGAAGATCCCACGTGCCGCAGAGTGGCTGGGCCCGTGAGCCATGGCTGCTGAGCCTGTGCGTCCAGAGCCTGTGCTCTGCAACGGGAGAGGCCACAACAGTGAGAGGCCCGTGTACTGCAAAAAAAAAAAAAAAAAAAAATGCAGGTTCTGATCCATTAACTGACTTATTAGCTGATTCATTAGTGGGGCCCAAGATTCTGCATTTCTAACAAGCTCTGAGTGGGTAAGATTGAGAAGCACTGTCTTAAGGCATCACAGCTGTGCCCAGCTCACCCTGAAATGACAGGAGTAAGGAGGGCTCTCATTATCCAGTGGAGTGAGATGGAGGGTGGGGTCTGTTTCTGCCCTCTTGACCAGAAGACATGGACCTTGAGACCCTCATGTACTCTGACTCGACCTTTCTGGGCTGGGAGTCTGTCATGAGCCTCGCTGGGCCCTTGGATTGGGAAGGGCTGGGACCGGGGGACTTTTTAGGGAGCTCAGTGCTAACGACTACACTATAAATGATAACCTGATCCATCTTTAGTCACTGCCTTGAGGCTTCCTGCCCACTTCTATGGTGTGAGTCTGGGAAATAGCCTGGCAGCGCTGGCAGGAAGGGGGTGAGGTGAGGCTGGCTGAGTCCTGGGGTGTCAGGGCAGAGGGTGGGCTCCAGCAGGCCTCGGGACAGGCTGGGGAGGCCCAGGGTCATCACACCAGGGGCCGCTGAGCCAGGCAGGAGGGTCAGCACTTGTGTCTTCCTTCCTGATTGATTAAATCTGACTTGGCACAGGGTTGCAGGGAGGGAGGCAAGAGACTCCAGGACCACTGTTTTCATTGAAGTGATGCCAGATTTGTATTTTCAAAACAGCAATAATTGCTTCTGAGAGAATCCAACCACAGAAGATCCTCAACCCAGTACCGTTCAACCTAAGGATATTCCCACAGAAGAAATTACCACGTACCTCCACAAGCTGTCCCAGTCTGACCCCCTCAGATGATGCAAGCTGTCACTAGTGTGTGTGCTTAGACTAGAAAACAAAGATAGTCTAGACCGTTCTTTTAGAGCCTTATCTGTTTTGTAAGTAGTGCTGCATGGAGAGAAAAGGAGTAGAATGCACAATAAGGTAATTATGGTTCACTCATGTGATGAAATACTTTGGAGCCATTGAAACTCTTGTTTGAAAGAATTTTAATGACATTGCAAGTGTGGTCATGATTAAAAAGGGGGGAAAGGCTCAAATAACACATCTATGTGTGTGTGTGTATGTGTGTGTGTATTCTATGTAAAAATTTTAAACAATACATATATATAAAGAAAAAAACCCTAAAAATATCAATGGTTATCACTGAGTGGTAGGAGAGTCGTGGTTTTTAATTTTCCTATTTATCATGTTTGTATTTTCTACATCTTTTCTAATGAGCATATTACATTTACTAACAAAAAGGAATTTAAAACTATATGGTAGGGATGATCAAGAATCAAAAGGTACACATTTGAATCTATTTTTAATCTTAGAAAACAACAGAGAGTGTTTTAGAGCTTGGTAATATTTTAAATATTCAACTGTTACCCAAACCCTCCAAAATCCCACCCCCCTCCAAAATCAGAGAGAAAACCACGACCTTTGACAAAGCCTCGAAGGCCCACCCTGACTTCGTTCCCATGGCTCTGACATCCTCTTCTACACTGCAGTCTTTTCCTTGTTCCAGCCTCCTTGATCGTCATCAAGCCCAGGCACTCTCTGGGCCTTAGCACTGGCTATGTCCTCTGCCTCCCCACTGATGTCTGCTGAGCTTTGCACCTTCACTTCCTTCTGACCTTTCCTCCAGACTACCTTCTCAGTGAAAACTTTCCTGGAGACACTACTTAAGGGCGCAACTCCTGTAACATTTTATCCCCCACCCCCTTCCACCAACGCTTTTAACATTCTACATATTTTATTTCTCTATTTTTTTATGGTCTTTCCCATCCATTATAATGGAAGCCCCACTAGGCCAGAGATTTTTCTCTATTTTTTCACTCCAATAGTTCCAGCTTCTAGATGAATACCTGGCTCTTGAAAATCAGTTGTTGAATGAATAAATGTCAAAATGCCAAAGCTCTATTTTTTGACCTACAAAATCATAAAGGGTAGACAGCTTGTAAATATGTCTCAACTCTACTAACAAATTAAATCAAAACCATTCACAACCGAGACACTTACTGCCACTTAATCATGGCATCCCATAGTAGATTCTGTTATTTCAGGGGTTATAGATATAATTTTCAGGAAATCTGAATATACACAATGGTGCCAGGAATATCATTTTTTTTGGTGAGTATGCTCAAAAGAAAAGGCAGCTTAGGTCTGGAATGGCATTATGACTTAAAAGTCAGGTGTTGCATAATAACTTGCTGGAAATTAGTTTAGAGAAAGCCACAAATTTCAGTAAAGTATTGATCCATTTAACATGTATTCCTTAAGCATTGATTATGCGATGAGACCTGGGTACACACAGTGAACAAGACCTCACTCCTTTCTGGATGCAGCTTACAGTCTAGTAGGGGATACAGATAAGTAAACAATAATAATACAATGAGATATTATGGAAGGACAGCTAACGAGACTTGGGATGGGAGGGTTGGGGTAGATTTCCTGGTGGAAGTAACATTAGAGCAGGATAAACAAGAGCATATCAGGGAAAAGGGCTTGGGTTGCACAAGTGGGGGTGGAGAACGGGCTGGAAAGTGTGTTCCAGGAAGGGGCTGGAGACACCAGGAGTCAGTGTCCCTCCAAGGAGCTGGTGAGCTCAGTGCGGTTTGAGTGAGGGCTGTGACTACATGTGCATCCTGAAATCAGTCACTTCTCATCAGCTCCACAACCCTCACCCCAATGCAAGCCACCGCCATCTCTCACTTGGACCACTGTACCACCTTTCGAGCTGGACACCCTGCTTCTGCTCTGTGTCCTAGTAATGCTGAGGAGAGAAGCAGCCCCTGGCAGGCGAGAGCTGGTCTGGCCCTCACAGCTGGACCATATGTCCTTCTGTCCAACACAAACACATCATAGAGCTCCAACTTCAGGCCAGGCCACACTGTGACCCTCATAGATGAAGACAAAAACAAGGCTACTCTGTAATCATGTCTGAACAGAGACACCACCATAAACAATGTGCAAACCACAAAAATGACAAATAAGCCTTCCATCCTGGCTCATATGAGTTACTGCAGCTTACAAGCTAGTAGGGAATACTTCTTTACCAATCCTTTTTTCTTCACTTCATTCCTCTCACCTTCAAAGTAAGATTTGTGAAGAAATTCAGCTGCAGAATCCCCCCAGGCTTCCTGGCAACATCGAACTCAGAGCAAACTCCACTTCCTTGAACCTTCTCTAGAATCATCTACTGCAAGTCCAGAGCCCATCATTTCCAACATCCTTTAGCTGAGATGCCCCCAGGGCTCCCCACAGTGCGTGCTCACCCTCACTGCAAGGAGGCAGTTTACCCTACTTGTTCAACCACAGGTGTGTTCCTGGTGGTCCTGAACTGGAGGACATTGACAATACACAAATCAGGTTAAGACACTTTCCTACATGCTTCCCATGACTCTCAGAGTCAAAAATCAAGCTCAGAGTCAAAATCAACACCTACATCATTCAACTCTGCCTACCTCTTAGAGCTCGTTCATTCACTCTACGAGTGCAGTAAGTCCCTTACATACGAACCTTCAAGTTGCGAACTTTCAAAGATGCGAACGTGCAATTCTATCAACGTCAGGCATGAGTGAAATTGCAGCTTGCCCTTCATCTCCTATTGCTGATGACCCTTCAGCTCTGCCATCTCCCACCTCCTCTCCCTCCTCCAGTCAGTAACTCTTCTTGCCTGTTCACTCGATGCCAGCCCCTCTATGACAGCTGTTGTACTGGACTACTGTACCTTTCAAGGTACTGTACTGTAAGATTAAAAATGTTTTCTTTATTTTTTGTTTGTTTTTTATGTATTGTTTGTGTGAAAAGTATTATAAACCTATTACAGTACAGTACTGTATAGCTGATTGTGTTAGTTGGGTACCTAGTTGTTGGACTTAAAACGAAAAATTTGGGCTTATGAACATGGTCTCAGAACAGAACTCATTCATATGTAGGGGACTTACTGTACTGTTGAGGGTCTACAGTGAGCCAGAGACCCTTCATGGCACAGGAATGTTTCACACTGCTGTGTGAAGAGTGGGTCAGAGCACAAAACTAGAGCAGGAGGTAGGGAGACCGGTCATGAGGCTCTTTTAGTCCAGTGAAACAAGTGGACCAGAATCGGGGAGGGAGGAGAGTGAAATGTAATGCTCAGTATTACTTTAGGTGAGATAAGTCAGACAGAGAAGGACAAATACTGCATGATCTCACTTATTTCCTGGTATCTAAAAAAGCTGAACTCAGACAGTAGAGTTGTGGTTGCCAGGGGCAGGGGGTAGGGGAAATGGGGACAGATTTCTAGTTACAAGATTGACAAGTTTTGGGAACCTAATGTACAGCAGGGCGATTATAGCTAATAATATTGTATTATGTATTTGAAAGTTGATAAGAGAGTCAATCTTAAATGTTCTTATCATGAAAAGGAAATGGTGATTATGTGATGTGATGAAGGTGTTAGCTAATGCTATGGTGGTAATTGTTTTGCAATATATAAAAGTATCAAACGAACACTGTACACAGTGAAACTTACACGATGTTATACGTCAATTATACCTCAGTAAAGCTGGGGAAGAAAACCCGTAATGCCCAGATTTCTTGTTTGGGAAACAGGGGCCAACACTGTCATTTTCTGGGTGAGGGAGTGCAGCAGACATGCTAGCAAGGATTCTAGAAAAGGCGATCACTTTGCTGGGCTAGACAGCAAAGTCTTCTTGGCTGAAGTAGACTCCTTTTCAAATTTCTTCATAAGGGGACCTCCCCGGCTCCCAGGTAGTCCTGCAGAATTTCATGGCTGCTTTTGGCCTGTGAGCTGGGGTCTGTCACTGCAAGAAGTTGTTTGAATAATGTGCCTATTTCAGGTTGTAGTTTATATGTTTAAGGGAGACATATTTCAGTGGAGTCAGTAACTTATTTCTTACGGCCTTCTGGGCTTAAATAAAATGATGATTAGAGTAATTCAGGGTCCATGAAGTCATGCAAAAACAGCTGCCACCTGCCATTGCTCTCGTTGGTAACTCATTTACTTCTTACAATGGCTTTCCACATCTGTGAATTAAGTTAGAATATGCTGCTCCGAGGAGCCAATAATGACTTGCTTTTGTGTTACAACTCTCAGAAGTAAATGATTCAGTATTCATTGCTTATAAGGTTTAAAGAGAAACTAAAGTTATTTGGATTTCCCCAACCTTCACTCTAGGGCACGGTTTTAATGTTCCCATCATGGAGACATTGTGGAATTGACTAATTGTGTGTTTTGCATATTTATAAACACTTTTTTATTTATTAATGGGCCATTTCAGAGATAAAATTAGTACTTTATTTGCATCGCAGCCATTTCTCAAAGTCACGCTGACTCATGTCAGAGGGGCTGAGATCTGAGAGCACAGAATGAAAGGGCAGATGATTGTCTTCTCGGTAAATCCCGAGGAGGGGCAAGAGCTGCCCGGATGCAGTGCGGGCAGTCTCTATCAGACTGATTCTCTAGAGCTGCACTGTCCAATATGGTTGTGTAAAATGTACGTTCATTAAAGTTAAATAAAATGAAAAATCCAGTTCCCCAGTCACACTGGCTTCATCTCAAGAGCTCAAGAGCCACATGTGGTCCAGTGACCACCATATTGGAGAGTGTGGAGTATTTCCAGCATCGCAGAGAATTCCACTGGACAGCGCTGCTCTGGGCTGTGTTGGTGCTGGTGTCCTTTTGTGTCTCCCTGGATTGAAAGAACTTGGTGCTTGTAAACTGACTGTCCAGAAAAGCTGAGGGGTTAAGGCACCCCTGGTCATATCTCAAATCCTGAATATAGTCAGAATTGCATCACTTCTTACCACCTACAACCTGGTCCCATTACTGTCAAATCTCTCCTGGATTTACTGCAACAGTCTTCTAACTCCCCTCCCAACTTCCATGCTAGGCTCTCACAATCTCTACTCCACATAACAGCCAGAATGATCCTGCTCAGAACCTTCCAGTGGCTTTTGTGTCTTACACAGAGTAAAAGCCAAGATCCTTACAATGACCCCCAAGGCCCTATATTCTGACTCTTCACCATCCCTTAGATGCATCTCTTGCTATACCTGACTTGGTTTTCCCTTCTGCAGCCACACTGGCCTCCAGGTATGTTTTCCCTTGCCTTGGTTCTTTCCTGAAACACTCTTCTCATGGTAATGCTACGTCTTGTTTCCCCACTTCCTTCAGGTCTTTGCTTAAAAGATTTCCCTGCCTACCCTATCTAAAATTTCAGTCCTGATGGGGAGGACCTTCAAGATGGTGGAGGAGTAAGATATGGAGATCACCTTCCTCCCACAAATACATCAGAAATACATCTACATGTGAAACAGCTCCTGCAGAACACCTACTGAACACTGGCAGAAGACCTCAGACTTCCCAAAAGGCAAGAAATTCCCCACATACCTGGGTAGGGCAAAAGAAAAAGAAAAAACAGAGAAAAAAGAATAGGGACAGGACCTGCACCACTAGGAGGGAGCTGTGAAGGAGGAAAGGTTTCCACACACTAGGAAGCCCCTTCACGGGTGGAGATGGGGGGGAGTGGGGGGGAAGCTTTGGGGTCACGGAGGAGAGCTCAGCAACAGGGGTGCAGAGGGCAAAGTGGAGAGATTCCTGCACAGAGGATAAGTGCTGACCAGCACTCAGCAGCCCGAGAGGCTTGTCTATTCACCCGCTGGGGCGGGCGGGGCTGGGAGATGAGGCTCGGGCTTCGGTCAGAGCACAGGGAGAGGACTGGGGTTGGCGGCATGACGCAGCCAGAAGGGGGCTAGTGCACCACAGCTAGCTGGGAGGGAGTCCGGGAAAAAGTCTGGAGCTGCCTAAGAGGCAAGAGACCATAGTTTCAGGGCGGTGCGTGAGGAGAGGGGATTCAGAGCACCGCCTAAAGGAGTTCCAGAGACGGGCACAAGCCGCTGCTATCAGTGAGGACACCAGAGATGGGCATGAAATGCTAAGGCTGCTGCTGCCGCCACCAAGAAGCCTGTGTCCAAGCACAGGTCACTATCCACACCTCCCCTCTCTGGAGCCTGTGCAGCCCGCCACTGCCAGGGTCCCGTGATCCAGGGACAACTTCCCTTGGAGAACACACGGTGTGCCTCAGGCTGGTGCAATGTCATGCCGGCCTCTGCCTCCGCAGTCTCGCCCTGCATCCGTACCCCTCCCTCCCCCCGGCCTGAGTGAGCCAGACGCCCTAGTCAGCTGCTCCTTTAACCCCATCCTGTCTGAGTGAAGGAAAGACGCCCTCAGGCAACATACAGGCAGAGGTGGGGCCAAATCCAAAGCTTAAACGCAGGAGCTTTGGGAACAAAGAAGAGAAAGGGAAATCTCTCCCAGCAGCCTCAGGAGCAGCAGATTAAATCTCCACAATCAACTTGATGTACCCTGCATCTCTGGAACACCTGAATAGAAAACGAATCATCCCAAAATTGAGGCAGTGGACTTTGGGAGCAATGGTAGACTTGGGGTTTGCTTTCTGCACCTAATTTGTTTCTGGTTTTATGTTTATCTTAGTTTAGTATTTAGAGTTTATTATCATTGGTAGATTTGTTTATTGATTTGGTTGCTCTCTTCTTTTTTTTTTAATATATATATATCCTTTTTCTCTTTTTGTGAGTGTGTATGTGTATGCTTCTTTGTGTGATTTTGTCTGTATAGCTTTGCTTTTACCATTTGTCCGAGAGTTCTGTCTGTCTGTTTTTTTTTTTTTTTTTGTATAGGTTTTAGCACTTGCTATCATTGGTGGATTTGTTTTTTAGTTTGGTTGCTCTCTTCTTTCTTTCTTTTTTTTTCCTTTTTTATTACTTTTTAATTTTTAAATAATTAAAAAAATAAATTTTAATAACATTATTTTATTTTACTTAATTTATTTTTCTTTTTCTCTCCCTTTTCTTCTAGCTGTGTGGCTGATAGGGTGTTGGTGTTCTGGCTGGGTGTCAGGCCTGTGTCTCTGATGTGTGAGAGCCAAGTTCAGGATATTGGTCCCTAGAGACTGCCGGCTCCACGTAATATCAAATGGCAAAAGCTCTCTCAGAGATCTCCATCTCAGTGCTAAGACCCAGCTCCACTTGACAACCAACAAGCTACTGTGCAGGACACCCTATGCCAAACAACTAGCAAGACAGGAACACAACCACACCCATTAGCAGAGAGGCTGCCTAAAATCATAAGGTCACAGACACTCCAAAACACACCACTGGATGTGGTCCTGACCACCAAAAGGACAACGTCCAGCCTCATATACCAGAACACAGGCACCAGTCCCCTCCACCAAGAAGTCTACACAACCCACTGACCAACCTTAGCCACTGGGGGCAGACACCAAAAACAATGGGAAATACGAACATGCAGCCTATGAAAAGGAGACCTGAAACACAGTAAATTAAGCAAAATTAGAAGACAGAGAAACACAGAGCAGATGAAGGAGCAAGGTAAAAACCCCCCAGACCAAAGAAATGAAGAGGAAATAGGCAGTCTACCTGAAAAAGAATTCAGAGTAATGATAGTAAAGATGATCCAAAATCTTGGAAATAGAATGGAGAAAACACAAGAAATGCTTAACAAGGACCTAGAAGAACTAAAGAGCAAACAAACAAAGATGAACAACATAATAAATGAAATTAAAAATTCTCTAGAAGGAATCCATAGCAGAATAACAGAGGCAGAAGAACAGATAAGTGACCTGGAAGATAAAATAGTGAGAATAACTACTGCACAGCAGAATAAAGAAGAAAGAATGAAAAGAATTGAGGACAGTCTCAGAGACCTCTGGGACAACATTAAATGCACCAACATTCAAATTATAGGGGTCCCAGAAGAAGAAGAGAAAAAGAAAGGGACTGAGAAAATATTTGAAGAGATTATAGTTGAAAACTTCCCTAATATGGGAAAGGAAATAGTCAATGAAGTTCAGGAAGTGCAGAGAGTCCCAAACAGGATAAATCTAAGGAGAAACACACAAGACACATATTAATCAAACTATCAAAAATCAAATACAAAGAAAAAATATTAAAAGCAGCAAGGGAAAAACAACAAATAGCATACAAGGAAATCCCATAAGGTTAATAGCTGATTTCACAGCAAAAACTCTGCAAGCCAGAAGGGAGTGGCAGGACATATTTAAAGCGATGAAAGGGAAAAACTTACAACCAAGATTACTCTACCCAGCAAGGATCTCATTCAGATTCGACAGAGAAATTAAAACCTTTACAGACAAGCAAAAGCTGAGGAATTCAGTATCACCAAACCAGCTTTACAACAAATGCTCACGGAACTTCTCTAGGCAGGAAACATAAGAGAAGGAAAAGACCTATAATAACAAATCCAAAACAAGAAAATAGTAATAGGCACATATATATTGATAACTACCTTAAATGTCAATGGATTAAATGCTCCAACCAAAAGATATAGACAGGCCGAATGGAAACAAAAACAAAACCCTTATATATGCTGTCTACAAGGACGCGACGCACTTCAGACCTAGAGACACATACAGACTGAAAGTAAGGGGATGGAAAAAGATATTCCATGCAAATAGAAATCAAAAGAAAGCTGGTGTAGCAATTCTCATATCAGACAAAAGAGACTTTAAGATAAAGACTATTACAAGAGACAAAGAAGAACACTATATAATGATCAAGGGATCAATCCAAGACAATATAACAATTGTAAATATTTATGAATCCAACATAGGAACACCTCAATGCATAAGGCA